>NC_085994.1:36869200-37571700 GCF_030014385.1 Trichomycterus rosablanca
TTTTCCCTCCATCGCCAGTGGGTGGTTCAGTTATTCTAATTTGGCTATTGGTCTGAGAGGTAATGTGAGTTTGTATTGTCCAGTCATGAATTGGTGCATAGAGTGTAATTCTTGGCAGATTCTGGACTCACTGTGATCCTGATCAGGAAAAAAAAACATTGCTGAAGGTGTATTAGGAATGTTTTTAATCTTTTGAATATAATTTCTCTATATTTCATATATTCGTGTATGGTTTTATATTTATATAGATGGTAAGAAAGGTAGTGCTGTTGGTGTCTGGTGTTTAGTTCAAACTGGGACAGTATGTGTTTCATTTGGTGCATGTAGATTGGCTATACAAAATTGTCTCTAGGTGTTGATGTGAGAGCTGTGGCATTGCAATAAACTGCGTTACCTAATTCGGCCTTGTACCCAGCGTTCCTAGGATTGGTTTTAGACACACTGAGACCATGACCAGATAAATGAGTTTGAGTTAGTGAGTTAAATTTAGTCCATTAAAAGCATGGTGGGAGCTGCACAGCAGCAAATCCTTTGGGACTGTGTTTGATTCTGTCCTCTGGCCACTGTCTGAGGAGTATTACATGTTCTCCCTGTGTTGTGTGCAGGTCCTCCAGCTAGTTTAATGCAGTTCATGCATTCAAAAGTATGCCAGTAGGTAGACTGAATGGTATAATTTGCATATAGGTAGAAGTGATGTTTACAGTTTGATTAAACCTGACTTAACTTATTTATTGAGGATTTTTATTTATTTAGGATTTTTTTATTATTAGATTTATTTAGGACTTTCAGTTTTCCCTTGCTGCTCCCATTTTTAGGGATCGCCACAGCGGATCATTTTGGTCCGCACATCTGATTTGGCACAGTTTTTGCACTGGATGCCCTTCCTGTCCCATGCCCTTCCGGATGCCACCGAAGTGCCCAACTGGGGAACTGGCACATAATAAATATATATGGGAATTTCTGCCTTTTTATTAGCAGGAAACTTTGTGAGATCATGCAGGAACAGGAAAAGGCCTTTCTCAGACTGTGGCCACAAAGTTGGAAGCATATACGTAGTTAAATTTCTAAACCTGGAACACTTGAATTAAAACTTTTCTCTATTGTTGGTGTCTTCTTTTTAGAGGCATGGTGAACAGCCAGGTGGCAGGCGGATCTGGGTGTCCATCACGGGCCTGCGCTGGCTGTGGAGGCCGAATTGCTGACAGATTCCTGCTCTTCTCTATGGAGCGCTACTGGCACACTCGATGCCTAAAGTGCTCGTGCTGCCAGGCTCAGCTGGGTGAGATTGGCACCACCTGTTACAGCAAAGGGGGCATGATTCTGTGCAGGAGTGACTATATCAGGTCAGACGTCCTCTTATTTAATTTCAAAACGTGATGTTTGATTTACAACAAGCATTAAAAATTCCTGCTGAGACACCCAGTTATGATACGGCATTGCGCACAGTGATTCTGGGGGAACCTGGACCCACTGCAAACCTGACCAGGATAAAGCGGTGGTACAACATGGAAATGAAATGAAAATGACCCAATGTCATTTCCATTAATGTGTCCTTTTTTGTTTACTTATTTATTTATTTATTTATTTATTTATTTTTGTTTTACTCATCCTGGTCAGGGTTGCGGTGGGTGCAATTTCAGTAACACACCCCGGACAGGATGCCAGTCTATTACGGGGCTTCAGCCATTTCTCACCCACTCTTCCCCAATGTAGTAAATCATGTCAGTATATAGATGCCTGACTGGCTGATAGCACCGCTGGCTGATATAATTATTTTTCATTATTTTATTTTATTTTCATTATATAGACGCCTGCACAAATTTAATTTTGTGCATCTTTAGCATTCAGTACGATGAGCTAAAATAAAGGCTGGTGCTATTTAATGACATGCGTATGTGAGCTGTCTCCCCAGTACCAATTAAACCAGAGATAGTACCTGTTTTAATCTCAAGGGTGCTTACAGATATTGTAGTTAACTCGCTCTGTTTTTTAGGTTGTTTGGGCACACAGGTGCCTGTGGTGCCTGCGGACAGACGATCCCTCCGAGTGAGATGGTTATGAGGGCACAGGGCAACGTCTACCACCTTAAGGTAAGCACTGCACCTAGAGTTTTGGCACCACATATATGAAATTGCTTCTAACACTAAAGCAAATGTTGCTGTTTCTGAGACACTTCAACCCAGTTGCCTGGCCATGATGATCTCTTCTTTATTAAAGTCACTTGGGTTGAAATATTGTTGTAACTCTTACTTTTGCTTTCCTCTGCAGTGTTTCTCCTGTGCCACATGTAGAAACCGATTGGTTCCTGGTGATCGTTTCCATTATGTAAATGGCACCATCTTCTGTGAGCACGACCGGCCCAGTGCCAGCCTGCTCAGTGCCCATCTGCAAGGCAATCCTGTCCTGCCTGACCAAAAAGTAAGAAAGAACTCACAACACATCTTTAACTCATTCATTTTTGTATTTACTCCTCTTCAGTAACTGCTTAATTTTTATTAAGTAAGTGAAGGACAAAGTGCATCGTGTCCTTTTATTAATAATAACTTCAGGGATGCTCCTACTCGAAGCAACCCTGATGAAGTGAATATATGTGACTACAGTTTTGTTGTAGCTGGTGACCATGACAATAGTGCAGTGGTAACTTGGAGGTTAATGTACTGGACTAGTGGTTATTAGGTTTGCCACTGTTGGGGCCCCTGAGCAAGGCCCTTTAGGCTCAATTGCTTGCATTGTACTTGTTCACAGTTGTAAGTCGCTTTGAATAAGAAGCTTTTGCTAAACGCTCTAACCATCGTATTTTCTCTGCAGGTTTGCTGAACGTCGTCTTATTCATTTTTCTTTTTCACTTGTGTTGGATGGATTTCTGGTCGTGTAATCTTCTCCAGCTCTTCTGTGCACTTAAACATTCAGTACTTGTATTTTTACTCTTCACCCCTTCAGAAAGCTCCCCTCTTTCTAAATCTTCTCGGGAGCTGCAGTATTCCTGATTTTGCAGGACTTGCAGGGCCGGGTGTAAATCTAACGGACTTTGTTGGATCTTATATTGACGGAGGACTTTATACATGGAGCTGAAGCATCTTCTGTTATAGAAAATCCTGTCTTTACCCAAACGACTTGCTATAAATGGCTTCATCTTTAAGCAGTTCTGCAGTGCTTGTGCGCTTCAATTTTTATTTCTGGGTGTGATTTTCATTGCAGCAGGCAGGAGTTTGGACGGCATTCAGGGTTTAGAGATGTAAATACTTTTTATAACATTGCCATGTGTTTGGGTTAAGTCATATGGTCAAAATGTGAATTATTTAAGATGGAAATATACAATAAATGCATAAAAATAAAAAAAACATCCCAAACTGGTTCATCATTAATATTTTCCGAAACAGAATGGATGATTGTGCTTATTGTTTATTGCTGTTTGTTCATGTAGTGATTAGCTCCATTCCCATCTGTGCAAACTAGATTACCCATAGGACCTGCTAAGCTCGAACCATTACAGAAGCAATTAAGAAGGAGAGGTGTGTGTATGAATTTGAGTGCACTATCCTCTACTGCGTTTGCACCAGGGAGGCTGAACTTTGCTCTGATCCCATGTTTGAATTTAATAAAGCTTAATCTGCCACCTGGCTAATTAAAAGTGACTGTTTTCAGGCAGTGAATCGAATCAAGAGCATTAACTTTACCATTTTGCAATCGAAAAATACAACACAGCTTCACTTCCCTGCCCTTCTTTACCACCCTTCACTGTGCTGGCTTTGCAGTGGTCTATTTCCAAATTGAAACAGTTTGGTTTCACAGGGAAACACTACACGCATAGCAGGAATAGGCGTCAATCCACCTTAGGGCTTCAGCCTTCACCTGCAAAAGACATATTTTGATAATTCTGATATGTACATCACCATTGCACATGAACGCTTTTGAATTTTTTTGTTACTATTGTGATAATTTATCATTTGACAAATTTACATTAGTGCTTTTGCTCAGTTGGCACAACAGTAGATTATGCTTGTTGATAGCACTGCTGAGATTCAAACCAAGATTTCAGAGGTACTATTGACAAGCCAGGTGTCTAAACGGACATAATTGGCTATCTCTGAAGAGGTGGTGGCCAAAAACCTGCAGTGGATTGTTACCTTGTCCAGAGTATTCCTGCCTTGTGCCCAATGAAACCTAATCCATCAGTTATAATAAAATATATATATTCTTTTATCATGTACAGAAAAGCAACCTCATGTGAGATTCCCATGTCCGTACTTCACTGTGTGGTGTTCTTGGGATCATATGGTCAAGCTTTCTTCCTCCAAACATGACCAGCTAATTAATTATTTAATTAAAAGTTTATTTTTGTTACTTCTTAACAATTGCTTGTATTAAATTATTTTGTCTCTGAGAGTTTTATGCAGCTGCTACTGGTTGTGCAAAATCTTTTTAACCAATAGTCATAGTTTATAGTAAAGCCAAGTGCAATTACATTTTTATGCAACTTTTTACATAAATTAAATAAATTTTTAATACAGTGATTAATAGAGTCCCCCCCCACTGTATCATTTCACATTTACGTTTGTTCCCAGTAAAAATGATCTCCATATCTCTCTGTATTAAAAACCCCAGCACAGTTCAAGCCGCAGCTCTCGCGCTGCGTTCAGACAAGCCGAGCCTCATCTGCATATTACTAATTAGCCAGGCATATTCAGATGCCAATTAGCAGGTCTGGGAGAAAAAGCCTCTTAGCCTGACGAGCTTTATTCTCGATCAAGAGGAGAAAAAAGTTTGCAGGTGTACGGATTGCAGAAGGGCTTCTGTCGAGGAAAGAAAAGTGTTTATGCTCACTAATTAATCATATTAACACATGCAAATGAGTCTAATTGCTTCAGCTTCCGTGCCTCAAGCTGTGAAAAAGAGACCGAGCATGATGAAGAGGCAGGAGTGTTTAAAACAACAACTATACCAAGTGGGCTTTTTTAGCATCTCTACATAAACCTTATGTGGTGATGAAAAGTAGACAGGCGGTGGCCATCACATCTCTTGATGTAATGCTTACAGTGAAGGTATATTGCTGTTTGTTATGTACAGTATATACAGTATAGAAAAAGTATTGGGACACCCGCTGTAATTTTTTTTATTCATGTATTTTAGCCTTTACGATTGCTAACAGGTGTAATAAAACACTTATATAAAGGAAATTATGCTTCCAAGTGTACAGCAACAGTCTGAGGAAGTTTCCTTACCTGTTCCAGTAGGATGGTGACCCTGTGCACAAAGCAAACTCTATAAAGACATGAAAAAAAGCTTTAAGGGTTTAAAGAAACTCCAGTGTCCTGCAGAAAGCCCCACTGAACAGCTTTGGAATGAACTGGAACATGAGAGCCCAGCCATATAAATGGTCTTTTGACTGAATGAGCACAAATTCCCACAGACATAGTTCAAATCTTGTGAGAAGCTTTCCCAGAAGAGTGTTGTTCTAGCTGAAAAAGGTCACATAAAGGTCACTTTTGATATCCAAAAACTCATGTGTAGGTGTTTAAATTATTTTGGTCAAATAGTGTATATACTGTATTCTAAAGAAAGTAAGCAAGTGCGTCTCCCAATGGCTAGGCCCACCCCCGACTGGCTGATGGCACTCCTGGATCTTAGCAGTAGTGGGCTAGTGTACTTTACCACTGTGCCACCTGAGTGCCCCACAGAATAGCTACACTTATCTCATGCAGTTTACTACAGGGCCATTTTAGAGGATTTCGTGCTTTTAAATTTCTGGCAACCATTTAGGGGTTTTGCCCTTTGGTTTAAACTTGGCATGGAGGTACTTGACTGGCTTTCACAGTTTTCCGACCTCATCCAACAACTTTAAGCTGAATTAGAATGCCAACTGCCTATGATTTTAAACTGTCTTTTAACACCATGTGGGTCAAATGGGTCTGAATATTTTCCACACAAAATCTGTCCTCTGTGTCCCATTTAGTTCCAAGTTTGTTCTTGTCCCTTGTAATTTCCTTCAGGGCAGATGAGGACAGTGAAGACAGTTCCCGCTTTTTTGTCTCCTTCATATTAGTGATGGGAAGTTTCTAGAAGGCTTCTTGTTTGGAGGAAGCTGATGAGGGGGTGTCAGGCCCCACGCGTCAACCAACGCGCACTTGACAACTGTGAACTTAGCCGAGCTGAGAATGTCAGAATAGGAGAGGGTGATGGGGAGAAACAGGAGACTCTCGGCCAATCGGAGCGCTTTGAATAATTAAGTCGACCAGCTTAATTAGCTCAATTACGTTAATTTGACCACGGAACATGGCCATATGGTGAAAGGAAACAAAAGAGGGGGGAACTAATTAAAAGTAAAATAATGAGGATTTTAATTATGGTTCTCCCCAGACGTGGGTGAATGGGGATCTGGAGCAGGAGAGAGTAATTAAAGTAGTGTAGCGCTGGCAACATTTCTCCTGTTATCTCTCGCCGTCTCTCACCCGCGCTCTCTCACTCTCTTAGATCTGTGAGGGCTCAATCGGTCTAATTAAATCTGTAAATAAATTAGCTACATGGAAGCATGCTTGAGCTGACACCAAACCCCTCCTTTCCCCAAACACACACTCTTCTATATCTGTCCTTCATTTGCACAGAAACATGACAACAGGGTGGGGTCGGCTACTGCTGTCAGTTTGTTTTTCACCTGATGTAGAGGAAGTGACCGTAGCCATTCTTGAACTTACCGTGAGTTGAGCTTGGATCCAGATGAACCACGGCCATGAGATCTGTTCTGTTTTTGTATCTGTTTTCTGTAAAACTAACTTTGTTCCATTTTTGTTTTCTTTTCAGATGTGTGCTAGTGATTTGTATTTCTAATTAAATCCCGATATTAATTAAAACCAGCTTGCAGCTGCAAAAAAACTTTGTGAACCATTTTGAATTAATGGATTTCCACATGAATTACTCATAAAATTTGGTCTGATTATCATAATAATAGACAAACACATTCTGTATTAACTAATAACACAAATACTTGCATAGTTTTTTAAGTATTAATTAATCATTCACAGTCAGGGCTGGAATAGGTTTGTATTTAATACCTTGTTAAACCTTTTAAGCAGCAATACTGGTAGAAGCTGATTGGACTTGCATATTTTAAGATATGTTCTTAAGATATGTGGCATGAATAGCCATTTTTAGGACATACCACAGGTCTAAAAAAGACCTGAACTCATTTATATCAGGGTGTCATTTGCTCCTTTAAATTATTCACTGTCTATTGTACCACCTGTTTATACTGGTCAGGGTCGTTGTGGGTCTGGTTCATTGGACGGTAGTTAGGAAACACCCAGGGCAGGTCACCAGTCCATCACAGGGGAGGCACACAAACACACACAAACACTTTAGTAGTTTCTAGTAGCTCCAATTAGCCTGTCTGCATGTCTTTGGATTTGTAGGAAGAAACTGGAGCATTTAAACATGGTGCTTTTGACATTTATAGCATTTAATGGCTTAAATATGGCAACCCAGTACAGATTTACAGTTTACAATGGCAGTAAGTATCATGTTTCATGTAGGTGTTTTAAAGTGGACGTTTCTAGCACACCACCACTGAAATCCAATTTTCGAACCTAAGTGATGCTATTGCCCAGCTGGGTGTCTACACAGACATAATTGGCAATGTCTAAATGGAAGGCCAAATCCCTATCCAGAGTATTACTCCCTAGAGCCCAGTGTTTTCTGGTGGAAGCATATGTACAATATATTACTTGCTGTGTTGTGGTGCATTTGGTTTCCCCATTACCAACTTCTCAAAGCATAAAAATCTTTAAAACCATATTGATGTTGATCTATTTGTGTGTTTTCAGTCATTAGCTGGGTTCCAATCCAAACTTCTAAAAAAGCTGGCGATGAAAAATGTAAATAAAGCCGATTTTTTAGTTTTGGATTTGTACAGTTCTTATCAAAGCCTAAATTTAGCTACATGAGTTACAGACTAGGCTAACAGCCAGCTGGATTAATGATAACAAATGAATATGGAATCATTAAGGCATGTTAAAGATCACAAATTTATAATCACCCTCCCCAATCACACTCACTCCCTCAGGTATTTTTCAGGTGTGTTTTGCATGAGTTCATGGTTCTATACTGGATGTGTCGCTGAGCTCTTTGTAATACTGATTCCTTTTTTTAGTGTGTGCCAATATTTCTAATGTTACATGTTGTCCAGCCTGAGGTCCCATTCAACATCAGCCTTGGGTCTAATGGGCCTTCCTTCTGTAATATCTCATTACGGTGGACCTTGATTATGTCCTCGCTCCTCTACCTTAACCCCCTCTCCACCTGTTCCTCACATCGACGGCACGTTTTTAATTACAAGGCGCATTCAGATCGACAACAGAGTCATTTGCATTTTAAACGAACAGTTATGTGTGCACTGCACTGAAGCCCTTGTAAAGAAGGATGAATAATTCTCCCCCAAAACACCAGTCAGCTGAAGATCATGCATGTCAGTTAGTATGTATATAGGATCTTAGCTTGTTAATTATTTTTGCAGCTGTTATTTTCTCTGACTTCATGATTGAAACACATTGGTCAAGATTTCAGTTCTGTTATACACTATGTGGCTAAAGGTATTTGGACACCTGCACTTAAGGGTGCTGTTGAGCTGGGGCTTAAGGAGGGGCTTCTATCTTGCGTGCCAGTCTTTAAGTCCAAGCTTGCTTGACTTTAAACAGTGTCACATGTTCCAGCTGCTTCTGACTCTAAGCAAACCTATTTAAATGATTATTAAAATACATCAGAACATGACCATCAATTTCGTCTTAGCATAAGGTGGAAGTTTGGGTTTTATCCCCCTAACCTTGTCAAAGAGACAACTGTTTCATGTATTTTGTTCTTGCAGAGAATTATTTGTACTATATCAATGATACTGGGACCCGAAGTTGCTCAAAACATTCTGACGTTCTGATTTGGAGCGATGTGATTTGCTTTCTAGATCTATGCAGGGCTTTACTGTAGCGTTTGTGGCTTAGTCTAAGGGCTGTCAGACTAGCCATATTTATATGGACACGCTACAGAATTACATAAAGTTGCTTTATGTACATTTTGTAATAAACTTACATTGAATGCATGTTCTTTACAACTTTAATTGTATATTAAAATTACATTTAATCCTATGTTTTTGCCCCTCTATTCCCAGCATAGCACACAGGTGTCTTTCTTGCATGAACAAACGGGGCATGCCAGTTAAGAGGCTCGTCATGGGGCACATCGACCTCACGGGAAGCCAGATGCTGTTGCTCACCTGGGAACCGAGCGTATACGGATTGGAACTGACATCATAGGAAAACTAACAGAGACGTTCAAGGGTGACAAATATATTGTTCATTTTGGCTAGAATTAATACTTCCATGAGCAGGTCCCACGCTGAGTCCCACAAAGGCCCCAAGGATTATAGGATGCCCGCTGGCGTCGAACGTAGCTACAGCTTAGAGGTCGAGACAGAGTAAACAAGCACGGCATCGTTAAAAAAGACACTCTGGTGTCGCTAAGTGTGAACAGATCTATTGTATGTCTGGTATTCTATTAAAAATGGATTCCAGCAATTGAGAGTTGCAGAACGAAAAGGCATGTTTGCTCTGTCATTAAGACATCATGAGTTTTATTTCCATTAATGCCATAGCCATCTGTGGCCAGGAGTCAAGTCAAGTCAAATATATTTGTATAGCGCTTTTTACAATAGACATTGTCTCAAAGCAACTTTACAGACTCCAGGACCGACAGACCAAAAACCCCTGTTAAGCAAACCAAGGGCGACAGTGGCAAGGAAAACCCCCTTAAAATTACAGGAAGAAACCTTGAGAGGAACCAGACTCAGCAGGAACCTCCATCCTCCTTGGGTGACCTGGAGAATAAGTTAAATGAATTAGACTTACACAAATCATACATGAACAAAATTAATTTAAACTAAAAATTATAATTAGCGAGAAAAATAAACAAGCAATCAGTTCTTCATTATTCATTCCAGTCTGTGATAAAGTCTGTAGAGAGTTCTGGACATTTTCGGTGCAAACGTAGAGCTTTGGTCTATTAAGATTGTTGGTTCAAATCCAGGCTCTGCTATGTAGCCACTGTTGGTTTCTTGAGCAAGGCTGTTAACCCTGTCTGCTCCAGGGGCGCCATACAATGGCTGACCCTGCGCTCTGTCCCCATCTTTCAAACAAGCTGGAATACACAGACAAAATGTCATTGTACTGTACATGTGTATATATACAGTATATACAGTATATATATATATATATATATATATATATACAGTGTATCACAAAAGTGAGTACACCCCTCACATTTCTGCAAATATTTCATTATATCTTTTCATGGGACAACACTATAGACATGAAACTTGGATATAACTTAGAGTAGTCAGTGTACAACTTGTATAGCAGTGTAGATTTACTGTCTTCTGAAAATAACTTAACACACAGCCATTAATGTCTAAATGGCTGGCAACATAAGTGAGTACACCCCACAGTGAACATGTCCAAATTGTGCCCAAAGTGTCAATATTTTGTGTGACCACCATTATTATCCAGCACTGCCTTAACCCTCCTGGGCATGGAATTCACCAGAGCTGCACAGGTTGCTACTGGAATCCTCTTCCACTCCTCCATGATGACATCACGGAGCTGGTGGATGTTAGACACCTTGAACTCCTCCACCTTCCATTTGAGGATGCGCCACAGGTGCTCAATTGGGTTTAGTCCATCACCTTTACCTTCAGCTTCCTCAGCAAGGCAGTTGTCATCTTGGAGGTTGTGTTTGGGGTCGTTATCCTGTTGGAAAACTGCCATGAGGCCCAGTTTTCGAATGGAGGGGATCATGCTCTGTTTCAGAATGTCACAGTACATGTTGGAATTCATGTTTCCCTCAATGAACCGCAGCTCCCCAGTGCCAGCAACACTCATGCAGCCCAAGACCATGATGCTACCACCACCATGCTTGACTGTAGGCAAGATACAGTTGTCTTGGTACTTCTCACCAGGGCGCCGCCACACATGCTGGACACCATCTGAGCCAAACAAGATTATCTTGGTCTCGTCAGACCACAGGGCATTCCAGTAATCCATGTTCTTGGACTGCTTGTCTTCAGCAAACTGTTTGCGGGCTTTCTTGTGCGTCACCTTCCTTCTGGGATGACGACCATGCAGACCGAGTTGATGCAGTGTGCGGCGTATGGTCTGAGCACTGACAGGCTGACCTCCCACGTCTTCAACCTCTGCAGCAATGCTGGCAGCACTCATGTGTCTATTTTTTAAAGCCAACCTCTGGATATGACGCCGAACACGTGGACTCAACTTCTTTGGTCGACCCTGGCGAAGCCTGTTCCGAGTGGAACCTGTCCTGGAAAACCGCTGTATGACCTTGGCCACCATGCTGTAGCTCAGTTTCAGGGTGTTAGCAATCTTCTTATAGCCCAGGCCATCTTTGTGGAGAGCAACAATTCTATTTCTCACATCCTCAGAGAGTTCTTTGCCATGAGGTGCCATGTTGAATATCCAGTGGCCAGTATGAGAGAATTGTACCCAAAACACCAAATTTAACAGCCCTGCTCCCCATTTACACCTGGGACCTTGACACATGACACCAGGGAGGGACAACAACACATTTGGGCACAATTTGGACATGTTCACTGTGGGGTGTACTCACTTATGTTGCCAGCTATTTAGACATTAATGGCTGTGTGTTGAGTTATTTTCAGAAGACAGTAAATCTACACTGCTATACAAGCTGTACACTGACTACTCTAAGTTATATCCAAGTTTCATGTCTATAGTGTTGTCCCATGAAAAGATATAATGAAATATTTGCAGAAATGTGAGGGGTGTACTCACTTTTGTGATACACTGTATATATACAGTATATATGATAAATAAAGGCATTCTTCTTCAAAACATAAAAAAGCACTAGTCCATCACAGGACATCCACTCCAGACATAAATAGTAATAAGTAGACATCCAGCTGGCCAATATCAGTGCTGGGATTTGAACCAGGATGTCAGCAGTGGTGGGCTAGCATAACAGATCGCTGAGCCATCCTAGTGCCTACTGATTTGATGATATTACTGTTTTTCACTCATGATTCAGGGTTTTGTACACCTAACATCAATGACTTTTATTATAAAGGTTCTCATTTTAACCTGTCATCAACACCTGACTGAGTTTTAGTCATGATGCTCAAGTGACATCAATCCCTTTGACTGACAACCACTGATTCTTTTTGATCTTGAGCTTTGGTGATGTTTGACTAGGGCTCTTTGGACCTGGAAAATGAATTGTACTTGACATACACTGCTGAGACATCTGAGACTGTTCCTGTTTTCAGTTTAAGAGTGATGCACATGCATTTCAGGCACCCACTCTTTAGAACTTTGTTAGTTGTGTCATGTTGCTTTGAAATCTCACACATCAAGGTGCTAATTATCAGAGCTCATTTATAGCTGATACACGCTGTTAATTAACAATCAACCTAACAGAAGTCGTCTGTGCTGCTCTGAGTAATTGTGACAGTCAGTTCGAACTCAAGTACCTTTTTATGCAGCGTTTCCCTTTTTTTGTCCACCTCCGTATATATTTGTAAAGCGCTCTTGTGTATGATTGTGTAACTGAGAGATAATAATAAATTAAAAGAGAGAAAACAAGTACCTTCTTTCAATTCTCCAAATGCCTCCCCGCACCGCCCTCTTCGTCTCCAACCAAGGTGACTAAGCCTGTTCATTAGCACCCTGTGGAGAGGAACAGATGCAGTCAGAAACACCTTCATAGACACATGTACACAGTGAAACCCAGCTCGGTACCACAGCGCGCAATTAACGTTTTAAGGCGCCGTACAGCAAGAAGGCGACAGTTTTCAGTTCGAAGCCTTTTGCACATGGATGGTACATGTGAAAAGCCCTGCGGCATTACTGCTGCACACGCCGTACACAGCTGTTCAACAACATTTATCAACTTTGATCATGCATGATTAATGGTGTTCCTGTGTGCTAGAGTCACAGAAATCAACCACCTGGCAGGTTTACACTGAAATTATGCAAGCGTTAAGGCAATATTTTAAATATAATTTGACTGTTCGTTTTTGCGTTTAAAGTGCTCACTGACTTACAACATATGTCCATAGCTGCCCATTAACTGACCATGCTCGACTCACAATAGCTAGGCTTGTAATATGTTAGTATGTCAAAATAGCTTTGGTCTGCTTTGATTCAGCCCATAAATGCACTTCCTTCTTCAGCTACAATTTTGATATCCAAACATTTTAAGCATTGGAAAACTGGAGCAAGCAATGTCACTTTTTAATGTCTGGGTAGCACTGTTGCCTCACAGCGAGAAGGTCTTGGGTTCTGTCCCCAGGTGGAGTGGTCTGGACCCTTTCTATGTGGAGTTTGCATGTTCTTCCCGTGTCTGTGTGGGTTTCCTCTGAGAGCTCCGGTTTCCTCCCACAGTTCAAAGACAAACAAGTGAGGTAAAATGGACATACAAAATTGTCCATGACCGTGTTTGACATTAAAAACTATAACTGATGAATCTTGTGTAACAAGTAAATACCTGTCCTGTGATTTATGTAACCAAAGTGTGTTAAACATGACGTTAAAATCCTAATAAATAAATAAGTATATAAATACTGTCTGGCAAATGGTTGCTGTTTTTACTGCATTCATCACAAGCAGGCGCGTTCATTCAAGCATACAGCCATGCAACCTCCATAGACAAACACTGGTTGTGACACAGGTGTAGTAAAGAACCATTGATTTTAAACATAATGCTGTTATTAAAACAAGACACATAGTGCAAGAAGATCATCCAACCTCAACTGCAGAACGAGTATCATCATCAGAATGAGTCCTGAAATGTTTCTGACAGCAACATCAACACAAGTTTTCAACAGGGGCATAATGGATTAGCTTTCCACAGCTCGAAATGCACAGTGCTCACTGACTTGGTTATTATAAAGCACACCGCCATTGGACTCAGTATCAGTGATGAAGTGTTTTCTGGAGTGATAAATAACACTTACCATCTAGGACTCATAGATAAATCTGGAGTTTGCTGGACTCATGCGAACAGTTGGCTGTTATTTAGATGTGATTTAGATGTGTTGTTTTGATGGGTTTGGCCCCCTTGGTTGTACTGTACTTCTACATTTTAGTCCTACAATTGTACCATGCAAATGAGCTTTAAAATGAAATTCAGTGTGATAAAACTTCAATCCAATTCAACAACTTTGAAATATTAACAAAGAGCCAGGTCATATTCTAAAATATCAGTGCCATGTGTTGAAATGTTTAGAAAGAAATACAGTTCATCCTGTGGCCTCTCTGTTATAACTAAAAAGAGGTGAAGGGAACTTTTCAAGCTATTCATACAATTTAGGTGATGATAAGAGAGTTTTATGTTATCGATCTCCCACAATCATGCTCAGGTAAAGCAGGTCATGTAGCTGAAATGTCAGTTGGTGGTTTGGCATTTGTGAGAGATTGAGATAGGAGCGCTGGGCCTCACAGCTTTCCGGCTGGACCCTCGATGATAGAGGCACTCTGAAGCGCAGACAGGCAGCACACGGGGCAGCTGTGAAAGCAGGGGTCCTAACCGCACACCCTGAGGTGCATTCTAAGAAACAGGGCCCAGGCTCTACACTAGAGATAAGACTAAACACGGAAAATGCCAGGGCTTGACTTGAGGTGAGGTGCGGCAAGTGTGAGAATGCGTGTGGGTTTAAATGCCAATACAGCTTTTCTGAGGGGGGCCTACATTGCTGAACCACAAAGCACCTCTCCTGGTTATCGCCTGTCACACACCTGCAAGCACACAATGGGGGGCCACACCACTGTGTGTGTCTCTCTGTGTGTGTGTGTGTGTATTCAATGAGAACACTTTTAGTCAATAGGACCTTCCTGCACTTTGGCATTCAGTGCCACCTGCACTTTGGTGCAGTTAAACTACCGTTTACATGATTTCTTACTCTGTGTGTGTGTGTGTGGTAACCATCACTATTCTGTCTATTATCCACTATTCTATCACTATTCTGTGGATTAGCTACAAATTAATTTACAAAAATAATACTCAGTTACTGTGAAGCTCCTTCAGGAAAATGTACTGTAGCTAATCCTTGTAGTTATCACTAATAGCTGGTAATGTCTCTGTGCCCATATAAATAAGAAAAGGCTTGCATGACTGCACTTATTAGACCAATCCACAATACAATATGAAAGTCTGGGAGCTCTGTAAAGTGGACAGTAGATTTTTAGTCAGGGCCGTCAATTCTGATCATCAGCTTCATCCTGAGTTGTACCAAAAGCTTAATGATGGCTGTCAAACTTTTTTCTTCAGGATGAATTACTATTTATTAATTTTATTAGGATTTTAACCACGTTTAACACTTACATTCATGACAGAACAGATATAAACTGGTTACACAAGATTTATCAGTTCAAGTTTTGGTGTCAAACACAGTCATGGACAATTTTGTAACTCAAATTCACCTCACTGCATGTGTTTGGACTGTGGAAGGAAACTGGAGCTCCCAGAGGAAACCCACGCAGACACGGGGAGAACATGCAAACTCCACACAGAAAGGACCCGGACAGGGATGGAACCCAGGTGTTTATGTATATTTTGCCCCAGCAGAACTTGCATGTGTTGCATTAATTTAGTCATAGAGAAACAACTGTTACAGAAGTCTCTAAAATTCCAGTACTGCCATGACATGCATGTACAAGGGATCTTCAAAAAGTTTCCGCACTTTTATATTTTGGTTGGAAGCGGTGTGGGTGGGAGGTGGAATAATTGGTTGTGTCTGAGAGACGCTTATAGTTCGGATTTAGTGCCATCAGATTTCCACCTTTTTGGATGCTCAAAGGAGCTTTAAGGGAAAGAAGATTTTCATGTGATGATGATATTAAAGCAGCGGTGCATCAGTGGCTACGCGCTCAACCAACAAAATTTTATGCTGATGGCATTAAACATTTAGTACGATGCTGAGAAAAATGCATCGGAAGGTGATTATGTAGAAAAGTGATGTCATGTTCTTTTTGAAGAACTTTCATATCTTGTAAGTGTATGTAAAAGTGTCATGTTTTCACATTTTTATTACACAAACATTAAATAACCCAGCAAGACAGCACAACTGTTCCCCTTTAAGTATGGAATTTGTGTACTTCTGCCACCTCTAAGTGTAAGTGAATAAGTATTTCTGATAAGACGTATGGAGCCAGACATCAGACCTGGTGCTGCAGACTAGCTGATGATTGCACAGATACTGAGAGGCACTGTGGTTAGCTTTCTCTCTTTCGGCTTTTCTTTTCTATCAGCTTCTTTCTCTTTACCGTTATCTGCGCACCTCATTTAGAACTGTAGTTCATGCTTTAATACTTCATACAGTGTTGGATTTCCATGAATAAGCCGTGGAGATCTACTGTACTGTACCTGCTGGTTTAACCCCGACAATATGTAATCAAACCTCACATTCCTCTGTCGATTAGATCTTCTCAAAACTCCCGCTAGATGATAGTGATCAGGAGAACAGTCAAGGAAGAATGAGTGTGAATTGAATTGATAAAAGAAAAAATGAGAACGTGAGCAAAAAAAGTTTTATTTTGGTCAGGAGCGCAGAAGGTCCATCACCACCTAGAAACCCTGAGAGCAGATGCTCTTATACTTCAAAACAGCCATTGTTTGTTAGTGGGGAATTCCCCTGTAGGACCTGCCTTAAATTAAGGACACAAAATTGATATTTTGCCTATTGAAAGGAGCCAGATCAGCAAAGAGGTGCAGTAGTTTTAGTGCTGTACAGTTCTAGGATTCCAGGTTTAATCCTGAAACCTGAATACTTTTGTGTGGACTTGGTACGTTCTTCACAGGACTGTGTGCATTCTTCTTGCTATACCTCCTGTTTTCCTCCCACTGACCAAAAACATGTCAGTAGGTTACTACTTCAAATTGCCAGTAGGTGTGACTAAGTGTGAATGAGTGAGTTGGTGAATGATGCATTGTGCCGAACGAATCACCATTTTCAGGGTAAGTTTCTGTTTTGCAAGTTGTGTTTTTGACTTGCTGATCCATTGTGACCCTGAACAGAATAAAGTGTTTAATAAAGAATAAACATAAAAACTTTTACCACTTAATCTGCAGAAAAATACAATCCTCAGTGCAAACCTGCAGTAGAAATTGGGATAAAGATAGACGACGAAGTTAAAGGACGTGCATTTTTGAGAGACGCAAAGGCTGTTTATTGCCCAAGTGAAGTGGACCATCACAAAGGAAGTCAGGCCGAGGCCAGCTCCGTGATTCAGTGATTACAGAAATGAGAAAGCAAGCTCGATCGTGTTCATATATTTTCTTATATATTTTATGTTTTAATCTGAACACATAATAATAAATGATATTGTTTCTGAATAAAGTGCTAACAATTGTTATATAGTCACTTTGCGCCAGCCAGGTTCACTTATAGCATGTGTAAGTGTTAATGTATTGTTGACTTTGAAAAAAGAGATCACTTCCCTCCTCAAAATAGCAGGTGCTACACCAAGCATTAAGTGCAAAGCATTGTGGGTTGGCATGGCAAATTACCAACAAACAAAACAGGCTGCTGCCAACATCACCGCCTCATGCTGTTTACTGAAAGTTTAGCAATATAGAGTTCGCAGAAGGCTTGTAAGTGTGGAATTGTGTGCCGGGGTGTGTATGTGTTTTTTGTTTTTTTTTACAGATGACAAATGACACACATTTGCAATCACACATTTTGTTTTATAAAGTTTGTTTAAAGTTTATCATAACTTATTGGTAGCACAGCGGACTAACTCTTTAGCCCATCACCAGGTCTTTTTGCTATCACCTGGCTGGGCATCCAAGCAGGCACAACCTCTGTGATCTCTGCTGTGTGATTGAAGTGCTCTCCATAAGTGGTGCAGCTCTCTGTGAGACTAAAGATACAGTCAGCAGAGGGGGAACAAGATAGTCTCAGCATCTGTTGGCCAGTGTGTGGGTGGTGCAAGAGCCACGAAAGTTGCAATGGATGAATTGGTAATGATTAGATTGTAGGTGAATCTGTTTTATTCACATTTAAGGTAAATTTAGAGGTAACCCACACTGACACAGGAGGAACATGTGATATTTCTCACAGACAGCTACTGGAAGTGTAGGATTGAATTCATTTCCCATGACTCCTGCTGGGTGCCACCGTGCCACCCCAGATCACACCCCTAAGTAACAATCTTAAAGATATAGCAATTATACCAGTAATTATGGCACAATGGTGCAGCTGGTACTACACATGTGCAAGAGTCCTGCATGTGTGAGGATCAGGGTTTGTCTGCAGTCAATATATATATATATATATATATACACACACACACACACAAGGGATCTTCAAAAAGTTTCTGCACTTTCACATTGGTGAGGGTGGGAGGAGTAGTAATTGGTCGTGTCTGAGAGACTGAGAGACGCTTATAGTCTGGATTTAGCTCCATCTGATTTCCACCTTTTTGGACGCTCAAGGAAGCTTTAAGGGGAAGAAGATTTTCATGTGACGATGATGTGAAAGCAGCGCTGCATCAGTGGCCAAAAACAGTTTTTGCTGATGGCATTAAAAAGTTGGTACGACACTGGGGAAAATGCATCGGAAGGCGACTGTGTAGAAAAGTGATGTGATTTGTTTTTGAAATTCTTAATAAATAGAGTTTAAAAAATGCGGAAAGAATATATTAGAAAATATATTAATTTATATTTAATAAATACACCATCTCCTAGTGAAGAATGTATGTTGGCGTTGTGTTTCGGTAACCTCCGCCCTAATTTTTCTCTCTCTCTCTGAGCCTCTCGCTCATTGTCTCATGCCCCCGTGTGCCTCTTTCCTTGTGTCCCATCTGGACTACGAGGCGGTTGGGGGTCTGCAAGGGTTTTCTATTAAAGCTTTAATCTTTAATTGTGTAGGTGAGTCTGAGCTTTAAGTGCATCGCCTAATTGGCTGCAAATTAGTCCATCTGCTTTGATTTGAAGTTCAGTGAGGCAACAAGGGGAAGCAATAACATTCTTTCTCTTTCTTTCTTTTGTGTACACAGTAACAATAATTAAGCTAACAAGCTAACAGCATAACCTGATTTACATTTAATAAAGGTGTGATTGTGTTATTTAAAACAACCAGATCCTGTGGCTGTACTCTACATCTGGAAGGTAATTTAATATTAGAGCAGTCCATGTGTGTTGTAATAAGCACTGGCTTGTATGTGTTTGAATGGTTTGAGGCACATTTAATGAGCTTGCACTGTGGGATTTAAACCTACTTTAGTTGTGCAGCCGTGATCCTGAAATATTTGACTAATGTCTTTTTTAACACAATCAAAACTGCAGTGTCCATCCATAAGCACTTATCAGGGCACATAATCATCATGGTACCTGCCAGGTTGCTAAGTCTTCGGTTTTTACAACAGTTGCCAAGATTCTCACACTTGCCCATTTTATGCTTCCAACATTTAAACTTAAAAAACTAAGTGTTCACTTGCTGCGTAATATACCCCTCATTGACAGGTGCCAATAGTCAATGTTTATCACATGCCTGTCAGTGGTTTAAATGTTTAGTTTGATCAGTGTTTTTTTATGTGAGAAGGTACAGTACATTTTATAAGCATTAAACTAAATAAAGATACATCATTCACCTTATATAACTAATATGTATTTTTTCATGTTGTACAAAAGACAAGGCATTAAGAGTTCCTCCCCAGCGACACTTAAAGGTACCTATTTCACTTTAATTGTCTGACATTGTATTTACACATAAGACAATAATAAAAGTGACCTGATCATTAAAAGATCAGTTTTGATGCAGTTATTATGACTTTGGGAAAATTGCCAATTTACATCAACACTTTCAAATGTTTTAGGTGACTTGTGCAGTAATTACAGAGAAATAAGGATCACCACTGTTGGACACTTGAGTCACTTCCTCAGGCAAAGATACTAAAAAGTCCCCTCATCTCACCACAATCGACAGGCCACACTTCCTGCCTCTCACATTTTATTTTTAAACCATAAAATCTAAAGCTCAGTGGTTATGATTCTAAACTAGTAATAAAAAAGTTGTGAGTTCAAATCCCAAGAGTGCTAGATAACCACTTCTGACTGAACTATTCAGCAATATGCTTAGCCCTGTCTTATTTTAAGTGGATAAAAGCATCTGCTGGAGAAATAAATGGAATGTAAATGTAAAACTCAGCAGCTTCATAAAGCATTTTACTCCATGTGATTCATTACAGGCTATACTGAGTGATCTAAGCTCTCCAGAATGTACGTGTGTGTTTAGAAGCTGGGTTTATGCATTTATTCGTGTGTCTAAAGGTTTGGTTGTTTCAGTCCGAAAAAAAATTAAATATGCACTGGTTCATATTTTACTGTTCTTATTATTTCAAATAGGGTGGACATCATAATATATAGTGGACATACACCAACCAGGCATAACATTATGACAACTGACAGGTGAAGTGATTAACACTGATTATCTCTTAATCATGGCACCTGTTAGTGGCTGGGATATATTAGGCAGCAAGTGAACATTTCATCCTTAAAGTTGATGTTAGAAGCAGGAAAAATGAATGAGCGTGAGGATTTGAGTGAGTTTGACCAGGGCCAGTTGTGATGGCTAGACAACTGGGTCAGAGCATCTCCAAAACTGCAGCTCTTGTGAGGTGTTCCCGATTTGCAGTCTGCAGACAAAATGTGTCCAAGGAAGGAACAGTGGTAAACCGGCGACAAGGTCATGGGCGGCCAAGGCTCATTGATGCACATGGGGAGCGAAGGCTGGCCCGTGTGGTCCGATCCAACAGACAGGCTACTGTATCTGAAATTGCTGAAGAAGTTAATACTGGATTATGATAGAAAGATGTCAGAATACACAGTGCATCACAGTTGCAGGGCTGTTTTGCCAGCAAAAGGGGGACCAACACAATATTAGGAAGGTGGTCATAATGTTGTTCCTGATCGGTGTATCTTAATAGAAAAATAAATCTGAATTGTTAAATGATTGTGATTAAACCAAGTGGATCATTAGCCTGAAAATCAATATCTGTAAAACACAGAGCTGAGCTGGTTTTATGTATAGACAGGCTCCCAAAATCTCCTCACTTTATCCCCATCTTTACTGCTGACACTCTTCACACAGGTTCTAGAGCTTCCTTTCTTCATATAACATGCTTGCTCCACCTACAAGAACTCTACTCACAGGTTCCATAAATATATGTCCATTTATTTATTTTTTATTTGATAATCGCTGCTTCCTGATTAAAATCACAATGTGTTTTAAGCCAGAGTGCCAATTTATCACCTACCCACAAGTTTATTCTCACACCTAGGGATAATCTGGAGCAGCCAGTTTATCTCCTTGCATATTTCTGAACAGTGTAAGCCCGCAATGGTGTGATGAGATCATGAGAACTTCAGCCAAGCTTTAAGTTGGTGTAGAGACTTCTTTCTTGCCCTGAAGCCACTAAATCTGTGGCAGTGTGAAGCTTCCTTGACTGCACGGTGTCACACAGCAGGTTCCAAGTTATGGCAAACCTGTCACAGAAATGTTACAGAAATCATTAAAATCATAAAACTCTCAGGAATTAAAGTCCATTAGAAGTGTATGTAAACTTATATATAATATATTTATGAATTTTTTTAATCCTCGTAGCACCAGAGCAAATGTTGTACAATAAACTATTGCTGAACTTTTCCCTGAAGTCTGTAACTTATCTAAGATATAAAATGAAAACGTCAATATTACTAATATTAAAGAAATAAAAATACTTACATGATAAACACGATTACAGTTTACAGAGAAAAAAGAAGCAGAAGGTGGCGATGAGAGAAATAACTGAGTGGGAGGTGATGAAAACTTGAGAAAAAGGAGTTTGAAATTGCACGCTCGCTCCTTTACATCAATTAATTTTGTTAATTAGCGTGTGCCTGTACTTGTTACAGAACCAGCAGTTCAGGACTCTCTTTTTAAACCCCGTTTTGTAGCTGACAGTACACGGTAAAGCTGGCACATGCAGAGTGTTGAAGGTGTTAGTCGATATGTGTAAGATGACTAAAGATGCATTTAACTTTAGAAAATTTAATAAACACAGTCAATTTGAATTTAATACATTAAATAAGGTGTAAAATGATTCCTTAATGTATGCATAATAGAGTGATTGCATTTATTGCTGTCCACAATGATAAAAAAAATATACAGTGTATCACAAAAGTGAGTACACCCCTCACATTTCTGCAAATATTTCATTATATCTTTTCATGGGACAATACTATAGACATGAAACTTGGATATAACTTAGAGTAGTCAGTGTACAACTTGTATAGCAGTGTAGATTTACTGTCTTCTGAAAATAACTCAACACACAGCCATTAATGTCTAAATAGCTGGCAACATAAGTGAGTACACCCCACAGTGAACATGTCCAAATTGTGCCCAAATGTGTCGTTGTCCCTCCCTGGTGTCATGTGTCAAGGTCCCAGGTGTAAATGGGGAGCAGGGCTGTTAAATTTGGTGTTTTGGGTACAATTCTCTCATACTGGCCACTGGATATTCAACATGGCACCTCATGGCAAAGAACTCTCTGAGAATGTGAGAAATAGAATTGTTGCTCTCCACAAAGATGGCCTGGGCTATAAGAAGATTGCTAACACCCTGAAACTGAGCTACAGCATGGTGGCCAAGGTCATACAGCGGTTTTCCAGGACAGGTTCCACTCGGAACAGGCTTCGCCAGGGTCGACCAAAGAAGTTGAGTCCACGTGTTCGGCGTCATATCCAGAGGTTGGCTTTAAAAAATAGACACATGAGTGCTGCCAGCATCGCTGCAGAGGTTGAAGACGTGGGAGGTCAGCCTGTCAGTGCTCAGACCATACGCCGCACACTGCATCAACTCGGTCTGCATGGTCGTCATCCCAGAAGGAAGCTGACGCACAAGAAAGCCCGCAAACAGTTTGCTGAAGACAAGCAGTCCAAGAACATGGATTACTGGAATGCCCTGTGGTCTGACGAGACCAAGATAAACTTGTTTGGCTCAGATGGTGTCCAGCATGTGTGGCGGCGCCCTGGTGAGAAGTACCAAGACAACTGTATCTTGCCTACAGTCAAGCATGGTGGTGGTAGCATCATGGTCTTGGGCTGCATGAGTGTTGCTGGCACTGGGGAGCTGCAGTTCATTGAGGGAAACATGAATTCCAACATGTACTGTGACATTCTGAAACAGAGCATGATCCCCTCCCTTCGAAAACTGGGCCTCATGGCAGTTTTCCAACAGGATAACGACCCCAAACACAACCTCCAAGATGACAACTGCCTTGCTGAGGAAGCTGAAGGTAAAGGTGATGGACTAAACCCAATTGAGCACCTGTGGCGCATCCTCAAGTGGAAGGTGGAGGAGTTCAAGGTGTCTAACATCCACCAGCTCCGTGATGTCATCATGGAGGAGTGGAAGAGGATTCCAGTAGCAACCTGTGCAGCTCTGGTGAATTCCATGCCCAGGAGGGTTAAGGCAGTGCTGGATAATAATGGTGGTCACACAAAATATTGACACTTTGGGCACAATTTGGACATGTTCACTGTGGGGTGTACTCACTTATGTTGCCAGCTATTTAGACATTAATGGCTGTGTGTTGAGTTATTTTCAGAAAACAGTAAATCTACACTGCTATACAAGTTGTACACTGACTACTCTAAGTTATATCCAAGTTTTATGTCTATAGTGTTGTCCCATGAAAAGATAAAATAAAATATTTGCAGAAATGTGAGGGGTGTACTCACTTTTGTGATACACTGTATATATACACTTACTTGCAAATTTTGGTTGGAGGATACCTGGACAATTGGAGGACAATTACCTTTAAGGATCAGACATCTGTTGTGTTACTTTATTTCAACATGCTACTACTAAAGCTCCTGTGCAATATGCAATAACAATGCTTTCTTACAACATTCTAAGTAACTAGTTGCATGTCGGTCACATGATGTTTATGTCAACATCAAATGGTGTGAAATTATATATAGCACCCACATATAAATAAACGCAACCTTGGCTAACCCAAAATCGTTTAGTACCTGGGTTAACAGTATATACACACATAGATAGTAAAACACTGGTGTGTGTGTGTGTGTGTGTGTGTGCTTGAGGGCATTGTGCTGTGAAATGCAGACTCTCAAACACAGTGTCCTCACAGTAGGAGTGTAAGCAGACTCTTTAGTGTACTTGATTGTACCTTACACATAATTACATCTAATTTGGTTCATCACACATCACATTTGGTAGCACATTTGAGAAGAAGTTTTTTAATCCCTCTCAGTCTGGCCTAAGCAATTACAGTGGTGTTCAAAAAAATAGCAGTCCAACACCATTAACCTGATAAATCACTGTTTTTAGTAGAAATGCTATTTCTACATACCAAAAAATTTACTTGAAAGTGTAGTAGAGTAATGACAACAAAACAAACCCAACAATTAGGACATGCATGCCGCTCATTCTGAGTAATCGAAGCATTGATTGAAAGTGGGTTGTTCAAAATAATAGCAGTGAGGTGTTTAATTGGTGAAGTCATTCATTCTGTAGAAGAACGGGTGTCAATTTTGGTCCTTATTTAAGGTAGGATGGTGGCAAATGTTGCACAGCTTGGTCATAGCGCATTTCCTTCTGAAATACTGGGTAAAATGGGTTAAAGTAAAGTGAAACCTCAAACATTTTTTTCAGTTTATAGATACATTATTTGAGTTTTTAAAGAAAAATGCTGGCACTGCTATTTTTTTGAACAGCCTAATATTCATTTTTCTTAACTTTCTGTAAAGGATTAACACAAACTGGCTAAATTTTGTTAATGTTTTGAATTAGAATTGAAAGTGGAGTATTTTCAGTGCATTTGCATTTATGGAAATAAAAGTTATCATAATGATTTTGTGCTTTATTCACTTTTTTAAAACCACTGCTATTTTTTTGAACACTACTGTATGTGATGCTCTTTTAAAAAGCACAGCTGACTCTTTTACTTTCCATTTTCACGCTAGCCATGTACACAATGAAACATGTCCCCAGGTTTCTTGTTTGTGGAAATAGGACTACTGAAAATTTCTTTCTGCTTTAGAAAGCGTAGAGTTACACACAAATGTAGGGGAGGAGATCAATAAAAGCATTCTCCACCCAAGGAGCCCCAATTACGCCAAGACTACCCAAACTATTTATCCCGCTGTGCTATGAGACACAAAGGTACAGCATCAATACCTGCAATCTCTGACAGCAGGGCGTGTGTACGTGTCTCACACTAGTGTGTGTTATCCCGCCAGCAAAAGGTAATTTGGGCACCTTTGGTTTGCATCAATCCAGTTCAGTGGGGGAGTGAGGACAAAAATTGGGTAGGGGCCATTTAAAGTGCTACAAAAGGGCTTTTGTTAGGACTGTCGATTGTGTGTGTGAAAGAGACACTCAGATTAAAGATATAGAGTGATGGACAAAGATGGGAGACCCGGGGATTTATGTCTTTAGATGCTGAGAGAGGAAGTGGACCATAAGGTGGGCTCAGTATTTTCAGTTAAAGGAGAATTCAGTGTAATTTCATCCATTTAGCATGCCAGCCTCTGACTGAGAAAGAAATTGGGGTCTAAGAGCAATGACCACTAACATCCATGAAAAAATACATCTCCCTCCCCATCACTTTCAGCTCACTACTGACAAAACAAATTGATTTAAGGCTTTAGTTCAGTCTTTTTGGAGAGATTTTTAGAAGTCCGATGTTACAGAAATGAAGTGTTTAAAATGTGACAGACAATTCTAAAGCCACTTTCTGTAAAAACAAAAAGCATTAAAGCATTGTTTATAAATTATTATAGGTCAGATTTGTTGGGTCAAGAATGTCCATACAGCACCTTCCATTTATTTGTTGATGTAGACCACGTGTCAAACTCAAGGCCCCGCAGGCCAAATCTGGTCCACCACGTCATTTTATGCTGCCTGCGAGAGCTTAAAAGACGTATGATTGTCTTAAAATGCACTATATACAGTAATCGTACACAAACTGCATCTCCCACAATGCATGCCGATTTTGTGACCTGCAAAGTGACCGCATCACGCCATTAGATGGCAGTGTTTCCACATCAGCGTTTAACTGAGGCAGTTCCAACAAGTGATGTTGAGAAAAATTTACAAATAATCCCAAAATGTACAAGAAAAGAAAACTGAAGCAGAAGGAGGAAATTTAAGATGGGAAAGTGAAAACAAGTTTGTGCTTCTGGAAGAGAAACCGGTACGTCTCTTGTGTTATGAGGCCGTGTCTGTGGTAAAGGAGTACAATAAAATTGTAGATATACATTATAAATATACAGTACACATTTGACATTTTGACCAAACACAGAATTTAGCCTTCAAGAAAAACAAGAAATTGTAGAAAACTTAAGTCAGACTGCGATCCCAGCAGGATACGTTACAACCGGCCCTTTGAGGGCCACCATAATGCTAATGTGGCCCTCTGTGAAAATGAGTTTGATACCCCTGTTACAGACAGTTTGAAAACATTACTTAAATTTTTTGGCATGGCCTTCAGATTACTTATTAGTGACTGTTATTGACTACATACTGTAAATAGAACTTTAACAACTAT
Organism: Trichomycterus rosablanca; assembly: GCF_030014385.1. Lineage (NCBI taxonomy): Eukaryota > Metazoa > Chordata > Actinopteri > Siluriformes > Trichomycteridae > Trichomycterus > Trichomycterus rosablanca. Next base: position 36,895,825 of record NC_085994.1, read on the forward strand.
CAGCTCTCTAAAAGCTCCACATTTTTACAAGTCAAGATTTTAACAACTTCAGATTGATAATCTGTACACACAATTGTCCATTAATACAATGTTCATAGAACAATTTTTGCTATTGTCAGAAAGGAAAACCAATCTGTCACTTTATGCTAGAGGAAATTTCTCAGCATGGTCAAATGCAAAACACAAACCACTTCAAGCCAGTTTAATACTGCCAAATAAGAAAACAAAGCCACTGCTTTAAAAATTGGTTGGTGATTACATGGTCAGATAAAATAAAGAATTACTTATTTGGCCACAGTGATCAGAATTATGCTTGTAGAGGAAAAGGTTATTGTAACTTGGCTCAGTTGCTGAAGAAGTCTCGTGTCTTTCTGCATTGCCATTTTTGACTGGCAGAGAGGACAGTGATGTGCAGATGACTGAGTCTCACTTAACTGACAAGTCACCTGCTCCTGGTAAGCATTAATTCGCTCCAGGTGGAGATGTTTCTATACATCACAGTTTCTCCAAAACAGACTTGCCAGCTCCTCTGCCTGGCAAACCTTTTTTCTGTGAAACCGTGATGCCAGGATGAGTCTGGTCCTGTTTTCTGCTGGCGTACTTTATCTATTTTCAGGTAACTCAGCTGGTATCCTGGCAGTCTGGAGGTTTTACATTTGGAACCACCCTGGATGAGCGAGACACCCCAGAGGTGCTGAGACAATCCTTTTTCCAAAGCGTTTCCAACAAGGTTGAACCACAGTGGGATTAGGCGATGGTGGTTGATGGTTTGGGTTTACTGCTCGTGTTTTGCCTGTCATTTTGTGACAACCAGTCTCAGTTCTGTGCATTCGGTTATGATAAAGTTTCTGTTATGAAACTGTTTCATAAACTTGTACTAGTTTATATTCATAGGGCTAAGCATTATGCCTTGATCTTTTTTCTCTGCTTTATTAATCTTGAATGTTTTTATCTTTCTCTCTCTCTCTTTTTTTTTTTTACCCTGGTATTGATGGTTACTGTTCACACTGCGGCCATAAGTCAAGCAAAGGAACCAAACACTTAAATTTTGAATGAGTTCTCTCTGATTATAGTCATAAAACCCATTAAAATAAGCTTGAAAACACAAAAGACAATGTTTTAAGACAAATTATAGACTTGTACCAGGATGTTTCAACATCAAAAGTAGCTCAGTTGCATAGAAAACCTGCAGACCCTGCAAACGGCCAAATTACAGTCCCTCTGACTCACTATTTAAGGTAATAACGGGACAATTTGTGCTCTGTTCTTACGTTTAATACCACTTTGCGCAGTGAGGGGGTAGCTGAGGAGAAAAGTAAAATGGAGTAATAGAGGGGTGCTGGATAAGTGCTAGATAGATAAAAAAGGGAAACTGAGAGGTGTCCTTGGTGCAATGCAATAAACACATCCTGCAGTGTCTCCTTTCTGCTCTTTTTTTCTGTATTTTTTCTTTTTCCTCTCTGATGTCCTTTATACTTGTAGTTTTGTTCCATCAACAACAATCATTAAGAATCGACAAAGAACTAAATCGTTATTGCTTAGAATAGAGCAACACGTAAAATCACACGTTCAGCTCTTTCAGTTTATATTAGGACTGAAATGGGGGTGGGGGGGTAAAATTTTTATTTTTAATTCATTTTTATGACAGAACGATCATACTGGGCAGCAGACTGCATAGATGTACTGGTGTTTCAGGATTTTATGCTGAGCTCCGAATACTGTCTGTTTAGAAAACTAATAAAATTACAAAAAAGCTTCTGCAATTGGTGCTTTAATGTGCCAGATGTTAAAGCAACTAAAAGAGATCCAGATGTTAAATACTGGGTGCGGAGCTTGCAGGTGCACCAGTCAAAATAACAAAAAAAAAATATATTTAATGTTCCAAAGGAAACGGTTTCAAAAGTCACGGCTGGTACGTCAAACATAAGCAAACAGCAACAGCAGTGAAAAACATGTATCCAAATATTTTGGCCATATAGTGTAGGTGTCTGCCTCCCTTCCCTTAAACAACTGGAAGTTGTTGTTCTTTAAGAATGCTTTAACATCCCACCGCAAACATTCCAGGACTTTAAGAGCATTTCAAGAAGTATAAAAAGTGTTCTAGAGGTGAACTGTGACCCTACTTATTATTAGTTTCTAGTTAGTTCCTATTATTACATATTGCTACAGGTTTCTGTTATTTTGTCCACCTTGTGTGGTTATCTATTTGACTCTTTCCATTATATTACAATCAGTGGAAAAAAATTAAGTGAACCCTGTAATAAGATCCTGAGAGATGCAGACAATGTTAAACAACTGTTTTTAGAATTTATGATTACTGTATGTGTGTTTGAAATATTACAGTCAATAGTGTGTGAGGACATTTACTTATTAATCCAGTTCCAGGTCAGCAGAACAAAAATCTGCAGCCAGATTAGATTTAATAATGTGGAACATGCCAGTATGATAACATCATGGAGTTCTAAAATAGAATTAAACTGCACTAAGAGTGAATATAATACTAATATGATCTAAAGTAATAAAGAATATGGGAGCCAGATGAGGGACGCCTCACATCATGAACGGTGGAGGTGCGTGCACTTGTGGGTTAGTGTCCACAGTTTGAACACGGAGGGTCCTGAGTGAGAGGCTTTGATCTGTATCGAAGCTAGGCCAGGAAATGAGCAGCACATTAAATTGTACATGACACGCGACCCTAAGCATGCTGTAAAAATAAAAACACAAATCCCCCCACTGACACTTGTATAAGTGCTTTACTTCTGACAGGAAATTAAAGCACTTTGAAAATCACCCTTTAACCACAGAGGTTCTGAAATGGGAAAACAATCACTGAAAATTCAGAGAGTTTTTGTGAAATTGACAGTCCTGTCCTCTCACTTTCATCCTTCCCCTGCTTTCTTCAGTTTAAAAGTGTCCTAATTACAGCCTTCATTTGTACCAATTACCAATACCAATTCAGGGTCAACTCTGATTGCTTGATCAAATTTCTCAATACACTTCTGAACAATACAGACCCCTACTGTGCATTATGAAGGCATTCTGCATGAGAGGGCTGTTCATGTGCATAGATGAAGCTACAAGCCCTATTCATTCTCCTCCATGGTGTTCTTTTCTAACTAATTAAACGTAATTAGTGCCAAAGCAGAAGTACATTTAAAAAAAGGCCCTTCAAGGAGCGGATGAGCTGTACTCTCTGTTAATTACTTAGCTCAGTGTCGCATATTAAAGCTTTGTCATGCAGTTTGATAAGCTTGCATAACAATCACAGCCTGGTTTATTACTAAACATGATAAATTACCACTGAGGTACCAGGCTAAGGTGTTTGCATTACAGAAAATTAATGGCTGAGAAGCAGGAAGGAAATACGAACATTCTGTAACCTCTTGTACCAAGTATACATTTAAATACTGAACAATACACTGGTACTAATTACCACAAACATCAGAATTTAAAAAACACTTCTGGGACAAGGTGTGCTTGGACCCCTTTCTAATTGCTTGGATTGGCTATTTTTATGAACTATTGCTAACAATTGTTAATAAGCATTTAGCTATGCAGTATCTCTACACAAACAATGGTGCTAACGTAAACCTGGGCAACTGTAAGTGCTGTTCATTTAAATTTGTAAAGTCTAGGAGCATCAACAGCTTAGCTAAGAAGTGATCATCCACATAAGACCATAGAACAGCGTCCTAAAGTACATAGCACATTAAAATAATCTGTCCTTGGATGCAACACTCACTACCAAATTCCAAACTGTAAATGGAAGCAACATAAGGGAAAAAATGTGTTTTTATAGCCTAATGGACCTGGATTAATAGTCATTTGAAATGGCCTTAAAAGCACACTGCCACTAGACTGGTAAATGTGTTTTAGAGTCAGAAAACACACTTCAGCATTCACCTCAACAGGTTAAACTGGGCTCAGCTGATGCCAGGAGTATTCTACCTGTCTGAATGTAGTGCAAACTCTTGTTTTTATAACTGAGGTGCTCTCAATGCACAAAACATCATTAAAGAAATTAAAGAAATAGCAGAAAGAGAAAGAGTTTGGTGAAAAAAAAACTGCAGAGAGTTCTAACTTTAGGCCCCATCCAATATCACTGAGAGAAATGCGATTTTTTTCATGAATCTGCTTATATTATATTCACAAGGTTCATGTGTAGGGTAGGTGTAGCTGATAAAATAGTCAATACATGGTTAGGTTGACCTAATAAAGTGTTTGGCGAGTGTGCATGTGATATTTGGGTGTCTATATACACTTGATCATGTATTTGAACTAATCCTGGTGCGGCACTGGCACCCGGTGACTAAAGTCTAGTCTTTAACTGATTCCACACAATAAGAGCATTGTTTCGGCTTTGGTGTTATATTAAGCAGGTTGTGGTAAGGTAGGGATTACACTGTTTTACATATACAGTGTATATGTCATAATAAAATATTATATACCATACACTGTATATGTTATGTTAAAGTATTAATCAGTCCTGTATTTAGAATTAGGAGAGTTACCAAACAGAGTGGATTGTATTTTTAGCTGGAATTGCACAGGGCGGTGGTGGTCTGAGGCTTTGGTTTTGTAGCAGCACACTGGTTATGTTTCCCTCACCAGTAAGAGTGCTAAATATATCCAGGGTCAACATACTACCCTGCACATACATGCACGTCAACCGATTTACAAAGCATGCTTAGAGAATAGAGCTTTTTTATTTGTGTTCTGCACCTGCTAACTGCTACTTAATGTTGGGATTGTTGGTACAGTCGAGGTGAGTCACTAAAGGTTCTTATAACATGAGTTTGTTTGATATTTAAAACAGCAATATGTTTTTCACACAAGTAGATACCATGTAGATTGTATCTGAGTATTTAGGACCTGTTGCTGTTTTTGCTTGTAGAGCTTAGAGGAATTAAAGGAGGTTTTCAGGGTAATCTCTTGTCTAGCATCTGTACTGTATGGGCATGTTTAACACAGACTTAATTTCTGTTTTTAAAACCTAGTGTGTATGTCTAAGGAGAGATGTGATATTCTGTCAATTAATGTTTGAAATGAGAATATATGATGCAAATTCATCTTAACAACCATAACTTTCTAACAATAGTGTTAGGATGAAATCGATCTGATAAAACTCCAAAACTCCCAAAAGCTGTAAAACACTAAAACAAGACAGTAAACATTTACTTGTTCGTTAACTATATCTTGGTTTAGCTGATTTCTTACAACTTTGGAATATTCACTGGTAAATGGTTTGTTGCTGCCATACAAGTCCTGAGACTTTAAAGTAGAAAACTTATTTATTATAACTTTAGTTATTTTAGGGGTAATTGTAATGAAAAGTCTACTTTGCAGATTGCACCCAGAAATATTCATATTTCTTATAATAATGTTAAAATAATAAAAACTGGTGATCAGGAAGGCCAAAGATGCTTAACCTCATTCAGACATCATTCATGATCATGAAACAGTGTTTGCTTCATTTAATTTGACACATTTCTTTGTTTTAATTCATGATAGTAAATTGTATAAAGTTTTAATGCCCCCAACATCTCTTTTTCCTTCTTCTATACTATATCTGAGTTTGGACTGAACTGGGTTTTTACTTTAGTCATTGTATTTCTGTGATGTGTCTTTGCAGGCAGCCATGGGATAAATGATCGAATCACCATGTGGAAAAACACAGCAAAATTTGAAGAAAATTTAACCTTAAACATAATTTCACGTTGATGCCCAATTGTGATTGCTGACTTTAGTACAGGCATTGATGGTAAAGTCAGATAAGTCTGTGATTGGTCAGGGGCTTTCAAGCCCTGATCCCTTGGTCCGAGAGGCCTATCTGATGGCATACGACTATATTACCTATGTGACTGCCAAACAGGGCATACCACTGGGCCCTGCACCCTCTCCGGCCTCAGCAGCGCTGCGCCACGCTGGTGATGAGCTTCTCCTCCGCTTCCCCATCTTCTTCCGCCGCTGGCCACGTGTCTTCCAGGATGTCACAGAGGAGACGGCGTGTTCTACACTGCTCTCAATCCTGGATGAACATTTTTCCCCGACACGGCGCAGGGACCTGGCCTGGAGTGCTGTGCTCTCTGTGTTTGTCCTGTCTGGACAGATGGCATTACACTGTCAGCAGAGGGGCATGAACAATGCCCTTCCCCAGCTTCAACAGTCTGTGGGCAACTACGTGGAAAGGGTCATTTGTCCGGAGATCAGAGACAAGGGAGGATGGGTAAGTATTGACAACAAGAAAAGAAACTCTTGCAGGCATTTTTAAGCATGTTTACATGTCTATATCTGATTGTTAGATAAATAATATATAATTTATATATTATAAATTATATGTAATGTTCATCTTAAATATATCCAGCCAGGAGTCACAGCCACAGCCAAGTCTGTGCTTACTGTGTGTGCTATAGAATGTGATTAATCCGATCAACCATCACTAACTGTGCATATATTTGTGCGTCTGTGTTTTCAAGTCTGGTTTTGTATCTCGTTTTGGGGAGCAGCAGACTGTAGAAGATCAGATAAAGGCAGTGTGCTGCTGGAGTCTTCTAATACTGACTTTGGGACTTCTTACCTACTTCCTGTGGAAAAGAAGAGTAGCTTAAGCTATTGTGCCATCTTGTGGTCAATTCTTTGACATGCCAGAAACTAGCACAAGGTTTTTGGTTTTGGTTTATTTACGAAAAAGGTGACAAAATCGATGTATAAGGACTTTTATTTGCAAAAAAATGTCTTTGGTTTTACTTAAAAAAAACGAAAAGAAAATATTCACACTTATTGATGTGTCTTTTTCTACATTTTTGACATCAGAATGCTGTAGATTCGGTAAGAAAGAGAATTTTTTAGCATTTTTTGTACTAATTATATTCTCATTAATACAATATTTTTTTACTGTTTATAGATAGCATATCCCTGCTGATCAATAAATGAATAATCCCATGCTATGCCAACAGATGAAAGATGCAATAAAAACTGCATAGAAATCTTTAAATCTAAAAAGAATCAATTTAACATGGAAAATTGTTTCCTATGTCAACAGCCTAATAAAGAATTTAAGTAATTTGTGGTATTAAACCTTTATATCCTACAGCAACATGCTAAAGTTTACTATATGTCCAAAACCACATTACAGTCCAGCGATTCTCGTGGCTATATAATGTTTAAAGTACTCAACTTTTACAATACTGTATTTCCTGTTTGTAGCCCAGATCACCTGAAATGCAGTTTAAAGGTGTCATATACACTATACCATGCACTGTTTACAAACGAAAACATAACATACTCCTTTGCTAAATGGCGAACATCTTGATTTAATGTTTGCTGTAAAATCTGCTGCTGTAGTTAACCTAGAGCCAAAATGATATCCAATAAACATTGACCATTGGAAGTAAAAATAATGGAGTGGATATCATTCCTGACACCATGATTTTAATGCAAACTTTGTTAACTGCATTCCTACAGATTTTATCTTAAGGAAGTCTCTACTCATGGTCTTTTACTTAAAAGAGCCTAAATGTATATTTAAACATGAGATCAGCTATATAACAACTTTAGCTCCTTTCATACAAGATTAGTGTTAATGCTAGTTTGTAAAAACGTGTTTTTCCTGCTTTTAATCAACCACATGTTTAATTAGTTAATTAACAGGCTTTAACTGGGTGTGTTAGAGCAAGGAATAAAAACCAAAATCAAAATGTCCACAGAATTAAAAAAAAATATATATATACTAAAAAACACTAAATAATAAATATGTATTAAACATCTTAAGACTTGAAGAACGAAGTGGCAGATCAAAATTTTAATATGATTTTAATAAATTCAGTATCTCAGTTGAGAAATAGTATAATAACATAAACCTCGGCTACTTTAGTGTTGAGGGATGTAAGGATTCATTTATACAAATTCGTGTGGTACTAGTTCGTGTAGTGGTAGGGGTGTGCGGATAATGGTTCATTTGCATGCTTAAAAGCTTCTTTGCTTTATGAAAAGGGTCCTGAATGCGAAAATACGACCGATCTGTTTGTGCAGTCAGACTGAGAAATAAAAAAGTGAGTAGTTGCAGGGTAAATGTTGCCACGAACTGTATTAGTCCAGTTTATTATTTAAGTAAAGGGTATTACTAAAAGTGCATACCTATCAGGCAGAAATCACACATTCACAGCTATTTACAATGGCATATACGTCTATAAATACATACAATATGTAGTCCTAATTATTGAACAAAAGAAATAATGCAAACCACATTTAATGTTAGTCCATGGTGGTGTTTTGTGTCCTTCATGCCACTTTTAAAGCTAGCAGAAGCATACATAAATGTCCATGCTGAAAGGTTTATCTTTAATCTAATTAATATTGTTTCGTTCTTCTTTCATTTCTGACAGAAAAGTGTACGTTTTTGAATACTTTGCACATACAGAAATAGGGGAAATTTTATGGAAATGATAGTGTAAATCATAAGTACGAACGCACTTTGCGCACCCTACGCAAATTCGAACTGCGCTAAAAACGTAGGTCAGGTTCGTAAATCGGAGCATGCGCAGTGAGGCTCTCATTCAGTATATTTGTGTATTTATAAGTGCTCCTTGTATTTGACTTTGTGCTTATATATGTAAACAGAATAGCATCTATTTTTACATTTAATGAACAAGGACACATATATTCAGTCTCTATTTAAAATGTACATATTTATTCACCTGGCAAACACAACTGGTATGAGTTAACCGCTTGGTGGTGATACGCTATGATAGTTGTGAGAACGTTGTGAGAAAGTAAAGCACCAGAAACAAGAAATCTGACCGCTTTAAACATCTGAATGTATCTACAACTCCACTGAGAGCAGCTACTTACAAATATTACAATATGATAAAGTTATATTTACAGAGTGATACTGGCCTGTGTTTACTTAGTATCGGATCGACAGTATTCCATAGGACTAACCGCTGGGTTACGAATAGTGGTAAATTATGAATACAGGTGGGTTACGAATAGAGGTGACTTATGAATACAGGTGGGTTATAAATAGAGGTAGATTATGGATACAGGTGGGTTACGAATAGAGGTGACATGAATACAGGTGGGTTATAAATAGAGGTAGATTATGGAGACAGGTGGGTTACGAATAGAGGTGACTTATGAATACAGGTGGGTTATAAATAGAGGTAGATTATGGAAACAGGTGGGTTACGAATAGAGGTGACTTATGAATACAGGTGGGTTATAAATAGAGGTAGATTATGGATACAGGTGGGTTACGAATACAGGTGGGTTATAAATAGAGGTGAGTTATGAATACAGGTGGGCTATAAATAGAGGTAGATTTTGAATACAGGTGGGTTATAAATAGAGGTCGGGCTACATAAAACTGACAACAGGCAGTAGTTTAATTTAATGGCGTATCTTTTGCTACATCGAGTTTATACATTTGTGTTTTTACATTTCCCTCAACTTTTACTTTTACTCCTCTACATTTCGTTACTCAAATTCGTTACTCGTTACTACAAGATAAAACGGTAAGAAATGTGGTAGCTAAATGATGTAAGATGTGTGAAGTTAGTTTTAAATTGGACATTCACCTGACTTTCGAGTTTTCGACTAATATACATCCAAAAACAAAACCAACTGCATAAACTGACTTTACAGTAAACAAGGAACAAACTACAATCAAATATATTGCATGTTTTTCTCTTAATTTGTATTTAATTAGGGTGACCATATTTTGGTTTTCAAAAGAGACAACACTTGGTCCGGGGAAGGAAGAGGTAATTTCATGTCATCGACTACTGCACCATGGCAATGTAGAGGGGTAGAGGTTTAAATATTCGACTAATGTATTAATAACCATTCAACTGTGTTGTTGAACTTTAATACATATAAAACTACTCTCAGATACAAGACAACTAACAAAAGCCTGATCTATGGCCAGATAATCATATTCCTTTCCATTCAGCATTTAGTCCTAAACTATAACAACAAATAAAAAACAGTTGTCACCTGTAAATCAAAATCCCTTTATTTCTTCAGTTTTCTTGATGTGTTGCACAGTTGTATCAGCTGACTTATTTGAAGTGTTTTTATTATTATTATTTTTAAACAAAGGTGAAATCAATGCAAGAACACATACACAAGATTTAGAAATTTAGGTCCCAAAAAGAGGACAGATCTGTGAAAAAGAGGACGTATGGTCAACCCTAATAAAACTTGTGTACTCATACACTTTATATAACTAGAGAATGTAATAGAGATGCCTGATCATAAGGAGTAGCTCGTTTTATCTAAAAATAAAAAAGTTGATTGTAGTCAATAATATACATGTATAATGAGGCATGTAGCACAAAATGTGTACAATGCTTTGTACACATCATTGCCTCATTTATAGCCAGGTAGGTGACACATAGGCTATGTGGCCTTACATTAAGAATATCTAAAAAATTTAATAGAGTTGCATTACCAAGTCAAATGAAACTGTCCAGGTTTTTTTTTTTTTTTTAGCATATTCCATTCACAGGTTTGAACAAAGTTTATTTATCGTAGTTATACCGTTTTATTTTTGTGCTTGTTTTTTGTAGCTCTGTATATTGGATGCTTATTTTTCATACCTGTCCTGTGTGTCCATATTCTTAAGTAATGGAATAATGACTTGTATTGCTACGCCTCTGTATATGAACAGTTTGTGATTATGGCTGTTAACAGGCTAATAAAACTCACTGCAGATTTTTTTTATGGAGTCAGAATTGGATAAAGTTCAGTGCTGGTTTTCCAGCATATTGGAGTCATTTATTTCAGCCATATAAAAAAAAAAAACACATTACAAGACTAATACACCCACTACAGATATCAACGGAATGTGTTTATAGAATACTAGTGCCGTGAAATGGGTAGGAAAATATCTAGTGTGATTTATGGATGAACCAATGGTAAAGAGTGCTTACTTTCTTTTAAAACAGAACTAAGTAGTGGTGGCATACAATATGACTATTAGCACAAGTGGCCACCTACAAGCCAGGATGAATATGCCCCAGCAATGTGTTTACAATAGCTATAAGCAATTTAAGGAATGCTGCCTTGTTTTGCATAACTTTGCCCTTGGGCATGTGTAATACTCATTTCATTATCTCAAACAGGAATCTGACCAGCTGTATGATCAAATGCAATAACCTGCAATTCAATGTTCATAAGCAAACTGAACAAGACATCACTTCCACACTTTAGAAAAGGGTACTTTAATGACATGTTTCTGTACAGAAGAGGAACAAACAGCAAAGGTGACAAAACAGAGCATTGGAAAGATTTCTTCAGACAGGTCAGTGAAATATTACAGCCAAGCATTTACACACATAATTTAGGCAAGCTCCTCATCAGCCTCTTCCTCAAACTCGCCTTCCTCCTCAGCAGTGGCATCCTGGTACTGCTGGTACTCAGACACCAGGTCATTCATGTTGCTTTCAGCCTCTGTAAACTCCATCTCATCCATACCTTCACCAGTGTACCAATGCAAGAAAGCCTTACGCCTGAACATGGCAGTGAACTGCTCAGAGATGCGCTTGAAAAGCTCCTGGATGGCTGTGCTGTTGCCGATGAAAGTGGCAGCCATCTTCAGGCCACGGGGTGGGATGTCACACACGGCTGTCTTGACATTGTTTGGGATCCATTCTACGAAGTAGCTGCTGTTCTTATTCTGGACATTGAGCATCTGCTCATCGACCTCCTTCATGGACATGCGGCCACGGAAGATAGCAGCGACTGTGAGGTAGCGGCCGTGGCGTGGGTCACAGGCAGCCATCATGTTTTTGGCATCAAACATCTGCTGCGTGAGCTCAGGGACAGTGAGTGATCTGTATTGCTGGCTCCCCCTGCTGGTCAGAGGGGCAAAACCAGGCATAAAGAAGTGCAGACGAGGGAAGGGCACCATGTTGACTGCCAGTTTACGCAGATCTGCATTGAGCTGGCCAGGGAAACGCAGGCAGGTTGTGACTCCGCTCATGGTGGCAGAGACGAGGTGGTTCAGGTCACCGTATGAGGGGGTTGTGAGCTTTAATGTGCGGAAGCAGATATCGTACAGAGCTTCGTTGTCAATGCAGTAGGTTTCATCTGTGTTTTCGACTAGCTGATGGACAGAGAGGGTGGCATTGTAGGGCTCTACTACTGTGTCTGAGACTTTGGGGGAGGGTACAACGCTAAATGTGTTCATGATGCGGTCAGGGTACTCTTCACGGATCTTGCTGATAAGCAGCGTACCCATACCAGAGCCGGTTCCACCACCCAGAGAGTGGGTTAGCTGGAAGCCCTGCAGGCAGTCACAGCTCTCAGCCTCCTTACGCACCACATCGAGAACTGAGTCAACTAGCTCAGCTCCCTCTGTGTAGTGGCCCTTGGCCCAGTTGTTTCCAGCACCACTCTGACCTAAAGAAACCAACCAGAACATCAACTTAGTGTGCAGTCACTTACATAAAGGGTTTAGTCCATCTTAAATATGGCATAACAACCTAAACATTAAAGACTTACCAAAGACAAAGTTGTCTGGCCTAAAGACCTGGCCAAAGGGTCCAGACCTCACGGAGTCCATGGTACCAGGCTCCAAGTCCACCAGTACAGCACGGGGCACATATTTGCCACCTAAAACAAAATGAAGTTATTAAAAAGACTACACTTTAGCCACTTGTATCCTCGAGCCCTTAGTATAAAGAAAAATAAATTTTTGGACGTTTTCTTAGAATTATAAAAAACATTTATGCACCTGATGCCTCGTTGTAGTAAACGTTGATTCTGTCCAGCTGAAGATCACTGTCACCATGGTATGTGCCAGTTGGGTCAATGCCATGCTCATCACTGATAACCTCCCAGAACTAGAAACAAAAGTAAAACATTCAGTCATTCATTAGTTTCTGCATCATCATCAACTTGTGTGTTACAAAGTCTAGTTTGAACAGCCACATCAGATTATCTGGGAGGGGTAAGGTGACAACCTATTACCATTGAGTTGTTATCAAGACTTGAATAACCAGCTCCAACGACTAGATATTAATGCTCTTGATGCATATGCTATTTTTGCCAGTTCTATTTAACATTGTCCTATATTACGACCAGCCCCACTGACCCAAATACAAATGCCACTGCAATCTTTCGGCCAGCCCGGCTGACCAGTGGGGGAGGGGGACGCCATTGTTACTGGCCCATACTGATCAATAACAAATTACGTCTACAGAGGTACATCCTCCTTGTAGCTATTTACAGAATGCTTTCCTGTAATTTATTGGGATTTATTGTGGGCGGGTATTATTTTTGTATTGGGTTGATATAGTTTAAAAATAAAAGCAGCACCATTCAACTGATAGCAACATGGAATAAACAGAGAGAGTCAAAGTGGTGGTTGTGGGATCACTTTGTGAGATTAGGATACGACTGAAGAGCTATTTTTAAGTAATCGACATGACCCTAATGTGTTAGTTTCTTATTCCTTCTATAATTACTGAAATGTATAATGTGCAGGGATGGCCGGTATGACCAACAATTTGCATCACTGTATTTTTAAGATTCTGACCATTTCATGGTAGATCACATGATGTTTTTTTTTTGTATGACTGGGACTTTTTATGTCTGTGGCTTATTCTACGGTCATAAGTACACAGAATATAAAGTTCAATTTCATGATGTATATTATTAAGGTTTTGAGTACTATAAGCTTTGCCCCACAAAATGACAGTATATGATGGAATACTGGACAATTTGTATTGTTTATTTAATATGCAAGTATTGTACAGTTACCCTTAGCTTGAAAAATCCTAACGGTACGAGGAATCAGAGACGGTATACCGAATGTACCGTCATACCGCCCAGAACTAGGTGACAGGTAGAATATTAACATATTTTTATTGATTTTTTTTTTTTTAAGTCGACAAAATAGTGGGGTTTTTTTTTTAACAGATTTTAAGATTTTGTGCTGAATTAATTTTTAAGTTTAAATCACGCTGTTAGAAAAATCGCGCTCGCGGCTTTGAAGCCGGTTGGTTGAATTCGATGTGTGACGTATTTTTTTAACCGATCTTCCACGTCACAAAGTACAGGCTCCGCCCACATCCGCTGTAAGGCGCGGCGCGGGGCCTTAATTCAGCCTATAATCAACACAATTAAAATAAAAATAATTTTATTGGTAGCTTCATGGTAGTGTCATTTTTTTATTTAACATATTTATGTGTTTTTAACCGAAATGTGTAGGGTTTGATGGTTGTAGCGATAAATTTCTCCCTTTGTGGCGCCTTTGTCATGAATAAACCCGCCAACAGGGCAACCGGAGCCTGATAATTTGGCGCAATTAAACAATTTTGGGATTAAAAATAATAATACGATTAATATAACCATTTATGATGTGTTGAATTATTGTCTTTTAGTTCAAAAAAAAAAAGAGGAAGCACGTGACCTACTTTTCATTCAAAGCACAACGAACATTTACTCTTTATATTTAAATGATTCCCATTTAAAATACAAAATTAAGGAACATCCTAATAATTAATGCGGATGCCTAAAGTATAAGCATTATTATTTTTAAAATACATTTTATGTTCAATGGAATGTTATAAAATACGTAATATTTATAATATCTATATTTATATTTTAACAATACACATTTATGAATAAACACTGACCTTGGCTCCGATCTGGTTACCGCACTGACCGGCCTGAAGGTGCACGATTTCCCTCATTTTTGAATGTGGAGGTAGTTAAAGCTGAAATAATGAAAGCTCTTTTTCCTGTTCCCTTCAACTGAAGTGCGAGCTGAGCCGCCTCCTTCGTTATTAATACCGCCGCTAAGACCCGCCTTAAGAAGCCGGTAAGAGCACGGCATTGGCTGAAGGCTTTTTTAAAATCACGTTCGAGCTCGCGTAGACAACGTTGATTGGTCCATATGAACTGTCAAACAAACCTGCTGGGCGGTACTTTAGCGCTCCATCATGATCCTAGCAGGACTAAAGCAGGGCTGGGCTTGAAATGGCGCACTAGGATACTACATATTGCACCATATTGTACCTGTGTTTATATATCATTTTATTTTAAAATATAAGTGTATATATGTATATATAAACACACTACATGTCTAAAACTATGTAGTCACTCGTTCTAACTAGTGATATAGCGGATTTGGCCATCTCAGCCACACCCATAGCTAACAGGTGCATAAAAACAAGTGCACCCACCACAACCCTGACCACAATGAATCTGTTATTCAATATAAAAGATAATAAAAAGCAAAATTGTAACACGATTGTAATACGAAAGCAACAACGTCTTTGTCAGGAGTGTCTCATTCTTCCTGTTTCCACTGCAGGGCTTATAAAGAATGCACTTAACCCTTGGCTGATTGCATTGTATTCAGTCATTCTGTCACAATTGTTGTGTTGGATGTTAAACACGGCCAAGTAAATGCTGTAAATTTAAAATAAGACATCAGGAATTAAAAAAAAAGTTGTGTGCAGAGAACCTAACAACCATCTCTGCAGAGCTTATGGTAAGATGGAAGCCATTGTTGAGTAAAAGGCATATTTTAGCCTGTTTGGGTTTTGCTAAACATGTAAAGGACTCTTTGGTCTAATAAACATTTAACTCTTTGGCCAGAACACAAAGCACTATGTTTGGCAAAATCAGGCATAGTATGTCATCTGTCTAACACTATCTCTATGGTAAAAGATAATGGAGGCAGCATCATGATGTGGGAGTGGTTCTGAGCATCAGGGACATGGAGAGTGGAAAGAGATAACTGTTTTTGATTTTTAATGAATTTCTGAAAAACAAAATCTAAAAAGAATGTTTTCAGTCTGTCATTATGGGTAATTAGGTATAGATTTATGAGTAAAAACAATTATCTTTATTCTGTCACCTCACAACGTGAAGGTCCTGGGTTAGATTTTTCTAGGTGGAGCAGTCCTTTATGTGTGAAGTCTGCATCTTCTCCCTGTGTCTGTGTGGCTTTCTGGGAGCTCCAGTTTCCTGACACTGACCTTGAACTGATGAATCATGTGTACCATACATGTAACTACCTGTCTTGTCATAAAGGTAACCAAAGTGTATGTTAAAACATGATGTTAAAATCCTAATAAATTATAATAATATTATAATTAAATGTACACCACAGTAATATGCACATACGTCAGGGGGTCTGAATACTTTATGAATTCACTGTAGTGGGGAAATACATCATTTTAGTAAGTAGAAACAATCCAAAAGGAGTGTTTGCATAATAGGGTGCACTTGGTCCTTTAAAATAACCTTATATTTGTTGGCTATTACACAGCTTGATTCAATAATCATTTGATTATTGAATACAATATATCTATAATCACTTGATTCAATAATTTATGCCAGATTGCTGCTTAATGGATCCCATTATGGATCCCAGACTTCACTCTTAAAGAATCACATGGCACATTATTAAGTTAAAATAATTTGCCCTCTAAGATCACGGTTGTACCTTAAAGGAACAAATTGTACTTATACAGTATTTTTGTTTTTTTGGACTGCCGACACAGTGCATCATATAAGCTACAATAAGCCCTATATGTGTTGCACAGGCAGAGACATGGTTATGATTCTGCTTCTGACTCCTGCTCTCTTTAGATTCATTTCCTATTCGAGACCATTACTGGGATGTTATCTGGCCTAAAGTAACCGGCAGATCCCACTCCATCCCCCACTACTGCTGATCCATAGTCATCGACCCTCGATTCAGCATGTTTGACTAACAATGAAGTAAAATGGCGGACACACTGCAGGGTTCTTTAGCCTAGCATGTTGGTAATGACGACAGATAAATGAGTGAAAATGAGTATGTAATCATGAGGAGAAGTCTGATTGTCTGGTGTGGTGTTTTTTTTTTGTGTGTGTGTGTGAATTATTAATAGCTAATCTTTGTAAAGGGGGTGGAATGCTGGGTTGGGGTACAGTCAGCTGCCCTGGTACAGTTGGCATTAGAGAATGTTAGATTTGTCATATTGTGTGTGTGGTGGCAAAGGGGGCAGGGACATTTTTAAGGTCTCTTGAGGTTTTCTATGTGAACAGATGGGATGTCAGTGGGTAGATCTTTAAGTCAACCAACAATCCTTTTTTTTTTTTTTTTTTTTTTTTTTTTTTTTTTTTTATAAAGTCTTCAACAAGGTTCAAACGATGTTTCTTGCTAAAATAATTTGAATATTCAGATGTGTTCTGTACGCCCTGAAATCGGTGCTTGAGTCCATAATCGAAATGTGGAGACAAAAGGGATGCTTGTGCTCTAGAAACAGCTTACGTCACTGCTAAACACTTCCCCCGTCTGACTTTGCTTCAGCAGCCAATTTTGGCAGCTAAATGGGTAATTGATTTAGTGATGAAACAAAGAGGTGTGGCACCATGCAGGAGTGAAACAAAAGGAGTGTGTTTATGTAGCACATATGAGCTAAATCATATACAAATGAAGCTAACAGTGGTTATGATCTATAAATCTATTTATTTAAATACACTAACCACATCAGTGCAGTGGTGGGTCCATATGTTAGATATGCAGAACAGGGGCTAATTAAAATTCAAGCTGGGTTAAGGGTCTTGCTTAAGGGCCCAACAGGGGCAACTTGGCAGTCGTGGAGCTTAAACCAGCAACCTTCTGATTCGTAGTCCAGTACCTTAACTGCTTTGCTAACATGACCAGGTATTTTAATATAATAATTTTAGAATTTAGAATTAATAATGAGGACTTATTAATGTTTTTTTTCTTCTAATATGTCTTGGACATATGTCTATAACTGCTAATCCTTTGCAATATTGACAGGGGACACAAGGGCGGTTTTTATTACACTGCATCTATTTGTGCTGTGAGCTCTGTTGGATGTTTTGCAGTGATGTCTGGTAATAATGGCTTCAGGACTGTTCCAGTATGGATCCTCTGAGAGGAGGACTGATCCATTGTCTCTTGACTTAGCATCTGCTCCATCCTGAGCTCCATGTGAACACATAATTGTTCGCATTAAATAGAGAACCACACAATAGATGTGTTAATGAATGGTAAAAGAATAGACACAGTGAGGGTTTAATAGCATATTGTAAGGTCACAGTAGGCTATTTAGTTATCCACCAAATTTATGCAATTATTGTTTTTAAAAAAATACTTTTTCATTTTAACCTAAAATGGAAGTATTTAAGACACCCATTTACTGTAGATGTGGCTGAAACGCATGACTTCAAAAATGAGTGTGGGTGTCCCAATACTTTTGTCCATCTATTGTTACTATTTTACTTTGAAGTGGGGGCAGCACAGTTTGGCAGACAGTACAGTATGTGCCACAAAGCAACATGGGTACTGGGAACCTGGGTTTTAATCTTGACTTTAGTCGTGTTCTTATTTTGTCTCTAAATTAAAAATTCTAACAATTTTACCTCATATAAGAAATAATACCAAACTGTGGCATAGGAAAAGTGATTGTTGTTCTTGATGGCTGCCCCAAAACATTACACTGTTTAGCTACAGTTTAGTTAATTAATTATTGCCCTTTCTCTATCTCTGGTTAAAAAAAATGAGTAAAAGGGAAAAAGAGATATTTTAGCCTGTTCCTAATTTATGAACGTCAGCAGATATTTTTTCCATAGGATAAATGTAATTAATTCAAAGGTTAGATGTCTATCATACTTTTATTGTGAGTTAATTAATGATCTTATTAAACACAAAAACAACTTTTGTATATACCTTTTACACAGGGTGCAGGTCAAGTGGCTGTGATGATCTGCATTAGCTTCAGATTTCTGCCACAGACTATTAATTAAAAAGTTGAACTATGAATTTATAAAACTCAAATTCATGATGTCATCTACCAGCATAATGGAACAGTGTACAAAGAAATAGTAAAGCTTTGTTCACGTGTATAGATTACAGTAAGTTAGGCTCTGTCCTAAACCACAAGCAAGCATGATGTGGTTTTCAGTAAGTATTTAGAAAAAAATTGGGACCACTTGAAAACCAGTACTTGTGTCATATTAGCTTTCTAGTTAAAAGTTGCATCAGAAGAAGCAAGCACTGGACTCCAAACTGACTGAATTTTAAATTCTTTCTACAAATTAATCCTTTCTATAGCTGTAAAGAGCATTTTAAAGGTCTGTTTTTTCTCCTGTAGCCCTTATTCTTTAGGGTTTTGGACATCAGGAAGTTCAGCTGTCTCAGTAAGCATGTGCAAGTGACAGGGGAAGTCCAGGGGATCCGGTTCCATTTCATAAACTAACCCTTTAGCACCAAACTACTACTGAGCTTTGAATGAGTGAAGATATTTCTGCAACTTAATTTGAATAAATGTCTTTAATTTTATGCTGACTAAAATACGTTATACTGAAAACTAGAAGAAATACAGGTACATTTGACTGATAGAACTATCCAAAGCATTGGTTTTCCACTGGTGCTATGGTATTTTTTTCAGGATATACCTGAAACTGAAATAGAAGCAAGACTGAACCTGAATAATTGTACTTTCCATGACTTTTCACATCAATTACTTAAAATCCAGGCTAAAACAGATACAGCTAATGGGTTGTTGAGTTAGCCTGCCTTGTAAAAATCCTCCCACCTGAGATTCTGGCTTTAAAATAAGGTTCTTCTTAACAATGACTCAAGGGTTATGGATGGTCACTTCTGGAATAATGTTCTGAAGACAGAGTTTTTTTAAACAGAAATGCAGAATACTATGTCTAGTGGAAAAAGGCACAAAACATAAACACCAACACTACATCTCTGCTGTAAAGTATGGTGGAGGGAGCTTTATGAATTGGTTCTGCTTTGCTGCTTCAGGACCTGGAATGGTTGCAATCAGTTAGGTTACAATTCTGTTAAATCTGATGTGCCATTAAGATGGTAGGATCAGAATTGGGCATACATGCGTAATTTAATCCAACCTAACTTAGTCAAAACAAATGATGCAATCATGTCAACATATACTGAAATCTCAAGAGAATGTTTCCAACATCTTGTTGAGTTTTTGTCACATTCATCTTACTCAGTGTTCATATGATGTTCCTATTAAAGTGGCTGTTGAGGGCATACAGAAACTAAACTGCATTTCTAATGGAGTTTGTAAAAGATATTATAGTTTAATGAGATGTTTAAATAATTACTGTAATGCTGATCATCAGGGCGGTGGTGGTGTGTCATCTCTTTAGTCCCTTATAAAAATTGCTGTGGCATTGTTGCTTTGTGTAATTTGCTTCATAAATGAGCTGACTTAAAATGTCTTTCTGCAGTGCTTTGAACCACAGAAAGGCATTTTGTGTGGCTTATATTTTGAAGCTGTCCATCTCGCTGTACCACACGATTTGAACGCCCTCTCTGTAATTCCAGTCTACATTCCCATCCCCCTCTCAGCAGCACTGCGTCTGTGTTAGCCTAGCAATGAGTTAGAAGCATGATCCCCAAGGAGGCTCCTACACTCCACAAAGATGACTCAGCTGCTTCATACAGACACTGCTTTCCTTTCAGAAGCAGTATAGAAGGTTTTACAACACACAAACACACTCTCAGATAAGTCAGTGGTGTGTGAAACAGTAATGTCTTTTAGCCTGGAAGACTATAAATGGCTAGATGAGGCTTACTCAAATAAGGAAGTATTCACAGTACATAAACAGCATGATCAGTCAACAACATGATACATAGAGATCAGATAATAAATGAAAAGTAGACATTGTACATTAGATCTGTTGGACTACTGTTGTGTATCAGTAATTTCACAGAAAGTGAGACACTAAGGAGAGCTGCTTTTGTTCTTGACTCTGCGGCTGGCATTGCATCACCCGTCTTAATGCTGTACACCACTTCTGCAGTCTGTATGAATAATCCAATGCTGGTTATTGATCTGTTCAGGGACACCACAGTACGGGTTGAAAGTAAGCACTTAAAGGAATACTCCATCCTATTTCAACCTGATTTCTATTTACTGCAACTAGAGAAATGACCGAATACCACAGTCATGAATTTTAACATGGGTGGAACAGTGGTGCAGTTGGTAGAGTGGGTGCTATGGGGAAGTGTAGTTTTTTTTTTTTTCGAGTACTCCTTCCTTCCTCCTTCAGAAAAAAAGCAAAACATGGATGTTGATTGTTTGTGGATTGGCTGTCTAACTGCTTTAAATCTTTGTGTGTTAGTGAATGTATAAATGGGTGCCCAAGCTTATGTATTCGTGCCTTAAGCCCAGTATTTCCATGTGGCATAATCAGGTGCTTAGTAAAAGATAATGACCCAAAAGAATCCTGTAATGAAAGAAAAAAAGAAATCCTGTTGACCTGCCTCTCCCTTATAATTAAAGTCTAATGGTGGTTGTTGCTGAAGTAGTAACGTTTGTAAGCAATGACTGAAAATTGCCAGCATGTGGATGTAGCTGGATGGTGCTGCACATCAACATGAGACCTGGAGACCTATGTTTGATCATTGCTCTTGATTGCTCACTGTTTGTGAAGACTTTTGCTTCTTCCTTCATGCCCACATAGTTTTTCTCTTGGTGCTCTGATAGTTTTAGAAAGTGAACTGGCTGCTTTAAATTGGTCAATTAAAAGTGTCACCCAGAAACAACATTGTCTGAACTTGCCGCAAATATGAGATTAACGTGTTTAAGCACATACCACAAACAACAAAATAGTCTGCCTAATTAATACACCACCATAATTATACAATTTAATTTGTGTAATTGTAAAGTATGAGGTTTGTGACACAGCCTTTAATATCACCACTGAAGATTGAAACTGTGTCTCAGCAGTAATGGGCGAAGATAATTTACCTCTGCACCACCCAAGCATGAGTTATACAGTACATGAAACATCTTTTAGTCTTAATTTTTAAATGGCTGTCAAGTAAACTTAACAATGTTTTAAAAACACTTTAATATGAACTCAGATGTTTTACAAGATAATGCAATATATTCGCTCGCAAGTGTTGTTGTGGTATACTTTTTGAACAAACAAAAATACAGCTGGCATAATTAAATTTTACTGGCTTGATACCTGTTTTGATAAAATGGGAACACTTGGGCTTTTAGATGTTGTTTCTGGTGACACTATTTTTGTGTATTGTGTCCACCCATTTTGTCCCCTGAAGAATGAATAATAATAATACATAGGAATGTAATACATTCATTTGACTCAAGATTTCATAAAATACTTTTACAAAAAGCATAAATCAATTGTCCCAACAGCCCCTAGACTTTCACTCACAGTTTCGATCAACAGGTTTTCTGTTCTTTTCTCATTACATCCTACAAATCCTTAAATTTTTGTCCATGTTTACTGCCAACATGCTGCAGATGCAGTGAATGAGGATTAGAATGGAAACACAGAACATCCATTGAGAGATGATGATGAAATTAGTATTCGAAGCACTTTGTCATGCGTGTCCTTCTGTAGCTGGGGTCTCTCCCCGGGGAGCTAGCGGTAGGAGCCTCTGATATTAATGGGTGTGGACTTGCTCTCCTCCTCTCTGCTCCTATACAGGAATCAATGTTAAGGCTGGATGAGAGGGGGAAGCTGCATAAAAGAGGCATGCAAATTAAAAGATTCGATTAGACCAGTGAGAGGAAAAATATCCTTCCTGCTTCTCAGAAAGAATGTATCAACGATTACTGCAACAATTAATATAATAATATTGACAAGAATTTACAGTGGACAGGAATTTGAAATTGCAATGGGCATTGCATAAAACCCCATTCATTACTCCAAGCAATACTACATAGGTTGTCAGGCTTGTGTTGATAATTTTTAGTAAAGGTCTTCAATAAATATATATGTAAAAAATGTAAACCATGTGATGCTAATGGCAGAGTGGTAGTTTTGCTGAGCTCCTGGAAAAAAAACTCTTTTGTGTCAAAAATAAGCATGAATTATGGCAGTAAGTGCATCTAATTCAGAATTTGAAATTGTAATTTTCTTTTTAATTATAAGCCATGCTTATATATATCCATCTATATATCTATCTATCCATCCATCCACCCATCCATCTATAGCTTTATTCATTATTAGTCAGCTATCCCTTTATTTGACATTGCTTACTTAACCACTCATTTATTGTTGACCTTCACTGATTCAAATGTGAAAAAAAAATAAGGAAGCACTTTACATATTACAAACTGCTAATTTCTGAAAAACTGAAGCTTTGAAAATGAACCAGTTCTAACCATGAGGCAGCCATCTTCTGAAAGGGTCACTGATTCCCTCCTGTGATAGTCTAGATCTACAACAGGCTACATCCTAGAACAGGAATTGATCTTTCCCAAACTGTTGCCACAAAACTGGAGGCATATGATTTATTGCTTATATTTTATTCACATGTTATTAATGAACACATTGGGTCAGTAACTGTAATGGTTGTCCACACAAACACATAGCATTCTTGCACACTAGAAAATATAATGAGATAGAGGGGTCGCTTGCTATGTTTTTTACTTCTAATACTGATGAATATACAGAGAACTAAGGGAGCACTGTAATCTTAACAGTTTTACATGTTACACACTGCTAATTTATTATAAACTGAAGCTTTAAAATGAACCAGTTCTAACCATGAGGCAGCCATCTTCTAAAAGGGTCACTGCTGCCCTCTTGTGGTCATCTAGATCTACTACAGGCTACGCTGCCCAAGCTTTCTGGTAAGTGATTTGTAATGATTAAATACAGTTTAATTAATTTTTTTTCAATATTATTTTTATTTATTCTGAAGCTAGATTGACAAGAAAAAGGAAAAAGGAAAAAGGGTCATTAATAAACCATAAAAATGCATGCTATGCTTAAATCGTACATGGTGCATGAATTTCACTTTTAGAACAAATAATTTCCATCCCTCATAATGTTAATACTAAAAGTATCATCCAGTGTTTATTTACTTTGGAATAAAGGAGTTAGGTGTTGTTAAATACTATAAGTATATGTTGGGGTTTGTTCATTTACATTAAGAGACCTGAATAAAACCCCATGCACTGCTCCATGTAATACTTTATGGGTTGTTGTCACTTGTGTTGATCATTGTCAGTCAATAAGTCAAGGTCTTCAATAAGTATATATGTTATAAATATGGACCATGTGATGCCAGTGGAAGAGTAGTAGTGTTGCTGAGCTCCTAAAAAACCCTTTTGTGTTAAAAATACGCATGACTTATGACAGTAAGTGCATCTAAGTCAGAATATGTATATATTTTTTTAATACAAGCCATGCTTATGATTGGTGTAACTGATGCCAAGTATGCATGATGTGGCAGCAGTCTGAATTGAACTGAACTTAAATCTGATATGGTGCATTAATTTTGTATTACTGTATAAAAACCATGAGGGAGTAAAACAAGTTATATGAAATAAATGCCAGTTTTAACCATGAGGCAGCAATCCTGAAATGGAGCCAGTATCACATGCAGTATGTTAGTGGTGCCCTCTTGTGGTGATTTATAAACTTGAGCAGTGATTGTTGAATGAGTCTTTTCAATAAACACGTTCTACACGACACTTTGGGTCTGTTCGAAAACCTAGTGATCTCTCCACATGGACGCATTTTACATCATCCTATGCTACCGAGAAGAAGGCCTGTCTAAATTCTTAGATACCTTAAAATGCTTTCTTTAATTTCCTGCGGGATCAATAAAGTATCCATCCATCCATCCATCCATCCATCCATCCATCCATCCACTGAGGGGCCTAAAATTCTAATTGATACACTGACTGAATGATGAGGGAGCTGAGTTATTTTTAAATGTAAATAAATTATCATTGATTTTTAATTTGTATAAGAAGTACAAGTGTCCTTTATTTGTAAATTCCGTTTTTGGTACACGGAGTGAGACGTTAGCCGGCATGCTAGCGGGTTGTGCCGCCTCAGCCCACTGATTTTAATGGCCTGAGGCTAACTGTGTTAGCTTAGTAGGTGACTTAATCTGCGGTGACTTAATCTCTGTATAAGTAGTGCATCTAAATAATCTGCCTTATGAGTTTAATGCCTTATTAAAATCCTCTCTACTTAGGCAGCTGCTCGAGTAGGCAGAAACGCAGCTCACTAGGTTTTCAGACAGACCCAATGATAGTGAGGAACTTTACTAGATTTTATCAAATCACTTGAAGAATTATACAATTCAAATGGCTTCTTTGTATGTAATTTGTAATGTATGATCTATGTAACATGCCATATTGAGAATGTTTGATAATTTGGTCTTTTTGAAAAAAATAAAACATATTGACCACAATAAATATTAAACATTGATACTCTGCCAATAGTAAAACTATGCTCTTAACCAAAATGTAGACTTGTCTTGGTTTTAAAACTTTAAACTAGCTAACAAGTAATGGAATTCATGTGGACACCAGACCCTAAGCTTGTTGGAAATCCAGTTCCAAAGCCATGGACATTAATATTAATCTGACACCTCTTTTGCAGCTATATAAAACCATACACACTAGTATGACTGTGGGAATTTGAACACATTCAGTATAGAGCTTTTGTGCTGTCAGGCAGTGATGTTGGCTAAGAAAGCCTGACTACTAATCAAAGTTCTAATTTATCCCAATTGTATACATTGGAGTTACATTTGGGGCTCTTTGTTCCTCGATGCCAAACTCACCAAACGAGGTCTTTATGTACACGGGCACAGTCATGCTGGACCAGGAAAGCTGGAGGATAAAATATATCATTTTTGAATTTTTGCACATATTATCAGTTAGTATATGGCTGGAACATATTAGGTCAGTAATTAGAACAGGTGTCCACACATACACATACCATCCTAACACACTAGAACATATGTTTTTTTTAACTTCTAATACTGACCACTATACAGAAGAAATCCCTATGGGTTAATAATAGCATGCAGTATTATACTTTATATAGAAAACAATAAGAGAATTACACCAGCATAAGTATCTGACAATGCTAATGTCTGATTTCAATGTCAGATTCATTCCTACAGAGACATTTATAATCATACCGGCCTTTAAACTGGATCATCAGGCTTAAGCTCTGGCTACATGTGGCATTCAACTGCTTTGGTGATGATCCCATTACAAACATAACTGCTTTTGAACTGAACTATCATGGTCGCCATCTGTAATGAAACAGCTTTATCATAAAGGCAGTGGTAAATGTGTCTAAAATAAGTACATCTATATGATTATAATAAGTCTGCATCTGTTTTTTCATTCTGTTTTTTATTACTGAACATTTTATAATTCAGTGTCTCTCCCATCTCTTCATGAAGCGCTCACACAACACACAAGTACATTCTGAGCTTATTAAATATATACATCCTCTTTCATTATCTTATATGTACAGTCACCCCTTTATAACGAGTGGTCATCATGTCCATTCATTATGAAAATATAAAAAATAAAGCTTCCTCTTTTTTGTTATTAGATATAAAAAAAGTCTTATAGGTCTGTGCCGCCCAGTGTTAGGAAGCCATAGGTGATTTTCTGTTACGCTTGGCTCGTCGCATCGGAGGAAAGCTGATAAACTCAAAGTGTTTGGGCCGGTCTGAGTTTGGGAATGGAAGAGGACCTTTGTGGAGCCGCTTGATAAAGTGAACTTCCCTTTGGTTCTCCATGGTTTTGGAGGCCTTGATTGGCCTTCCTTTTCTACTGAAGGCTATATACCAGCTCTCGTACTTGGCATTCTGAAAGGCGGTGTAGTTGTTCTCTAGGACGATCTCGGTGAAGATACAGTCTCTTCCTCTGCCGCTAACCTATAAGAAGAAAGCAATAAGATTTATAGTTTTGTGCTTTGTTAGTATTCATGTATTCTTTATAAAACTTAGTGACTACATAATATGGGTAGTTTGCATTTGAACATTTGATCAGTAAAGACGTTGTGTGGAGGGAACTGACTGGCAGCTGAGACCACACAGATGTACAGGCTCACTCACTTTTTAATCATACTTTATTTAATAACCATACAGTGGATCTCTTTACTTTTGCTTTCTTTTCATTTTTATTGTTTTGCTATTTCATTATTTGTTTGTTTATTTCTTTCTTATTTTTCCTTATACTGTACATCTGAGTACTGGTATATAAATTGTTATAATCTAAACTGTTATATTGATATAATGGTATATTGTTACAATTGCAGTTAATTCCTGGCAACTGTTGGTCGATAATTATTGTACCTGATAGTAACTAGTAGTTAACTTCTAATATTATCATATATTGTATAGTTTAGTATACAAGTTTGTACAATATACTTAAGTGTACTGTTATTTGTTATATTAAATAGTTTGTCTATATAGTAAGAAGCATGTAAGTATAATATAAATTATCATAAAAGACACGTGACTATACTGTATTCCTAAAAAAAAAGTATGCCAAATAAGTACTGTATTGTTATTACTTATACAGTTACTTTACTGTAGTGCCAGATAAAGTAAGTTCCTGTAATTTTAACAAAACCTTTTTTGAACCTAATATCTGTTGGCAACATCTGCAGCATATTCGTGATTATTTCATGCTCAGTGGAAAATCACTTATTACAAAGTCAGTCATTGAGGTGTCAAAGGGCAGTCATTGAGGTGGTCAATAATATTTTATGCAAAACAGATATTTCTGTAGAATTTTTCATATCTTAAGTTTTTTAGTCAAATATAACAATGAAAAGTTCTAAATCTAAATAATCTAAGTAATAATTTGGCATTTTAAATATGGGTTATTTTTGAGGGAATACTTTTTGATTATGCATTATAACAAAACATTAGGTAAGCAACTGAAATTAGTCATTGATCATATTTGATTCTGTGTTAAAACTGATTTGCTAGACTATTCTTTCAGGGCTGTTTTTTTTCTCTTCAGAACCAGACGTGTCAGAATTATTGTCTGTGGTAATTGCATGTGCACGTCAGATGCAGCAGATAGAGACGGGCTAAAAATGGTCAAGTATTCCTTCAATGCTAGTCTTGAAAAATGGTGTTGAAAGGAAGCAAACTGGTGAAAGATTTTGGTGCATACCTTTCCCACCAGCTTTCCTTTGCGGTTCATGCAGAGATATCTACCACTCTCGGCCCCTTTGATCCGCACTCGGCTGCCAAACGTGTCTGTCTCCACGTACAGCCTGGCTGCAAAACAGCAAACCATACAACACTATTAGCACTGTGAGATTTTAAAAATGGCAAACAGGGATAAAATAAAGCTTTTACAGTTTAGATTTTACTAAGGCTGTGAGGTGTTCTATGTCAATAACATGCAATAGTGGAATTAGATTGTAATTTATCAATCCAAACTCAGTCTTGCTCACTGCAATTTTGTAGTTTTTTTAGGTTGGACTAATCTGTTAAAATAGTAAACAAAGTAAAATGGTAAGAAATTAGTGAAGAAATTAAATTTTTAACAAAAAGTTCCTACTTAAGCATGCATACTAACACAGTGTATGAATACATTTATTGATGTAAAATGTTATTTCATTAAAATAGACAATAAAATGTTTTATATTACTAAACTGTTATACCTGATCAAGTTAGTTGTGTGTCCAGTGCCAGCCAGAAAAACTGAGCTTTACCGGGTGCCAGATATTCATACCACCAAACATAAAATAGTAAAATAAACCAGACTGACCTCTTTTAAATATTTCTGTAAGGTTACTAAACTGTTTACTGGATCACACTTCATTCGGTGTCTTTATAGCAGAGTACCCAGCCTACTCTTTTTTTAAATCATACCCAAATTTGTATCAATTATACCCACTTGTGTCAATTATACTGCATGATTTTAGAATTTATACTTTTTTTTTTATTATAAAGCACACATTTTTGCAAGTCATAATCTTTAAGGTAAGTACCTATTATAATTAAACTATTTCATTCAAGAAGTTAATAACTTAACATTTTGCAAAAATTCCCAAAAATTATTTCAAAATGAATTTAACATTATTTGATCCATGTTCTGTATTTTAAGTTATTAGTAATTACATAATGTATAATAAAAATAAAAATTTTACATAATTAAAAAGCATGTCAGAACAATTACACGTATACATACAGTAACAGTTTATAGAGCGGTAACCACAGAAGTGAAAGGTGATTTCTTGATTGAAAAGTTTGGACACCCCTGGTCAAATGGCATGTTTTGTTTATTTCCTGTGTACAAATAAGTTAACACTTCATATACAGGGGACAAACCTAAATATGATATTTATCTTGTTCATTTTACTGCACTACTCTTATTCATTTCATTCATTTTGCATACTGTAAATACGAATTACAAGGTTTTTTCTGTGTAAAGAGAGGTGTTTTCAAAAAAAAAAAAAAAAAATTAGGACATTTTAAACAAACAAGGTAACACAACAATTTGACCAGGGTGTCTAAACTTTTTTCTTTTGACTTGTGCCAGCTTAAATATGTTTCTGTGCAAAATATTGATTTAAAATTAATACCAATATTAATAAATATA
Source organism: Trichomycterus rosablanca (assembly GCF_030014385.1). NCBI lineage: Eukaryota > Metazoa > Chordata > Actinopteri > Siluriformes > Trichomycteridae > Trichomycterus > Trichomycterus rosablanca. Next base: position 36,925,209 of record NC_085994.1, read on the forward strand.
CACGATAGAATGCAGCAGTTATAAGGTAAACTACAAAATCTGTAAACAATTTTGTTGATTCAACAATGATGTTGATTTAGCACAAAAACTCCCCATGTTTGTGTTTGTGGAATGTGTGGCGCTGGGTAGCTTGACTGTAATATGACTGACAGGACGGATGTACAGACTATAAACAATATTAATCTGGGATTTAATGTAGTACTTCATTCAGTTCACAATTGATTGGATCTTCTGCTTTTAACTAATGTTGGGTATTTTATGTAATAGTGCAAAAAAAATAGTGCACCCTTATAATTTAGCATGACATGCAGACTTTCACTTTTTTCGAACTGGGGGGGGGGCATATGTGACAGCAACATTATTCAGTAAATGCATTGTTTGGCTATTTGAAGTCTAAAGTCGATTATCACTTATTCAAACACAAAAGGAAGAACCATTACAGAAATCTGGTGGCTTTTTATGCTCGCGTCCTGTCTAAATTAAACTAATCAGAGCTTTCTGATAGCGGCTTTGTAACCTTTTCGGACCGAAACCCGACGCAATAAACCTGATTACCGAAACCTAGCACATCAGATTACACATCAGATCACAGAAGTGTGTATTATAGTAAAGTTAAAGCACCGAGACTCACCGAAAGTGTTTCCGTCCTCGGCTGTAGCGCTCACGCGCCGTCCTTGGATCTGCACGTGGCGGCCGCTCGTGCGGCTGTACAGCTGGTACACGCGCACCTGCCGCCGACTCAGCTGGTCTGTGTGCGCGCCCTGCTCCCTCACGTGCTGCTTAAAATCAGGAGAAGGCTCATTCTCCCCCTTATATCACGCAAAGCAAAACATCAGATCACTCGATTCTAAGCGCAATCAGCTTCTCTAACCTATACCTACTCACTAACTCATACAGTCAATCAGAAGTACACAGTGCACATGAGATCCCTCGTGTTAAGTTTAGTTATAGCACATGCCTCTCTATATGACACCGGGAACACAATTACTGTCCTAAATATGTACACACAATACATGCAAAACAGCATTTTAACATAATATATTATCCATTTGCAAATAGTAAAATCTTTGTATAATGGCTAATGTAACCTACATTTACATTTATGGCATTTAGCAGACACTTTTATCCAAAGCGACTTACAGCACTGTGCAAGTATATATTGTCTAAGCAATTGAGGGTTGCTCAAGGACCCAACAGTGGCAACCTGGCAGTGGTGGGGCTTGAACCAGCGACCTTTCGATTACTAGTCCAGTACCTTAACCGTTGAGCTACCACTGCCCTGGCCTAACCTGCATGTATATATGGATTAAAAAGTTGTGAAGTGTATGTATGTACACACATAGGCTTAGAATGACATCTTATTCTATTGAAATACATAAATCCAACCCAACAGTTAAGTTTCAGGAAATATGATGTGCACTTAAGTAAAAAATGCATTGACTGATATGCAGATTCTAGCATTATAGAACTCATTAAACAGCAAACTGTAAACTAATTTACACTGTCTTTTGTATTACTTGTATTACTTTATTTGACCAACGTGCATTTAGAAGGGAATTAAAATTACTTGACTGGTCTTAGCATTAAATAAAAATGCAAAGATCAATACAGCAGTTGTACTTGTTATAAATATATACATACATGATTAGGCTTTTAGCAACATGCATATTCTATATAAGCGTTTAGACTTTTGCATCAGTATGCATAAGTATTAATGCATTTCTAAAACCCTTCACATAACCTTTTAAAGATGAATTGTTGTAATATTTACCTGTGCATGGCACCACACCACGAAGAAGTGAAAAGATCTGTAAAAAAACATATACAGTCAATATTTAGCTATAATATTAACCCAGACAGCTACAGACTGCTCAAATTACAAACTCACATACAGAAAAAACATGCAACACCGTGAAGCAGATTTACTTACAAATATAAACAGCGCCTGTTTATTCCATACATCTTCCCTAGTGTTTTTTCCCAGAAAAAGTAATCCACGTGATTAAAAGATGAGACTTAAATCCATTAGCTGATGAATAAATAAATAAATAAATAAATACAAGTGTTATGTGATGTCAGTGTCCTCAGAAAGGGAGGAAACCCTTATCACCCTTATCAATAAATCCGAACTTGGTGCAGAAATGATCAGAACAGATCCAGATCCAGCGGTGCAGGTCCATCATAAATTGTTTATCAGTGCATGTATAACTTTCAGTATCTTCAGTCCTGTTAATAAACTGTATTTGTTGGCACGCGCGCACAGTGCCGGTATTCTTGGCTCGTGCTCTGTTCTTAAAGCGCGCGGCTCATCCCGGTTCCTCACCGTGCCCAAATGACAGTCCCAATAGGTCTCCAGATTGAAGTGACTGATCCCAACTCAATCTCGTTTGGAACCCCGCCCCCAGTGAACCATAACCCAGCCCCAAACATCAGTGTCACCAGTTACAATGTGCACAATCATCAGTATCAGTCACTTAACCACCAGAAATGATGTTCTATTAATAATCAAAGGCGCCTTTTAATGTTCATTTAACAAGCATTATATTACACAATGGGAACTTAAGTTAGGAACTTAAGACTTTGACTAGGCCACTTTAAAATGTAATTCTGTTTCATTGCATGTGTTGTTTTTGGATTTTGAATCATTGTCCTGCTGCATATTTCAATTAGACACCATGCATTCACATTCATTGTTTTCTGATTGAGAGTGGAATATACTGTTTCATTATTGTTCCATCATTTACAGCCAGTGGTCCAGGTCCTGACACAGCAAAGCACCACACACTGTCACATTATCACTGGCATGTCTGACTGTTTGTAAAATGTTCCTACTATAAAATGCTGCACTTACAATATAAACAATGATTTATTAGTAAAGATATTCATCAAATTTACCACACTTCACAACTCAACAATCTTTGGTAGTGTTATTTGTAATTTATATTTATCAGACATTTAGACAACTGTTACTGAATTCAATGCAACGTAACTGAGGGCCAATGCGCCCAACAGTGGCAACTTGGCAGTGATGAGGCTTAAACCAGAAACCTTCCAATTATTAGTTCAGTACACCTTAACTGCACCTCACCAATGCCCCTGGATATTTGAATTTAATCACATACCAATGCTTTAAATTCCAGCCACTGACTGTAGAAGACATTCACAATAACAGAATTATTAACGTAATTCAAATGAGTAATAAACTGAACTGAGTGCCTTCAGCACTGGCCTATACTATCATACAATTGAAGGCCCCTGCTGAGGAATAAAAATAGACCCTCATTTGTGACAAGTGCCTATAACTGTAGGTGTTGAAATGGAAGCCTATACAATATTTCTGGATGTGACTTTGAATGCTGACTTTTACTAAAGCATGGTATAGAGGCCTATAAAGCATATTCTGAAATTAATAGATCTACCATTGATGTCTCCATAATAAATTGTATAGAGACATATAAAGCATGTTCTTAAATTTATAGATCTACTGTGGGTGTAAGTCTCCATAAACACATAAAATTAGACCCAATAAAGGTGTTAATTGGCTTGGATCCCCAATATGAATGGTCCCCCCTGTACTGCCCATAGTTACGCCGTTGACTGGACTATTTGTGCTGTAACTGATAGCAATATGATATGTTCTGTTTGTTGATTCGATATAAAACCTTGAATAGTTCAAGCATCTCATATATAATGTAACAGGTACCATAGATACCGTCAATAAGAGATAAATATGTGTCAGTTTCACCTTAGGTCTAATTTAAGTTCTGATCTGATGGATGATTAAAGTTCATCGTTTTAAATCAGCTGTGATGTATTCAGGTCATCATTGTCGATCTCTGTATTTAAAGCTTTGAGGCTTTTCTTTGGGAAAGGGGAGTGCCTGCTGATGTTTGTTAGGGGCCTCGGCTCACACCTTTTGCTAACGTGGCAGCCCCTAATAAGAAAACAATGGGGTCTTTTAATCACGAGAGTCCAGCTGGCTTTTGTTAGTTTATGCTGGAATCCACATCAAGCAGTCACGCTACATGGCTAACAGGATGCTCACTTTCTGACGCATACTTAGTGGATGCTTCCCAGCAATTAGTGCTATCTTGTAAGGTACATGGAAATGGATCTAGCTTTTGGCCCCTTAAATGACTTCCAATCTCCATTTAACTTTGTTTTTATTATTATTTGAAGAGGGTGACTTAATGACTTAATGTAAAAAATAAAAATGCATTATGACACATTAAGGGAATAACTATATTATAAAGAAATTGGTTGACATTTGTACATATTTATTTTTAAGCATTACTACTTAAACATTTACATACTGTATATTTAACAAAATTCTTTATGTAATGAGTAAGGAAGCCCAGTTAGTCACAATGTTTATCTCTATAAGTAGCAAACTTCTTGGCATGGTAGTTACAATGTCCTGTGTGTTGGGAAAGTGTGAGCTGAATAGCACTAGCGTGTCTTGCAACGTGTTCTCCACCCATCAGTTTGTATTTTGTTGATCAATGTTTGATAAACACCCCAGACTGATGTGGCATGGGTGTGAATACGCAGATTTGTTAACAAAAGAAGTGTGTGGAATGCCAAATAAATGCTCTTGAAAATGGTCCATAACAAACCCTAACCTATTTCCCAAATAAGTCAGAAGAGACAGAAAACAAATCACCTCTAAAATCTCCAGAGTTACCTCAGAATTTCCTGTAGTTTTCTCAGATATAACGAAAACTTATCGTGTTACATTCGATTTACCATTTACTTTAGAATCACTTAATATGGTAAAACCTGATCTGTCTTAGTTACGTATTTGTCTTAATTTGCTGAATTTTACCTAAAAAAATACATATGACTTATCTTACACATCTCATTTACCTAAGATGTACATCAATATTGCCTTGCATAATAAGGAATTACCTAAAGGGTGTCCTTAACACTTACACAAGAATTTGGAACAATTTACCTTAAATTCACTTAATGTTCACCCCTGTTATATAAAAAATTCTTTGTCATTCAAGTATCTTAGAATTACCTAGTGTTTACTTCAGGATTACTTTAGGATTATTTCAGAAATCTTTCATTTGATACAGTATTACTTACTATTTAACTTGCTAAGTTGGCGCAGCAGTAAATTACATTTACATTTATGGCATTTAGCAGATAGTTTTAATCCAAAGCATCTCACAATTGTAAAAGATTACAATGCAAGCAATTGAGGGTTAAGGGCATGCAGAAGCCCAGCAGTGGCAACTTGGTGTGGTGGTGACGACTTTCTGATCACAAATCCAGTATCCTAACTGTCAAGCTATCATTGCCCTTATTACGTTGGCCTACCAGTGCTGGGACCCAGGGTTCGAATCTCCAGTGAGAATATCGGCCGGTCGGGCATGTGTATACATGTTTGTATGTAAAAGGTCTGTCTGGGGTGGGAGTGTTGAGGCCACATGATGGACTGGTGGCCTGTCTGGGGTGTGTTACTGCATTGAATCCACTAATTTCAAGAAAACCAGACCCACTGTGACCCTGACCAGGATGAAGCAATGGTAAAACTTGCAGATTGAACACTAAATTAACCTTAGAATTATCCTAAATTTACTTCATAATTACCTGAGATTCATATCAGTCATCTCAATATAAACTTAAAATGTATTAATACCTTAACTACCTTAGAATTCTCTTCATTACATCAGTATAAATTCCTCTATAGGACAAAAACACAAACAAAAAAACCCACCATGAAACTTGCTGTGTGATTTGTGACTAACCCAAATCTCTGAATCAGATCTAAATAGAAAACATTGCTTGTGACAAAGCAGTTTTCTGTAGCCACGTAAGCTTTCCATAGTGATGCAAATTCCATACTTTAGAAAAATCGATTTCCCGCCCAACTCAATCAGAGCCAGACATCATTTATGTTCATTACAAAACATCCAGAGCCGTTCTCATGTGATAAGTGCTATGCTTTGAACCAGCCACACCCAGCTAAAGTTACGGAGAAAGGTACGCAACAAACTTTGGTCGTGTTTCAAATCTGTGGATCTGGTATCTGTGTAAAATTTAAACAGATCTAGCATTAGCTGTTCTCATGATCATGGATTCCTAGCAGACCCAGCAGGACGCCAAAGGTGGTGGCCTTGTGCTTTTGAAAATGGCAGAGTAAGCAAGAGGTGATGGGTCCTACTGGGCCCTACTTGTTTACCCTGTCTATTTCACCCTCAACGTCTCTCTCCCCCACTCCTCAATGCCTTTAGTTTACAAAGTGGCGGAGAGATCTAAGACCCTGCAACCTGATCTTTATTCGTGTCTCAGCCAGCTTTGCTGGCACTAGCTCTGTGATGAAAATAACCTAACATCAAGTTGCATAAGGTACCTAGCAACAGCAGCTAACAGAGATCTACATGCCCAGAATACACCAGCTGGGCATCTCTTTAAAGAAAGACCCAAGACGACAAGTGGACGTGGATTCTTGTTTGGGTTTAAAGCGTCAGAGTCAACGTGCTGACATTTGACAACAGTGTGGACGTATTGAACCATTCATTTCCAACAGCCCTGTCCACACTCTAAAACCAGTTAGCTATAAATCTTCACCATAAATATCCAGACATGACTAATGATGCAGGATTGATTGGACCAAGTGGTTTGGTGGCATTGCTGTAATGGGTCGCGTCTAAAATGTTATAAACACACAGGCGTGCTGATTGTAGCCCCAATTTATAGACTATCTAACTATTTTTATAGATGCTGATTCATTTAACCCAGTTTACTATAGTCTTCATTGTTATCTATTTATTGGTCGAGGTCTTTTAAAAACAGTAAGACTTGTAGTCTATTCATGTTAAGATTTGACCAGACTTGGCTGAATTGAAAACCTGCAGCCACTGTGACCTTAAAATGTCTGTTTTGGAACCACATGATCTGTCTGCTTTGTAGCCCCAGCATTTCTGATTGGTGTCTGTTGGTCCCAGTGTTAGCGGCAGGTAAAAGGTCGATTGGTGGTCTAACAGCTTAAACCACATCGTAAAATACAACTGGCTTTAAGAACAACTGACTACTCATTTCGGAGCCCACAAAAATAGTGACAAAACTTCGAAAAGTGGGTGGTCTATCATTTCTGGAAATATGAACTGTGAGCAAGCGTGTAGAAAAAAGAAAACAACAAAATTAACTCAAAAGATAAAAAGGTTGGATTTCCTTATATCTATGCTACCATATTCGAAGTAGGCATCGGCTTGGTAATACATTGTGGTCAAATTGTGAAACTGCCCCCACTGGCATTTCTTGGCTACTAATACCTGATTATTAGAAAAATGGTTTTATAACTATAAATTACACAACTGTAACGGCAACATGAACAGTTCAGAGTTATCTCTCCCCCATTTTGGATATATGCCTAATTATTACAGGGTCTGCTGACCCCTAGTTTTACCCCAGCCATTTGCAAGCTGACCATTTGAGCTTGCCAAATTTGACACAGCTGACACAGGCAATAAATTTGAACTAGTTCCCCCAACCCCTTGATCCCTAATGAGACATAGTCCCTCATCCCCCATACTCAAACCCACCCTATCCCATCCAGTAAGACAGGTTTACATGAAGAGAGAATGAGGGAACACACATCTTTGACCAAGCCCTCTGCTGTCATCAGTTTGATTTTGCCAGGTTTGTTATTTAGCTATTATAATTTATACATACAGTTAAAGCTCTGCTTTTTTAAGACCAATCATTCATGTATCTTTGTTAACAGCTTTATCCAGGGTAGTGTCTCAGGTCAGGAATACCCTGTAAATGAGATTCATCACTGGACATCAGTCACTCAATCATTTTCACTGAATACATGTACATTGTTCTATACACATTTCAAAATAGCACTCCACATTTAAATACATCTGAACAAGCTTCAGGCCTTTTTATGCTTTTTAGGACCACTTATCAATATATCACTGTTTTTTATTACAGGTCTTTTTAGTGAAGATTCCTGACAGTGTCCCAAACTGCATCCTATGTGATACATAGTGTGCAACAATATTATTGGTAGTGCACTAATTAGTACTATTCACTCGTAGAATTCATAGATTTGTTTCTAAAAGTCAAACACCCCTTTGCTGTTTATGCTGATGACAGCATGAATCTATAAGTTAAATATCACTGATACCATAATATTTCAGAGCTGTCTAATAAAGTGGACTTTTATTCCCACTGGGAAACATTTTGTCACTTTTCATTTTTCCCTAAACTGAATTTCAGGGGTCACATTTTTGAGATGACACATTTGATCTAATTTGTACTTGGACTACATTTTAAACATATTTTCCCAATCAACATGATTTGGTTGGAAAGACTGAAAAGTCAGCAGATAGTACGTATGTCTTTAGGTCAGGCATCAGTTGTCTCCTACGGCAAATTCTCCTCATTGATGTGTTTGATCTGGGCTACGGTAGCTGCTCATCTTGCTCCAGTGTTACGGCTTTGACCCGACCCCCGTGGGTCCAGCCACACACACAGTCGTGTCCTCACGACTGTTCGCTGCACGCTGACATTTTGCTCCTTAAAAATAACACAGATGTTACAGTGATTGTGGACGTGCTGGCTGGGCATCGACCCCTTCCCCCATTCTGGCTGTTTCAAGCGTCCCTAGACGTGGGACTGGAGACTGAATCATGGTCCTGGTTTAGGGGTTTACAGTGTCAGCTGTGGATAATGTGTTTAGAGACTGTCTGTGCTATATTCAAGGATACATAATCAGATTTCAGACTGAGATGATTAGCTTGTGTGATCAGCCTGTCATGATGAGTGAAGTCAGAGCACTATGTCATAGCTGTGAACTAATACAGTATATACCATTACTTAAGCCTGTCTGTGCTAATACACCATAAAAATTCTTTGGGCTACTTTTAAGATGGTGTTTCACAGTGATGAGCAATCTTTCTGCTGTGAAAGATCAATACAAGGCTTAAAAGAATGTAATACAGAGGTTCAGCTAAACGACAGTCAGGCAAATAAAAACTGCCAGCCACAAAATGCAATATGATTTACTTTGATTTCATTCTTATTATTTTAATAAATTAATTTGGTTTTACATCTTGAGAGCAAAAATGGTCTCTATTCTAAATTTATTTGCTAATAAACCATTAGCTTCAGCTTAGGCCTTCACCTAGACAAATGATTAAATGATTCTTTATCGGCTACTCTAGTTAGGGGTCGTCACAGCAGATAATTCGTCAGTAAATTTTATTTGGCATGCCCAATCTCCTTTTTGGCGCAAAACCTATTATCCTATTTATCTGGGCTTTGAACTGGTACTACCAGGACTAGAATGTTTGTTTATTAATTTTGAATTATGATTAACTCTATGGGTAACTGAATAAGCGGAAGGCAAATCCCTGGATAAGGAAGCACTACTGTATTATCTTGTTTTTTCATTCAGTTTCACCAACCGCTTTATTTTGTTTAGTTGTGCAGTGGGTCTGCCACCACCTGCAAACAGTGGGGACACACCCTGGACAGTTTCCTATCCATGTCAGGGTGGCACACACACACACACACACACACACTTTTACTTACTCACACTTTGAATAATCATTTTACCTTCTCATTTCACCAGAATAGCTGAAAGAAACCTGATGGTACAGCAAAACTCCTCACAGACAGTGAACAGTAACTAGGATCAGACGTAAAACCTATGCATGAAGCAAGATCCATAAAGATTTGGTTTGGTGAGTTTGGTGTGGTGGAACTCCAGTGGCCTGCACAGAGCCCTGACCTCAAACCCACAGAACACCATTGAAATCAGTTACAACATTCAGTGTAAGCCAGAATTCATTGTCCAACCTTAATGCCTTTATTTAAATGGACACAAATTCCCACTAATACATTTTAGAAGAGTGGAGGCTGTTATTGCTACAAAGGAGTGGGTGTCATGCAAACTCCACAGTAATGTCTATGATGTCAAAATAGGATGTTTAACAAACTTATGGTCAGGTGTCTACATAATTTTGGTCATATAGAGAAGAAAGCGTTAAGATGTGATTGTCATTTCAGCTCAAAAATATTAAAATTAGGTAAGTTTTAGTGATGTTTGACTGGGGATTGAGATGCTTCTTTTATATTTGAAGTCTAATTTATTGACAGAAAACGATGCAAGATCTCCTGTCCCGAGAGAGTGTGTGTGGTGTTTCTCATGTTATTGAAATTAGGTTAGGTTTGTTAAAATCCCACCAAGCTTCACACTAGTATAAAGGTACCAGAGGTACAAGAGCACTTGATGGACACTTTTGCTTAGTTTCTTTGAGAGCAGCTTCACTGGGTTATGGTCAGGACACTGGCTTGACCAGTCCATTACACAGAGTACTTCCTCTTTGCTTTGAGGTGAGTTTGGGGTCATTAAAAATCAAACATTACACACCACTTATTACTACAGATATTTTTATAACTGCGTTTGGTTCTCACACTGCAATAGCAAAGCAATGGCTGAAATTCCCCTTTATAAATTTAGCCTATGAACCGTCTCGCTGCATTTTTTACACATTAACACGTTCACAGTGTCTGAGCCCAGGACAGCTTCGACATGCCCCACCCAGAAAGCACAACAAAAATTAAGCAAAAAATATAAAAGGAGAATGAACAAGAATGTTCTCAAAGAAATAAACAGACTAGTAATTATAAAACTATCTGTTCTTACATGCTTGTTAGCAAGCGTTTTTTTTTTTTTAAACATTCCATTATGTAATGATTACGTTACATGGACCAGAGTGTGTAAACACCCCTCTTTATTTTTGAGTTTCGGTGGTTCAGCCACACCTATTGCAAAAATGGCGTATATAATAAAATATATGCTTCAGTATCTGTGGCAACACTTTGAGGAAGACTAGCAAAGCCCATAGGACATTGGTTGGTGAATTTGGTGTAGAGTGACCTGCACAGAGCCCTGGCATTAATCCCACTGAAAACACCTTTGACATGAATTGGAACCTTGCTTGTGAGCCAGGACTCGTCTTCCACAAACAACAAGAAGAATGTTTGCAATAAAATGTATAACACCATGAATGTTGGGACAGTGGTAGCCTAATGGGTTTAACTTTGGGCTGTCAATCAAAAGATTGTGGGTTCAAATCCTGGCTTTGCTGTTCAGCCACTGTTGGGCCCATTGGGAAGGGCCCTCAAACCTGTCTGCTCCAGGGATGCTGTAGAATGACCCTGCACTCTGACCCCAGCTTTCAAACAAGCAATAATATGCAGAAAATATAATTCAATTGTACTGTACATGTGTACAATTAAACTGATAAATATCAATAATTATAAACTGATATCAATAAATAACCTCTCAAAAATCTGAATTTATTTTTATGATTTAAAGGTCATCTATAAGTTCCAAAATTATTTTTAGGACTTGTGAACTGGCAGAGCAGAGATTACAGCAACGTTTCAGAAGGCGTCCGGGTGTTGTAGTGGAAGCATTGGAGTGGATTTGAGCAGCTGTCTAGCCGTCAGCTCCGCCCTTCCTCTGGCTCTGATCTCTCCAAAGTTCACACCTGATCACAAACCGCTGCACTTCACCCAGGAATTTTCCATTTTCTATTTTCACCTCGCAGCTAGTCCCTTGACCCCCCCCCCCCCCCCCCCCCCTAACAAAACAACAAACACCACAGACACAAGTGTCTCTCCACGGCAAGCTGGTCATAACGTGATGCACTGTACCACATCGACCTCAGCTATCAACATCATTGGCATCTAGATTTCCTGTATTCAAAACCATCCTGACTCTCATATACCATGGAAATGCTTAGCTTGTTTGTGAAAGTAAGTAATGCTAAGCAACAATTTCATGATGATTCAAGCTAGCCTACCTGTTGTACAACCATAACTGACCATGTGTTTACAATGTGTTTTGCAAGTTATTGATAAGGCAAAGTGTACGGAACTAAACTATGTTTAACTGCAGAACCCAGGCTACCTGGTGCTGTTTTAACTGCTGCTCTGTTTTGTTTCTGGATCCCATCCAGCACAAGCCATGATTTTTTTGCTAACTAACTCACTAACTCACCTGTATAATGAAAACCAAGCATGATGTTTCCAGCAATATTGATTTATTTATTAGGAATTTAACGTCATGTTTTACATACTTTGGTTACAATAATGACAGGACAGGTAGTTACTGGTTACACATGATTTATCAGTTCAAGTTTTTAATGTCAAACACAGGACCTTCTTACTGTGAGGTGACAGTGCTACCCACCGAGCCACCGTGCTGCCCTCTTGCAATATTGATAAGAAAATTATAAATACACACTAACCAGTCCAAGCACCAAGCCCGAGAAAAGTTATGCTATTGTAAGCTGCACCCTCCAGTGTCTAAACTCATTGCAAATGGTCTGGAATATAGCAACTCAACCCATTGGAGCAAGGACACCGATAGGAACAATTAAAGTTCCATTTGTCCCAAATAAAACAAAGGCATACTGATAGTCTACAAAAGGCTACAAAACAAAAATAGAATCCCTAATGAATTATTGGAGGAACATAACGAGTGCAGGTGCTTCCAGACAGCTTTACTGCATAATATCTGCATTATGGCATGTAAAAAAATGATGAGACCAGTTGAGAATGTGGGACCAGTTGACCTTGCTTTTGGATCAAAAAGAGTCACTTCATCAAATATGATCTTATTTTAATGAAGTATTACTTGTTGGATGCTGAGCTCATTTTTGTACCACTAAGGTAAAAACTAAGGTAAAACAACCATGAATTCAGGTCAGTTCTTTCAGGTAAATTCAGTGGCCGGCTGTAGGGTCAGCGGTCATGGGAATCAGCACTTCTTAATTCGGGTCAGTCACAATGCCCTCTTACCTGTGACTGACCCCTGGTAGGAAAACGAGTGACCTCCCTCCTGTCAGTCCTCACCTCTCTTCTCTCTCATCCCTTCATTCTCTTCAATCAGCTCTCCGCCTCCACAATCTACCGCGGCATCTCTCAACCTCCCTCTCACTCGGCGAGGGGCCAGGAGCTCTGTTAGAAAAGAAAAAAAGACTGGAAATGGAAAGAGAGTCATAGTGCTGAGATGGGAATAGACTTATATGCTGCTCCAGTGACTGCTGGGTTGTTTAAAATGACCTGAAATGAAACGTCTTGGTAATTTCAGCAAATGTTTAAATTAATTCAGCTTTTAATAGAAGCATGAGACTTTTTAAAATATTAAATTTTTACTGGAAATAATTGCTGCTGTTAAGTCAGAAAAAAGATTATGTAATTTTGGTGTGGGGGTCCTATGTGGGTCCCCTTTGAATGATAGATAGGGTACAAAGATGTGAAGTGTCCAAAGCAACAGTCTGCAATTGTATACCCAGACATGGTGTAGGTAGGTGGAGTGGTAGGTGTAGCTTATTAAAAATGTACATACCAGATGGGGTACAGAATAAAGTGCTCGGTGAGTGTATGTAATGGCAGTATTGGTTTTTTTAAATGATTTCTGCAACTGTCCTTTTTCTGTGACTGAATGATTGAAACAGGAACTTCTTTGAAAAATAGCAAAATCTTTATTTTCCAAAAGAAACATGCAACCAAAATTCAAATCTCAGACACGTCACCTGCCTGGACGGGCACTAACCAGACCCGACTGGCGTTCTCTGAATGAGGAGAGGCCGGATGGGGTTCACCTCTAAGCCTCTTTAACAAAAAAATTCACTGTCAAATGGCGGGTCAGGTGATACAGGTATAGGGAGAGCACAGCATTTGCTTTACCTGTAAAGTATAAGGTAAGAATCCACAGCTGACCAGTTTAAAAAGTGTCACAAGGCAGGCTTCCACCCACCAAAAACATACCTGTAGGTGAATGAGCTCATCTAAATTGCTCCTTTGGGTGAATATGTGAGTGACTGTATGATGTTTGGGAGCAGATTGGTGCCTGTTACACCCATTCTTCTTCAAATAGGTTCTGGACCCACCACTATCCTGATCAGGTTAGAGCAGTAACAAAGAATAATAGAATAGAACTTTATTGTCACTTGTAATTGCAACAGGTACAGTTACAGTGAAATTAGCCATCAACCCGTCCAGAACATTCAATATGACAAGGGGGGAGACAGAACGGGAAGACAGGATAAGAAACAAGAAATGATAACACATTGGGAGAGTAGGAGATAAAAAAAAAAAACCAGCAACCAGATTGTGCTCCCTGAGGAGCACACTATGGTAACACGAAAAAAAGCCCCTTACAGCACACAAGCACTTAGGGCATTTAGAAAGTTAAAAATATACACCATCATTTTACATGCAGTATGTATACAGTGTATGTATGATGACAGCCCTGGTCAAGAGCTGTAAAAAAAATGATATAAAGGGCATTATATAGTTATAACATTATGGCAACAGTTTCGGGAAGTCCCTTTCCTGTATAAGCATTACTGTGCACAATGTGTGGTACATTAAAAGATGAGTGCCAAGTTTCAATCAATCCATAACAGGAAAAGATTTGTTGGTGCTGAGGTAGCTCAGTGGTTAAAGTACTGGACCAGTAATCAGAATGTTGCCAGTTTAAGCCCCACCACTGCCTGCAAGGCCCCTAACCCTTTGAATGCTTGAATTGTATTCAGTCATCATTGTAATTTGCTTTAAATAAAAGCATCTCCTAATTGTCGTAACAGTAAATGTGGCAGAAATTATGGACTCAAGACCGCTATGTCTGTTAAAAGTGGTAAAACGGTATAGTAGTCTGTCCATGTAGCCGACTTCACAAAGTATACTGAGAAAACAATTTTCCTGCTAATCCCAAACGAACACAATAAAATAAACACAAAAAAATCACACAGCACTGAACTCCAGGATTGTGTTGATTTAAGGGTGGGAAGTCAGACCCCATACTGAGGAAATAAGTCTCTGGACCAAAGCAGGTGTGTCCCTGATTGAAAAGCTGACGAAGGTAGACGTGTTACAAAAAGCTTTAACAAACTGAACAAGACCTTGATTCTCTTTTATACACCCAATACCCTAATCCTGCTTCCCTACCAAATACCATCCGCTCATTCTTTGAAATCTGAGAGTGTTTAAAATGGTAGCTTTGTGTTATTTGGGAGTTATCATTCACTGGCAGGTCTGTCTCAGTGCACTCAGTCCCGATTCAAACAGCTACCGTAACAGCGCCGGTGATGGAGCGCGGGCTTTGATGCTGCCAGGACTGTGTATGCATGTGAGGTCGGAGAGGGAGCGCGGTAACCGAACACCACCTTAGAAAGCACTTAAATGCTTGAGAGAGTCGGTCTCTCAAACACACACACACACACACACACACATACACACACACACTTCCTTAACCCTCACCTGTGTAGACATGTGCACTAAGCAAGTTCCTGCAGGAGCTGCGCCTTGACCGGTGAGGGGCTGCTCTCATCTAGGGCCATGAGTGATGCTCTCCACACCTTCCTAGATCAATACGGTAGCCTTCAAAGCTTAGCATATTTGAGAAGCACAAACAGATAGGTGACAAATTAAAGGAAAATGTGAATAAACAAAAGGAAAATAAATTAACGAATACAGATGCTTCCAAAAACTGCCCAACTGACTTATGGTTAAATAGAAGCAGTCAGAACAATGTACGCTATGCGGCCATATATGGACACCTGCTTGGTGTACGTGACATGATGGAGCATTCCAAAAGAATAAATCGCTCTCACTCAATGTTTTGCATTATTCCTCCAGCTCATACAAACCCTGCACCCCAGCCGCCAGACCAGTGACTGGTGAAACTACAGACATGGGTGAAGGGGGGTCGGCGTTAGGAAGGCTTAGCGTCCGTCACATCCTGCACTGTAGCTCTTTGTATTCTGTCATGATCCATGTCAAAATGGTAAAGACGTACTGTCACAACTGATCCCTCAGATATACCACTGCTTAGTGCTAAAAAGCATCAGGTGCCCCCTCTCAAAAAAAAAAAGATGGCTAGAGCTTCCAGAAAATTTACTCAAATGACACAAACTTAAGAAAACATAGTAAGAGTAAAAAGTACAACTGTAGTAGTATCTGTCTAGTTTAAATTGCATTAGGTTAGGGTTAAAAAATGATATTTTCTATCTTTTTTGCACGGTGGCTTGGTGGGTAGTACTGTCTCCTCACAGCAAGAAGGTCCTGGGTTCGATCCCCAGGTGGGGCGGTCTGTGAGGAGTTTGCATGTTCTCCCCATGTCTGCATGGGTTTCCTCCGGGAGCTCCGGTTTCCTCCCACAGTCCAAACACGTGCAAGTGAGGTGAACTGGAGATACTAAATTGTCCGTGACTGTGTTTGACATTAAACTTGTAAACTAATGAATCTTGTGAAACAAGTAACTACCTGTTCTGTCATGAATGTAACCAAAGTGTGTAAAACATGACGTTAACATCCTAATAAATAAAATAAATAAATTCTATCTTTTTAAAAAGCCCTTAACTGCAAGTGGTTGCATCATGTGAGATGGCCTCTATCACTCGCTCTCTCTCTTTAATGAAATACAAAAATGCACCTGAACTGGACGAAAATAAAGTCAAGTGCCAAAGTTGGCAGGGTGCTCCAGGGAAAACTGGCTTATCTTATTTTAACCGGGGCGTAACGATGCCCTCCCATATCTGACACACACACACACACACACACACACACACACACACACACACACACACACACACACACACACACACACATTCACACACACATGGAGTTCAAGAATTCCAGCATGAATAGACCAAATCCCAGGTTAAAACAGCGTGTAATCTTCCAGAAAAGCTCTCGTTAGAAACAATTAGTTGTGCAAGCAGGGGGTGTGATTTTTTTTTGCTGGCTGATTTTCTTAGTGGGCTAAGAGCCACGGGCTCCGAGAGAAGGAAGCAGGACAGAGTAGAATGAGCCGCAGCTTCACAATGGGCACCTTTCTTTCACATTCAGGTGCTACAAAGTAGGAATGCTCACAAAGCTTAATCCCACATTCAGAAGCCAGTGGGACAAGAGAGGACTTTGTAACAGGAAAGTGGTGTTCCTGTGTCTCAGGTATGCCCTTGTTACCACCCCCCCTCATTCCCCACACACACCTTCCGGCAGGGGGTGCCTTCGAGATGACAGGATCACACTGCCAAACTAACAGCACTAAGTCTGAGGAAAATACAGATTTAGGAATTGAAAGCACTCAGTTCTGAATATCTCAGATCATCCAGGCTTCTCACCATACATCTTTTCAATAGGGTTTGGGTCATGGGCTAGTTTTAGACAAAATCATAGCAAAATCATATCAGACAAAATCATAGACAAAATGTTAGCTTTATAGCTAAAATCAAGAATGGCAGATTTTTATTTAGAATCTTCTGATACTTAATGGAGTCCATCGAGCCATGATATTCAAAACCTTTGGAGATAAAACAACCCCAAAACATTATAGATCCATCCCAAAACCCAGCAATGTTTATTAGGTTGTTCTATATAATCATTCTATATTAGAACACAACTGTAGCTTTCACTCTTGCCCTTTTCAGTCAGGCTTCACATGTTAAGTACCCCTTACTCTAAAATATCCCCTGTTCCGGACTCCTTTATTCACCTCATGTAACATTTCTTCATGCAGTTTGAGAAAGCTTCTCATTTAAAGGTTAAAATAAAAACAGCTCCAATCACGTTAAATCAATTTGTTTTTGTCATGACTGACATCATGTCCCAGACACATTTCTGTTTCGCTGTCTTTCTTGTTGGTTTAGACCCTGCACTTTTGATGCATACACTATATCTACTCACTATATCTACTCTAATACTGCTATTTGACTTTGCGTATATAAATATGACCAGAATTTTGTATTTATAAGCTACATTTTGATACAATTAGGTTTTAAAAAATGAAACTGACTGGTGGAAAAAGTAGACTCCAAACTTGAATTTACATCTAGAGTTTATTTACTTGGCTGATGAGATTGAATTCCCCTCTAATGGTCATGTTTTTATGTTTACTCATGTGTAATGTCCCAGTATTATTTTGGAGACGCAGTCACGTATCATGGTGCCCTTACCTTCTTACTTCTTTCTGAGTTTGGTATTCACACGCATCCTTATTCACCCAAACGTGGTCAAAGGAACAAAAATGAGTGCAGATTTTGCAGTTTATTGCTTGTTTTAATATGTGTAACTGTTGTTTTGTGGCTTTTAGGTTGTCATGTAAATCTTTTCAAGTGGCTACTGACTTCACTTTTACCTTCCTTACAAATAATCTGAGCATCCTGTGTGACACCTGTATCCAGGAACTATGGCTTGTGGGTTTATAAACTTTACGGACAGGAATGTTAGGGTGTTTGATATAGTTCTGTAGCTTTACCATTCAGGTGTTGTTTAATAATTTTATCTGGGAACTTTTTTTTTTTTTTTTTTTTGCTACTTGCTGCATAAAAAAGTCCAAATCAATGATGTTTATTGTTTCTCTGTTTGTTTATTTTTGATGAGACCTTTTTAGTTTTTTTGCAGCATTAATATCTTAAACATTTTTGGGTACATTTTACATAAATTCAATCCAAAGTGACTTACGGTGATTGAATAAAATCTGAGCAATTGAGGGTTATGGGCTTCTCACATTTGGCAACTTGGCTATGGTGGGGCTTGAACCAGCAATCTTCTGATTACCATGCCTGTATCTTAATTACTGAGCTGCCAGTGCCTAATATACAACATAATTTCATCTCTGTCAATTTTTATTATTACTGGTAGTAAAATAAAAGTATAACTGGTAGTAAAGTAAAAATAACAGTATTGAATACTATTTCATCTCACTGTCTGAAAACTTTTGTCTTTACCTGTAGGTAAATTTATATGGTTATTATTATATAATCATTATCTAATTATTATCTAATTATTATATGTTCAGCTTTACACCTATTTTGAATATTACAATAGAAATTTTGAAAATCTGATTATGATCAGATTATTCTTGTTGTTGAGGTGCCAATTTATGAGGCACATTGCAACCCTATGTTGAACCTTGTGTGTTCTTGTGCATTTTTCTGTGTCGGGCCACTGTAGGTCCTTCTGTCTCTCTCGCCGTCTCTGTGGCCTGCAGCAGATCTTCTCAGATCAAAGGGGGCAATAGAGGATTGGTCCCAACAAATGCACAAGCAGTAAAACTTAACAAGGTGTGAATGTCCTCTTGTTGCCCTGACCAGCGGCGTGCAGGGTGAATCTTCTCATGTCCTTACACTCTGTGTGTGGCTTCATGCTGGAGTCTTCGCCCAAGTGCCACGCATGCATGTTTCTTTATAACATGCAGGTGTTTTAATATACGGTTCAATATGTAGAAGTTTGTGCCAGCCAGTTGCATATGGATGCATGTTCAGATCTGCAGTTACTGGACATGTACATGAATGCATGTCTGCTTACTGCTGTACGTGTGTGTCAGAGAGCCGAAGGAAGGTGCCAGCTTGGGGGTGGACGTGTTTATAAAAGAAACATCAGGTGGCTCGCCGTGGCTGCACACACTGATTTATCTGTGCATTTCAGAATTATGTTCGTAACCTCTTCACCTCGCTGCCATTTGTGTGTTTGTGTGCTTGGTCCGGGGTAATAAAATGAGCGTGCATGTGCACCCCCCACCGACCACTGCCCACCTCCACTGCATTTCTCCTGCTCCTGTGTCACCCGTAGTTCAATGCGCTTAGACCACGAACACACTTCTACAGAGATGTGCATTCCAAGACAGAAAAAACAGCCCCTGCTTGCCCTCCCCAGCACACACATACTTTGTAACTAGATGCCACAACACAGGCATGATATTCTCCATTCAGAAGGGCCCCCATGAGACGCAGTGGCTTCTTTGGGAGATTGATAAGGCGCGGAGACATGAATCAATGATGAGAAATGTTAATGGGGTTATTATGTCTTTACTCTGATCAATGGTACTCTTTAATGGATGTTAATGACTGATTATATTAACACTTATTATCCGGGAGGGAATCCATGCATGACATGAAGGCGAACAATGTGGGGCTCCACTAGCTAATTTTAATATTTCACAGCTACATGATATAACCTTTTTAGTAAGGTCTTAAAATAAAACTACACAGGTGGCACTGATGAACCCCCGTACCATGACAGATGGTGTCTTTTGCACCTTTCGCTGAGGACAGCCTGGATGGTCCGTTTTTGTCTTGGCCCGGAGAACTGAACTGTTTTTCCTGAAAACACCTGAAACGTGAACTCATCTGAGCAAAGCTGTGACTATCATTCGGTCAATCTGAGATGAGCTCGGTCCCAGAACTCAGTAGCGTTTCTGCATAAAATTTGCATCATAAAGTTTCAAGCTGCATTTCTTGATGCAGAAGCATAATGTGTTAAGTGACCATGGTTTGCACCAGGCTGCACACACATTAACAGTGTGGCTTTATAGACACAGAGTGTGTCTGCTTGTCAGGCATGCCTGCAGTCCAGACCTGCCTTCTGTTGAAATATATGAAGCTAGCAGACACTTAAAAAGGGTTGCAGGATGACCTGAAACAGCAGAAACAACAGTTACACAGACAAAGGAAAAATTACCAGCTCTACAGTCATCTCTGGTTCTAAAACCTAAGCAAAACTCATCTGCTAAAAACATGTAATAGTCTAAATTTTGCACATAATCATTTATACTAATCAGAACAATTTACTCTCTCAGATAAAACAAAATAAAAATATTTAAACACCTTTATGCAGTGTCCTCTCACCCACCCATATAATATTTAGAGTATTGTAAACAGAATATGCTAATGAATGTACCTTTTTAAAATAATCATAATTATTATTACATCAGTATATGATGTGTTTTACCTATAGAATGGAAACCTAAAGGCTATGCATAAAGGTAATGTTTACTATGGATGCTCGTCTGTAAGTCGCTCTGGATAAGAGTGTCTGCTAAATGCCGAAAATGTAAATGTATACATATATTGTAGAATCTTGTACTGTAACATGATATACATCTGCCCATGTCTCAACTACAGTATAAGTAGTAAAATACTTTTATATAACTATAATTTATATTATTTTCATAATATTATTTTAGTATTTTTTAAATATAAAAACAGTTGTATTATAAACAGTTAAATTATTCTTAATTTATGAAAATTCATCTCTTTGTATATTCAACCGACCCTCTAACTTTTACCTGGCACCCCGCTGTGGCCTTGTCACCTTGCCGCTGATCAGCAACACATGCCCCTTTAGTACACACCGACCCCTGCAGCTAATGTCAACACACTCACCTGAGTCTCACCGGCCTCCATAAAAAAACACAAACAACAAATCAACTGATTTTTCATTAAATTAAGCTGCCCTGTTGTACAGAGAGTAATTTGTGTTCTAATGTAATTTCAGCAAATTTTAGATTCTGGAAATAAACTGCATTAATGTGAGGTTTGATGTTCATTATAAACAATGAAAGAATAAAAGAGAATACAGCAGTATTTAAGATTTTAGTTCAAATACTATTTTTTACAAATTCTTAAAACCCTTACTGCACAGAGTATCAGATTAAATGTGTTGGTCATGGTGATTAATCACTAAGGTGACACAGTTTAACCCTAAAGTAAACAATAAAATTAAATTCATGACATCCATTAAATCTCAGAATCTGATACTATACAGTTATAGGTTAAATATCTGCTGCTCGTAAAATTATGTCACTGTTCGAATGAAATAATAAATAAAGAACGTTTAGTTCACTGTGAAGCAAATGCAGAGTGTTTAATACATAATACTTTAAATGTTTATTTTATTACTATATAATTACAATTCTTAATGTGTGGTGTTCCACAGGGAGTAATTCCGGGTCCAATACTATTGCCAAACTGCGTTGCTTATTATAAACTTCGCACATCAAAATGGTCCCAACATTAAACACATACAGTTCAACAGTGGCCTCTTGTGGACCCTTAACGATTTAGTCAGTGATAATTTAAAGTAATAATTTAAAATGATAATTTAAATCCATCTATCCATCCATCCGTCTGTCATATTATCATCCATCCATCTATCCATCTATTAAATTATCATCCCTCCATATCTCCATCCATTCAATTAACATCCATCCATCCATCCATCCACCCATCAATCTATTCAATTATCATCCATCCATTCAATTATCATCCATCCATCCATCCATCCATTTATCTATTCAACTATCTAGTCATTCCTCCACAGACACTCGTGCCTAGTTCAGTAATGCAATGGCCACATGGTGTCAGTGTGTTCAAATATTATACACAGTAGGCGCAGCAGACAGAAATATCTGTATTATAAATATCTCCATAGTGATAATTGTGAAATTATTATTATTATTATTATTAATAAATTTATAAATAAACAAACCTAATCCAACCTAAACAGAAATAGAAATCATATTTTAGTAAACTGTCAATACATCATTTAATGTTATTTTATTTTGTAGTATTTTGCAGAGCTTCTTTCTTGTACATAAATGTATACGTCCATGTGATTAAAAGCATGCTTGATGGCTCCAAGTGACATTTTTTTATGTGAAAATCTGTGATCTGCTTTCTGACAGAGCTTTTTTATTCTAATGCTTGGGGCTAAGCTAACTAGTGCACTTGAACTAGTTTTTCTAAGCTCTTAGTACTAACTAAGAATTAGAAGGCCATGCAGCAAATTTAAATGAATAGAGTTTTCCTTTAATTTCATGTCATTCACTGCTTTACCTGATCAGTGTCAAGGTGGGTCCAGTTTTACTGAAAATACCCTGGACTGGATGCCAATTTATCGAATTGGCCAATGGTCTTAAAACCATATCAACATCAAGATCTGATTGGAAGTAAAAATGTGTTCTTCACATGTCTTAACTTCATGCAACTGGTTATTTTGTTATTTTGGTTATTTTCTGCTGAATTTAGTAAGAGTATAATAAAGCTAGTCTAATCACGACTCTAGTGCTGTGTGAGGGTGTGAATATTTGGTTCGGTGACAACGTGACATCATCAGCGATGTCATACACCTGATTCATCTGTGTTTGTTTTTGATTGGCCCATTTTCTCTCCTCACTTTTAGTTCTTTGTCTGTGCTGTGACTCTCCTGAATGTTTATGTTGTACAGCAGTGAAAGACGGTCACTATGGGGACGGGCTGGCAGGCAGAGCATCTGATTGATGGTGGAGGAAGAATGGCCGTAAAGTGTGTCTGCTGTGCCTAGATTAGGGTTTGACAAACACGACTCAAACAGGACTATTTCCACTGTTTCAGGGCTCTACAATTCTCTGTATAAGCTAATTACTAGAAAATACATGCAGTGAGATGTCATAAATGTAATAGGACACTGAATGGATGGTCTTGATGTGGACCATCATATTAGATAGCAATCTGTCTCATAGTTTAGAGATCTACTACCATTCATGCTTAAAGGAGTTGATGGCTTTTACTGGTTGTGTACAGCAGGATGCTTTATTCAACCATTTCTTTCTCGCTGTAGTAGATTTTTGACAATTAGGATTTCCAGTAGATCTCCATGCTCCTGTTTTATAGTTATCCTTCATTAAAGAGCCAACAGAACAATTCCACCATGATGGAGACATTTAAATCAGATCAAGGCACCATTTATCACATTCTGTTCACTCTGAGAGAACCAATATGTGTCTTCATTTAGTTTGCACTGCAGTGTAAATTAAAAATGTAATGGCTCCATCAGTATTCCACAAAGATAGATGGGGATTTTTTGGAAAGAAGGCCATGTCTTTTCCTCCACGTTGGTCATTGCTCTTTTGTTTCTTCTCCTCTTGAGCCAGGAGTCTGTTTAACGTTGCCATGCCATTCTTACAAGCCTTACATTGCCATGGAAATAGAAATTCGCACCAGCGAATAGTCGACATTGTTGGAAAAGGCCAGTGAAAGGACTGGTCAATGAATTTAATTATCATGGAAGGGAAAGAAAAAAAAATGCCAGCTTTCTTTTGTTTCGGCCAAAAGCGCGGGACAGGGTGAGGGTGGATGAAAAAGAGCAGTTGGGTGCAGAAGAGAAACTTACTGGAAAATGAGACACTGTGTGTCATTTTTGGATGTTTCACTGCTTTTTTAAAAACTTTTTTTAATCACACCCAAAATAGCTGATTCGACACAATGAGTTTGTCTACATGTGCACAATTCTAATCACTGCACGAGTCAGAGTTCCATTATAATTTAGCAGGTGAGAAAACAAATATTCACCTACTTTTTAAAAATATGAATCTAGTACATAAATCCACTTAAAATCAGCCCTTGTAATAAAAAATGTGTATAGTACAAATCTAATCTATTCTTTTAATCGTTTGATGATATTATGCACTGTAGATGGTAAGGTGCCTAAAATTGTACCAGTGGTTTTATTATTAATCAATTTTACCCTTTTTGTATCTGTCTGAAGGGCAGCATGAGAATGCAGTGCACAGCGCTGTCGCCACAGAGCAGGAAGGGCCTGGGTTTGATGCCCTGGCCAGGCAACCAAAGTCTTTTCTGTGTACAGTTTGCATGTTCTCCCTGTGTCCATGTGGGTTTCCTGTAGATGCTCCGGTTTCCTTAAAAGTCCAAAGACATGCAGTCAGGTCAATTGGAGACATTAAACAGTGTGTCTGTGTGTGTGTGTGTGTCTGGCCTGTGATGGACTGCCAACCCTTCTGGGGTGTGAATGACCAGGATAAAGTGTTGGTTAAACACACACTTAATGAATAAATGAGTGAATTAATATATCTGATAAAAAATATTACTGTAATACTCAGACAAGATATGAAATACTTTTTTCTTTATAAATTATCAACAGTATTTTTAACATAATAAAATCTCAGGAATATTGAGTTACATTTTTTTCGGCTGCTCCTGAATACAGGTGACGCTACAGCCCTTCTTGTCACAACCCTCCTGTTTTTACCAGGGCTTGGGATCTGCACTGAGAGTGCACTGACAAGTCCACCTCCCAAACCAGCAATATCATGCCCATCCTTAATTTCCTTCGGGATTAATAAAGTATCTATTTATCCATCAAAGGCAACAATGTTTTTTTCCAAGGGCTGTTTCAACAAGATAAGCAGCACCACCTTAATCCATAAGAAATAATGACACAGCCAGCACAAAATAGGTGTTGCTGCATATCATGTGAATGTAGAGTCTGTTGGAGAATGCTGATTGAGCCTCACCTTCAGCCAACTTTTATTTTTACAAATACCCTTGTACAATTAAAAACGTACTGTAGGAAACTATCTATCTAATGATCTGTTGCCCCATCAGATTTCTTTATAATAAGAGTTTCTAACATGCCACTCCTGACAAAACTACTTCCTCAGTTCTTCTCTGAATGTGTGTATCTGAATGAGAGTTGAGTGGAAAAGCCTCAGTCAGCAGGTTTGTAACAGATCAAGCATCTGCCATGATTAAGTGGCTGTTTAAAAGGTACTTTCTCAAAGTTTCTCATATGGTCATCTGTTGCTCTGGGTTCCTTTAGAAACATGCCTGTAGCTCCTCTCCTCCTCCTTCTGATGCCCATTTAGGTGCAGAAGTGCTGAGTTTTATAGCCTGAGATTTATTGTGCTATGGTTGAGTCAGTCTCAAACTTTTCACTAACTCTTTTCAATGCATAGGAAGAGAAGTTAGCCTGCTAAACTATCATTGTGTGGCTAATCCTTCTAATTATTAAGCTCTGGAGTTTTAGTCACATCCAATTCTAGCAGGTGTAAAATCATTCATATAAAATAAATGAGATGCTTCCATTCATGTGGCAATAGTGGCAAAGCCAATAAAGACAAATTTGTTGTGTAGGAACCCAATGCACAGAGCCCTGACCTTATTGCCATTGCCTAACCTCAACTTTGGAATTAATTGTAAAAGTCACAAATGCTTTTTTGACTGATTGGGCACAAGTTTCCACAGACAGGTGTGGAGGCTGTTGTATCCACACAAGGATTTTAGCTTTAGGGTGGAGAGACTCCATATACTGTAAATACCCAATGTTTTAGAAGGAATTGTCCAGCACGCCCAGGTTTCCACATATTTATATATATATTGAGCATATAGTGTTTGGCCATATAATGTCCAGAATCAAAGTTCTTAACATGGCCAGTGGTATGCAGACACCTTTTGTAATTTCTGGGCTGAGCTACTTCAGTCACACCTATTGCTTACACATGTATAAAATAAAGTACCATGTAACCACCATGTAAAGTCTATAGACAAACATTGAGATCAATAACATTGACTGTGGCGCTGTCTTAAAATACCTACATCCCGAAAGTCAGTAACTTGTCTGAAACTTCTGACCTACTGCTGTGATAGTCAAGCGGAAGTGGAAAAAGTACAGAAATAGCTCATCCCTAGTTGCAAAGTCAGCTTTAGCAAACAATAACATCCTCAAAATTGTGTCCTGCTTTGTGGGAACAGTTTAGGGAAAGCCCTTTCTTGTTTTAGCATGTCAGTGCCCTCATGCACAATACAAGTGCCCAAAAACGATGCAAAATGACTTGTACAAACATACATATATTATATGTACAATAAAGAAAACCAGCAAAATCATTTTTAAATTACTACAGCCATCATAATAATAGAACAATAAGGGACCTGATACAAAGCCTTGTGGGATACCATAATGATCTTTTATATTACCTTTGACGCAAACAAATTTTGTTTTCGTTTTCATAAGTTCTGTCAATATGAGCATCTATGATGAAATATAAAATTAAATCCTTTTTATGTTTCCTAAATAATAACTAAAATGTATTAAAGCTGAGTGATGTAAATGTTTTTGGAAGTTTTACACATTTTCAGTTCCTACTTAAGGCATTTATGGTGTGTTGCTGCTGCATCTTTTCTGTATTTAGTATCCCACAGTGCACTGCAACATGTGAAGCCCATCTGGACCCCCAAAGTTCTGTGGTTTATTTCTACCACTCAGAGTAACAGTGTGTCTTCGTTTCCCAGTTCTCTCTTTAACTTATTCCTATTGTTAGGGGAGTGAGTGGTCTGTGTAGGGTTTGAATGGTGAGCAGGTATTCATCACCTCTGTGTGTGTGGTCATGCTGGTCACCAGGCTGGTCTTTGTTCATGACCAGAGGGTGGTAGTAGATAATGGGTGGTAGTAGATTTTTTTTTCTCGGGGGAAAAGTCAGGAGGGGTCTGTGTGGGAAGAATGCTACATTTTTAGCGTAGTTCATTATTTTCAGGTAATATATGAGAAGTACGTTGAAAAGTCACTGAGCATTGATTAGAATGAAAGATAATGCATTTTGATTAAAGGCAATGAGGTATGTGATTAATTTGTTTATTTACTATTTAAAGAAGCATCAAGTAGAATATAGCAGTTATGATGAACTGCAAAAACAATAGAGCTATTTCTTAACCTTTTAGCCCCATGTTGCTCTCCATTTAACATGAAACTGTTTGCACCTGAGACATGCAGGGTTCATGAGAGCATATTCATACAAGCAAAACAAGAAGTCCAGCTGTGACATACAATACTCTAATAACAATAAGTGCTCTCGGGTGGATGATGTACTTCCTCAAATTAAGATTTTAAATTGATCTGTTTTATTTCTTATATTATTTGTAAATAAAATTAAAGAAGAATAATTTGACCAGGACACTTTCAATTTGAACAACCAAACATCACTATCCAGGGGTGATGTTGGCTGGCCGAGCATCTACATACATACATACATGATAGACTATGTCTGAGGGGGGTGAAACCTTGGCATGAACTGGCACCTTGTCCTGGGTGGGGCTGCAATGGTGGCTTGGTGTGTAGCAATAAGGTCCTTGGTTTGATTCCCAGGTGGAGCGGTCCGGGTGCTTTCTGTGTGGAGTTTGCATGTTCTCCTTGTGTCTGTGTGGGTTTCCTCCGGGAGCTCTGGTTTCCTCCCACAGTCCAAAGACATAAAAGTGAGGTGAACTGGAGATACAAAATTGTCCATGACTGTGTTTGACATTAAAGACTTGAACTGATGGATCTTGTGTAACCAGTAATTACCGATCCTGTTATGAATGTAACCAAAGTGTGTAAATCATGATTTTAAAATCCTAATAAATAATGAATAAATAAATGTGCTCAGTGTAATAGGGGAGGCCGGACAAACCATGATTTTGGTCTGGATAAAATGATGGTAAAAGTATGAAAAAATACATTGAACTGAAACAAGAATCAGCAATAACAGTAAACCATCTACCTGATATTGTGTAGATCTCCCTTGTGCAGCTAAAACAGCACCAGACTGTAAAGGCATGGACTCCACAAGACAGAGTTTACGGTATTAACGGTGTTCTGAGCTATCTGACAACGCTTATTTCTATACGTTTTCTCTTTTTTTTGGTTTGTGTATTTTTACACTTGATGTCTGTGTTGTCTGTGTGCAAGCAGGTCAGTTTTATAGAATCACTGTGGTCTTTTCATCATGTGCACACACACGACAGAGTAAGGTTGGTTTGTTTATTTGGCTGGTATGTTTGTTTCATGTGTATGTGTGTGTGTGTGTGTGTGTTTGTAGGTGGCCTACTGATGAATATAAGCAGCAAGTGTTCTGCTGCTGGATCTCCTGCTGGTCCTGATGAAGTGAACGAGCCAAGTTTCTCACTGCTTGCGCACGATGGCGTTAGTAAATGAGCCAAATTTGCATGACAAAACAGACTGAATGGAGGGCCGTGCTAGAGGGGTCTTCACACACCTATTGCTCAAACACACACATACACACTCAAACACACTTAGAGACACAGAATGCTGAACAGTAAGGACAGAGGTCGGATTGGATGTGACGTTGGATTTGGTCTTGTATGGACATGATGATGGAATCTGAGCTGAAGGAAGAACTGGAGAGGAGCACTGACATCTAAAACTGGGTATAAATGGGATTTTATAAATAATTATAATATACACACAGATACATTCTGAAAACTTTTCAATGTGACTAATTTAAAATTATTGTCATGAACACACACACACACCTGTAAGTGGACCTGTGTGATCCCACACAACCTGGTTCTCTCCCAAACCCACACATACACACAAACACAGCAAGACAGATGTGTGGCAACACAGACAAAGGGACGTTGCACTACGAGGGACTAAAGAGACACCAGCACGGGTACAGATACAGTCCCTGCTTCTGTAAGTCTGCTCTTTCATTATTTCTGCTTTAGACATGAAGCTGCCTGCTATTATTTCACTTGTCGGTAACATTAGTAATTGTGTTCAAAACGTAAAAGGCAAATTCTCATTTTCATGAATGCAGAACTATTTGAGAAATAGAGGAACTTTAACTTCTGAAATCATTGCAGTGCTGGCTAACTTTCATTGCATGTGCCAGTTTAGGATCAAGTCAGTATCAGCTCAATGCTATTGATTTACTGAATCTAATATCCTGGACTATCAGGCTTTGGTTTGGTTTGATTTTTATTAACTGAATTTACAATCTTGAGCTTTGCGATTGTTCCTTTTCTCTCTGTTGCGTGATGCAGATGATCCAGTGAAGATGTCCTCTCTGCTGCTGATGGTGATTTTGGCAACAGCAATGGTAATTGTAATTAATATTTTAAAATACAACATACTACTATTAAATACCTCTTATTTAACTTTGTTCACTGTATTGTTAGATTCTGTGTTTATTTTGTGTTTTGTGTTTCTTGCACTGAAGACTGTAGATGCTGCCAGCTCTAAAAAAACAATGGCAACACCGAAACCTAAGCCAGAAATTACTAAGAAGTGTTTTGTGGGTAAGTTGGCTCAAGTCTTTTCGTTATTAAATTTTACTGAACATCAGATTGGGCTCCAGTTTGGCCTCCAGTTTGGGCTCCAGTTTGCTTTATTACAAGTTTAAGTCTAGTTGATGTCATTGTCATTCATGGCCAGCAGTCTTACTTGACCAGTGTAGGTAGAAGAGCAGTTTTATCCTCAGTGAGTAAGAAGATTTTGATAATGAAATAAATATGAAATAAATTTAATGTAAAATGAAAATAAACGTTTAATGTCATCTAAGACTTTAAGATTTATTTTGAATAAACTGTAAGACATGCAGGACGGCACAGTAGCTCGGTGGGTAGCACTGTCACCTCACAGCAAGAAGGTCCTGGGTTCGATCCCCAGGCAGGGCGGTCTGGGTCCTTTCTGTGTGGAGTTTGCATGTTCTCCCCATGTCTGCGTGTGTTTCCTCCAGGAGCTCCGGTTTCCTCCCACAGTCCAAAAACATGCAGTCAGGTTAATTGGAGACACTGAATTGCCCTATAGGTGAATGGATGTGTATGTGTGTGTGTCTGCCCTGCGATGGACTGGCGCCCCATTCAGGGTGTTACTGTGTGCCTTGCGCCCATTGAAAAGCTGGGATAGGCTCCAGCACCCCCCTGTGACCCTAATTGGATAAGCGGTTAAGAAAGTGAGTGAGTGTAAGACATGCAATCCCACACTTTGCTCTAAACCTACCCACTTGTAACATTTGACACAAGCTGCCTTGTGCAATTTAAACCACGGTGAATGAACCTCTTATATACAGACAGCAGTTCGTCTTCTTCTTCTTCAAAAAAAAGTGTAACCATTATAACACTCCATCTTCTTTAATGGCAGATTCTGTAGCTCTCAGTCACCAGTTCGAGTCCTCAGATTCCATGTTGCAGCTTGTAAATGCATCTTGCAGCTTCTCTCAGGCTCTCGATTACTGCCAGAGTCACTTCAGCTCCCTCACCGTTCTGGCTCAGCCTGAGGATGAAGAGGGTACAAAGGAGCTCCTCGCTCAGGCTGCCATTCATCAACCAGTGTGGGTCAGAATCGATAATAAACTGAACACCAAGTCCACACAGAGTGCTTCTGAACACAGTAAGTTAATAGACACACACACACTAATAATGTGTATTTCTGTGTGGAGTTTGCATGTTCTCCCTGTGTCTGTGTGGGTTTCCTCCGGGAGCTCCGGTTTCCTCCCACAGTCCAAAGACGTGCAAGTGAGGTGAATTTGAGATATGAAATTGTCGATGACTGTGTTTGACATTAAAACGTGAACTGATGAATCTCGTGTAACCAGTGATTACCGTTTCTGTCATGAATGTAACCAGAGTGGGTAAAACATGACGTTAAAATCCTAATAAATTAATAAACTGAGTAAAAGGAAGGTGATTACTTACAAACTAGAATTTGTTCCGTAACCTTGACTACACTGACAAACATCTTATTTTTCTCCTTTGTTTCTACTGCAGATGTTATTCTCTCAGGTTTGTCCTTTCCTGCTAAATCACAAGATGGCTATGCTCGAATGGAGACCTCGTTTCCTCCTCTTTCGGCCGTAACGGTGTGCCTGCATGCTCAGTTCGGCCGGCATCATGAGGATGTGGCCACTCTGTTCTCATACGCCGCACCCAAGTTAACGAACGAATTCCAGCTGCGTGGACGTGTGGACAAAGTCAAGCAGCAGATCCATTTGGCCCTTATCATTCATGGAAAGCACCACTCTTATAAAGCTTGGTTTCCAAACAGTGGCAGCTGGCATCAGATTTGCGTCACTTGGCAGAAAAGCGATGGGCATTGGGTCATATATGTGGACGGCGAACAACGTGATTCATCATCTGATTCAGGCTCATCCAGGGATATTTATGGAAGTGGGATTTTTATTCTGGGACAAGATCAAGATTCCTTCGGTGGAAATTTTACAGAACCGTTCGTTGGTAACATAACGGAGTTTAATATTTGGGACGTGTGGTTGAACCAGACGCAGATTCAAATGCTTTCCATCTGTTCACCTGGGATGAATCTTAAGCCATTTTTTAGCTGGCAAGAGCGCAATCTGACCCTGCACACTGTGGTGAAGGAGATAGCCTTAATAATGAACTGCCCAGGTATGTAGCCCCTTTCAGTCTACACATTTGTGCTCTTACAAAAAATGTGCTAGCTATAGATCAAATTAATAAATACAGTGTTTTCAGTGGTTGTATTGGATGAATGTTCCTAGATTTGTTAATTACATAATCATCTCTGTTTCACGCACACTAAGTACTAGCAGCATAACAAACACCTACTGCATCTGCAAACTAATGTCTATAATTTTACATTTTCTTTTTTCATTTCTTCCCATTTTCTACCAAGTTAATCATTTCCAATTCCCTATTCCAGTTCCTCTGTTGTTTGCGCCAATCCCATGCTGGTTTAGACTAGTTGCCCGCCTTCTGTAAAGTCACCGGCCGCTTCTTTACACCAACCAGCACCTTGACCAGACAGCAGGAGTTGCTGTTGCAGGAGCTTAGAACAAAAACCCTATCCAACCTGCCCTCCTAAGTTAGTCTGATAATTTAACACTTGATCAGACATTAACATGTGCCATTCTATGCCATCCTCCAGTTGCTTTTTTTACCAGCATCATAGCAGTGAACATGCTGCTGGACTTTTCAATTCCTGACGGTATTAGAACTGACCTTCATTGTTTGTATTGGCAGTAAATTGGCTGCTACATGCGACAGTGAATTAGCTGGGCTAGATAAACCATTTAATGACCACCAACCTTTTCTTGGGAAAAAATAAATAAATAAATTCTGTGGCAACAAGAATTGGGCTGAATTTTATATAGTGTAACACATGCTTAAAAAAATAAAAAATAAAAATAGCATCTTAGCCAGCAAATAGCAAGCTACAGGTTTACCTTAGCTCATGTTTTCGAGTGCAGTACTGATGTTTATGTACATAGCATTTTCTTTCTGCAGACTTTCCCCCTTTTACTTTCAATGTAGAAATTGCTACCACGAAAAAATGTTACAACCATCACACAGTATATCATGTAATACTAAACCAACATTGTAAACACTACTGTTAGCAAATGGCTCGCAATGTTAACTTACATTTTGATTCAACAGAAAACTTCTCTGATCTATTGTGTCATAAAGTTCCTTATATTTAGGAGTAACACTATACTGGCATGCTTGAATTTTTTATTTTACTAGCTTCATGAGCAGTGCCCTGATAGGTAAGGCAATAAACATGCTTTTCTGAAAAATTCAGCCATATTCACTCCTTTGCTGCCAAT
Organism: Trichomycterus rosablanca; assembly: GCF_030014385.1. Lineage (NCBI taxonomy): Eukaryota > Metazoa > Chordata > Actinopteri > Siluriformes > Trichomycteridae > Trichomycterus > Trichomycterus rosablanca. Next base: position 36,958,162 of record NC_085994.1, read on the forward strand.
TTCTGTTTACATTTGAGCTGAAGTAGGAGAAAGAGTTTAGCTCCTGCGTGCCAAAATAAAAAGCTTTTTGCAACAAAATAATATTTGCTGTAAAGCTTTTGTGGCTGTTAACTGTTAAAATCTTGAGATGATTTTGTCTTAGTCTTATTTTGGTATCTCTTGTATTTAAGGTTTACAGAAGCAGAATAAAATACAGCAGGATAAATGCAAAGTTCTACAAGAGTTTAATTATGGTGCACCACGATACAGGGCAGAACCATGCTCAGAAACGTTCCTCTTCATCTGCAAAACCAGCAAAGGTCTGTCCATAAATATGTAAACTTGAAAGAAAATAAGCTTAGAATTACTGTTGAATCTGATCTTTAAGAATGTATCTGTGTGTTTGCTAGACCGTTATCTGAAGAAGAAAGAGCTGGAGAAATCTCTCGTAGATCAGCCAAGCCCTTTCATGAAGCACCTACTTCAACATGGCATGGTAAACCTTGTACTCAGTCTCGTGCTTTTATTTTCAGTATCTAGTTCTCACTTTCACTAGATCCTTTTACCAAAATAATAAATTCCAACACATACCAAGCACCATATCAGCACCGACACTCATGTTCTAGAATGAACTACGTATCATTTTATAAAATGTGTTGTTTATTTTGCTGCTTCAAACAAGTCCCCCACCTGAACGTTTTAAATGTGTAACAAAAGGTCAAGCACTCAGCAGAGAAGTTCTTTTTTCTAGTCTGCATTTAAAGAGCACAAGGTTTTCAGCCAGACATGCAGCTAGCCTGTCTGTATGTACAGCTGACAACCTTGTGGTCTTTGAACGTGGACCAAAAAATAAATTTCTTTTGCTGAGCACTTGAACACTTATTACCCACTTACAAATGTTCTTTTTGTAGGGGCACTAATGGCTGTACTAGCAGTGCCTTAGCTTGTTAGTAGCTCAAGGCTAGTCCGCTCTAGTCTAAGCATACAATGCTGTGAAAAAAAGTATTGCACTCTTTCTAAACACCTCTATTATTGCACATTTGACACATCTATTTTTATAGTGGCTGATTGATTGGAAATTTAAAGAAGAGTGTGAGTCATATTCTACAGGGTTGTTAAATCATGCCTGGCGGTGTTCAGTTGATTTAAATCCACAGCAAAGCATTTGGCTTTTTTTAGGTCCGTGTTTGAAGACCACAAGGTTATCTTTTTTTTCGGGCGGCACAGTGGCTCAGTGGGTAGCACTGACGCCTCACAGCAAGAAGGTGGGGCAGTCTGGGTCCTTTTTGTGTTTTTTTTGGTTTTTTTTTATTCTGTCCCCGTGTCTGCGTGGTTTTCCTCCGGGAGCTCTGGTTTCCTCCCACAGTCCAAAGATGTGCAAGGAAGGTAAATTGGAGATACAAAATTGTCCATGACTATGTTTGACATTAAACTTGTGAACTGATGAATCTTGTGTAACCAGTAACTACCTGTCCTGTCATGAATGTAACCGAAGTGTAAAACATGATGTTAAATTCTTAATAAATAGATAAATAGAATAAATAGATTCTTAATAAACTTTTTTCCCTATTTGCTTCCAATTTGGTCTTCTCCAATTCTCTCCCCATTGGAATTTTGCCACTAATGGTGCTCTCCCACACTAGCTGACAAGACCTGAGAATATAACACACCCATTATGCAGTCCACCGCAGGTTCTAGGTTTGTCCCTTGGACTAACAGATATGCTGTCCAATTTAGTGCATTAGCTTCACCCTTTATTGTTATTTTCTTTATTTTAGAACACCAGTGATGTCTTCGGAGCGCCGGGTGCAAATAAAACCTGGACATCTGTCCTGCATCTGCTTAATGTTTCCGAGCATTACGTACACAAGTCCAAGGGCCAGCTGGAGGACAGGGACTTGCCGTCCCTGGTGCAGATGCTGTCTCGTGCTGCTGATCTGCCTGCAACGGGCAACCAGAGCAACATGATGGCACACAAACTAAGTCACAGCTTTATTGGCCTGGCGGATACTCTTATCAGCCAGGAGAACACTAAGAAATGGCAGAACATCAGCGAGGTAAAACCACAGTACTGCATGTGATTAAAGATTTAAAGATGGGTCATTAGGCTACAGTTATACAAATATTGTCTGGACCAAACAATTTAAAGTTTAAAGGTTACACATTTGTATTAGGGCAGTCACTGTTTCAAGCCCCACCACTGCCAGGTTGTCACTGTTGGGCCCCTAAGCAAGGCCCTTAACCCTCAATTGCTTAGACTGTATACTGTCACAGTACTGTACATCGCTTTGGATAAATGCCGCCTGCTAAATGCCGAAAATGTAAATGTATTAAATACTGTGCTGTTGGTGCAGCAGGTCATGTGGGTGCCCCACAGTAACATGGGTCTTGAGAACTGGGGTTTAATTCCCACCCCTGGTCGGGATGAAGTCTTACATGTTCTTCCCGTGTTTGTCTGGGTTTTACTTGGGTTTACATTCACTACCCTGAGGGATTGGCTACTGTCACCAGTCGTAATTGAGTAAATGAGTGTGTGTGAGTGCGATGCACTGGTCTTGTCCAAGGTGTAACCAATCATGTCCAGTGTATAAATGAATACTAGAAGGCTATTCAAGACACTTCAAGTGGCTCAAAGCTTTCCAATTTTATGTTTCATTACTGTTTCTATCGTACTTTGTCTTTAGATTGTTAGTGGACCAATGGCTGTGGTGCAGACCATCGATCGCATGGCATCCAACCTCAGTCCCCTGCTCCTGGAGGACACAGACCATGTCCAAATCCACAGCAACAATATCAGTGCGTCTTACCAAACATTCACCCTCATTTCTGCATGGTCACGTGTGTATTCATTTTTACTGCCATTTTTACTAACCTCACTGCCTGTATTAACTGTTTGAAACACAGGCTTGCAGGTCCATCAGACGGTTGTGTCAGAAAGTTCTCAGGGATCTGACTTTTGTGTTTCTGGTGAAGCCAATCAGACAAGTTTGGACTGCATTTCTGTCCCAGCTCAAAGCATGCAAGAGCTCCATAACAAGGGTACGTGAATATTTACTTCTAATTTTCTCTGAGGACGTTTTGATTGATCGCATTCACTCACATATAATCAGTCACCACACGTCGTCTCCACCATGTGTTCAATCTGTGGCCGTTTCTTATCACCTGCCAGTGTTGGGTTCCTGCCAGTGTTGAGTCATATCACATACAATGAGCTTTATTATATTACATTTTGTTATATAATTTTTTGTCTAAGAATCTTGTGTAACAAATATATAAAAATATAAGACATCAAGAAGCGAGCAAATATCTTGTTACTAGCCTAACAATGGGCTACACTGCATATTCAGGCTATACGAATGTTACTGTTGTGAATACAGTTTAACACGGTGTTTGTATGTGTTCAGGTTTTTCAAAAGTGACTCTGTTGAATGCATGGTATGGCTCCTTGACTCCGCTTTTAAACGAGAGGGAAAACATTACATTGTTTCCCACCATTACCGACAGCTCCCACAGGTAAGTGTCAGCACTCAGACTGTTGAAATCCGACCCCATTTTAGCTTCTAAATTATGGCCTTCAATTATGCTAATTATGCTTGAGGTATGGCTTTAGGCTTACTGGACTTTGTGTGGATGTGTGTTTGTGTTGTTGTTATGTGACTGTATATCAGGTATATGGGGACAGTTCTGGGCTCATCATTGATCTCCAGTGCAGTGATTGGTGATGGACAGCTTGTCCGCCTGGGTGTTCAATTCACCCTCCGCCATCAAATCAAGGTATGATTATTTTACACAAAGCATAAAACATTGCAACATTAAATCAAATTTTAAAAAACTATTTTCTTCTTTTCCTCCTTAGAGCACTTTGGGGAACGTTCAAAAGCCAGTCTGTGCCTTTTGGGATTTCAATCTCATGTAAGTAGGTTCTCAAATGCATCTCACTGCTTTACTTTAATTTCATACCCTACTTAGGTTAATGGCTAGTTAAAGGAAATGTCAGTGATTTTTTGTGAAATGTATTTTTTGAAATGGTAAAGAGCAAGTTATTTTTAGTAAATAATATTCTACAGATTATGCAACCACTCAAGTGCATCATCAGCTAATTAACTGTTACATTAGTTAAATAAATTGTTAAATAAATTAAATAAACAGACGGACATTCTATTTAATGACCTGATTTAATTCAGATGTAACTTTCCTGGAATGCTTATTTTTTGTTTACTCTTCAGGCCAGAAAATGGAGGAACGTGGTCCACTGATGGCTGTGTGGTCACTTCCTCTGAACAAGACTCTACTTCCTGTTACTGTAACCACACCACCAATTTTGCGCTGCTTCTACAGATTTATGATGTTCAGGTTGGGTTTCATTGACGTGACATTGCAGAAAAGTTACTAAGGAACTTATTTTTGCTTTTGTGTTCCAAAATATGTGTTCTGAACATTCAGACACAGACAAACAATGTTTAGTTCCCTAATTTGATTGAAATCTAAGTACGGGTGAGGTCAAAGCTGTTGTGTATGTGTTTGTGTGTGTTTTGTTTGCAGCGTACAGTAGAGGATGACAGAGGTTTGCAGATTCTTAGTTTTATCGGCTGTGGAGTGTCGTTGTGTGGGCTGATCTTCACATTTATCCTCTTCATTGCTGTCGGGTGAGAAACACTGTGTGTCAGCAAAGTGTCTGTATTACAATATGACAGATTTTTACTGATGCACCCACCACCTAGTGGGGCTGGTAAAGTGTATACAGCAGTAGATAGTCAATAGTCAACAACTCTGAAGTCTTTAGTGCAGTAACCAAAGACAGAATGCCAATCCATCATAAGGCCTAGCCATCCTCTTCCCTTCAGACACTGTTGATCATGTCTGTATGTGAATGACCGACAGCGCCATTGGGAATTTGACCCCTGGATCCCAGTGGTAGTGAGCTAGCATAGTTCAACACTGCTCCACCCAAGCTCCCATACTGCCTAATATGTATGCTAAATATTACTTAGCACAGTATACCTCATCAAAGAAAATGGCAAGAAATGTGACTTGGAAAGGATCAGGCCAGGACCAATAACCATATGACTACAGAGATAAGAAAAAATAGATAAGGTCATATGAGAGTGTATGTATGGCTTACACCAGGAGAATGGAACAGGCCCGAATGCTTGACCCCTACAAGCTTGTGGTCAGGTTTCCACATACTTGATGCTTTATCATGTGCAAATATTAACTAAATATCGCATGTGACATGCATTTAATAAAAACCATCGTATGATCTAATCATTAATATAAAATGTGTAAACTGTAATCCTAGCTCATCATTTCTCCTGCACCAGTCACCTGTTGATCTGTGTGTTTCTTGCTCTGTGTCTCCCTCTAGTGTCCCAAAGTCAGATCGGACCACGGTGCATAAGAATCTGATAGTGGCTTTAGCTGTTGCTCAGTTCCTGCTAATCTCCAGCTATTGGGCCTCTGAAAACCAGGTACAGTACTGCAAAAAGTACCTCAAGTCAAGTAAAGTACTTTTATTTTGCATGTGCATTGCATTCCAGAAACATTTGTTTACTGGAATGCTGGATGCGAGACACCAGTAACCTCACAGTACTGATGATTTAACAACATTTTAAAAACATAACACTATATATACAAAGATATAGAATAGCAGCAGATTTTAGAAGTGATAATGGAACGTATTTAAAGTCACTCTGACATTTTGGTAGAATAATAAGGTGCTATTTATGATTATTAGTGTAGCACATCAGTGACTGAACTAGCTTGATGTTAATGAACAGGATTGACCTGAAGTCTAGGGTGACCATACGTCCTCTTTTTCCCGGACATGTCCTCTTTTTTGGACCTAAAAAAGTCTTCCAGTCGGAATTTCTACATCACCAAAAATGTCCTGGATTCTGCTTTTGTCTGTGTGCGCTATTCTTTGTGTGTTTTGCACTGATTTCACCTTTCTCTTTAGGTCTTGCCTTCTCGCACTTCTCCTGAAAAATACAGTGCAAATGAAAATGCGCAGAAAATAATACGATTATCTGACCATAAAGGCATTTGTTAATTGTATTGTTAAAGAGTAGCTGTTTATTTATTTGTAATAGTTGCATTATTGCTGCATTTGTGAAATATTTACCCCCACCCCCATTTACAATCCTGACATCCTGCAGATTAAAACTGTTCTTTAATCTATTTGCCCTTGACCAAATGCTCCAAAAGTGCTTGCCACATGGAAGTTTGGCAAACAAGTTGGGGGCCTCAAGTCCGATGTGATCTTGAGGGCCTTCCTTATAGCTATCGAAACTGATATATGACTTGTATGTTGATCAGCTGGTATTTTATATATCATTAGAGAAAACTGTTATACCCTGTTATGTAGCGTGTTGGGCAAACAAAACTTTCCATCAAACTTTTTCATATATGTTATTTAGCTACCTTCAAGCTCCTTTATGTCTCAAACATACTTTTAAAATTAAAACACAAATTGTCCTGTAACCTCGTGCTTCTAAACATAAACCAGAGATTTTTTTACTTTTCAACATATTTACATCATTATCATGTCACAGTCAGAAAAACATATCAGATATTGTGTGCTCATTGGGCAGCTATAATGGACAACTGAAGTCAGAACACATTTTCCTTACCACCAGCATTATTCCAAGTAGAGGGTGTCAAACTAGGGATGTTTATTAACAAATTAATCAATAATAGACAATGAGGTGATCGTGGGTTAATACTGTCAGCTAAAAATATTATTTTAATATTTCCAAGAGTTGATACTTGAGTCGAGTCCCTGGGTCCTGTATTTCTTTATTGAACTACTGCTAATACTATTTCTTGTCCTGCGCGCCCCCTGCTGGTGGAGAAAGATTTCGCAGGCGATTCATTACACTGTGGAATAATGGAGCTTTTAACGATTAAACGAAACCCGGTGTCAAGCAATTATACAAAATATATCAGCTTGTATTTAAGCTCGTTAAAGTATCATTTTTTGGTAAATGAATATTTTTCAATGTAGACTAAAGAAGCACTGAGCACCAAAAACGTCTTAGCTAACTGGCTAACTGACTAAAGGGACTTTGTTTGCTAATTAGTGCAAGGTCGTAGCCATGAATTGAACATTTGGGGGGTGAAGGGGGCAAATCAACATGTCACTTCAATAAATATTGTGATTTGTGATTACGACCTTGAATCACTTAGTGTGTGTGTGTGTGTGTGTAGGACCTGTGTTTGGTGGTCACAGCTCTTCTTCACCTGTTCTTCCTCTCATCTTTCTGCTGGATGTTGGTGGAGGGGTTGCTGCTCTGGAGTAAAGTTGTCTCTGTCAACATCAGTGAGGACCGCAGGATGAGATTCTACTACGCCCTCGGCTGGGGTATCTTTCATTATAGTCTACAAAACAAAATCCATTTCCACAGAAGGAACTAATAATAAAAATAGTCTTTTTCCTCAGGAAAGAATTAGTGTATTTTATTTTCTTAAATTAGGCAGATATAGAACCGTTTATCAACTGCTTTATCCTGGTAAGGGTCACTTGGGGTCTGGTTCCACTGGAAAACACTGGGTGCTGGTCAGGACTACCCTGGACAGGGTGCCAAACCAAGTTGAGAATTAACTTAGGAACTTCGTTTGGGAGAAAACTTTTATAAACGAAAACTCCTAGACGCTCATGCTCTTTAGACGCTGTGAACTCTATTCTAAACTATCTCAGAGTTCCCTCACCCCCTTCCCAAACTGTTTCACAATTACTCCCCACATTAATACTGTCAATGTCTGATTATAAATGACTAGGCCTTTTTTGGATCCTTCTTTTATACCCTAGCATGATTGCAGGCCCTTTTTTAAGATGTTTATATACGTTGTTCCTGTTTTTTGTCCGTGTACTGTTCTCCTTCAAATACAGGTCAACTTAGTTTTACAAATCACTGCTCCCTGTTTATATTTTCATTAGTTTTACTGTCCCAAGTCTTCTGAGTGTTAGTTCAGTGTGTTACAAAAAAGCCTTATCAAATCCTCAAAGTGCTGCACAATAATGTCGCAGAAGTGTGAGTTCCCTACAGCACCATGTCCTAGGGATCTTGGTTTAAAGTCGTCACTCTCTTTGAGAGGTCTGACTTGTTTCTCTTTGTTCACTTGGGTTCCTTATACCTCCCAAAACATGCAAAAGGTGGATTTGCTACTTTAAATTATTACTAGATGTAAGTGAACAGGTGTGTGTTGACTGCGATGGATTAGTGACCTGCCCAGGGTGTGTTTGCCATAAACACAGTAGTGTTTCCAGATGGCACTAGATTCCAGTAGTATTCTACCAGTATTTATTAAGTAATATTAGTCATTAGCGTGTGTGTGTAGCCATGATCATTACATGCATGTGTTTATGTATTTGTGTGTGTGTGTGTGTAATGACTGTGCATGCTTGTGTGTGTTTATAATGTTGTTTGTGTGAGTAATAACTGTGCATGTGTTTGTGTTTGTGTGTTTATAATGTTTGTGTGAGTAATAACTGTGCATGTGTTTGTGTGTGTGTGTGTGTTTATAATGTTGTTTGTGTGAGTAATAACTGTGCATGTGTTTGTGTGTGTGTGTGTGTGTGTTTATAATGTTGTTTGTGTGAGTAATAACTGTGCATGTGTTTGTGTGTGTGTGTGTGTGTGTGTTTGTGTGTTTATAATGTTGTTTGTGTGAGTAATAACTGTGCATGTGTTTGTGTGTGTGTGTGTGTGTGTGTGTGTGTGTGTGTTTATAATGTTGTTTGTGTGAGTAATAACTGTGCATGTGTTTGTGTGTGTTTACCATTCGCAGGTTTGCCGATCATCATTGTCTCTGTAACCTTGACAGTGTCGCTAAAAAAGTACAAGGCGGAGCAGCACTGCTGGCTCAACACTGACTCTGATATTATTTGGGCTTTTGTGGGGCCTGTGCTGTTCGTTCTAACAGTAAGTGTGTGTGTGTGTGTGTGTGTATGTGTATGTGTTTGTGTTTGTTTCTGTGTGTTTTAAGCTTCCCTGTCATATCTGTTGCTGTCTCTTGTTCTTAGGTTAATGCCGTGGTCCTGTGTCGGGTCATCATGGTGACCGTCTCTAGTGCACGGCGGCGGGCGAAAATGCTGGCACCAAGCTCGGACACCAAAGCCCGTCCTCTGGATCTGACCTGGTAAGACCCTTCAAATGTATTTCTCTCTCTGTGCCAGCATAATGCCAGCATTTAGAAATCCTACTACCTGATGGACAGATTACCAGTGAGCAAAACCAAATTGTGGCTAATGCTAACCTAATCCTAAATTACAAGCCATTTCTGATGTGCCACTACCACCTTCTACTATAATTTTGCTACCAGGACTTTGCTCTTTTATTAATTGCTGATGGTGGTGTTGGTTGTAAAGAAATGATAATTATGTATCTTTAAACTACACCTAGCTGTTCAAAAAAAGAATCTAAAAAGCAGAAGTCTTTAAAAAGCCCATATTTTTGTCTGGCATAGATAACCAGATTCTCTTCCACGACTCGGGAGCCACTCAGACATACAAACACACTTTAGAATGGTGTAAACAGCAGCACACGATCAATCCAAACTCTCATTACCCCCCCCCCCCCCCCCCACACACACACAACCCAACCCAACCCCACTCCCCCCACCTACACATTCCCTCTTTCAGCGCTCTTTTTCTTCAGCTCAGCTCTGACGATAATTGCTACATTTATTGCCGCACCACTTAAGACTCTTCAAGCACTGTTGACGTTATATAAAACTAGCGCCTTCTGTCCCATCAACCAAAATCGAAAATCTCATCTGCTTTTGTGGCAGAATGGAGCAGCGGAGACGAATTGTCACTGTGCAGCTCCGAAATGGCACGCTCCTGCGCCTGTTGTGCAGTAGAAAGGAAAGAATAGCACGAAAAATCTGAAATCACAGAGACCTTGAACAGTTGATGGTATGCCAGGAACATATGACAGCCGCCAGTTCAGCCATAAAGAGCAGGAGGAAAAAAGAAGAAATGGTTTGATGGAAAATTCAATGTACACTACTTTTTTAAATTTTTATTTTAATGTTTGGTGTCTCTGTACTAAAAATTTGTTCATTAGAGCTACTAGGCTAATAATGATAATAATAATAACCCAGCTCAGCTAAAATCTCTTTCTTTAATTCCATTAATATACTGAACCTTTATATAATTGCTGTTTTAGAAATAATGTTGTCAAATAGGAGTTATTTTTTTGTCAGTGACCTTTTAGAGGCTTAATTTTTTAGTAAGCCCACCACTATTTTTCTCCCTCAGCATAATATAATGTTAAAAATGTAAAAATGTATAACAAAACATTTATTTTGTACACAGTGGTAAATCATGCCAGCCCACCTAATACAGTTTGCATTTGCAGGGCAGCGACACGTCCCGTGTTTATTCTGATGCCGGTTCTGGGTCTCACATGGCTGTGTGGGATCTTGGTGCATCTGTCTGTGGTTCTGGCTTATCTCTTCATTGCACTTAATGCATTCCAGGTACCTAACACACACACACACACACACACACACAGAGCTTTGGTGTACTGTATGCTATTTACAGGTGGCACGGTGGTGCAATGGGTAGTGCTGTAAGAATGGCCTGGGTTAGATTCCCCAACTAAACAGCTGGTGTCCCTTTTGTGTGGAGTTTGCATGTTCTCCCAGTGTCCACGTGGGTTTCCTCCAAGTCCAAAGACATGCAGTCAGGCTAGTTGGAGTTAGTAACATTGTGTTTGTGTGTGTGTGTGTGTGTGTTCCCTGTTATGGACTAGCAACCTGTTCAGGGTGTTTTATGCCTTTTACCCAATGAATCAGACCCACCACAACCCTGACCAGGATAGAATGATAGTAAAACAGACAGTGAATGAATGTATGCATGAATGAAGGAAAGAAGGAATGAGGGAAGGAAGAAATAAATGAATTAATGAGGGAAGGAAGTAATGAATGAATAAAACTACTAATCCCTGTAGATTTTGGGTGCACAATTTTTGCTATCAGCTATAAAAATTGTTTACAATAAATGACATGCTTTCAACTTTGTGGTAACGGTTTGGTGAAGCATGACTGACACAATGCGAGATCTATAAAGACATGTTTTGGTTCAGATGGACTGCAGTGGCCTGCATATAGCCCTGATCTCCACCTCATTAAACTCCTTTGGGATGAATTGGAACATTGATTGCAAGCCAATCCTTCATCCAGCATCAATGTTTGACCTCATAATTGCTTTCTTGACTAATTGAGGCTGTTATACCAACCAAACGGGGGTCAACTATTAATGTCCATGCTTTTGGAATGGGATGTCCAACAACCTCATGGTCAGGTGTCCACCTACTGTTAAAGTGCATCAGTGTGTGTTTTACACAAGACTTCTGCTATAAATGTTTATTACCCCCTCATAACTCATAACTCGAATAAATACGTCTATAGACTGGACTCTCTTTTTTGATCCTTTCCTTCCTTCCTTTTAATCCTTCTCTCTTTCCTGTCCTCCCCGACTCCTTCCTCCTTTCCTCCCTCTCTCTCTCCTTCTGTCTCTCTCTTTCTCTCTCTCTCTGTCTGTCTCACTCTCTTGCTCTTAAGCTTTCCGTGGACCAGGCTGGCCGTTGATTGACCCTGTGCTGGGCTTGTTAATTTAGATTTATGGTGTGTGCGCAGGAGAGAGAGAGAGATAGAGTTGGGGGCGAGAGATACAGAGGGAGTAGGAGGATCATCAGTTGGTTCCGTGTTTGGAAGGAAGCAGTGCTGATATAATTAAGCCTCACAAATCTATCACCACTGACTCCTGATCTGAGGTCAGTGAAAATCAGGCTGGATTAGAAAAGAAAGAAGAAACTGTTTTCTTATGTGGAAGTGGAATTGGCTCAGATTGTTGAACTTTGGGAAACTTGTTTGGATGTTTTTAAGCTGTGCAGCTTTTAAGTCGACTCTTGATGCCATTAATTTTAGTTTTTTTTTTTTTTTTTTTCAGTTTGTGTTTGTCTCACTTTGTTCAGTTGAGGGGAAACAAGTGTTCACACACTTTTGTTTATGTTATTGTTTATTGTTTATTTTACAACCAGTGCATTTATTCACTCAAGTTTTGGATATTAAAACTGAAAAAGCAACAATTAATTTTGAAACTAAAAAATAAATTAATCCAGCACAGCTTAGTTTGCCACCTCAGTAGTTTTATAATTTACAAAAGTACCCCCGCTCACAGTGACATCTTTGGTCCCGTTTCTCTGGTTATATTATTATAAATAATATAGTTAAGATGATGCATTTTTTTTCTATTTTATTTTATGCATTTTCTCCTAATTTAGCATAGTCAATTTGTCTTCCGCTGCTCACACCTCCCCCGACCCGCGTGCAGCCTTTAGCAGGGGGTGTGCACTCTGCACAGGTGCCTCTCTGTCTGCCAATCAGGGTCCTTACACAGCGTTTGAACAACCCACCCACGTAGTCCGGTCATCTCGCCCTAGCAGAACTGTGTCTGCTGCAGGCACTGACAATTATGCCCGCTAGATGGCGCCCAGCCGACTGGTGGCAGTGCCGAGTTTCAAACCGAGGAGTTCAGAATCTCGGAGCTGGTAATGATGCATTTTTTAAACCATGAGCATTACACAGCCTTTAATGCCTTTGAAAAAATGGCCATATTGTCACAGCCATTGTCTTTTAATGACCAATTTCAGTGTGAATCTGCTTGTATATGTTGTGCAGATTCAAACCCCGGATATCAGCAGCTGTGGGTTAGCATGTTTTACCGCTGCGCCAACCAAGTGCTACTTCTTTGTCACTTATTTACAATTTACACTCTTAACTCTGGTGTCCCCTCCACAGGGCTTGTACATCTTTTTGGTGTATGCTGTTTACAACAGTGAGGTACGCAACAACCAATTTTCTCTTTTATTAGTGCATACACGCTTTTACAAGCACAACATTCAAGTCATGACCTTGTATACTTTTGAACCGCAGGTGCAGAACGCCATAAAGAGAATTCAGGAAAAGAGAAAAGCTTTGTCATTTACTGTAAGCGAAAAAAATATAAATATAATTCCACCTTCATGCACACAATCACACACAATATAACAGAAACCGTGCCTTCAACATAAAAAAAATAATCATAAAAAACTATTATAAATTATAATTATTCATCTGTTTTATCAATGTTTTGGCAAAATATCGCTGAATGCTTCCAACTGCCTCAGTCTGTTAAGTTTGTGGCTGCTTTATAAGAGATGTTTTACTGTCACACAGTACACGAGCTCTGATCTTTTCCTGATCTTGCAGAATTGTTCTCAGCCGGTCAGCTTCATGCCATCTCAGAGGACTCACGGTGGATCATGGGCAGAAAGCTTGCCAACCCCTTCGAGTCCAGAGAGCAGCAGCTCCAGCTACATCACCAACTCCACGGCGAGCTCCCTCGTCATTAAGAATGGTGTGTGACCGCACCTGAAACTGTGTGCATCTGTGTGTGTGTGCATGTTAAAAGTGTCATCTTAAAGAAAGAAAAGGGGGTTACTCTTTATTTAAAGGGCATCTACATTGGGGCTTCATGACACATTCATAAGCAGTGCATACATTATATGCTGTACACTACAGTGCTGGAGGAGTGAGATAAAGTCACTGTTAATATTCATGAGCAGCCATTTAACTTTCTGTTAATGTTTTTAATGCATGCTTGTCTTTCTTAACGTTTCATTTCATTTTCCATTAACATTTGTTCTAAATAAAGAGTACCTAACCAAAATTCTTCACTTTGATGGTATCAAAATGATTCTTTCAGCTAATATACTGTAGTGTCTTTATTAATACTTGCATGTGTAAAAGCGCTGCATCAATGATTATAATGGTGTTATAATTGCAAAAATAATCACCACAGGTCATGATAATACTGCTGCTGAACTAAAAGGTACCTCAGTCCCCCCCAGAAGTCATTTTATACCTATAAGAACACTCCACACACACATACCTTATACACCCTTATACACAGTCACCCTAAGTCTGGAGTAAGCACATACTGTTTAAGTAAATAGGTGAACCTTGTATGTGGCCATTTTTTGAGTATTAATTTATGCATTTTAATTCCTTTTTCTCCCAATTTAGCGTTTGCCAATCTGCCCCTTGGGACCCCGGCGGCATCCAAGGAGGGTGTAAATTTGCCTGACACACAATCCCTCCCATGTGTGCGCTGTCCACCAATCCCTTCTTATTCACCCATACATACAGGCTTTGTGTACAGAGAGCCACGCCCCGATCTCTGCGCTCCTCCATTTACTGTACAGGCGCCCTGGGCAACCTTGTTCCTTACACAGCATTGATAACCCTACTGTTTAGTCCGGTTTTTCCCACCCAGCAAACTGAAAGTCAATTTTGTCTGCTGCAGGCATTAGCCAATTGTGCCTGCTAGAAGGCGCCCAGCCGGCCGGTAGCAAAGCCGAGATTCGAACCCACGAACTCGTCTGTGGCCATTTTTGACACCAGCAGTGCTGACTGCCAAAATTAACGTCAGATGTTTAATAGCCAGTAATTCTCCTCATTCTCAACACGTGTGTTTTTTTTATCAGAGTTGCCATTCTCTCTCATATTTCTACTGCCAACCGCCCTTTAACAGTGCCATAAATTTTGATTTTATAAAGTTTTTTTTTTTCCTGGCAAATGTGGTAGGTCTTACATCCACCTCATCAACTACTGGCACTTCTGGAAAATGCACACACAACTGACTATAAAAACATTTTTGCATATACTTTTATTTTTATTTAAAATAGGAACAAGAAGCTTCCCCTTTTGTAAGGTACATTGAATGAAAAAAAAAATCTTATTTTATCAGCTTGTGCCACAATGGCTGGAACTCCTTCATTAACTACATTGTGCAACTTTCCTTTGCTAAGATAATAGCTGAGCTTCCTGTGTTCTATGTTTAATGAGACTGGAGAACACATGGGAACAGGTCTGAGACCATCAGTTTATGAAAAATCTCCTCAGATCTTTCATGTTTCGAGGTTCACACTTGTAGACTCTCCAGCTGATCCTACAGGTTTTTATATGATTAAGTTTAGAGCACTGTTACTGCCACGCTGCTACAGCTAAACCTTGATTCTGTGATCAGTGTTGATTTTTGAGGCATGCTTTAAATCATTATCTTGTAGGAAGGTTTGCCCAGTTTAAACCTCCTGGAAGAGACAGGTTTTAGTTTGATTCCATGTATCCACATAAGTAGCCCAGGGCTACTTTAATGGAACAGCAGTCCCACATTAGCATCCACCACCATGCTTCACAGTAGGAATAAAATCTTTTTCTGCATGGCTCTTTGTTTCTGCACCCAACCTCTTCCTGCCAAAATGTCTAACAAATCTAACATGGAAAAATGTCTAACTAAAAGTTCTAGGAACTTCTGGTAAACTACAAGTGCTTAAGTTTGTTAGCTTTTGACAGCAATAGCTTTCGCCTGTACACGAACACAGCTTCTGGTTATGAAGTCTGATTGAAATGTTTTAACTCAACTAATGTATTTAATTCCCTAAGTGTGATCTTTTGAGATTATGTGGCCACTTGAACCATCCTTATTACTGTACATGCAGTCAAAGATTCTTAACACCTCCAGCTGCATTAAACATCTTCATTATTGCCCTAATAGAAGTGAAGCCATCGTTAACTGTTTAGCTATTTCCTGACTTGTGCACCATTGCTGACCTTTTGCTGATCTGGTTGTTCTTACAGTGATTCATGAGTAAGAGAATTCGACCTGCGTGACACCTCATATTTATACTGCAGTGAAAGAAGAAATATGAACTGACCATTTAGTTGTTCATAATCCCTCAAGTGAACTTAAAATATAGAATTTAAATGGGAAAGTATTTCATTTATGCTCAACAATAGAGGCACCAAGATGTAAGAAAATGATTTATAATGATAGAATTGTTCATTTATTGAACTTCTAATAAATTGAAGATTTACAACAATTTTGTGTAAAAATTCAGGAAATAGTCTCTGAAATACTTTAATACACAAACCTAAACACACTAATATTTTTGTTTTTTAGTTTCTGATCTGTTTTTAAGCATTTTAAGCATAATATTAGGTACCAACAGTAAGAGTTTTAAGAAAGGACAGTAATATTTGGGCTGTGTTATGGGTGATAAATGAATCGTTTATAAGGTAAAGGCATCAAACATTTAGCTGAGATCAAGGCTTTTTCAGTGTGTGAAATTGGTCAGTCAGAATCGTGCATCATAACAGATTTAAATCATTATTTTTATAGATGTAGAGGGCTTAATTCTCTCCATAACCTCATTCTTTTTCCTCAGTTTTATGCAACACACTTAAATATTTTGTTATTTCACACATTTTAACATAGCGTCTCACTTTGCTTTATATAAGATTTAGTTATTGTTTATGAATGTGTTATAAGCTTCCTTGAGTAGGTCTCATAATAAAGTGAAGCCAACATTTGTGGGAAATATATTTTCTAAAATATTGTGCATTTTCTGATAACCTAACTCTCTACCAATCTTTTATTTTCTCTCTCTCTTTAGAAAGCTTCAGAAACGACAACTTTGTGACTTTTTCATTAAAGCCATCTGGAAGAAATTCTGTAAGTAACCTGTTCTGTGCTGTATACGAATATACAGTATATATGTATATATAGGTTTTCCTAATAAATTGCTCGAAAGCTATAGAAACCCATATCCCTCCCTTAAACTTGTGCTATTCATGATCTTTTTTGTAGGTGGTTCAGTTAACATCCTTCAAACCCTCAGGTAAACGAATTATTTTTGACTTTGCACATTAATGTTAGTTTGTAGAAGTTAGTAGTAGTAAGTCTAAACTGTAATATAATAAACAGGTGCTCTGGTGATTAGCAAGGTCAGTGTTTCTAACGGAACTGGACCTGCTGCGAGCCTGACCAGAGTTAATGCAGTTGATGAAAATTAAATGAAAAGAAGAGCATACATATTTTAAGAGCTCATAATGAACTCACACGTTTCAGTTTTGTGTTGTGTTAGTCTTGAGATCTTGAGCTTAGAGAAATCAGTGGCATTTCTGGATGTTGTTGCTATTTAGCTTCTGCTTTGCATAGTAAAAGCTTAACTGTATTTATTGGTGAGGATTGTCCAGATTCCTCATCCCATGTAGTTACATTTATTACAGAAGCATGTCAGTTTCTCAGTACAGTGCAGTCTGAGGGGTTGAAGGTCACAGTCATTCAGTATTGTTCTATTGGCCTTTTATGCACAGTGATGAATAATGTTATGAACTGTAGATGGCAAAATCCCTAAATTATGTGCTGTAGTGCATGCTGAAACATTGTTTTCCAGCTGTTTTACTACTCGGGCACATAGTTTTTCAGTCATGACTGCATTCCCAAATTTATTTCATTTCAACGCCCCTACTGTTTGCCCCGTCCCAATTTTTTTCGTAATGTGTTGCATGCATCAATTTAGGAATTAGCCTACAAAACATCATGCACGATTACAAAAGATCAATGATGTTGATTGGGTAATACGTTCAATATTTTGGGGGTAATGAGCAGTGCATGTGCTGTATTCTGTTGTGGCATGTGATCAGCTTGATGTTAGTATTTGGACCTGTGCTGACCCTGAATACTCTATTGCAGCCTGTTGAAAAGGACACTGGAGAAATACCCCTGCTTCTCACCCCCTGAAATCCTGCACACACACACACATACGTACAAACACACACACACACACACAGGTGGAGAAGACTGTTCCTCCCCCGCGGTGCAGCAGTCCTTCTCATTCCCAGGGTTTCAGTAAGACAGCAGCACCATGTGTTGGTGATAAAGACGGTAAAACGAAGGGGAGTTTCTCCTCTCAGCTCGTACCTTTGCTGAACTCAACTCGCGCTACTAAATACGCACTGTGTGTTACACTCGGACCAGACAGCCCTCGGTTGTCAGTGAGTAAACTGTGTGGATGTAATGCTAGGTCATGTAGAGCCAGTCTGTTCAGTGGAGAAATCATCATTATAAGAACTGTACAGTATGTGCAGAGGTTCTTTTAGTCTATAGTAAGTGCCAGCATTAATATCTGCTTAAATAAGATCCTGAAATAAAAACAGGACTGTATTTAAGTGAAATGTAGTGGCCTAAAATGTGTGTTAGTATTCCGAAAACAAATATTTTTGGCCATTTTTGCCTGTATGATACACTTATATAACCAAACTATGTGGACACCGCTTCTTATTTTAGCCACACCCTTTGCTAACAAGTAAATAAAATCAAGTTTTAAATTATCATAAGCTTTGCAGCAAGAGTTTGGGGAAGGCTCTTTACTGTTTCAGTCTGTGAGGTTCATAAAGAGATACGTTTACAAATTTCATGTGATGTAAATCCAGTGGCCTGCACAGAGCCCTGACCTCAAATCAACTGAATATTTTTAGGAGGAACTGGAACATTGATTGTGAGCCAGGCCTTCTCGTCCTTACAGATGCTCTTTTTACTAAACAGACACATTTACATTTTCAGCATTTTGCAGACCAAAGTGACATACAGTTGTGACAGTATACATTCTAAGCAATTGAGGGTTAATGGCCCTGCTCAAGGTGACAGTGGTGGGGCTCCAAAATCGAAGAATGTAGACTGATATACAGTAGTTGCAAAGGGAGGGAGCAATTATATTTATGTCCATATTATTGGTCCAAGAAGCTCATGGTCATGTGTCCACATACTTTCATTCAAATAGTGTATATGCAAATAATAAGATCTAATTGTACAATATTTGTTCTCCGTTTAATAGTAAATTATGTACATTTATGTGGAAAAATGATCAATAATTGCTCTGACAACAACAATAAAACACTTTGTTTCGCATCTGGATTTGAATCTTTTTAGAACATGGCATCACATGCTGATTATTGAGACCTTCTGACCTGCTTCACATTGCCAGACAGATTCTATTTAAGTAGTACATTCGACAGGTTTGGCAGTAATTATGTGTGGGTGTGGGTGGTGAAACTGGACCCAAGTGTCAATTGAATTTGGTTAACCGATTGATTTAGTAGTTAAGAGAGCAATTACCTGTCACATAGGGCCAGGTAGGGTTGAACAGAATTTTTTTCTTCAATAAATAAAACCATTGTTTTAAAAATGCACATTGTGTTTATTTGGGTTATCTTTGTCTAATATTAAAAGTAATAAAAATAGAATAAATCTGGGAGGGGAAAAACGTTTTCACTGCCATGTACCGTAGTATTTGTGTTTTATTTAAACTTGGCACAGAAGCCACTGTTTCATGTACAAGAGTTCTTCAAAAAGCACTTTTTTTTATTTATTTCTTAATAAATAAATTAAATACATTTTATTTATTTATTTATGTTTAGGTTTTTACTAAAACTATTCAGTAAAGCACTTCACCAGCTTAACAGAAAATACTGGCAATTATCATCTTTCTATCATTAATTAAAAGCAGAATCACATCAGCATATGGTCGATTCCTCCTGACGAAATAGGAACTATTTATTCCAGCTAAAAGTAGAATTGTGTGAATGTGTTCAGAACGGTAACAGATGTTTGTGAATGAGGACGACAGAAACATGTTTACACAGCACAGCATCTTCCTTTTCATTTCCTTCAGCCGCCTCTTTACATTCATCCTTCAAACAGGCAAATTCACAAGTCAAAATCAATTCTTCAGTGTGTGAGGTTCAGGTGGAGCCAATCATTTTCTTAAAGGCAAGACAAAGCCGAGTGGGTGAATAAAGAAGCGTAAATAGGCGGGAGGAAACCCACTCTAGCTTTGTGAAAGCACAAAAGCGTGGCAACATGTGTGAATGTTTTCTGACCTTCCCATTACGCTCCTTTAGAGGCAGCATGGAGAGACTCTCACAGGCTGCCTGGATGACGAGCCTTTCCACATCACACTCGGTTTAATGTGTGTATTCAAAAGCAAACATACACACACAACGCATGTGGCATTTCCTTTTCCAAAATCTGCAGCACATTTTTAATAAATAATCACCTCCATATATGTATGATTTAATTTCTTTATTCACATTTTAATAAGAAATAAAGCACTTTGCAGTCAGATAATGTGGACAAGCACAAAGAAGTATCTTCGTAGTATAGCATCTCTGTATCTGAATTATTTAAATAAATACTATTTCTTATTCTGTCTTAAACTTGTAGGCCAAAAGCTGATTGTAACTAAAAAGACCAGAACAGTCACAATGACACTTTCCCATAGTTCCATAGAAAAGCACTGTTAGGAACATTAGCAGTGTTTTGGCAGAGTACAACATATACACAAATGTCAGCTTGAAAATGCGGTACAAGGCCCAGTTAGGATGCTTAGCATAAAGATGGTCTAGGTAATAAGATAAACTGCATAAATAAAATAAAAATTTATAATAATTAAACATGGTGAGCAAAATAAACAGCTTGATACGTTGGAATATCACCCGGGCTAAAGTGTGTGATCCATTCCCCAAGCTGAACTGTGCAGAAATTACTGGAGGCTTAAACAAATACACTTCATTTAAATAAGCAAAGGTAAAAAAAATGCACAAGCAGGAGATGAAAAGATGGACACCAGACAAGAACTACTCGTAATTCAGAAAGACACAGGTACAGTATATCCACATTTGCATATGGGAAATTAGTCTGATTTACTGATTATTTACTGACGTGTGTGCCCTGTGCCATTCAGCTTTCAACTCTGTGATGATAGTAAGATGCTTGAATTGCAAAGACAATAAATAAAATTTATGTCAATTGCATCAGCATCTCAATAGATTCTCTATTTTGCTGTAATACTACATATAACATTAAATGTAATAGTGATGTTACAGGTGCATCGTTGATACCGAGTTGTAGCCACATAAACATCAGTTCAGGAAACACATCTTAGAATCTCATAATTCTTTTAAAACAGCAGTTGGGATTTTCGATCGTGAAGGTTACAGGTGTCACTAAAGTTGATTTCACACAATTTAAAGTGGTAGATTAAAAAAAGGACACCCTGCACTACTGTATTGTAAAACTATAGTTGTAAAGAAGATTATAGATCTATATTTAGATTATAGATCTAATTTTAGTAGCCCCAGCTAACCTGACTGCATGTCTTTGGACTTGTGAGGGGAAACCACACAGACACAAAGAGAACATGCAAACTCGACACAGAAAGAATCAAACCAAGGCCCTTCTGTAAGGGCAACAATGCTGAACTATTAAATTATAAACTTTTATATTCTTGAACTAAGTATATTATAAATGGACCATAACTCGAGACTGCAGAAGTTATAAATGACTTTCTTAACTTTTTAAACTGAGATTCTGGAACTATGTAACTGATGGTTTCAGAACTATGTAATTGGTAATTATAAACAGTGATGAATGGGGATATGTGTGGTCCTGAAAGTGATTATAAAAAGAGCTATAATACTAGATAAATAATAATAAATAAGTAATGAAACAACTGCTAGCTTAGTGGATGATGGCCACTAAAATGAATTAAATAAAATTAAATCCTAGGACTCACAGAAAACACTGACATTAATTTCAATGTACAATAAACTAAACTGAATTCCTAAACATATTTGAAAGGCAATTTTAGAACTATAACTGTGACACTAGAATTATAAAAATGAGAAAGCCAGGACCACTTTAAAGTGTCAGAAGTTTATAAACGCACAAATGCATCCAATGATAAAAAATTACCCACAGAAAAAGAGCTTTTCAGTTCCATCAGTGAACTAAACAGAAATGTATTCCTGCAAAGGAGCGAGCAATTCCAAAAGAACGTAAGATAAATATAACTTATTACAACTACAGTCGAAATACTGAAAATAAGTAATTTGTGGTATCTGTGATTAAACAGATCTATCCACTAGAAAAACTAGATCAGAAATGGAGCAAAGCAGCATTTTGGTTCAGCTTAAATGAGAAATTCATGTTTTGATTAGGGCATTCACAGTTTAGTCCACATAGTGCTGTTGGTAGTGGTGTTGTGGTTTATATTTTGATTTTAAAAAATCCTTAAAAGCATACAAGAAAAAAGTACTGCTTGTAAAATCCTTCAAATTGCAAGTCTGGTGCATCCATTTTTTCATCTCATGTCAAACTTAAACTAAATAAAAGATATAAAAATATCAAAGGACTAATAAAAACCCCAAATGTAACCGCTGATGTGAAACTTTGTTCCAAGGAATGTATAATACGCATGTCACAGTCATTTTCATGTCAGTAATGTCGGTACTACTGAAAGATGAACTCACAGTGGTGTATGATAGTCTGAAAATGATGTCTTGCAATAGGCATGTGCTGATAATCGATTACAAATCACAATACTGTTCTCATGGAAAGGTGCAGTATGTAACCTTTCCATTCAAAAATAAAAGACAACAGCATTATAGCTTTCAATTTTATGAACGCTTCAACTTTCCAGGTCAGGGTTATGGTAAGTCCAAAGCCTACAATGTACTGGGAATGCATACTGGACAGACTGTCAATCTAAAGTTTACTTATTTTCACTCACTCATATCTAAAGTTTAATTAGAATAGCCAGTCTACTAACTGGCATGTTTTTGGGGGTTAGAGGAAACAGAAACACTCAGAGGAAGCTCGACTGTATACTAGAAAAACTCAACAATGTCAGAAAGAAACATACTGCAGCAAAAAAAAAATCTTGCTTGCAATAGGGTGGCATGGTGGTACAACTGGTACAGTGGGCATCCTAAAACAACATGGGACCTGACAACCTGGGTTCGATCCTTATATCCAATCAATGTCTGTTTGGTTGAGTTTTTATTTGTTCTTAGATCTAAGTGAGTTCATGGATGTACGAGTGTGGATTGGCGACCTGACTAGGGTGTATTAGGGTGTATTATTTGTGCCCAGTGTTTCCAAGACAACCTTGACCAGGATGTCACAGTTAGTACAGTAAATGAATGAATGAATGAAATAACTCTCCAAATTCCCAAAAAACACACACTGCAGCTTTAAAATACGTCTTTAGCCATGCCATCTATTCAGAAGGCAGCTTTGGGCAGCCACTTGTGTTCCCGAGATACAGATACAGACACAGGATTTTGAAAAGGCAGCGTATGGATAGG
Source organism: Trichomycterus rosablanca (assembly GCF_030014385.1). NCBI lineage: Eukaryota > Metazoa > Chordata > Actinopteri > Siluriformes > Trichomycteridae > Trichomycterus > Trichomycterus rosablanca. The sequence goes on from NC_085994.1 coordinate 36,981,178, forward strand.
TTCCTTGTGTCCTCAGTGACCACAGTCCCCTAATTCTGTTTACCAAGCAACAATTCCAGTAAAGACACAACAGACAGAACCGAGCTCTGTAGAGTTCAAATGCTACCCAGCAGAAAAAAACACACTTTTTATAATGCAGAATCTTAATATAGGAATAATTTATAAGTGTCAGGACAGTTTAAATCCACAAGCAACATCAGAAAGGGTGTTAATAGCACTTAAGAAACAGAAATACTCTGCAGTGTCCTCAGAACGCACCAGCTTTTGATGTCCACACAGACGCCTGGTTCAGATGGTAGAGGCTCGTTTGGCGTGCAGCATCTCGATGAGCAGGTTGTTGCAGGGTACGTCTCCGCTCAGGTGCTTGGTGCTCAGGTACTCCTCGGCCTGGGCGCTCAGGGCACGCATTTCGGGCAGTCGCAGCACCAGCTGGCTAAACCTGTCCATGTGTTGAGGGTAGGTGGTGAGTGTGTACTCCAGCAGAGAGCTGTTTACCTGCTCCTGTACACTCTCCACCAGCGCCTGGTTCTCCAGCACCTTCACGTCTGCACAGACGGCAAAAACAAGAACAAAATATTCATCTGTTGCAACTGTCGGTTTCCTCAACCAACTGTAGAGAGTGGCCACTATATGATCACTGTTGAGCAGCAAATATTATTAGGGCAGGGGGCAATTTCTAAAAATCCTTAGGGTCATCTGTTTACTCATAATCTGACAGTGGTCCATTTATGTGATCCTTTGTTTACAGTAAAACTGTAATTATTGCAATCACTTTTTTACTTTAATGAATTTTTTTATCAAAAACATCCTGTGATCAGATAAACTAGAGGAGGATTAACATACATTGTGAATGACAAAATAAAAGAAAAAAGCTCTAGTCTCTAATTATACTCTTAAGTGGTAATGGGGTATGTGTTCCTAATAAAGAGACCAGTAAATTAAAGCAACACATCATTTAAACAAAAGTCCCAACAACACTGCTGCACCTGCAACACTGATATCAGGACAACACGCTACCATATTATTACAATGTTGATGTCATTGCGGTGATAATAAACGTCCACCACCCAAACACCATCTAGGCTTTAGTCAGTACATGTACTGTATATCCACATGTTCATCTGTATGGTATGTGGTAGGCACAGCTTGTAAAATATACAATTAATGAATATTTAACCAATAAAGTGCTTATTAGGTGTATGTGAGTTTAAATGTGTTTTTAAATGAATGTTTATTTCTTTTTACTAATTAAGATTGAATAGCTGAGTACAGCCGTGACTGTGTGGGCATATGGGTTCGAGTTCTGGAGTAATAAATGGGTGAATGTACAGTATACATCGCTGTGTGGTTGAGAGAAAGACGTGTGTGTGTATGTGTAGTTCTGTGTGTGTGTGACTGAGTGCACGCCGTGTACAATAGCCTGAATGGGCGCCTTAGCCGGGTCTCGTCTGAACAGCCATTCAACCTCTAATTAAAACGCTGAATAACTTTGAAATAGATTTGAAGGACACAAATTACCCAATAAACCTGTTTCCATTTCCAGCTAGAGCGAGAGGGGCTGAATGTGACGGAGTCGAAATAGAAAATGCTTTTGGATTGGGTTTTTTTTTCTGTGCTCTTTGTGCCCTGCAGCCAATAAAAAATTGTAATTGCTTCGAAATTTTCAGGAGGAACACATTTTGTGTCTGTGAGCTTTGACTAGCACTGCATTGTCTAAAAAACATTAATTTCATTAAATATTAATTAATATATTCATTTATTTATTGGTATTCTTTAATGTCTTTGTGTTGCCCTTATGACTAATGTGCAATTAAAAAGCTTATGCAAAATGTGCCCTGCTGGGCTGTTTGGCTTCTTGAATATTTTACAACAAAATGTTGTCGAGTTCCTGTAGGCTTAAGGGACCAAAGTATTGCATAAGAGTTTATTAGCATCAGTGGAATTTGGACAGAATATTTGAACAGTGGAGTTTACTGCACTTGTTAGGGATGTGTTTGCTGTAGCAGTTTTGGAATTTTAATGATTTCACTGACTTTTTTTCTTTGACTGTGGGAACCAGAATACCCAGAAAAATCCTACACACACACACATACACACACATACACACACATACACACACACAAAAAGGTTCATAAAGCCTCACTGCTGTGACCTGAGGCAGGGATTGAACCCAGGTCTCCAGGACCCTTGTTGCTGTACAAAACCCACACACTCCATATTTCGAACAATGTGTTTTGCTGTGTATTTAGGATAATAAAAGGACTTACTGGGGTTAAAAAGAACGAGGAATTTGAGGCAGGCCATTTCTCAGCAATCCACCTGAAGAAGCTGTAGCCGACGAGCCAGTTCCTGTCCCCTCTCTGTCCCCACTGACTTTTTTTCTTTGACTGAATGCTGACAGAATCTAATTTTAATTCTAATTCATGACAGACGTTGTTTTGCTGCCTATCCAACCATAAAGGCACATTTACTCTTCAGGATGAGTTCACGTTAGGTTTTGATCCTGACTCTTGGTTAAAAAAAAATTTTTTTCGAGCACAGAAAAGTCACCAGATTATAATCATTAAGTAATTGGATAATTAGAAGGCCATGCCACACGTATTATTATTTTTTTTCTTTCCCCCAATTTTCTCCCCTAATCTAGTCGAATTCAATTACCCTGATTGTGTTATGCTTTTCCTCTACCAATACAACCCTCCACTGCTGATTGTGGAACTTCCCAACTGACACACACCCCCTCCGACACGTGTGCAGTACTGACTGCCTCTTTTCACCTGCACGAGGCCAGTTTATATGTGGATCAGCCTTGTGTATGGACAGCCACACCCTGATCAGCATTATTCCCCAACTCTGCGCAGGCACCATCAATCACCCGTAATTGCACCAGTTATGCGGAACCCTAGTGTGGCTCATCCCATCCCTGTGGCCACCCAGCCCAGCCGGATGGCATCGCTGAGATTTGATACGATGTATTCGAAATCCCAGCATTGGTATGCTAGCGTATTTTACTGCTGCGCCCACTGAGCGGCATAACTGTTTGTTTGTTTGTGTTTATTGCCATTCCAGCTCAAATTAGGCTATGTACATGGCATTAGAGTTGGGTTCGAAACAAGTTTAAGCTAAATGAAAGTTGATGTACTATATTTGGCTTTTAATCTTTAGGTCATTTAAAAAATTCAGGATTTTTTGTGGGTTATTGTGTTCGAAGAGGTCTTTCATATTAGTGTCTTTGTAAAATATTTTTCTGGTATCTTCGATGGCTCGGCATTCTGTCAAAAAATTTTTTATTGTCAATTGTGATCCACAGCACTGGCAGTTTGGCGCATCTTCTCCCAAGAGAAGGTGTCTGTGTGTCAAGGCTGAGTGCCCTATACGGCATGAGCGGCGTAACAGCATTTTCTAAACAAGTTGGTGTATGTATGTTTTAGTCCCCGCAAATCTGGATGTTCTTTTAAACCCACATTAAACTTAAGTAGTTTTTGTGCTTCAATTATTAAATCAGAAAATAAGCTTTGCAGAAATTCTGAGAAAGCCATAACATGCTTTTTGATTTCAGTTCTTTTTAAAAAATCCTCATTTATGAATCAAACTCTATTCAAACCTCAATCAAACAAACTGTAGCGCAACTAAATGCAGTTTATTAGAAAGGTGCTTTGATAGGATGTGAAATCTTACATACACTCTTTAAGGACGAATTCAAATATCTGATCCATTTAATAATGTTTAGAAAGTTAGAGGGAACCAGAATACCCAGAAAAATTCTACACACACACATACACACACATACACACACACATGCACACACATACACACACACACACAAAGGTTCATAAAGCCTCACTGCTGTGACCTGAGGCAGGGATTGAACCCAGGTCTCCAGGACCCTTGTTGCTGTACAAAACCCACACACTCCATATTTCGAACAATGTGTTTTGCTGTGTATTTAGGATGATAAAAGGACTTACTGGGGTTAAAAAGAACGAGGAATTTGAGGCAGGCCATTTCTCTGCGATCCACCTGAAGAAGCTGCAGCCGGCGAGCCAGTTCCTGTCCCCTCTGTACCAGGCTCGAGAGGGTAAGACCTGAATCAGAAACAATACCTGCAAGCTCCACCTGAAACACACACATACATACTATATATAATATACTGTCACCAATCATGAGACATCAAAAAATGACACCACTGAGTCCCACAAGTCTCTGTTCTTGGTATCTTATTGTTCTGCATACTTACTTTACTGCTTACTTTATTTAAAGACAAATTAGACTAAATTCAAATACATTCATAATAAATTAAGCTCCTCAAAATGTTCAGGAACAAAATCAATGATTGATTTGTAGTTATCAAGCCTGACTTAATATTGTTCAATATTAATCTAAGTCCGTATGTGACTTTGAATTTAACACAAAACCTCAGCATTTAATTACCAAGCAATCACAGACTTAGAAACTTTGTTTAATTTAATTTAACTGGGGAACTCACTTCCTGTCCGGTGATGAGTAGCAGAGTATTGTCTCTCCCATGATGCACCTGTCTGAAGACATGATCCAGAAGCAGGAGTTCACTCCAGCAGTTATGAAGCAGCTGCATCTGATCCCCAACCTGCAATCACAGAATCATTTTTACATTCATTAAAAATAAACCTAAATACTTAAAAAAAACAAAAAAAAAACATTGTGGCTTAGTGCTATTGTAGCAATTTAAAGAAGGAACTAGTTTATTGCCTGACAGCTTGGTTAGCCAGTTTATGCATACAGGATATTACTGTGTGTACAAACGTTTGTATGCAAAGAGACTCGACTGTAAGACACTATACAAAATTATGTGATGTTTGTGATGTTTCTGAAATAATGATTTAAAAGCAGACCTTAAAAGAGTCAAGACTCCAACACAATCAACCTGAGTATCAACTCAGGTAGAGCAACAACTCTAATGTTGGTTTGCATGATTGTTGGCAAACAAATACAAAATATGGCCAAGAATTTGTGGATACCCAAACATTACAACTTAAACAATGGGTGTTAATATAGAGTTGTTGCTCTAACAGGCTTCAATTTTCTGGAAAAGCTTTCCACTAGACTTTAGTACATGACTGTAGATTCACTTCCATTCAGCCTCAAGGGTATTCGAGGTGTTGGGTACTGAAGTTGGGTAACTTGGCTCACAGTCATAATTCCATTCACTTAAAAACTATTAAATAGAGATGAGGGCATAATCATGGTAAAATAAGAAGGAGCCTTTTCCAAAATGTTGCCAACAGGTATGCTCTAGCATTGGGATTTTCCTTCAATGGAACTAAACATGTACTCAGATAATACGAAACTACCAAAGACCTTTATTTCTCTTCTGTTTTAGCAAACCCATTTGCCAGATGATGTGTGGCATTATTTATTACTCCAGAAAACATTTCCACTGCTTCAGTGTCTAGTGGCAGTGTGCTTTACACTATTCTTGCTGACTGGTGTTCCTGCCATGTTGATCTTAAGCTTTTGACTGGGCACTTATGGAAGCACAATCTATGAACCTACTGCTGTGCAGTACTAATGCTGATCCTCACAAATGCTCTCTTGAGCATTTGGGCACTTAAGCATTAAACAGTCACAAATTCTTACAGACACACTTTAGTAGAATTTATATCCATGGTTATGGAATGTGACATCTAACAAGTTGCATTGTCGGATGATATCCAAAAACCACCAAGTACTGGTCTGCCATCATCTGCTGGAACACAGGTGTCACTGTCCACGGTTAAGCAAGCTTTACAATGACATGGGCTTAAAGGCTGACACACAAAAAACAAGCCACTGCTTCAAAACTGTCACTTTAAAGCTCGACTAAAGTTTGTTGCTGATCACAGAGAACAAAGAAAAAGCTGAAAAAAACGTGTTCCAATTATTTAGTAATAAAAATAACGATTTCTAAAATCAGTGAAATCACATGACTGTTGTCTCTTATAAGTGTAAAATGTTACAACAACCAGGTGCCAACAAAACCCCCAAAAATTATTTTGAATTTTTTTTAACCAGACAGTGACGCTTTCATCTGAGGAACAGATTCTTTTTTTCTTTTCTTTTTTTAACATCATCCATGCACCCAAGGGCTAGACATGTTTCCAGCAGTCATCTCTCCTTTTTTCGTAGGTGTCTTGGCAATGCTTGCTTTCAGCAGTTTGCAACAATACACATGGAGATCTGGAGGAGCTGGAGAGCTGAATTCCTGAGCTATCTAAAGTCTGGAATGTAATTAAACAGCAGAGAAAGAGTCGTGTGTACGTGAACAGAAGCCAAACCAGAACATACGAATTCAACACGTTCACCTGCTTTCAAAGACAACGTGCGAACACGCTACTGCCATCACAGCTGCATTCAGGCTATTAATGTAACCTCTCAACCCGTTTAACGGTGTATACTTTTAATATATTTCACCTCAAATGGTATAAATAAATCTGGCTTTTTAAATCATATAGAGGTTAAGCATACAGCAAGGTCTAAAATGTAACCAGAGGGATGAAAAAGACTGATCTCCAGTTATCAGGAGTGTTTGGTGGCAGCTGATGGTGCTAAAGGAGGTTCATCCTTCAGCCTTTCACACAATGTAAAAAAATGAGCAGGCCAACTTCTTCCATTGCTCCATTGTCCAGTACTGATGCTAAAGTGCCCATTGCAGATGCTTTTAGCATTAAGCAGGGGTCAGCATTGGCATATTGCCTGGTCCCCAGCTGCACAGCCTCATACACATACAATGTTGCAACTACTTAGCTTGCATTATGAGATTGTATGGATTCAAGACTAAGCTGTTGTTGCTCCTAGATGTTTCCACTTCATTCACATACACAGAAAGCTGTGATGCACTGTGTGTTCTGACGCCTTTCTATCTTAGCCAGCATTCATTTCATCAGCAGTTTGTGCTGCAGGGACTCATTTGTGGGATCAGACTAGACTGGTTAGCCTTTACTCCCCATGCACATTAATGAACCTGACACTAGTTCACCAGTTGTCCCTCTTAGTCTACTGTTAGTAGGTACTAACCACTGAAGATTTGGAGACGATCTGAACCAGCCGTCCAACCATTTACCCCTGTCAAAGTCTCAGATTTTATGTTTGCCCATTTTTCCTGCTTTTAACACTTCAGCTTTAAGGACTGATCATTCACGTGCTGTCTAATATGTCCCACCCCTTGACAGGTGCCATTGTAACAAGATAAAAGTTAATTAGTGGTTTTATTGTTGTAATTGATCACTGTAAAGATAGAACTCTGTTTACTACACTGATATAGTCAGGAAAAGCTTTCAAAATCAACTGCATTTATATTTTTTGATGAGCATGTTTAGGTGGTGCTTGTAATGAACTGTTCTCCCACTTTGTATAAAACATACATTGTGAATGCTTCCGGTGTTAATCATACTGTTTACATTACCTCCACATTCACTGTTACATCGTTTTACCAATGTATACCCTAAACAAAGCTCAAATCCATTTCAGACGTAGCCAGTTATGTTTGTGTAAAAGCCCAGCTGGCTGATAGCACAGCTGAAATTCGAACCTGAATCTCAGTGGTGGTGGGCTGGTGTAACAGACCAATGTGCCACATGAGCTCCTCAATCATAATAATTATTATTAGCATTATTATTTTTAGCACTAAAAGTGATTTCAGCCATTTCAAACAGAAAATGTGAATCTCATGAAAGAGTTTACGGAGTTAAACAACAGATCTGAAGATATTCCTTATCACTGGTATTTATTATTTTTATTTCTTTATCATTCCGGACATAACAACTAGATCTGAGAAATCGGCTTTGTCTTGTAACATTCCACCTTATCAGTTAGTTGACTCCATTTCTTTCATAACACATGACTACAGCAGCACACAGAGAAGCGAGGAGGATTTACAGGTATCGGAAAAGCTACATATTTAACAATGTCTAATATTTGCTACAGCAACAACAAATCTATTATGCTAAAGCACGCTGCCTGTTCTGAACTGCAACACATTATTTAATGTAGCTGATGTAGGCCAACTATTCATGATGCAGCGTCCTGATCAACAGTCATATTCTTCTTCTTTTAATACAGAAAAAAACGATAAACAAGGCTACTATTTGTTGTAAATCGTAAAACCTGCTGCTAGTCTGTAGAAGCTAAAGGTGGGTTACAACATGATTAAACCATTTGGACACAATAACCAGCCTTCATTTGCTTCATCTTTGATGTTTTAAGAGATTCAAGTATTCAAGGTGTGTTGCAACCATTCTGAAAACTAAGGAGCTGCTACAAAAGCTGAGAGAGAAAATGTGTGTAAGAACATTTCCAAGACCTTGAACATTCCTATAGACACCATTGGTATTGTCTGGAAGCTCCAAACTCATGGTGCAGCAGTAAACCTGTCTGGCCATTTGGGAAACCCAAAATTTTGTCCTGAGGCCTCAGCAAGACTGAAGAAAAACCCCTGTGTTGCTGGAAAAGTCTAACAGGATGACCTGATGAAGGCTGGGACTAATGTCTCAGTGGCAACCATAAGCAAATTAATCAGAGGACTGAGTACTGAGTGATTGATGGATTAAACTCACTTCAGACTTTAATTCTAACTGATTTTAGAGTAAACAGATTTTCAATTCTTTTCTTACTGTAGTGAAGCTCCAGAACTGAATGACAAAAAACTTAAGTATTCCTTGAAATAATCACCAAGGACATACAGAATGATATTATTGATCTGACACACTCTGCAGACTCCAGACAGACTCTATATGTCAGCGCCCATTTGCACAATCTGCTGTGTTAGCATTGGCTATAATCTTTTTAACCACACTTCCACGGAGGCACAACCAACACCGGTTACATATCTACATGTTTCGGTGTTCCCAAATGTTATCACCCAGTTCAGGATTTGGAGACAAAATATCAAAGTTTCTCCATAACAATCATATTCACTCAAGACAAAGCACCACACTGAACCCTCTGTAAAGTTATGACTCAAATGTAGCTTCATGCTGATGGGGACATTTCTGCTAGATTTTTCATTTTAGTTATTAGAATAATCCATGCAAAATAAAACCATGAAAATCTGACACGGGAAGCTGGCGATTTACATTTTTCAGTTCATTTTCATCAATATTTTTAAAAGATATATTTATGTATTAGGATTTTAACATCATGTTTTACACACTTTGGTTACATTCATGACAGGACAAAGTTACTCGTTACACAAGATTCATCAGTTTGCAAGTTTAATGTCAAAAAAATGTCATGGGCAATTTTGTATCTCCAATTCACCTCACTTGCATGTCTTTGGACTGTGGGAGGAAACCCACACAGACTGAACATGCAAACTCCATACAGAAAGGACCCGGACCGCCCCACCTGGGGATCGAACCCAGGACCTTCTTGCTTTGAGGCGACAGTGCTACCCACTGAGCCACCGTGCCGCCCTAAAAGATATATTTAAGAGAAAATTTAATTTGCATTTGATGCTTGTGGAGAAAATCGTTTTGCAATTTATTCAACATTTTAATAAAAATGAATTCATATACACGTGGGTTTCCTCCGGGAGCTCTGGTTTCCTCCCACAGTCCAAAAACATGCAGTCAGGTTAACTGGAGACACTGAATTGCCCTGTAGGTGATTGGGTGTGTGTATGTGTGTCTGCCCTGCGATGGACTGGCGCCCCGTCCAGGATGTTACTGTGTGCCTTGCACCCATTGAAAAGCTGAGATAGGCTCCAGCTAAAATTATTTTATTGGATTCAGTCAAAAGTTTCTTGTTATTCTTGTACAGTAGCAAACTCTGTTACCATGTGAGGACAGTGGTAGCTTAGTGTTAAGGTAATGAACTAGTCATTAAAAGGACGCTGGTTCAAGCCCCACTGCCAAGTTCACTGCCAAGTTGTCACTGTTAGGCCCCTTAGCAGGGCCCATTGTAAGTCGCTCTGTGTAAAAGGTTTTGCTAGATGTACATTTCATTCATCGCTTTTCAAAATTTGTCATTCACACAAACTTGCAATCAAATGACCTCGTTGACTGAATCACACCAAAACGTTCACAAATTCTTACATTCTTTTCAAATGAATTTTGATGAGATTTTCTAACTAGAGCTACCAGCAAACCTAAAAAATGGAACAGGTGTTGATATCAGCTTCTGTAACGCTTTAATTACAGCAAACGTGAAACATTTATATTTTATCGTAACACACCTTCAGTTCTTTGAAGAAGATGCAGCTTCTGGCCCATTCCACTATAGAGAACAGTGTCTGGTCTGCCATCACACAGATCAAGTTGGAGGGGCGGGGCTTGTCCAGTTTGCCACGCCCATTCTGCTCCTGCTGCAGGTAGGCGCAGATCTTTGCTCTCACCTGAGAAATCCAAAATAAGGCAAAACGTCACACAAAGTGGTGCAAGGAACATCCAAATTTCCAATCTTATGCAAATGATAACTGTTTAAATTTTTTAATACATTAGTTTGTGATATAAGGGCAAAATGTAGCCTAGTGGTTAGATTAGATTAGATTCAACTTTACTGTCATTACACATGTACAAGTACAAGGCAACGAAATGCAGTTTAGCATCTAATCAGAAGTGCAATAAGCAGCAAGTGCAGGATAAACGGTATCTACGATATACATTATATACAGGATATACTAAGAAGGTTGCTGGTTCTAGCCCCACCACTGCCAGGTTGCTGCTGCTGGGCCCTTGAGCAAGGCCCTTAACCCTCAATTGCTCAGACTGTGTACTGTAATGTAAGTCGCTTTGGATAAAGGCATCTGCTAAATGGCAAAAATGTAAATGTAAAATGTAAATGTGATATAATTCCTTACTCCACACTTCATCTCAAGCTAACCTCAGCCTGCTTTTGGTGGATGGTTTTGATTAAAAAAATAGTCTTTTGGACATGTTTCCAGAGGAAAAAACTTAGTATGACATTACCGATCAAGCACAACACCTTTTCAGTTGCATCTAGTTCAATTTAAATTAAATCTAGATTTTAATTGTTCTATGATGGTGCCGTGGTCAGAAACCTTTAGCCACAGAACTTATTTGTGAAACTAAGCTGGCTTTTTAAACAAAATTGTACTTATTTCCAATTGTTATATTATTGGACTATTTCACAACAGTAACCACTATTTCTTTTGCAACTACAAAGATTGAAATTCTATTCATGTTTTCCTTTGCCAAATGTAAGCATTCGTACACCTGACCATAAGCTTGTTGGACATCCCAATTCAAAAACAAATGCTATTAAAATACAGTGACCTCTATGTGATCTTTTTAGCTTTAACAACAGCCACTCTTCTGGGAAGGTTTTCCACAAGACATTAAAGTATGTCTGTGAAAATTTGTGCCCACTTAGTCAAAAGAGTATAGCTGAGCAATGTATTACACCAGTTAGTAATTGTGGCTGAAACACATGAATTTAAAACTAGAAGGGGTGTCCATAATTTTTGTCTATGCAGTACGTAAAATGTGTAACCATTGTGGTACACTTTAACAAAAAAAATATATATATAGTGATACAAATAGGTGGTATAGATGGTAAAATTCTAACCAATGTAGGTTCATTTACTAGCTAGTCAGCCTACTTAACATGGTGTTAAACAATAGGTTGTGTCCCAAGTTTTATACTGCATGGTCCTTAGTGTTAGAATGCTAACACCATGGGTGGTGCCCCCATGGGGCAGATAGATGTTCTAATTTAGTTTCAAAACCTTTGCACTAGATAAAAGAGACACAAAACATCCAGTATACAAATGTACTTTAACAGGTTTAAAATATAACAACTGGGTTTGGACCATACCTGCTCCTCATCAGGTTCACAGCTAAGCAGCTCCAGCAGCAGTGATGGGACAGCTGGGTTTAGAGGGCTGGTCTGCGGTGAGGCCGGAATGCACCCGTCAATGTAGGGATACCCGAGAGAGGAGTCAGGCGAACCAGAATACGGGTCTGGGTGCTCTGCCTTGATGGATCTACCAGGTATAGTAGGGGTTGTGTACTGGTACTGAGCTGGGAAAGAGCCATAGCTGTGCAGGGTCATTCCTAATGCTTGGGGGCACGCGGGTGAGCAGTCGTAGTCTGGAGGGCCAAGGGAGGGTGGCAGCAGGCCTGGCACTGAGCCTGGGAATGGGTAGTCAGCTTGGGTGGTGGGCAACAGTGGTGGGTTGGGTTCGAGTTTAAAAGCACTCGCTCTGATCAGAGCCCTCTTCTGTTGCTTCAGAGCGCGGTCTCTTTTGTACATGGGGCCAAACTTGTTCCTCCCACCACGCATACGGTCAGCACGAACCGCTGGGAGAGAAAAAAGAAAGGGGAAAAGAAATGATTCTACTTCTTTAGTACGGCTTGAGTTCTAAAATGTTACACTCATCTTAATTAAAAAAAATTTATATGTTTAGTTATTTATATTTACTTATGCTTCCAGAATGATATAAGAATTTTATTTCAGCAGTGCAGGCACCAAGAAAACCAGTAAAGAAAATAGACAAGCATTTCTCTTCATATGGACATTTTCCACTCCAGTTTTTCTAAACAGTCCAAATGAGTCCAGTGCAGAACTAAGCGAGGCTTATCAGGGGTTCAGGAATGTGTCACACAGGCTTGCGGAAGCAGGTGCTTTTCTGCATGCCGGCCTGCCTGGGAAAGCTGTTCCCAGTTTTGGCTGCGTGAGGCTGCATATTGCAACTAGTAATTAATGGCAACCAAAGGAAGGTCTTTTTTTTGTCTGTTTTGTTCTGGTCTCGTCAAAAGTCTGTATAGATACACACAGCATTGACACTAACTGTACAGCGCAGTTTATGGAATGATCCAATAAGCCAACATAGTGCAGCATTATGGAGACATATATCAGACTGCTAAATGTGAATTAACCGTGATCCAAGTGATGTTGACCGTGGCACCATTGTTGATGTCTGGAGCCAAAAAGCTAATTTGAGAATGTACAATTGAGAACTGCTGCTTCAGGGTTAGTGCACAACAATTATAGTGGTGCAAGGAACATCCATTAGGTGGCACTTCTGTGAGTGGATAAGCATTGTTCATAAAACAGGTCAGAGTGGAATGACTTGAATGGTTAGACATGAAGGCTACTCAAACTCATAACCACTCTTTAGTGCCATTGTAAACAGAAAAGCATCTAAGTTCAAATCAAACTACTACAGCAAAAGAACATTTAGTCCACTCCTGTTAGCCAACAACAGGAATGTGAGGCTACAGTGGGTGCAGACTAACCTAGACTACAAGCAGAAGATTGATCTGCTGCTCTAACTAGTCTTGATTTCTGCTGCATCATGCAGATGATCAGGTCCGAAATTTGCATGAACAGCAAAAATCCATAAAACCAACCTGGCATGAATCAACAGTTAAATGGTTGTTGGTGGTTCAATGGTGTGTGGTTTTGTGTGTGGCACACGTCTGACCCCAATACAGTATCCATCAAGCATATTTTAAATGGCTCAGCTGATGTGAGTATTGTTTCTGACCATGTGCATCCCTTTAGAATCATAATTTACCATCTTATAATGGAAAAAGATTGAGTCTGCTTACTCACACACTTACACACACACACACACACACACACACACACATCCTATGTTTTGAATTTTGTTGTTATTTGGAGCACAAAATGATTATTAATATTCTCTACCATGCCAGTGATAATCTTATCAGGTAGACCTTCATACTACTTTATTAGCACTCTTCATTTGTTGTCTTGGTCCTAGTAGGTCTTGTTTTGGTTTTAACCACTAAACACTAACCTGGTGTTTAAAGGTACAAATCATTAGCAGTGTTAGGAGCTTCTAGGGCAGAGGTTTAAAATAAAGTTGGACATCATGGGAAAATCAATCTTGTTTTATGTGAGGTATGTTAGACAAAAAACTTTGCAATGACTTATTGTATGTGATTGTATTGTAACACCACAAACTACTGTACTTGTTCTTAGCACGGTGGCTAAGTGGGTAGCACTGTCGCCTCACAGCAAGAAGATCCTGGGTTTGATCCCCAGGTGGGGCGGTCCGGGTCCTTTCTGTGTGGAGTTTGCATGTTCTCCCCGTGTCTGAGTGGGTTTCTTCCGGGTGCTCCGGTTTCCTCCCACAGTCCAAAGACATGCAAGTGAGGTGAATTGGGGACACTAAATTGTCCACGACTGTGTTCGATATAACCTTGTGGACTGATTAACCTTGTGTAATGAGTAACTACTGTTCCTATCATGAATGTAACCAAAGTGTAAAACATGACGTTAAAATCCTAATAAAACAAACAAACAAACTTATTCTTCACTGCAAACATTTTCCTCTTTAATTAATCTTGCCTCTTTAATAAATGCTTAGCTATCTTACTTCTCCAGCAAACTTTAAGACATCGCAATGCAATACCTGTATCATGATAAAATATTAAATGCATTTACAAGACAACATAAATTAATGTGTTTTATTTGTTGAAAGAAATTAGTTCAGTGGGAAGTCAGTGGGAATCATGATGCCACTTTAAATATTGAGGAGGCCCTGATGTGTGTACCCTGAGTGGGAATTTGCATATGACCTAATATTTTATGTTATTTTACATTATATTGTATATTATTTTGCAAGTTGTTTCTTAAAAGCAAGTACAGCAAATAAAAAGCAATATTAATGTTTACAGCGATTGATTCACGTCCAAAATCCCACACAGTGACGTCATAATTTCCAATAGCAGAAGCGTTTTATTGAAATTGCAGCGGTGGCCTTGAATCCGAACATTGAATACATTTAATTTTTTTACAACATACTTATTAACTGTATTAATATTAGCAAACTAATTATACAGCATGATCTATAAATGAAACGTGGGTTTGTAAAAAAAACAAAAAAAAAACTTGTGACTGAGTCTACCAAACAGTTGAGATGATCACAAAAATTCAAGCTGACATACAGAAAGGCTGTTTTCTTAAAACCATCTACCAATATTTTAGAGTTTTAACATGTCAACCAAGGAGTAGATACAGCTCAAACAAGATTATTTAAATACAGCTTTATTTTTGAGTCTAAGTATTTAGACTCAAAGTAAAAACACATTTCTGCACTTATGGAAAAAAGCAAATGTGTGTTTTTCTTTATGAATTTGAAATAATCACCCACTTAGTTTTAATAACTTGCTTCGCACATTTGTAAACAAAAAATAAAATAAAATATGAAAGAATATTTCCACATCGTATTTATAGCTACCAGCATTTACAAAACGTAGCTATTTCAATAATCTTGTGCAAAATCGGACATGCGGACAAATAATCATGCGTGCATATTACATTGATGCGCTATTTCCTTACATGTCAGATTGAATAAAATATAAATAAATAACAAAAAAAACTCGATATCTTACCTTCTAATCTCATGCCGACACTGAGACATTTCTGGAAGCGACAGAAAGGGCATCTTTTCCTCTGAGTTTTATCAATCCCACAGTCCTGATTCTGATTACACGTGTATCTCTTATTGTTCTGCACAGTCCGTTTAAAAAAGCCCTGAGAATAATGACAGGAGGTAGAAAAGGTAGGGCAGAAAATATAAACATTAATATTCTCGGTTATTGTGGGTACATCTGAATGCAAATATGCTTTAAATGATCAAAAACAATAAATACCATGAGATGGATGTAGGGAAAATACGTTTTTTTTATTCATTTATTGCTGTAGCCTAGTGCACTTAAGGTACTGGTCCAGTAATCAGAAGGTTGCCGGTTCAAGCCCCACCACTGCCAGATTGCTACTGTTGGGCCCTTGAGCAAGACCCTTAACCCTTAATTGCTTAGATTGAATACTGTCACAACTGTAAGTCGCTTTGGATAAAAGCGTCCACTAAAATGCCAAAAATATAAACGTAATTTATCAGGAATTAACGGTGCTTGATTAAAGCCAAGAAACTAAATGAAGTTCATTCTATAACTGTAAACCATTAGTCTCTAAGAATTTAGAAAAAGACTAAATAACTTAAATACTAAAATACAAAATACTAAGAATAAATAAATGTACGTATGTGTTCTAATGTACGTTTTTAAAGTAATACAAGTAATAAAAAATAAACAATAATCATTGACGAATAATCTGTTGAGTAAATCACATATTCATCCTTTTCTGCTGTACGTAATAATAAGTAATAAAATTAGATAAAATAAGAAACAATGACAATGACAAATTCGATAAAAAAACAGCAGACATTGCTTAACGTTGTATGAATAAAGACAAAAAGAAAATTACATTTAATTAAATTAAATAACGTTTTTAAATGTAATGTTAACAAAAGTTAAGAATTGTATCAGGTAAACATAACATCAATTAAAAATAAACCCTAATGGTTAAAAAATATTTAAACATTATGTGAACTATTATTTCGCGATGTTATGTAGAAAAAGCTTCACAATGTAATAATAAAAACTGGAATTCAATGTGTTAGGAAAACCACAGACTTCACATTATTAAATTAACCAGAGCTGGTATAACAACAGGGAAAGTAATCTAGTCAGATTTAATATGAATATAACATTTAAAAAAAAAGAAAAACTACACACTTTTATATAATTTCATTTCTATATAATCAAACACTAAGTATATACTATTTTATAATGAATAAGGACGCACCTTGCAGCTCTCACAGGTGAGCAGTCCGTAATGATAACCGGACACTTTATCTCCACACACCGGACACAACTCCTCTAAATCCTCCTCTGTAGTACTGAACTCCATCACTGCACCTGTACACACCACTGCATTCCACACACACACACACACACACACACACACATTGCACATTAGTGATCTTATGTACAGTTAATATAGAAAGTCACACCCTTGTGATGTAAAAAAAATAAAACCAAAATAAGTAATTTCATATTTATTTCCACCTTTAATGTGACCTACAATCTGTACAATTCAATTGAAAACAAACTTAAATCGTTTAGTTTAGAGGGGAAAAATACAAAATAATGTGGTTGTGTAAGTAAGGTGTGGCTGAGTTCAGAATAAATTAATCACAAAAAACTCATGTCAAATATAATCAGTGACACCTGCCATCAATTACAGTGACTTAACACCATATAAAGTTCAGCTCTTTAGGCAGGTTTTTCCTAACATTTACTTAGTTGCATCTTACAGCAAAAGCCTAGGACATCTAAAAATATACAATGAAACACAATAAAGACAGCCATCAACAAGTGGTAAAATACATTAAGAACTGGAAGTTCCTTTAAAATTGATAAAAAGACAAGAAGAAAAGTGGTCCAAGAGGCAGCCAAGAGGCCTTCAAGAACAATGAAGAAGACGCAGGAATTTATGTTAAGTACTGGTTGTGTACTACATATGACAACATTCTCTAATATATTATTTGTCTCTAATATATTCTTTATATGTCTGGGCTGTGGGGTAGGGTGGAAAGATGGAAGCCTTTTCTTATAAGGAAAAACATCCAAGCCGCTCTACATTTTGCAAAAACCTTTAACAAGTCTTTCTAAGCCTTGTGGAAAATGTGTTATGGTCTAGATTTAACCTTTTGGCCCTAATTCCAAAAGGTATGTTTGACACAAAAAAACAAACACCAGAAGAACACAGTGAAGCTTGGTGGTGGCAGCATTATGATAAAGAACAGTTTCACCTATTAGCAAGACAATGACCCTAAGCATACCTCCAAATCAACAATAGAATGGCCAAAAGAAGATCAAAGTTTTGGAATGGTCTTAGAATCTGGAGCATCTTTGCAAGGAAGAAGAGGCCAGGATTGCCATATCAAGATATGCCATGCTGATAGACTCAGGTAAAAGAAAAATATGCTAATTTTTGTACATCGTATAAACCTGGCATAAATAGGTTGTGTTCATATCCACTGTATAAATATTGTTTTTCTTTATTTTTGTTACTGTTTTGAATATATATAGTACTGAGGTTTAAATATAAACATAATCATTAGATACAGCCTTTATTAAGCATGGTGGGTTTTAGGACTTTTGGAATGAAATAGAATGGATTGGATTACTGTGTTTTCCAGTTATGTATGAGCTATTTTATTTATTAATGAATCAAACAGTTGCTTAGGTTTTATTAAAGTGGACTTACCAGTTAAAATCCTAAATCTAAATCTTCAATTAACATCTTTGCTATTTAATATAATAATATAATATTTAGTATAATAATATAATATTTAAGGTACTGCTAATTCCTGACGTGCTTAACTAGAATGTGTCATGAACAATGGAACAATATAATTAAATCTTAAATCTTCATAAATGTTATTGCAATAAAATAGTTATAATAAAATGAGACGTTGTAAATAATTATAAAACAGTTATGTAAAATAATCTCAAATAAAATATGAAAGTATTTTTTATTGCAAAGTAAATGTTTTTATAAAATAAATAAATAAATATAAAGTAAAATGAATCGAATAAACAAACAAGCACGTTAAAGTACAACATGTGTGAATTATATCTACAGAACTGCAAAGTACACAAACACACACACACACACACACACACACACTAACACACAGCGCGCGTTGACTATGGGATGAGGATGCTACTGCTTGTGTACCCCATTAAAAAGAGCTCAGGTGTTGGATGTATGCAAACACACCCACTTAACCCCCATCCACCCACTCCCCCCACACACGTTGCTGAGGATGAGGAGGTAACGAGTTACTTGTGAACCCCATTAAAAAGAGCTCAGGTGTTGGATCTACGCTAACACCAACTTAACCCCAGCGCATCACCCCCCCCCCCCCCCCCCCCTCCACACACACACACACACACACACACACGCTCACCTCAACCTTAAAATTGTGAATAATTAGGGCTAGATCACAGATTATGGTGACAGTATCCAGCAACAGTAAATATTAACAGGTGTTAATATGACTAAATATCAGGTGACTATAATATTAATACGTGATATTAACACAGTACATCGCCCACATATTGCAGCTCGAAGTATTTCTGTAAGCTATATTAGTATTACTGTATAAAGATCAGGTGTTTCAGGTTAACAGTATAAGAATATAAAAACAGTATTAAATATATTTACTGTTTTATGGAAGGAAATGTGACGTCGGAGTTTCATCAGAATACAAAAGCGTGATTTTGTAATTACAGTGCTATGATTTTCCAATTTTTATGTATGTAGTGCATTAACTGCTTTATCCTGGTCAAGGTCACGGTGAACGGGCTTCCCGTGAACGTTCTGAGCTGAAGGGAAATAAAGATTCCAGGATGAGGATCAAACCTGGGCTGTTGGAGTTGTGGGACACCAACACTTGCATCGTCACAATATATAGCTCTCTTTATTACACTTTTCGTTTCTCCAATAAACATCAATTTTTTTCGTGACCCCACAGAGCGTGACGGGTGGTTTTTGAATAACAAATACAAAAACAGTTGATGTGGATCCAAATGCAACCTGTTCGATTATTCGATTGTTCGAAGATCTATTTGAAGATGCTTATCGGGATGCATTAAAA
Organism: Trichomycterus rosablanca; assembly: GCF_030014385.1. NCBI lineage: Eukaryota > Metazoa > Chordata > Actinopteri > Siluriformes > Trichomycteridae > Trichomycterus > Trichomycterus rosablanca. The sequence continues at coordinate 37,000,634 of NC_085994.1, forward strand.
CAAACCAAAGTATCACAGCATGGTACCGATAACAGCTACAGATTTTAAGTCACTGCATTATTGGCGAAAGCATCAAATCATGGAGCTAACTAAAATCACTGATGTACAAATTCCTTACAGGTTAAAGTCACTTGTATCTTGCATCTATTTCTGAAGTCCTCAGCAAATAGAAAATAATCTAAAAGAATCTCAGTTTAGTCGCACCTACCACTTGCTCTGGTTTAACAGCCATTATTTATATAAATACAGCATTTTTATTCATTTTCACATTGTTAAACTTGAACTTACACACAAACAGTGACCACTACACATTATTTACACCCAAACGGTTCTCCACACTGTATTCAGTTTTGGTTTCTACATACATGCAGCCATAAATCAATCAATAAATAAATACAAATATTCAAGCCCGCAACTAAAGTCTTTGTAATACAAACTTGGCCGCATTTCCAGTGTGATCAGAGGGTAAATCAAAGTTCCTAGCTTCTCTTTATTTTTATAAATAGAGCATTTTACTAAATGAGAATTTGATTTCACTGTCGGTACAATTTTTAATTTGAAAATGAGCTTCCAGGAAAATTCTTGTCCTGAAATGACACTTAAAACCCTTTTTTTATTTTTTTTTCAAGGTCACATCAGATTATAATTTTGACTAAATTACAGTTTAAAGTCGGTAAGAAAACCAACCAAATAACAAATATTCCATTTATTCAATATCAGATTAATTATTATTAATATTATTATTAATATTATTATTATTTATAGGTCTAAGGCGTATTTATAAAACTAGCCAAATGTAAAAAGCAAGTAAAAAAAGATGAAATGCATAAGGACCGTTGTACATTAGTATTGCTATTATTATTGTTATTATTATTATGTTTTGTTTTAGGACGTTTAGAAAACAATGTCATTTATTACTATACAATATTATAAGCTGCGTTATATTTGCACTTTATCTAAAAACATTACTCTTTAAAAAGCTTCGCTTTGCTCCAACAGTTTTAAAAATACTTCAGTCCTCTAAAAGAATTGAAATAAATGGTGAATAAATAATTTATTAGTTTAAAAAAACCTTTGGAAATTGTCCATGTCGGTTCACTCTGTCTTAGATTAATTTCATATCGCCTACTTTTACTTCTCCAAAAACTTCAATAAAAAAAAATAAAAATAAACAAATACCTGAAGTAACAAGAAAATCTTGCTAAAAACTGACCATTTTTACTAAATAGTAATGTTGTGTGTATTTTGTAGAAGAAAAATGAAGCGTGGCATGAATAGACTGTTATTTAATACAATCTAATACAGGTACACACTTAATTAAGTTAATTTTTGCACCAATAACTAGTTTAATTGGGCTAAAACAAACTTAGCTTGGTAATAAACTAAAAGCCATTGTACTTGTAAACTGTGTGAAAATAAATACTATTAGTTCATTTTAAAAGCATCTTTGTATTTATCGGTCGTCTTACGCATCTCTTATTATTTATTACGAAATTAATAAAACATGACAAATATTTGTCCACTTTAATAAACATCATCTCTGTGTGTAGTCTTATGAAAAAAGTTTGGACACCCCGGTCAAATTCCAGGATTTTATTCATATTTAAGTGAAAGTAAGTAAACACATCATGCTACAGAGAACAAACCTCTGCACATTAAACGCACAATTACTGTTTATTTCCTAGATGAAGTAGCATTCGCATTCAAATGTCATATTTATGTTATATTTATTTATTTATGTTTAATTTAGAGTATGTACCAGCTTATTTTTAACTATGACAAAGTTTTGCAAGGAACCGCACAGGCATCAGATCTGCGTAAATTTGGCTCTGAATAATCTATATAATGTATTGAAATATAATATAATACATGTGTTATTATTGGTTAGAAATAAATAATCACCTTCAAGTAATACATTACTTATATTTACTTTTACATTCATCATTTACATCATTTTTAATGTTAAAATTATAATCAAGAATGGGTATTTTTTGCATTTGTTTTTACATTATTTTAAACAAGTTTACCCATATTTACATAAAATAATTTGACAAAATACATAAATATAATCAGATGGTGTAAGGACATGAATCGCTCAGAAATTTTAATTATTCGAAAAATATATTATTTAACAATTATTATCATTATTATTAATATTATTACTGATTTACAGTTCGGGTAGTTTGAACATAATTTCTTTTACATTTTAAAACGTTTTCATGAGTTGGTTTCTTTGCTGAAACTATGGATAATGAACACATACAATATAATAACGAACAAACTCTGTACCTGCTTTTATTTAGGAATGTATTGATTCTGACTTGCTGGTTCAGATTTTGCGCTGGTGATGAGGATCTTACCTTTAGTTTGCGCCTCCAGCATTTGCGTGTAATGTTTGTAAGGTAAACTGATGTTCTCCAACAGGTCCGGTTGAGTCCAGATAAATGTACACTCTCACACACACATATACACACAGTCATACACACCTGAACAGACTCATGCACACACACACTAGCACTAATGGAGCTGTAAGTGTGTAACTGGAGGTGATCAGCAGCACTGGACCCGCTCACCCATCTTCCTGAGCCCGTGAGTCTCCTCTTTATGCTCTAACAGCAGAGCTCGGTAACATTCATTGGACATTAGACACTCATGTGACTCTCGCACACTCGCACACGCACACACACACACACACACACAGTGTGAAAGGAGGAGGATACAGCACACAGCACTATATCACAGTGTTTAATGAATGTCTGCAGTACTGATTTATTACCTACAGGCTTTACTTCTGTACAACTGAATTTTAAATCCCACAAAGAATAATTAACAGCTTCACCACACTGGTCAGGGCTGCAGAGTGACCAACGCCACCTTGAAAACACTGGGTGCAAGGCAGGAACACACTCTACGCTGAGCACCGTTCACTTAATCATTCATACCAAGGGTTAATATAGAGCAGCCAATCCATCTCTTCTCACATGGGAGAAATCCAGAGTACTTAAAGGAAATGTATTAGGACTTGGCAAGAACATACCAAACTGCTCACAGCGTCCAGAGGAGATGATTAAACAGTGGCAGTGGTGGTTTAACAGTTAAGGTACTCAGCTACATCACTCAGCTAATTGTACATCACACTGGATGAAGTTGGCTAAATACTACAAAAGTAAATGTTACCCTAAGCCCATGTTGTTTTATGTCATCAACTCTACCAGTTGCACCACCATGTTGCCACACCTACATATATCTTAAATGGGTTGATGGGTTTTTGTTGGTGAAAGAAAGGGACTCCTGTTAGATACAAAGGAGGCCCCATCATAAACATGTAGGATGTACCCACGATGTACCCAGGTACTTTTGCAGTCTGTAACGTTACAAAGGCAACACGTGATGCAGCTGGCAAAGTGGGTGCCACGCAGCAGTATGACACCATCAGTCACTAGCTGTAAAAGTTATGCATGTTCTTACCACATCTGTATGGGATTCCTCTGCATACTTTTGTTTCATCATACCTTCCAAACCATGCAGCAGGTGAACTGGCATGCATCAGTGGTGCTACTGGTCGACCTGGCATCTACACAGACATGACTGGCTTTTGCAAGGGATGCAGGGGTGGCCAAAACTCTGCGATGGATTGACACCTGTCCAAGCTGTTCCTGCCCAGTGTTTCACGGTGAAACTGGACCTGCTGTGACCAAGATAAAGCAGTTTATGAAAATGACATGAACAAAACAAATTAATCCTACAGTCATATTACCCCAGTGGAAAAGTAATTTCCTCAACTTAGTAACTGAACCACATTTGCAAGCAATAACTGTAAAAACACTTTATGATTTTATCACAAAATCACTGTTTCTTTCTCTTTCTTTCTTTCTTTCTTTCTTTCTTTCTTTCTTTCTTTCTTTCTTTCTTTCTTTCTTTCTTTCTTTCTTTCTTTCTTTCTTTCTTTCTTTCTTTCTTTCTTTCTTTCTTTCTTTCTTTCTTTCTTTCTTTCTTTCTTTCTTTCTTAACAATCAGTTAATGTTAGTACTAATTACTTACAATTTGATCTTATTACAGTGTGAAAATAGTCCCAAACTGAGCTGAATGTTTGATTTTAATGAATGTAAAAGCATATCAGCATATCTGCTCATGTCCCAAGGTTAGAAATGCAGTCAGAGCTGCAGCGTGTGTGATGGTGTGTGTTGGTGTGTGTTATTGGTGAAGCAGACATCAGTGCAGTGCTTTGACTCCGTACTGGCTGTTTGCTAAATTCCTCCAAGCTCTTCTCTAAAACATCACTGCTGATAGTGAAGAAAACAGCTGCAGTCTGTCTGATCGAGTCCTGCTCACACCATTCCTGCTTCTGTACAGATCTCTAACAACTCTAAATGTGGGGTGTTATAAAGTTATAAAATTATATAAATTCTGAATAATGATTTAACTCATATGTTTCTAACTTTGACAGATTTTTTTCTACAGATTTGCTTTAATGCTTAATGTACGGTGTTGCATTCCAGGAATACTCAAACATCCACCACATCTACAGTGCATGTGTGATTACAATGAACAATAATTTTAACAGATTTCTCTGCACTAAGAGCAGAACAGAAAACTATGTGCAAAACCATTAATATATAAAAATACAAATCAAATGAAAAATACCAACAGCCCTTAAAGGTACATTGTACGTTTTTATATCAGTGATCCTACATTTGGTGGTGGTCCATCAACATGATAAAGCTTCAAAACACAGCTGTAAATGGTGTTTTGTAAGTGTCAAAAATTGTCCAAGGATTAGATTTGGAAATGTTCATAAGATGGTAGCATTTTTGGGGTCATCAAGTCTAAACCTATAGTTAGACACTAGACACACTTTTTTCAGTTTCATGCTGCTGAAACTCGTACTGGAACCAGGCCCTAATGGTCCTAACTTTATTATGGTTGGAAGAGGTTTACATTTGTCGGTTTTCATACAATGTCCCTAGAAATTGTGTTGTTACTACATGGTATTATGGACTCTATAAAGTACCAAAATATTTTAAGTCAGCCTCTGCCAAGTGTGTCATATTTGTGTCTGTTAGCAGGACATATGTTCAAATTCACACAAAAATGATGTGCTGAGCACAGATTTGAGCTTTTCGTTTAAAGACCTCAAGCACCATTGAAAACATTGTGTGTGAATTGAAAAGGAGAGTCCACAAAAGAGTCTGGAGGATCTGGAAGGATTCTGTTTTAGGGAGGGCACTAAGATTCCTTGCTGTAGATTCTCTAATATCATCAGGTATTACAGGATAATGCAATCTTAGCAAATATTTTAACATATTTTTATTTTGAATAAATTTTGTTCCAATAAAGTTATAATTAAAATCAAGCTTATGACCCACACTGATATTGTCATAACCTTTATACCCACTGGAGGAACCACCGGAGCCAATACATTTGCAGTGCTTTAACCTAGAATAATTTTATATAAAGTGTAGTTACAGTGTGTGCCGGTCTGTAACAGTTAAATTGCTGACATGGCAGTATGTGTGTGCACATGTAGGCCCATGTGTGTGTGTGTGTGCTCTTGATGTGAACAGTACTTCTTTGGTTGAAGTGGCCTTAAACAGTAGAACACATGGACACTGAACACAACAATGCTAGTGCAGCCGGACACACTGCACGCGCTTGGTTCCCGTCTTAGACCATTTGGGGCACTTCGCTTTGTCCATCAGCAAACAATGGAGATACGTTCACATGCTCAAGAATCACAAGGACAATACCCACGTGTCCTTGGATTCATAAAAGTATAAATATATTTACTAAAGTAGAGGGCTGTTATTTATTACTGCCAGGAAGAGGCTCTGTACTTCCTCCCTGTGTAAGCAGTTTATTCAGATCCGACTACAGGGCCCATGTTGCTATAAGTGAGAATTTAAGAATGGGGCCATTTAACATTACCCCACTTATACCCCGGTACAGAAATAGAATTAGTACAAGCGTGACAAGTTTGAACGGTAGCATAGGGGTTAACTTAGCATCTGGTAACCTTTAAAGTATCTTTGTGGAAAAACTTTTATAATAAAATGACACAAAAGTGGGGGAGAGGACAAGTATCCCATCTCTTTTGTTCTTGCTATTAAATTTTTTTTTCTAGTGCTGATATTCACTAGTCAAAAACTATAAAACATTTCTTCTTTGCTGCAGTTACATTATTAAGATGTCCATGGTAAGAAAAAAATCCCTCTTTGCAGCATTGTTGCTTAGTTTTCACTCATTCCTCTTACTGTGCTATCCTTAAATCCCCAAGGTTATAAGTGTCCCGCTGAAAAACTCACAATTTTAAATTCCTCTATCAATTGTAATAAGATTAAGCTTGATAAAGTGCTCGGGTGGTGCAGTTGTTGGTTTGAATCTCAGTGTTGCTACGACTGGCAGTGTCTACACGACATGACTGGTTATGTCTGAGAAAAGGCCAATAACAATATACCTACAGACCCTGACCAGAATAAAGCAGTTGTTGAAAATGAAAGGAAAAATGAAATAAAATCAATAACTTGGCCAGGCCATTGAAGTCCGTTCATATTCTTTTTTCAAAACCAGTCAGAACTTAATTTGGCGTTATTTTTTGGGGTCGATGACATGTTAAAACATTTACATTTAATTTCTCAGTCAATAAAAAGATTTCTGTTCCTCGATATAGCATATTATCTTTACTCCATTTATATTTCCTTTAATGATGTGTAGTCAAGTCGAGTCAACTGTATTTATATAGCGCTTTTTACAGTAGACATTGTCTCAAAGCATGAGTCATCATTTATAGAAAATCAACACCATATCATGATGCTTCCACCACTAATCTGCAATGTGGATGTGATGATCTTTCTGGGATCAATTGTTATTGTGGCCTACAAAAAGTTTTCTGTAAAAGCTTACAGATCAGGACTTGAGGTGGTCACCCATAAGATGGACTAATAGATGGACTGGCCCTGAGTTTATCTGTCCACCACTCTTTGGCACATTTTAGGCGCTGACTCTGGATCGGAGTCCTCGCACGCTGCACTATCTGGAGCAGCTGGTTTGAAAAGTTGCCAACAAAATCCATCTATCATCCTCCACTCAGCCAAGGCCACAACAGACCGGTAGGTAGTGCTGTCTCACACACACACACACACACACACACACACACACATTCACACATACACACACAGCATTTAAACCATTCATATCTCTGAATGACCCAGCACAAACCAGGAATTATTTCGATCACAAATTACAGGATGATGCTTCATAGAGATGGAAAACGTAACCTTTGTAACATAACATTTTCTGATTATTGCAATTTTAACAATTATTTCATATTGTTAAAATCCAATTTTATTTATTGTGAAAATCTATCTAAATTGCGAACTTTAATTATCTCAAAAAGCAAAATGTACACATCACTGCATTTTGCAAGCAAATACTTAAAAAATAATGCAGACCAGCTAAAAAATATGAACTAAATAATGAATTAATCAGAAATGTATTTATTCATCAATAAAGAAATTCTAGTGACCTGTACAGAGCCCTGACCTCAGTCCCACTGAACAACTATGGAATGGACTGGAACATTAATTGACCAACATCAGTGACCAGCCATACAAATGCTTTTTTGACTGAATGGGCATAAATTCCCACAGACATATTTCAAAGTCTTGTGAGATGCCTTCCCAGAAAAGTATCTGTTGTTATAGCTGAAAAGATCACACAGAGGTCACTGTCACTTTATTTTAATTGGATTTCCAACAATCTCATGGTCAAGTGTCCAAATACGTTTGGCCATATAGTGTATATGTAACAGTACATGTTAAAGATTCAAATTTTTATATTATGATTTGTAATAAAAAAAAAAAATTACATTAAATGTAAGAAAAATGAAAATATAGTCACTAATATATAGATTTAGAAAGTGTTTTGTGAAGTGTCAGTAATTTTTCAGTCGTAGCATCAGTAATGTGTTGCCATGGCACCCAGTTCTCGTGGAAGCTGTTTTCCTGATATTAAATGATAAGGAAGGGTTTGGTCAAACTGGGGAAAATTATCCAATAACAAAAGGCAAGAGGCAAAACCAAATAAAAGAAATATGAATATTTTACTTAGGTCAGGGTTTAAGTGGGTCTGGTTTCACCATTAAACTGGTCATGAGGCAACAATACCTCATGCATTGACCGGCAACACACATAAGGATAATGTAGGGTAGATGGAATGTCTTTGTTTCTCTTATAAACAGTACATATACACATATACAGTACAATAAATGCTTGTTTGGAAGCTAAGGCCCGAGCACATGGGTAATCATTGAGGGTTAAGGGCCTTATTTAAGGGCCTTGCATTGGCTGGGTTCAAACCCACAGCCTTTCAGTTAATAACCAACAGCTCTACCCAGTATGCTACCACTGTCCCACATGTACTCACACATGCCCTCATGTCCTGGAGTACCCAGAGAAAACCCACACGTGCGTGAAATTTCTAAACTTCAAACATTGATTCAGAACTGACTGAGATCACAATACCCATTATTATTATTATTATTATTATTATTATTATTATTATTATTATTATTATTATTATTAATATTATTATTAATATTATTATTATTATATCATCCATTACCTCAGTCTGTTACAGACATTACAGACTGTTTCACCCTAATCCAGGTCCTTTTATCAGTGGCGACACATAAAGCTAACGCAGGTGTAAACAGGGTGAGTGAATGATTTCAGAGTTATGAACAATTAGTGCTCAGTAAATAAGTGTTTTTAGTGTTTTAGCCTTGAGGCTAACAGGCCTATCAGAAAGCTGAAGCGTGTTATCGCTGACTCTGGCTGGGTGTCTTCATAGGCACGCTCCTAAAGTGTGGCAGCTACAGGTGTGGTCCTCGTTTACCCCCCTCTCACCCCCCTCTCTCCATCTCCTCTCCATTCCCTCGACCCTGACATTCGCCAAATCTACCGCCATCAAATTCACCACACGCGCAGTTCATACACGCGAGCATCTCCTCCCCTAAACCATGACCCTGACACACGCCAAAGCACCCGCCTGATTACAGCCAGCTACACTGTCCCTCTACTTCAATACACACACACACGCACAAACACACACACACACACACTACACATACTACACATACAAACTTGTACAGTACACATACACACACACATACTGTACACATACACACGTGCATTACAAACACACTAGACATACACTCATGTACATTACCCACAATACACATACTACACATACACACATGTACAGTACACTCACATCCACATTACACACGGACGAACACATACTACACACATACTGTACACATACACACGTGCATTACAAACACACACCACACATACACTCATGTACATTACCCACACTACACATACACTCATGTACATTACACTACACATACACTCATGTACATTACACACACTACACATACACTCATGTACATTACCCACACTACACATACAGTCATGTACATTACACACACTACACATACACTCATGTACATTACCCACACTACACATACACTCATGTACATTACACTACACATACACTCATGTACATTACACACACTACACATACAGTCATGTACATTACACACACTACACATACACTCATGTACATTACACCCACTACACATACACTCATGTACATTACACTGCACATACACTCATGTACATTACACATACTACACATACACTCATGTACTTTACACACACTACACATACACTCATGTACATTACACACACTACACATACACTCATGTACATTACAATACTACACATACACTCATGTACATTACACACACTACACATACACTCATGTACATTACACTACACATACACTCATGTACATTACACACACTACACATACACTCATGTACATTACACACACTACACATACACTCATGTACATTACACTGCACATACACTCATGTACATTACACATACTACACATACACTCATGTACTTTACACACACTACACATACACTCATGTACATTACAATACTACACATACACTCATGTACATTACACACACTACACATACACTCATGTACATTACAATACTACACATACACTCATGTACATTACACACACTACACATACACTCATGTACATTACACACACTACACATACACTCATGTACATTACACTACACATACACTCATGTACATTACAATACTACACATACACTCATGTACATTACAATACTACACATACACTCATGTACATTACACACACTACACATACACTCATGTACTTTACACTACACATACACTCATGTACATTACACTACACATACACTCATGTACATTATACTACACATACACTCATGTACATTATCCACACTACACATACACTCATGTACATTACACTACACATACACTCATGTACATTACAATACTACACATACACTCATGTACTTTACACTACACATACACTCATGTACATTACACTACACATACACTCATGTACTTTACACTACACACACACTCATGTACATTACACTACACATACACTCATGTACATTACACACACTACACATACACTCATGTACATTACACTACACATACACTCATGTACATTACACTACACATACACTCATGTACATTACCCACACTACACATACACTCATGTACATTACACTGCACATACACTCATGTACATTACACATACTACACATACACTCATGTACATTACACTACACATACACTCATGTACATTACCCACACTACACATACACTCATGTACATTACACTACACATACACTCATGTACATTACCCACACTACACATACACTCATGTACATTACACTACACATACACTCATGTACATTACACTACACATACACTCATGTACATTACACATACTACACATACACTCATGTACATTACACACACTACACATACACTCATGTACATTACACACACTACACATACACTCATGTACATTACACACACTACACATACACTCATGTACATTACACTACACATACACTCATGTACATTACAATACTACACATACACTCATGTACATTACAATACTACACATACACTCATGTACATTACACACACTACACATACACTCATGTACATTACACACACTACACATACACTCATGTACATTACACTACACATACACTCATGTACATTACAATACTACACATACACTCATGTACATTACAATACTACACATACACTCATGTACATTACACATACTACACATACACTCATGTACATTACACACACTACACATACACTCATCTACATTACACACACTACACATACACTCATGTACATTACCCATACCACACATACACTCATGTACATTACACATACTACACATACACTCATGTACTTTACACACACTACACATACACTCATGTACATTACACATACTACACATACACTCATGTACATTACACACACTACACATACACTCATGTACATTACACACACTACACATACACTCGTGTACATTACACACACTACACATACACTCATGTACATTACACACACTACACATACACTCATGTACATTACGCTACACATACACTCATGTACATTACACTACGCATACACTCATGTACATTACACACACTACACATACACTCATGTACATTACACACACTACACATACACTCATGCACATTACACTACACATACACTCATGTACATTACACATACTACACATACACTCATGTACATTACACTTACTACACATACACTCATGTACATTACACATACTACACATACACTGTACATTACATATACTACACATTCACTCATGTACATTACACTACACATACTCATGTACATTACACACACTACACATACACTCATGTACATTACACTACACATACACTCATGTACATTACACATACTACACATACACTCATGTACATTACACTACACATACACTCATGTACATTACACATACTACACATACACTCATGTACATTACACACACTACACATACACTCATCTACATTACACACACTACACATACACTCATGTACATTACCCATACCACACATACACTCATGTACATTACACATACTACACATACACTCATGTACTTTACACACACTACACATACACTCATGTACATTACCCACACCACACATACACTCATGTACATTACACATACTACACATACACTCATGTACATTACACACACTACACATACACTCATGTACATTACACACACTACACATACACTCGTGTACATTACACACACTACACATACACTCATGTACATTACACACACTACACATACACTCATGTACATTACGCTACACATACACTCATGTACATTACACTACGCATACACTCATGTACATTACACATACTACACATACACTCATGTACATTACACACACTACACATACACTCATGCACATTACACTACACATACACTCATGTACATTACACTACACATACACTCATGAACATTACACACACTACACATACACTCATGTACATTACACACACTACACATACACTCATCTACATTACACACACTACACATACACTCATGTACATTACACTACACATACACTCATATACATTACCCACACTGCACATACAGTCATGTACATTACACACACTACACATACACTCATGTACATTACACTACACATACACTCATGTACATTACACACACTACACATACACTCATGTACATTACACACACTACACATACACTCATGTACATTACACTACACATACACTCATGTACATTACACACACTACACATACACTCATGTACATTACACACACTACACATACACTCATGTACATTACACTACACATACACTCATGTACATTACACATACTACACATACACTCATGTACATTACACACATTACACATACACTCATGTAACATCTACAACATTTCTAATACACACTTACAAGGCTAAAGCATTCCTCTAATGCCTCTTTTGTCAATACTAATTATTTCAGTCTTGAACCAAATTTCATCATCACTGGTTAAATTATCTGCATTTCTGCCTCTAATAAACACCTGCTTAATTCTCAGTAATTATCCCATCAATAAAGAAGAAGACAAACTGCCTGACTAATTCAATACTCACTTTATGATTAGTTAATAATGCCACACTACAACGTCTAAATCAGATGAGAAAACCACAGGTGATAAAAGATATTAAAAATGCTTTGGTATATCATACAGGATATTAAAGCAGCGTAGGAGAAACTGGTGTGCAGGCCTGGCCGTCACCGATAGCCTGCACTGACCCACCATCCTCTCTACATCAAACAGGATTCTCTCCCAAAATCTTTTCCTTTTCTTCCTCCAGCTCCCACTACGCACCCCTTCATGAGCAGGTGGCGGCGGGTATTACAGTGCAGAACTTAAACTAGAAACGGGTACGCTGAGGTCACAAGTTTACATACACTTGTAAGAGACATTTATGTTGTGGCCATTTCAGGATATGAATGCTTCACACAACAGTTATTTTTTTTAATAAAAAAATACTTTTGAACCTACTGAGTAGAAAATATACATAAAGCACACCAAATACACACTAAGGGAAAGTAGGTACATTGTTGTTGGGGTGGAGCACTGTGGTAGCAACTTTGAGTCAAATGCCAATAGATCAAATTCAGCCATTCAAAGAAATAAATGTCACATATAAACCTGTTTTCAGACTTAAAAGGACAGTGTGAATTGCAGTATTTACTACATTTACATGTGGCAGAAAGGAAATGCTCCATTTACAAACTGGGCGACACGGCGGCTAAGTGGGTAGCACTGTCGCCTCACAGCAACAAGGTCCTGGGTTCGATCCCCAGGTGGTGCGGTCCGGGTCCTTTCTGTGTGGAGTTTGCATGTTCTCCCCGTGTCTGTGTGGGTTTCCTCCGGGAGCTCCGGTTTCCTCCCACAGTCCAAAGACATGCAGGTGAGGTGAATTGGAGACTCAAAATTGTCCATGACTGTGTTTGATATAACCTTGTGAACTGATGTATCTTGTGTAATGAGTAACTACCGTGTCTGTCATGAATGTAACCAAACGTGTAAAACATGACGTTAAAATCCTAATAAACAAACAAAGCATTTACAAACTCTCGGTAGATTTTTTATCAGTGTTTACAGTGCTAAAGGAATGAGACAAGAACAATAATACAAGTGATAAAAAATAAACAACAGCATAATCAACCTCTTATCAAGTTCAGAAATAGTTAATACTAACAACAAAGGTTACAAAATACACTACTACCCATCAAAACAAATAATGGTAAACACAGTAAAACTCACAAAGCAACTCATGAGCACTATATTTATTACCTATGATTTTGTAAGTGACACCTACCATACAGATAAACTTTGTGGGAATAAAAGTACTTACTATAGCCAATCTGCTGTTCTGTACATGATGTAATTCCTCTGTACCACACGTCCACCACCTAAAAATGATCAGGTCATTAGGGGTCTCTTTGGATTGTTAAATGGGTTATGGCAGGGATGACAGAGCACAAAATGGGCAAAATGTACATACCAGATAGATCCACCTAATAAAAGTACATTTGAACACATCCAATTTTTCAGTGCACTCCAGCAACCAACACTACAAAATTAATAAATGATACTGCTGTAATAACATGCTCTGAGCACAGTTGATCAAGCTTTATAATAATTTGGCTAAAAGGCTCCTGTGTAAAAAAAATCCTCTGTTCCAACACTGGGACCTCAAATTCAACTGAAGTCAAACTATAAAGTGCCAACCTTGGCAGGGGCTTTTTTGGACAGCAGCCTCTAAGCCTGTGATGATGTAAAGCTTGACTGACTGTGAACAGCATAATCCATGTTATAGTTACTTTATGGCAGACCTATTTTTGCTTGTTCTTAGATTGCATCTGTGTGTTCACACATTTCTGCTCAGAATAAGATGACCTGTTGATTTTTTCTTTCACAGAAAGTCATCAGCTATAGTCAATCATAACTGCCAACACGGAATTAAAAGGTCGCAAAATGTCATAAACATAAATTGCACAACAGAACACCATTTAAACATCATTAAATGAATGATCTACGTTACTGCATGTCAATTTATCACCCAGCAGAAATAAAAAACATAGTCATTGAGTCATAGCAAAAGAAAAAACATAGGTAGAAATGATTTTTGTGGGTCCATTTAACAAGACTGCACCAGGGGCCCAACAGGTCAATCAGCCCCCCCCTGCACAATGCACTTCTAATTAATTTATCCCCCAAAAAGAAATTAGGTGAGGTGTTCCAGCACCTTACATAGACACAGGTACACATAGAAGTAAGCTAAATACAATAGATAAAAAGAATAAAAAATAGAATGTATTTTAGTAGGGATATAATACATTAAAAGCAATAGAAATATATAGTATGTATGTACATATATATAGTGTAGATGTACCACTGTAGCTGAGTTCCGTGCAGAGTTACGTATGAGGGCAGGAACATCAGCAGCAGCAGCCTTGAGAAGAAGGTGCTGGAGTGAAGGTCAGATATGAGAGGGGCTCCGTCCTGGAACAACCTGTTAAAAGAGAGAGGGTGGGGAAGGGGGGAGCTGGGGTGAGGGGGAAGGGTTCGGTCACTGTCAATTGGCCTTGAGGAGATGCTTAATGTGCTCCGGAGAACCTCACCACGTGGGGAGCACTGATGCAAATGCTGACAGTCCAGAATGGGCCCCGAGATAACCCAAACAGAACGAGGGTCAACGAGGCTGCGGAGCCAACGATCTCTGCCCGCCTCTCTTCCTGCCCATTGCTTTATCTCATTCAGTGCTTTTCTATCCCTGACCCATTCATACGGCGCTCGTAGGCATCGCTTATCAATTTATCTATGTACAGATTAATTCATTTGTGTACGCTGATGTGTCGACTGATTTGTTTTTCAGCATAAGTAAAAAGCTTTCTCACTGGCACATAGTTCATCAGGATGTACAGGTCCGGGTGCTGCCATCTTTGGCTCACAGGGCTCATGAGAACTAACTCTGACTGGTCTGTCACAGGGCATCACACAATCACTCTCTAACTTGCTAAAAACCAAGAATTTTTGCTTAGTTTTTTTAAGTAAAAAATGTTCTTTAGTTGCCTATAAACACAGATATAAAGAGAAAACCAAAGTGCTGAATGTATAGATAGTAGTGTTTATATTTTTTATGAATTCTAGAGTCAGCATAAAACGTAATGTATGGGTACAGTGAGGATGCTTTGTCTCAGCAGCACTGTGTGCTTTGTGTTACAGGTAATAAGAAAGCAGCTTATAATAAAACACAGCACAGTCTTGTCCTGATGGTCGTACCACATGTGTTCCAGCTGTATCACGTACAGTGGCATTTAAACCTGTGAATGGCATTTTGCTACTAATATAAATGGGAAAATGGTGTACAAACTCTTTAGCAACATGTACATCATGGAGATTTTGTGATTGAAATAATTTTATCTGAGCAGACCAAAAGTCCAAATGTTCGGGTACAACTCTGTTCGGATTGGTCGGTTGACCACTGTCACCAGCTTGACTGCTTGCCCACCGCGATTAGGATCAAATAGTCACTAAAGTGAATAAATAAATGCAAGTGTGGTGGTCTGTAATGTTAACCATAGAGGAATGTATGTGAAGCTAATGACCCAAATCAGAACGATTCAAAAAGACATGACTGAATGTTTTTTTTTTCCAATCGAGTCAGAGTCTGGAGTTTGACCCAGTTGAAAAGCTTTGGCATGGCCTAAACAACATTGGTTGGACAGAATGCCAGTTCATGACCAGAGCATAATATTTGCACTGTTTCTTGTATGAACAAAGTGCATTGCTGCCTCTGGTGTCGACAGGATAGGCTCCCGTCCCATTGTGAACCTGATCAAGATGAAGCAGTTACTAAAAATAAATAAATAAATGGAAACTACAACAAAAACAGTAAATGTGTGAGAACATTTCACCAAGGCTGACCTGGCCTCAACAAAATCCACACAAAAACATTGCACTGATCGATATACCTTCCTGACTCTTAATCAGGAGTTATCCTTGCCCATGCACTGACTCTAAAACAGCTGAGTCAGAAAGGCCTTAGAGACTCTGTTTCTCTCCATCACAGCTCTGTTTACCTAGCAGGATGAGTTCAGTCAAGCAGAGCTATCACTGCATAAACATTAGCCAGCATCCCAGGCTGCCACGACGGAGTCGCTCTTGCACTGTTGAAGCCGGTTCGGTTAGATTGATGGGCCTTCTTCCCAAAGGCGTCATTCTCATCTGTTTGTTTGTGTGTAAGTGATAAACCCGGCTCAATAATGACCTCTGCAGAGGGTGGGTTATGGAATGGGATCAAGGTTATATCTATTAGAACTGTCCAAAATTTGCTGACTGGTTTGCTCGACCTACGGTTGGGTCAAAATGATTTGATGATCAATTAGCAATGGGAGGTTAAAAAAATACACAAACTGTCTTGAATGATAAGAATTTGACATTTACATACAGAAGCACTTTCCAATTTAAGCACACAAACCTGTTACAGATCTGATAACTAGAGATGGCCAAGATGAGATTTAAATATTTTAATAAATTGTTGCTATAACCTTTTACCTGAAAAAAGTGGATCAGCTTGACTTGTACAATATTAACCATTTACATTATTTCAGAGCAGTGTAGTAACAGTTGAATAAAACTACATATTGTTTTATTGTTTTTCATTACAAATTCAAAGCTTTGCAACAACTAATTAAGGACCAAAAAGATCAAGGTGTGGTGCTTTCGTCCATATTTATAGGGGAACTAAAAGACAGAAAAAGTCAAGCGTTCAGTCACATCATGAGATGTTTTTAAGATATTATCAACAGACAACAAAAACATTGTTTTAAATGCAAAAATAAAATAATTTTGTTGGTGTTCTTAGAATATGCCCCCCACTGAATATCACAAATCTGTATGTAATGTACAGTGGGCAGAAACTGATTGAGATTTTAAATCTTTAACAGCACAGTTTTGTAAGCCTGTGTCCATTGCAACCTCAAATTCCTTTTCATGACTGACAGGAGTGAATCTTCTGCTGTTTGCCTTTAGGTTTGATTATATTATAAATTCTAAAATGCTCTTTCACTTACATTGCAAAGAGTGGTTATTTGAAATACCATAGCCTTCAACTAGCCTGGCTGTTTTCTTTACCTCTTTTATTAACAGGGCCTCAACCAGCTTTGGCATGGTGATTGCTGAGGTTACTTTTCTACAACTTTGTAATCATGTATTCAGGTTGCTTTTATTTTCTACACAATAGAGACTAAAAAACTTTATTAAAGAAAGTATTTTAGTGTCATTGTGTTACAGTTTACTTACTGGTTTTGCAAAGTTTTATTAAGCTTCTTCTCTTTTATTATGATTTCTTGAGTGGTTATGACTAACAGTAAAAAAATGATTTTAGCAACTTAAACTATGTGAGTGTATAAGTTTGTCTATCTCTTTATCCATGTCAATTAATTAATAGTTTAGTCTAAATATCTTTTGTAATGATTGATCTTCCACAATGATAAAAAAAACAAGAGAAAT
This sequence comes from Trichomycterus rosablanca, assembly GCF_030014385.1. NCBI lineage: Eukaryota > Metazoa > Chordata > Actinopteri > Siluriformes > Trichomycteridae > Trichomycterus > Trichomycterus rosablanca. The sequence continues at coordinate 37,019,173 of NC_085994.1, forward strand.
TCCATGTTTCACAGTTGCATAAGATTCACATTTATTTGGTTTCAAATACTAAAACATTCTACACATGCTTTCATAACACGTACGGGTCACATTCAATCACAGGTAGTTAAAGAGGTGCAGATGAGGAAAGTCTAAATCATAGCTTAGGAAAAGCACTTGACACGGCACTCCAGAACCACAAATGCTCCACTGTATCACCTGAACCAGTCATAAATACATGCTGATTAGTAATTTATTGCTAGAACTGAGCGCACAGATTGCCCGGTGATGTCTGAGTTTTACCAAGACCACACAGTCTAGCACATTTTGGGCAATCTGGGAAATGAATGCTGAGAATAACAAGATAGTCAGAAATTAGACAGAATTATTTGGAAGCTTATATTCAATTATAATATGTTAAAATAGACATGTTCATTGTGTGTTAGAGTTGTTAAAACACACTGTTAAAATTTTTAATGTCCATAGTACTATAGCAGACTATAAATGGATTGTAGGTGTTCTAAGCCTAAATCTTTTAACACAACTGAGGAAAATGTTGGTGTTCTCAACAATTCTGTCTCATTTCTGATGTCTTTCTGACTTTGTATTGTCCAGATAAAAGACTTAGTGATTGGCTAAATTGTTTTTCTCAGTGGTTAGCTTGTTTACACTCAGTAGCCAGTACCTAGTTGCCTAGCAACACAAGTTTAACCCTTTGAATAGAAAGTATATTATAAGTTTACATGTAATTGGTTTGGTTTATTTTTATTTGGATTAGGGGAAGGAATAAGGAGTGTGTCTATTCCCTGAGAGATCCAGCTACATTTAGAGCCTCCTCATCTGCCTTCATTTGGTTTGTTTATGCCCCAACATTCACCACTACGTCTTTAAAGTCACACAGAACTAACCAGGGAAAAAAAACCCTGAGTTATCACATAAAACTGACCGCACTTTTGATAGTCTTAATAGCCAATCAGCATACCCGTAATGTTTAAATGAAAAAAAGCTGATTGGCTGAAAAGTGTCACAGCATAACAATGATTACAGCGGGTAAACAACAACAAGAAAAAGGTTTGTAAACAGTGGTCATCACAATAACGTCATTAAGTTATGACAAGAATTACATTCTTAATGAAAATAATTCATAAAACAGTGTTTACAACAACAATATATAATACTGGTCATTCAAGAAAAGATGTCATCATTGCACTGAGATGAAAAACGTCCCAGGTAAACCAGACGCTCAAAATGGAGTAAAAGTGAAATGCTGGTGTTTTACGGACTAGAACAATAAAACACTCTTTTATTTATGCTGACATAGCGTGAATGATCATGCTACATGAGCATAATGTTATATCAGACATTGCAGGCTGCTACAATGGTGGTAAGACACGCAAAGAGACGGCCAATGGTGCTATGAAAACAATAAATAAAAGAGTAACACTTTTTTCCCTGATGAAAGTAAGCAACATGATAACACACACAAAGAGGTAGTTTCAGTGTAGAAATTGCAAAAGAAAAAAAAATACAAACAATTAACAAATGCAAATTTTGCGAAAACAATTCAAAATATATATAAAAGAAAAATCAAAAATGGGTGTTTCAAGGTCACTTTCAACACACAGTGAACCGTCAATTGTAGCTTTTGCAATCAGGGACTAGCTAAGTAAACAATATGTTCCTCAAAAAGGATTTTACAGCTTACTTTAGAACATATGTACTCTCTTTCAGCCTTTTCTTCTGTTACACGCATCATGGCCGGGTTGATGTACAGGTTAGAGAGGGTCATAGGATGGTATGATCATGATTTGTGTGGAGTATCTCTGAAAAAAAAAATCCCTGAGCTTCAAAGAATCCCACACGGATCAACCACCTACATCTCAACCTCAGCTATCTAACTGCATTTCTAATGGACCTCAGCAACCCACACAACACTTGTAAATAATAGTGTAAAAGGCAAACAAAGCAGAGGTCACATTTGGGTAAAGGCTTGTTTGTGTAATAGCTTGATATATTAAAAAGCCTGCTCTCTTTTTTTATGGGTGCAGCATTATTACAGTAACAAGAAAAATTAAATGAGGATGAACATTATTTTCATATTTTGAGCCGAATCACAGTCCTGAGCACAGTATAGGATTTACAGTTCAGCCTGACCTCTGATAATGAAACGTCAACACACAGCATACAGAAAGTAATAGGCCTTCACCCTATAACATACACCAGAAGCAAAATAACATTCACAATAGCTGTGAGTATAAACAACATGTAAGGTTCAACTAAAAGAAAAGGAAAAGACAAATGAGTAAAAAACATGGATCAAATGGACAGTTAGAATTCTGATAAATAAGAGGATGAATTAAGCTGCAGTTGGATGAAGTGGTAATGTTTGGCCTAAATGAAGGTACTATTACACTAGGCAAGTGAATAAAGGATTCTTGAGGCTTCTTCTTACTGCACATACATAACTAAGCACCACTTTAATACCAGCACCAGAACCCAACATTTCATTTTGGCACCAACATTACCAGGTCCAAAAACTTATCAGAATATGTATCAAAGCTACACAAAGCTAATACAAATTCCAGTCATTCGTTCAGTGCAGTGGGAAAAGTCCAAAACTGACCAAGTTTATTAGCAAAGTCACAAGTACAGGTACAGGTTTGGCACTAACAGAACCTAATACTATTTGTTGGGCTAGCAGGCACTAATAAGGACTACAATGGACCTGGAACCTTTTGTATTTGTAACTTTGACAATATACTGCTTCGTCCTGACACTGGTATTTGGAACTGGACTTGAAACCTTTGGTATAAAAAGTGTGGCTCTTGTTACTGAAACGTTTAACTTCAGTACTGGTACAAGTATTGTCTGTACTTAAATTAAATGTAAATTTCACCACCAATAGCTACAACACCAAAAGCTCAATTTCTTCTACCCAAAGTAACTGAGACTAGTAATTTTGGTTCTTGGACTAAGGTACTGTGAGTGGTAATTTTAGCTGCTGGCCAGTGGGAAACACATGTCTCTTTGGCACCAAAGTTTTGGTGCTTTGTGCAGTTGAAAAAGTCCAAATATGATAAAACGTAATTCCTCAAACTTTGCCTTTTTATGTGGTATTTATCCAATCAAAAGTTGTAAAGCAGTTTTACTATCTTTAGCATAATGTTCATTACCAGTGTTACCACCATGCATTTGGGAGGCCTTGGGGTGAGGGATGGGGAGCCGGGGCATTACCGAATCAAACATGCACATCTTTGGTATGCCCCTGTGCTAGTCATTGTCTGCTGCAAAATATGTAAACATTACTCGACACATGTCTCAACGATTTTTGGAATGTTAGAATTGAGAAATTTGAACAAGTACGTCCAGCGACGGTTCGGTAAAGCAACAACAAAACTCAACGCTCCCAGGACGCCAGGCCAGGCGGCCCTAAAGCTCAGCTAACGTGGCACTCACGTTATACTTATTCCCATCAGGGTTATGGTAAAACTTTATCATTAGCATTTCATAATCTCCCCAAATACATTTTAAAAACACCCACTTCTTCCCTAAACAAAAAAAAAAAAACTAAAGGGACCTACAATGTCCAGAAACTACAAACTACAAAACCTACATCACTGTGAGCTCAATCCTGAGTCTGGGGAGGTCATAAAGTCGGTCGCTTTACCCTGTTTTCAATGGTCAGTCCAGCAGGGGGTAAAAGGGGGAGCAGGGGCAGGTGAGGGCACAGAAGGTACTGTATACACCAATAAATACAGGAACAGATTCTAAACCTCCAATAGACTTTCACATGGGCTCAGAACTTCACACTTAATTTTTGTATATATAAAAATACAATGCAATATTTATTTTGGTGGTTTGCGAGGAAAGAAACTATAAATACATTTGTAAATTATAGATTTGGAAAACCACTCCTCTAATGGAACAGTATGCAATTTTTTGTGTTTGTGCTTGTGTCAGTGCAGAAACAAGGCCTTAAAACATTAGTCGTGTCCATTTATTTTCTAATGTAATCTGTGCATTTTTCCCTTTTTGTTCCAATCTATTAAAATTTTCCAATTTCCCAATCCAGTCCCTCTCTGTCGCCGGCCACTTCTTTATGCCAGCAAGCAAAAGGCAGTGGAGTCGTACAGAGAGCTGTACAAAAGATTAGGCTATAGACTAATTGTTTTTAGTGTCTTGACCAGAATGCAGAGATCACGGCAATAAGGATGAACCAATTGTATCTGGTAAGCACCAGGACTAGCAAGGCCGACAGCACCACCGAGATTCAAGAGCTCAAGCTCCCCATGGTGGTGGAACAGTACATCAGACTGTTAGACAGGCAATTAATTGTTCATGTCATCAAGAAATTACATGAACATTAAATTGCCATTTAAAGCACATCAGTTTTATACCTGCAATACATATTCCTGCCAGAGAGGTCTCCAAATACCTACATGTACATACTGCAGCTTTAATAAGCAGTTTGAGTGATGTTCTGAGCTCAGTTTCAGTGTGTATGGAGGACGTTCTGTAGTCCTGCTTATCCCTGCCATCCTTAAATAACAGTTTTGGTCAAAAAAATAAAAAAATAGGAGACACATACAGCCTTTATGCTGTGATTGTAGAACATTTTTCTCCAGCCCACATCGTACCAGTGTTAACAGTCTTGATGACTACTGAACAATACAGTGCAAGTGTGTGTTTTCTAAAGCACACAAGAAAACATGTAATTGTCAAAGCAGCCAAGCAGTACGACTGATATGAGGACAGAGAAGGCACCTGAAGTGCTCCTCCTGAGGTAGTCCACACATTCCAGCAAATAATTCTAGTCCTAATTCTAACAGTGGCAACACATTCTGCAGTCGGACGAGCAGGATTAAACTCCACTGCGGATTTTGTGCGTTTTCAAACGAGCAGCAGCAGAACTTTGTGTGCAGTGGAGCTCAGTATACATTCAGCTCTGTCTGGTAATAAATAGAGAGGAAAGAAAAAAAACCCTATAAAATAGCTGCATCACATTCATTAAACTGGGGCAGGTCCAAAACCTCGCCCCTGTGCATTCACAGGCGAAGAGGGTGGAGTTAGTTGGCAGGGGCGGTGCCCTTTGTCACACAGGGGGAGGAGCTTGTCCTGTAGTTGTTTAGGCTGGACTTACAGGAGTGCAGGACCGCCTTGAACAGCAGGGGGAGCTGCTCCAGAGGAACATTTACCAGTTTCCCTAAAACATGAATGGAGACAAGAGTGAGTTTCACCAGAGGGGTCAACATTAACAGGTAAGCAGGTAAATTTAATTATAATCTTAAGTGGATCTTATAAATCTTGCTGGATTTCTTGACTGATTGACTGTAGCCCATCTGTAACTCCGTACACTTTATCAATCCTCTTTATTCCATTTATAAATAATAAATCAATGGACCTCAATAGGACCCCCACTGACCAGATACTGTTTGGGCGGTGGACACTTTTCAGCACTGCAATGACACTAACATGGTAATGACATAGTAGTGTGTGTTGTACCTGTTTTTTCTATGATTTTTAAACACCCTAAAGACAAATCTGTGAAGAGCGGCATAGTGCTCCAACCAAATACAAGGTCAACAGTGTCATGTGACTAGAAAGTGTCTACCAATAAAAGACTAGAACACAAAGTTCTGTACACCTATGACCAGTGCTATGGGGTATGTGTTCCTAATAAAGAGACCAGTAAGTGTAAATAGTATTGAAAAATCCCAACAACACTGCTGCACCGGATACAATCATACCAGAACACCTCACACTAGTCTGTCATTAGCAGGTTAGTGTCATTGCAGTGCTGTGAATTGTTGACCACCTGATCCACATCTGGTCAGTGGAAGTCCTATAGGGGTTAATTAATTAATCAGGTACAGGTAGGTATGGGGGGTTACAAAGAGTACAGAGTACCAAATGGGCCACAGTCAGCTTATAAAAAATAAGTGTTATAAAGTCTTATAAATCCATAAGTGTTTGTACCAGATATATGTTCCTAATAAAACGGTACAAAAAGCAACACGGTGCCAGCTTTATTTACAGCAAACATTTCATTGTGAGAGGCTTATAGGTAATTTTCCACTATATTACTTTAATACTAAAAACAAACTGGAGTAATCGTTTATAAGACCTGTTTAAAAAGACGAGCGTGTTTTCCTTTTTATGAAGCAGTGTTTGTATGAAGAAGCAGCCCCCTGCTGCCCTCACTGTAAACTGCAACTGCACTGACAAGCTACCCCTGTAACCACCACCCTACTGAAACCCAAAAATATCAAGGTCTCTTTAAAACCATAATTATTTGAGGTCTAGGAAATAATACAACCTGCCCTATAATTTAAGACAGAAGTAGTAAACCGATTAGTCATTTCAGCCTTTTGTTGTAAATGTAATAATAAAATTAAACGAGATAAACCAGATCTCACAATCACACCCGTTCTGAACAGTGAATAGAGCGTGAATAGAGCTTTACCTGCAATGCAGCGTATTTCAGGGAGACACATCATGATCTCCGGGAAGCGTTTGGGCTGGTGAGGATACTTGTACTCAGTGTAGTCCTGGCACACGTACCAGTACCGCTTGTTCAGCTGCTCCAACTGGGCCACGTTGGTCAAACCTCGGATATCTAGAGTACAGAGAGACGTGATCATCAAATTGAAGATGTGTCTGCAATAGGTTTGTTTTTCAACACTGTGGTTTATTAGCACTTATTTTCTGTATTTTCTGTTCAGGGGCCTTGTAAAATACAGAACAACCTGTTTTGTGAACTAAACAACACTAGTTTGAAGACTTGCCAACCCAACAAAACAATCCAAACTACTGCTGAAAAAACAAAACAATCCAAACATGCTGAGAAATGCAAGCTAATGCGGTAGGACTGGTGCTGGGTGGGTTAGAGCTGGGTTACCTTGATTGAGAAAGTTGATGGCCTTCATGCAGGCATACTCTTCATTGCTGACCTTCAGTTGGTGGAACTTGCGGAACAGATAGATCAGCTTCTCCATCACCTCCATGCCATCCTCACTAAACCTACACACACACACACACACACACACACACACACACACACACACACACACACACACATTATCAGCACATTCCATTCTAGCCATTCCATTAAATAACGGTCACTTACAAAAGCTCCACGTTACCTTGTACTAACGTAAATTGATTTGTACGAATATTATGTCATAATATCTTTCTGCCTTTGTATGGAATAGTTTTTGGTGTGGGGTTAGATAGGTAGGCAACTCCATATTATTGCCTAAGTTTTTGAAATATCCAACAAGCTTTTTATGAAGCGTCTATATACTTTTGACCATATAGTATGTTAATATTACTACTGTTAATCGGTTAATATATTTCAAATAAAAAAACACATACTTCTAATAGACTTAAAGCTCATGCACAGATACTTAAAGAAAAGGAGACTACAGAGTCAAGGTGCATCGGACAGTTTCCCAGTGGCCATTTACAATTTATTTATGACCAATGCCTACAACAAATAATGAACAATATTTACATTTACATTTTTGGCATTTAGCAGACGCTTTTATCCAAAGCGACTTACATTACAGTGACAGTATACAGTCTGAGCAATTGAGGGTTAAGGGCCTTGCTCAAGGGCCCAACAGCAGCAACCGGCAGTGGTGGGGCTTGAACCAGCAACCTTCTAGTTACTAGTCCAGTATCTTAACGACTAGGCTACTGCTTGCTTGTATCTACTTTGAAAACTTGGTATCAGAAATGATGTACCAAATGTGTTATTATTAATAGTAAAAGTCCTAAGATGCCATTCACCCAAAGCAAAAGCTAAAATCCAGCCCACGTCACCTATTTACCCATGCTGGAATAATTTAATCATGCATTGTACAGCTCTGATAATCTTTAATTCACTTATTTTTGTAGCACTGCATCACTTATCAGCTCTGATTACAATCCCACCTTAATTCCCTCTGCCTCTGTGAGCTCTCCTCCCTGATAGTGGCCCATCATTTTAATTAGTACCTGCGCTGTTAAAGTGGATCTTACACGCTGTGATCGTATCTGCATGCCTAACACCGCTGTAAATCCACACAGGAGATAACAAGGGTCAGCTCCTGCTTCCAGACTAATCTGCACAAACTATATGCACCCCCCACACACAACACAAACAACAAACTCTGACCACAACAATGCAAAACCCTGCTAAAACTTCAACAATCAAGAGTTTGAAATCTTTCTGAGCTGAATCAGACATCAAAAACACAAAGGAACAGAAACCTGGTCCATGTTTTATGTCTGAGCGGAGAGAAGAATGCAGAAGAAAGACATGACGGCACTATTTTATTGTCTGTACCATCACACAGCCTCCCACACACTCTTTCTTCCTCCACACACACATTTCAACTTGCTAGACCCGAACCCAGATGCCTGCAACTACCTCAACCATGAAGAATAGGCCAACTGTAATTATTTATAGCCAATAAAGCACAAATCACTACAGACATTCCCACCAGCCCTGTCAAGATCAAACCCAGTGTATACCTTTCCCCTGACACACCAACACTTAATTATACATGTACCTCACCTGTACCTCATCAATCATACGCTCGAGAGGAAACAGGGCCCTTGGTTACTCAGTGTTGGTTTATGATTTAGGATTAAGATACAAATACTATTAATATTACATTAGATAATAGGAAGCAGCTAATTGGCACAACAAATAGTGTGGGTGCCGCACAGCTCCATTACTAGAATCCCAAAACACTAATGAACACATTCTTGATTTTTACCTTCTACGACCTTCAGTCCATGAATGAAAAATTGCTTGAAGTCATTAATCTTTAGAGGTATAAAATAAATATATAAACTAAATAATGCTTCCAAAGTTGTGGTAACAGTTTGAGGAAGGCCATTTTCTGTTCCAGCATGTCACATGGTTTCAACTATTTGGTGTGACAGGACTCCAGCGGTTTTTTAAAATCTTAATATTTCCATAAATTGCAGCCAGTCTTTCTGGATAGACTCTGGCCCTACTGCTACCCTGATGGGAATAAAGCAATTGCTAAAATTACCATGTAAAGTTTAGCTCTTATCCTGAAGTAAATCCCACATCTAAAACCTTTAACCTGGATAAATGGCTGAGTGATATGGTTGATTTGGTCCAAAACTTTCTACCAGATCTTAAAATGGTCCGGAACATACCTTTTTCCCTCTCCATCTTAAATTTGGCCTAAATCTGAATTCTAACTGTTAAAAAGTGGACAGGTTTTGATTAGGGGGCTATAATATTAACGTCCTGCTAAACAAATCCAAGTCTGATCTGAAAGTGGCCTAAACTTTAAATTCTAAACTTCAGGGCAATGGTGGTTAAGGTACTTGACTAGTCATTTGAAGGATGCCAGTTGAAGCTTCATTACAGCCAAGTTGCCACAATTGGACCCCTGAGCTAGACTTAATCCTCAAGTTAGTTTGGATAAAAGCTTCTGATATATACCGAAAATGTATACGTAAATTCTGAACTCTGATTCTACAATGGCCCAAAATCAAAATCAGACCTTGAAGTGCACCAAAGAGGAGCATGAGGAGCATCTGTTTAAATTACCCATATACCGTATATGACAAGTCATTTCCATTGTACATTCAATAAAAAGGCCAGTGAATGTGCCAGTGGTAAAGCAAGATCTTCTTTGAACCCGGTTTTAAAACCCTTTCTCCCCTGCCGGTTGAAGTGACTCACCCCTGCAGCTCGTGGTCAGTAGGCGTGTACTTGTCAGTTACATTGGCGAGGTCGCCCAGGATCTGGGCGCTGTAGACAGTCAGGCAGGCCAGCAGGATCAGTTCCTGCCACGTAGCACTAAGCAGGCGCGTGTAATCCTCGATGGAGAGCTCACAGAAGAACGGCAGCTTCTTAATCCATGATATCTGACGGAAGAGCAGCTCATCGGCCAGACGGCACAACAGCGCAAACAGCTCCACCTGGGTCACCTGATACCTGAAAACAAAGGGGAGATAAATGATACTGTCTTATGTTCTAATACAAAGAGGATTGAATAAATAATGCCCTCAAAACCTGAATTCTTAAATCTTTAACAATTATAATTTAGACCTTAAATTGACCAAAAGTCTCAGCTCGGATGTTTCCATGACCTCTACAAATGACCCAAATGTAATTAGATGAACTGATTGATTAAGTGCTTACCCATCTTCAATGAGCATGGGTGTGCCCAGTGGTGCCAGTTCCTCTGCTGCCACCAGCTGGCTGATGAGGGTATGGCTCTGTGGGTACAGGCTTCGAGGCTGGGCGGCATAACCAAACAGGTGTGGAAGCAACTGGTAGTGCTGAGCCACAGCGGTGCCGATGTACTGGTCCCTAAGCGCCGCTGTGTACCCGTTCAGATCCACCGACCGACTGCATAGAGGGCAAGAGGGAGACGGGGGTTAAATTAAGGTGTGAAGGAGTGAGGAGAGTCTTCGGCTCATCAGCATAAAGCAAAACAGACATTCAGATTCAAACTCAAAACAAAGATCTAACCGACCAGCAGATGATCTGGAGCACTTCTGGATTAGAAAATATTGTGTGATGCAAGTAGGAGAAGGAACATGGCAACACATATCACATGTTTGTTTGGACGTGTCACCATATTCAGGTTAATCAGTTGCCAATCAGTTAAAACAGCGAGGTGTGTATGGAAAGTGTCTTTGATGGACACGAGTGCTTACTTGGAGGAGAGTGTGGATGCGGGCGAGGGCTGGTTGCCATCGGAGACACCGTTGCCAGGAGAACTGTGATCACTGTCACCATTGTTGCCCCAGGTGTGCTCGGCCAAGTTGGCCTCGTCCTTAAACTCCTGACCAGACATGATCCTCTCAATCTCCTCATCTGAAATCTGAAGGGAAAAAAGAGTTACCAAATACCTGGCATTGGCAACAACAAAAATAAGTGAATAAAACTCTCAGCTTTAATGTTCATTGTTTACCAGGAAAAAAGGAAAAGGAAAAAAGAAAGACAATAAAGATAGTTGTGGATGCAGAGATCATTAGGCTTTATACTTCTATAGATCCTTCAGGTGTGTGTTGTGTATTGTATAATGGTTCAGGTGTGTGTGGTGTAGTGTAGTGTATGATGTTTTGGGTGTGTGTGGTATAGTGTAGTGTATGATGGTTTAGGTGTGTATATTTGTAATGGTTCAGGTGTGTGTGGTGTAATGTAGTTTAATATGGTTCAGGTGTGTGTGGTGTAATGTAGTTTAATATGGTTCAGGTGTGTGTTGTGTATTGTATAATGGTTCAGGTGTGTGTGGTGTAGTGTAGTGTATGATGTTTTGGGTGTGTGTGGTATAGTGTAGTGTATGATGGTTTAGGTGTGTATATTTGTAATGGTTCAGGTGTGTGTGGTGTAATGTAGTTTAATATGGTTCAGGTGTGTGTAGTGTAGTGTAAAATGATTCAATTGTGTGTGGTGTAGTGTAGTGTATAATGGTTCAGGTGTGTAGTGTAGTGTATGATGGTTCGGGGGGGTGTAGAGTAGTATATAATGGGTCAGGTGTGTGTAGTGTAGTGTAAAATGATTCAGTTGTGTGTGGTGTAGTGTATAATGGTTCAGGTGTGTGTAGTGTAGTGTATGATGGTTCGGGTGTGTGTAGTGTAGTGTATGATGTTCGGGTGTGTGTAGTGTAGTGTATGATGGTTCGGGTGTGTGTAGTGTAGTGTATGATGGTTCAGGTGTGTGTAGTGTAGTGTATAATGGTTCAGGAGTGTGTGGTGTAGTGTAAAATGATTCAATTGTGTGTGGTGTAGTGTAGTGTATAATGGTTCAGGTGTTTGTAGTGTAGTATATAATGGTGTGGGTGTGTGTAGTGTATGATGGTTTGGGTGTGTGTAGTGTAGTGTATGATGGTTCGGGTGTGTGTAGTGTAGTGTATAATGGGTCAGGTGTGTGTAGTGTAGTGTAAAATGATTCAGTTGTGTGTGGTGTAGTGTATAATGGTTCAGGTGTGTGTAGTGTAGTGTATGATGGTTCGGGTGTGTGTAGTGTAGTGTATGATGTTCGGGTGTGTGTAGTGTAGTGTATGATGGTTTGGGTGTGTGTAGTGTAGTGTATGATGGTTCGGGTGTGTGTAGTGTAGTGTATAATGGTTCAGGAGTGTGTGGTGTAGTGTAAAATGATTCAATTGTGTGTGGTTTAGTGTAGTGTATAATGGTTCAGGTGTTTGTAGTGTAGTATATAATGGTGTGGGTGTGTGTAGTGTATGATGGTTTGGGTGTGTGTAGTGTAGTGTATGATGGTTCGTGTGTGTGTAGTGTAGTGTATAATGGTTCAGGTGTGTGTGGTGTAGTGTGAAATGATTCACTTGTGTGTGGTGTAGTGTAGTGTAGTGTAGTGTATAATGGTTCAGGTGTTTGTAGTGTAGTATATAATGGTGTGGGTGTGTGTAGTGTATGATGGTTTGGGTGTGTGTAGTGTAGTGTATGATGGTTCGGGTGTGTGTAGTGTAGTGTATAATGGTTCAGGTGTGTGTGGTGTAGTGTAAAATGATTCAATTGTGTGTGGTGTAGTGTAGTGTATAATGGTTCAGGTGTGTAGTGTAGTGTAGTGTATGATGGTTCAGGTGTGTAGTGTAGTGTATGATGGTTCAGGTGTGTAGTGTAGTGTAGTGTAGTGTATGATGGTTCAGGTGTGTAGTGTAGTGTATAATGGTTCAGGTGTGTGAGGTGTAGTGTAATATGATTCGGGTATGCGTGGTGTAGTGTAATATGATTTAGGTGTTTGTGGTGTAGTGTATAATGGTTCAGGTGTGTGTGGTGTAGTGTAAAATGATTCAATTGTGTGTGGTGTAGTGTAGTGTGTAATGGTTCAGGTGTGTGTAGTGTAGTGTATAATGGTTCAGGTGTGTAGTGTATAATGGTTCAGGTGTGTGTAGTGTAGTGTATGATGGTTCAGGTGTGTAGTATAGTGTATGATGGTTCAGGTGTGTAGTGTAGTGCAGGGGTTTTCAACCTGTGGGTACTTGTCTGGGGGGGCGCAAGTGCCTGACCGGGGGGCGCGGCATTACGAGATTTTTTTACTTCTAAAACTAAAGCAATTCATTTTTCACCCACGGGAGACTTGTTTCATTACTCTAACTGACCACGCTCACACGCACATTTAATGTTATTCAGTTCCGTCTGAAAAAAACCTTCAAAATAGGGCTCACAGCGAAGATAACCGGTGACAAAAGCAACGATCGCTGTTATAGGACGTGTTTGTGTCTTTAAGAGAGACGCTCTGTTCACAGTATCTATTATAAGTGACTCAGGAGTCAATTCATTTTAAGCGCAGCATAAGTTTCTTTTCTCAGTCATCTCTCCGTGTTTACTGTTATAATGAATGTTGCGGTTGTAAATAAACACCAAATACTACAGAACATTTTGTGTGACTCGCTTACCTTAAAAAGCTCAGGCTTAATTATACTGAGTATTACCACAGAGTCAGAGTCGTTCTGCCTGTGGAGCTAAACGTTTTCAGTCAGAGCAGATGATCCTGAACTAACCAACTTAGTAATTGATGAACTTTTGTCTATGCTTGACTCTGTGAAGTAACGTTTTCTGCTCTCGTCTACATCAAAAAGCAAGAACCGCTTATTTACCGCTGATTTACCAAAGTGAACCATGAATTTATATAATGTGCTGATAGAATCGGCTCAGATGGGGTCTAAAACTAAAGCAATTATCTTTTTATCTTTTGTATTATCTTTTTAAAGTAATATTTTCAATCAGCAAAATTGCATCGTATGTATGATGTGCACAACATTAATGACGTTATTTTAGCTTGTCAGAAGCTTTCTCAATGATTTCTGTGCGGTGGTTGACGAAGGGGAGGGGTGTGTGGCGCAAGTTGGGGGGGGGGTGCAAGTTCGCGGTTGGCACACAAAGGGGGGCGCATGTCCGAAAAGGTTGAAAACCCCTGGTGTAGTGTATAATGGTTCAGGTATGTGTGGTGTAGTGTAATATGATTCAGGTATGTGTGGTGTAGTGTAATATGATTTAGGTGTTTGTGGTGTAGTGTAATATGATTTAGGTGTTTGTGGTGTAGTGTAATATGATTTAGGTGTTTGTGGTGTAGTGTAATATGATTTAGGTGTTTGTAGTGTAGTGTAATATGATTTAGGTGTTTGTGGTGTAGTGTAATATGATTTAGGTGTTTGTGGTGTAGTGTAATATGATTTAGGTGTTTGTAGTGTAGTGTAATATGATTTAGGTGTTTGTGGTGTAGTGTAATATGATTTAGGTGTTTGTGGTGTAGTGTAAAATGGTTCAGTGTGTGTTGTAGTGTAGTGTTTGCAATCCATGATGGTTTAGCTGTGTGAGGTGTAGTGCATGATGGTTCAGGTATGTGAGGTGTAGTGTAGTGTATGATGCAGCTGTGTGTGGTGCATGATGCTTTAGGTATATATATGTGTAATAATTTAGATGTGTAGTGAATCTGGTGTGTGTATGTGTGTGTGTGCGCGCACTCGCGTGTATGAGCACAGAGTGACAGTGCGGGGTCAGAAGGCGAGGCGGGGACCGGCCTCAGGTGCGGTTCAGCCTCATGCTTTATAAAAAAAGGAACAAAGCTGTTCTTTCATAACTCCACTCCCCCCAGCAATCAACACACAGCCACATATGGTTCATCACTCTAAATAGAGTCTAAAGCTTAATGACTGCACTCTGAACACTAATGTAACCTAACACACACACACACACGTTTAGCTATTCAGAGCTCCTGATTCGTCAGCCCACGTGTCCGCTTTTCTAACAGCTGACCTGCACAAGCACACACCACCTTTCTGATAATTAGACATTTCATCAAACACAAAAGGCTGTTTTATTCTATTGGAGAATTAAACGCTCTCAGCAAAGGTGCAGGAGCATACATGCAAACACACACGCCAACACAGCGATATGATGAGCCTAATACGGTCTGAACGAGAAGAATGACAAGAAGGTGCATTCAGCTGAGCCGCGGCCTTGAAGGAAAGACATTCGCTAATGAAATTAACCTATTTCATTTAATCTCTCTTTGTGGCTTTATCTGCATCCGTATCGCTCTCTTTGAAGTATACACAGAGACAATCCTCAGTAAGCCTGATCTTAATTAAGACATCCACAAGAACTAAACATGACAAGAATGTTTCTCAGCCGACGCCAACTTTATACAGAACGAGGGGCCCGAATTCAAAATGAACTGGGAATGAATACTGGCACGCTGAAAAGAAGACGTGTATAAAAGAGAATGCACGTTTACCTGAACAGGCCCGATGCTTTTGTTCCTCCCACCTGGCATGCCATCCTCTCTGATTGCTAAAACACATAAAGCAAAAAAAAGTTTCATATGACACGTCTTTAAAACAGTGCAAAGAAATGATTTCCTAATTCACAGTCTTTCAATCCCTGTTCAGTCTGCAAGTGGTTGGAAAACGTGCTGTAAACGTCTCTAGCAATCAAGAAGATGAATTTTATACGTCAAATCTGAGTATTTTAAAGGTAAAAGTTGTCCTCTTGAGAAATAAGGAAGCTTTATTTTATTGATGAACTAGTGAACTGCTGTATTTAACTGGCAAACCCTAAATAAAGGAAAAAGGGTACAACTGATTTTATACCATTAAGGTTACAACCCAAGCCAAAAGAAAAATGACTTCTGTGCTTCCATTTCTGAGTATACAGCTGGAGTTTGGTTTGGCTATGTAAGTACGGAACAAAACCAAACTCCAGAGTTGTGCACCACTGTCACTGATCTTCATGGACACCCATTTCAATCTCAAGCCAACTTTACAGTGCATGACTTACTCCCTTGCAACTGTCAGCACAGACAAAGCACACAGCCACCAATGAGAGATTTCACACCACTGTTAATACTTTAGTAGCACAAACCCAGACTGTACCTCAATAAAAACTTGAGACCTTTACTGCTGGAATATTGCTGAAAAATAAATAATAAAGTAAAAATAATAGATGTGAGAGGTGTGCTTGAAATAGTGCAGGGATCAAGGCCGCATTTGATGGTGTACAAAGTTACAATATTGTAGTTGAACTCTGTGACCAACGTTTTTCAGAAACTACAAAAAAGCAGACCTGTCCTGAATTAGAAGCTGCTGGAACATGAACTGCATTGTCCACAGGCTGATGTGCAGAAAAAATACCACTTTTTAAAACCTGTAAAAAGTTTGATGTATTTTTTCCATTGTAAAGTTTGTGGATCAGTTTAATGGGTGCAATCAAACTAGCTTTATTTATTCAGGTTAACTGATATTATTTAACTTCTTACACCATCAAATAAATGATATACTGTATATGTATATATGTATATTTTTGACCCAGTGGAATTAAAAAAATCCAAACAGCTAATTAAAAGAAACTATGCTGCATATATTTTTTTTAATCTTAGTTCTGCCCTGACTTTATGTGCCTTAAAAGTTAAAATACAATTCAAAAAT
This sequence comes from Trichomycterus rosablanca, assembly GCF_030014385.1. Classification (NCBI taxonomy): domain Eukaryota; kingdom Metazoa; phylum Chordata; class Actinopteri; order Siluriformes; family Trichomycteridae; genus Trichomycterus; species Trichomycterus rosablanca. Next base: position 37,035,582 of record NC_085994.1, read on the forward strand.
TTTTAAATAAAAAATTCCCCTGCTTTTACTTTGAATTTTTTTCGTTGCTGAAACGTTCCAGTAAGTATAAAGGCTCTATATGTTGTGTGTGCAGTAGAATGTGGTAGTAAAACAGACAGTGAATGAATGAATGAATGAATAATCAACGGTGCAATTAAATTTAAACCTCTAGTCTGATCCTAGATTTTAGGATCATTGGGAGTTATTTGGATCAATAATGCTGGTTGGCCAACTTGTCATTACACTGGACTGTTAGATAAAGAGACCGGAACCTTAATGACTGATTAAAACGTCTCTGAAATCGATCCTGATGGGTGTTTCACAGTCTGGCCACAAGGGGGCGATATAAGCTAATATTATGCCAGTTTTTCATTCAGCTCTCGTTTAACAGGGAAACAAAAATAAATAAAGTTTATCTAACCAATTCTGTAAAAAAATACAAATACAAAAGCATAATATATAAGAAATCAGTGGACAAAATTAGGAAATATAAATAAAAAAGAAAAAAAATCCAGAAAAATTAAAAAAGCAAAATATGGGCAAAATAGTTTAAACACAATAAAGGTATGGTAGAGGCGCTCGAGTGGCACAGCTGGGATCCTGGTAGAGAATCTAATTCCCGAGAAATGCTATCAGCCGGTCGGGCATCTACATACAGACATGACTGGTTAAGCCTGGGTTGATGATCAAAGCCCGGTGATGAATTGGCATCTAGTCCAGAGTCTGGTATTGCATTATACCTAATGATTTCAGTGAAGCCAGAAACACCCTGACCCTGACCAGGATAAAGCGCTGGTAAAACATGAAAATGGGATGAAATAAATACGGTAGTAATCCTTTCAGAGAAAAAAATATGGTCAGAAACAATAAAATATACAGTAGGTGTAAAAGAAAAGAACCAACAAAAAAAATTAAAATGTTCAGTTCATTTATAATCTATGGAATCAAAAATTAAAATGTTCAGTTCATTCATAATCTATGGAATCAAAAATTAAAATGTTCAGTTCATTTATAATCTATGGAATCAAAAATTAAAATGTTCAGTTCAGTTTTAAAACCTAATTTTTAAACCAATGCATTTTGTCATAATAAAAAATGAAGTCTCACTATCTTTTCAATCAATCAATACATTTTGAAGATTCACTATGTTTTAAATCAACACAGTTATACAGTATGTTAACTAGATTTTTACATCAGACTGATAGAACAGCTGCTGCAAGAACAGATGTGATGAAAAAAACTGAGCCCTGGTGTGGGTGTTGCCATCTTACCTTTCCTGTTCATGCCCATCTGCAGGCACTTGAGCAGGCGGCAGTACTGGCAGCGGTTGCGCTGCTTGCGTGACATCTCGCAGTTCTTGTCACGGCTGCAGCGATACACGCGCTTGTTGCAGATGCTGCGCTTGAAGAAGCCCTTGCAGCCCTCACAGGAAATGATGCCATAGTGGAGTCCTGTAGCACGGTCTCCACAGATCAGACAGGAGCGCTGCTCAGACTGGTCATCTGATGGAAACAGAAATTAAAATCATGAGTTTGTGAGATGAATTTAAGTTAAGAGATGAACTGTTGCTTTGATGTGCAGGAAGGATCTCCAGGAACAAGCTGCCTGGTCTCGACACGACCGCGTGATTAATTTATGTTGAAGGCCGCAGAGGATTTGTGGCCATTCATTCAAAAGATGACAGAATTTAAATAGGTGGGCACTTAATTTGGTCAAGAAAGCCTTAATCTATGTTCCAGTTCATTCCAAAGCTGTTCAGTGCTGCTGACTTCAGGACTCTGCTCTGTGCACACGGACACTGTCAACCTGGAAATAGAAAGGGCCTTCCCTAAACTGTTGCTGCAACATTGGAAGCTGTAATATACTGTAATTTTCTTTATATAACTGGAGACATGAAAATAAAAGTATTAAAAAAGAACAGAAGGAACAGCCTTAGAATGTGTTAGAAAAAATGAGAAAAAAGAAACTAAAACAAATGAAAAATATTTTATATGAAAACTAAGTAAAATAAATATCTAGTCACCACCCTCCCACTCCCAAAAATAAATACAGGTATAGAAATAAGTACTACACACTTTTAAAAGAACCAGGCCTTAGCAGATGAGCTGCATTGGTCATGGTGTGTGTGGTCTACATGGTGTGTGTTGTTGTGTTGAGGGGGAATTTGCTGGCTCACGTTAGCTGTATCATGGATGACTGGGCAGGAAGAGGGTTCAAACTCAGAGCAGCGGAAACGCGAGCCTCATCTTCCCTTCCTCCCTCCCTCCTTCCCTCATCAGATCCCTTACTGAAGCCTGCTGGAGCCTCGGCCCTTACAGGAACACAGGACAGAAGGTACACGGACTGGGGACTCGGGGGCAGTGCTGATATACAGGACTCTGACAGAAGGGAAGCATCTCTGGTTCAAATGTTGGTCCAGAGGAACCATGTTTCAGCGTTTTAGCACTGAGGGAGGGATGGAGGACTGACAGTGAATATAAATGTGAGAAAACTCAAGTTCAGCACTAAAGCAACATACATGCACTGTTCCTAATCCGAGAGAGGAGCAGCTACACCCAGAGAAACAGAGCAAGAGACGGAAGAAGCTGTAGCTGCTGGAGAATGCGACGGGGTCAACTGCCAGGGCTGCAGGGCTATTAACAGTGAGTTCAAGTCATAAAAGCAGGGTCATGGCCCAGAGGCTTTTCTCCTTGCGTACGAGAGGGAGTTCCTCGGGCCTGTCGTTACAGCGGAGTCAAGAACAGGCCATTCAAACCCTCTGACGTGCCATTTACTCTCCTGTGAGACAGTACAAATACAGTGCCAATGGAGGCCGTGGAAATGAAAGGCTCGGCCGCCAGGCTTTTTTCTTTGTGGCGACGCGGCCATATTGAGGTCAGCAGTGCACCGGAGATGGCATGACCAGCACTGGACTCTTCCCTCACTGCACATGCATTGTTTGGTCTGATAGTAAGAGGCTTTAATGCTCTGAAACCAAAAACACTTACGCATATTCACGTGAGGGAGCTTCAGTTAAAAAAAGTATACTGATTTAATCCAGTCTACCAATAAAATACAATTATTCTAAACGTCGTATAGATAATTATAAACCCAAGTATAACAGTGCATTTTTAAATAATTGAAAAGGATTTTTAGTGGGATATAACACAAAGCAGTGTTGCAGAAACAGAACAATGGACAAAAATACGTTTAGGATAGTATGGAAATGTAAAATATATACAAATATGTTAAAATACAGTTAAAAAATCTAAAGAAATATGAGAAAAATATTAGAAATACAAACTTTAAGGTTTTTTTGATAATTTTTTTAATAAAATACATTTTCTATTATAAAAAATAGATAATAAATAGGTCAATTTGAGAGAGAATCTTTGTCAAATAAAAATACATATTCAAATCTATATTTTAATAAATAACTGAAAAGAAAAATCAATTATAAAAATAGAGAAAAATATAAGAATGTAAATTTAGCAAAAAATAAAATAGAGGGAAAAGATATATTATATATTATTAATATTCTTAAAATCTCAATTTTTTGCTCCTTTTTAAATATTTTAAATTTAAAAAACCTAATTTAAAACAAAACCAGGATTAATCTTTGTTTCTTCCACTTTCACTTATTTACCAGTTAAATGGAAACATCTGAAGGAGTTTGGGTGTATTACCATGAGAATGCGTTTGGCTTTGAGATGAGCCGGGGTGTGCTGAGAGATTTAGCATACTGTACCAGCCCTGTAGGAGCCGCCGGGCTCCTCCCAGACAAAGCATGATGGATTAGGCTTACATTGTTCAACAGGCTTTCCACATTTACAACACACCACTCATTCACACACACACCAACTCACACCGGCACAACAAGACTTACAAATAAAGTACAATACGTGTACTGAACACGGTTCACAGTATTAAAACCAACACTTTATTTACCTACAATTATTACTTTTATATTAACGGCTAGAATTCATTCTATTGGGTTTCTGAGTATCATAGACTATAAATAAAAATAAAACAAAAAATGACAGAAGGCATTCTTTACTTGATGCAAGACCTGACCATAAATGAGGGTATACAAATGCCAATTGGTATCATTTCTCAAGGTTTTATCATTTTTGTAGCACTTGTAGCATTTGAAAGCATTGACTTTAAATAAGCTTAAAATATTGTTCATTAACGTCTTATCAAGGTCAAACTATTCTGATCACAATTCAAATATATCTATTGTTTAATACTTTGGTTTTCCCTGTCATGTTCCTCAGGGTTGTTCCCAAATACTAACAAAAGGTAAACACAGATGGACCTTCAGCATCCTGATTACACAAAGCCACAAATCCAGTTTGAGCTGGATTAGATTGGACTGAGTCTGAATTCAGACTGGTTTAGCCTATAAGCTCCCCTACTGATGCCAAGTAGGTACATTTTACGTTTGGTACAGTGAAAGTAAACACAACACATAAAAACAGAAACTAAACATGAACTACAAACCACCTGAGAAACAAAATAAAATAAAAAATAAAAAAGCAGAAATCTACAAATACTACAAAAACGTACATTTGTTTCTAAAACTAAATGCTCAAACACTACATAGACACATTATTGTGAAATACAAAATTACATTTATTACATTTAATTTGTGGTTAATCAGACAACCAAGCTACATCACATGATTTTATTTTTCATTTGCACTACAGGGCTAACGTAGCTAACTTGACTCGGGAAAGACTTCCATTATTTGTTGTTATATAGCTTTTAGAAGATCATAAAGTCAAGCCATGATGTTGGTAGTAAAGATGGCATTGCTGACTCTGATTCTAAACAAAACCATCCAATCCGCAACCATCTCTGAGCTCATATGTTAGAAAATGATCAGTTAACACATGCCGCTTTGACAAATCTGAAAACAAAGTGGCTGTAAATACCTTAAAGTAACCACATACTGACTGTTTGAATACACATATTGACTGTTACGCTTTTAGAGAGCTACATGTCACGCTCTAAGTGAGAGTTAGTGACTGTATGAAAACTGGTACGAGTTTAGCTGTGAGAAACATTTCAGAAATGTAACGATGTAATACTGGTTTGCTTCACAGTGTTTTTAAAATGGTAAACATAAACAAAGATGTAGCAACACTGGATGACATTGATGAACTGCATTTATAACAGTCTTATTAACATCTGCACATAACATTATAATCTGATCTAAAAACACCATGAGCACAAACATTTCTTAAAACAATTCTGAGTTCTTTTAAATTAATTTGATAGTTTATTTCTGATTGGGGAGCACAAATGCTTTAGAGGAACATGAGCTTCCCTTGTGACCATTTGCTTTGCGTTAATAGTGTTATGCAGGATGCATTGCTGATCGTAAATTATTAAGTAGCCGATGTGAAATGACTGACTTCCTTTAATGAGAGAACGTTGCTACCAACGCCGGCTTCCTTTATTCACACGTCAGGCTCTTTGATTAGCCGAATTTGTCGCCCGTCTCTTTCAAGTGCATGGCCACCATATAAACCTGGAGTTCTCTCACACCTTCACCCACTTGATCCCACAGCGTCACCTCACGACTGCCCGCCCCCGTCTCAGGCTACCCTGTCACTCAAGTACATCCACACCAAGGTTATTACAGTTTATAGATTTAACTACACTTACACAACATCAATCCTAATAAAATATTTTAAATTATTAATAAAAATTTAAATAAAACCAATTAAAAACATTTTTAAAAATGGGGAAAGAGGAGTTTTAAAAATCTAAAAATCTAAAAAGTCTAAAAATTACATTAAAGGCAAGCTCAAAATACAGGGAGTACTTTTAATTTTCCATACATTTTACGTTTAGTACAACAAAAAACTGAAACTAAACATAAAGTATAAACCACCTGAGAAACTTAATAAAATAAAAAGCAGACATGCAAAATAAATTCATAATATAAAAATCCTTACAAAAAAATTTACATTTGTTTCTAAAAATAAAAAATCCAGAACTAAAACTAAACTTAATAAAAAACTTTCTTGTTTAAAATTCGAATAAAATATTTTTATGCTATACAAGTACATGCTTTAGATCTTAATCCATCACAGGACCCCTTCCCTCAGACATAGCCAATCATATCTGTGTAGATGCCCCTCCGGCCGACAGCAAAATGAAGATTTAGACCTGGATCTACATCTATCATACTAAACTCTTTGTGCAACTAAACCTTTGTGCTTATTAAATAAAAGTTACATGTGACTTACACCTGAAATGCTTTTAATTTATTTTTACAGCTTGGAAGTATTTTTAACTATTTTTAAATTTTTAACTAATGTGACATACAGGCTCCCAAAATGTTATCAATAACTTCACAACAAATGTTACAAACTTCAAGTTTTGGGTGGGTGTAGGAGGGGTAAGGCAGCCTCATCTTGAACCCTTCCCTATGCCTTGAGCTGTGTATCCCCCGCTACACACACACACAACTAAGACCCCCTGTTGGCTCTATTAAATTGTGCATTGTTGGCCTGGGGTCAGGCCTGGTTTTATTTTATACATTAGTAGGAGCATGAGTTGCCAAATCAGCAAGTTCTACGCCCAGCACAGCTGCTCAATTACAAAATGCACTAATACCCCCCCCCCCCACACACACACACACATACACACACACACAAACTGAACTCACCAACACATCTGTGTATTTACCCTTAGATATGACCTTTACAAAGAATGAGAGAGCACCATCACCTGTATTTAGCAAATACAATTACTAATACACAAGACTTATATAGGCTAATAAAGAGAAAAATCTAATAACACATTTAACCTGTAGAATTCCAAGCATACATTCTGTTTGTTGATTTATTAAAAATAAATTTTGTTTCGTAAACAAACACTAAACTACAGTACTGACTACAGCTGCTAATGTCATTGGTTGGGAGATATGGTTTTTTTTTACTCTGGTGCATCAAAACACAACATTCAACCCCTTATTGATTAGAATTCTATTTAGATGAGAAATTATAAGTCCTAATACTGGACTTAGTCTGGACTGATTCACCACTGAACATCTTTCTATGTTTAGGATTGGGTCTAGTCTTAGTTCTGAAAAGCAGCCTTTAATCTTTTCCTCTTAAAGATGACAGCTCTTTAATGTTAATGAGTGTGGTGGAGATTTATTCGTATCTGAGATGCAGCTTGAAGTTGAGAAGCGGAGGATGGGAGATAAAGGACAGGAGGTAGAAAGTGGAGGATGGGTTCAAAGATAGATAAAGAGATCCAGATCCAGAGAAAGAGAGATAATGAATGAGAGATAGAACCAGAGCTGGAGGGGGTGCTCTGCATGGGCTTTGTCTTTGTTTCCATTAGAATTAAATCCAGTTTGCATGTGGTGAAGGGTTTCAGTCCTCCTGTACTTTTCCACTCTTTCATTTCATGCATTCCAACCAACATCTCTCAACCCCCCCCCACACACACACATACACACACATAATGCATTCTCACAATTTACTCACTTCAATCAGAGTATCAATGTCTCCTGTATTTTTCTCTTCAGATCTTCTCCAACACAAATGTTTATACTGTATATATTTTTATCTTATCAGAATTTAATATATTTTGAATGAATTTTGCTATTTAGCTTTTTTTATGCATTAGTTTTTACAATATTTTTAATTGATTTAGGTTTAATCATATTATTGTTAATGTATTTAAATATTAAAAATAAATCATAAACACACACTAGAAACCACCTAAACATAAATATAAAAATCTGAGTTAAAATATCAGGTTTTTTTTTCCTGATTTTAAAATCATTTGTTTGTTTTTAAATCAAAATATAAAACAACAAATCTATTTAAATAATTTTCTAATGAATTGAGAAATTACTAGCTGAGATTCCACCTATCTTAAGTGTTAAGTAAAACAACAAACTATCAATGGAAAAATAAATATTGCAATAAAAATCTTGGGGGGAAAAACACACATCCTTAAAAAGCTTAAGTAAAAACCGTTGACAGTCTATTGATTAAAAAAACACTGTAATGAAGTGTAAAATAGTCTCTTTACCTTCAGTGTTTAATAAATTGTAATATGTATACTGTTTAAGCAAAGCATGGGTATATAGTGTGTTTTTTTATTATTATGGTAGAGTTAGGTGTGTAACATTTAGGTTTTTGTGTGACAGTAGCTGATAAGGAAGTGCTAGATCAGATTTTTTTTGATGGATTTCTGGGCATGTATGTATGAATAAAAACATAATTCTGAATTACCAAAGATTCAAAAACATCTAAAGAATAACAAGTCAATAACGTTGTCTTCTAATCATCCTGAGTCGTCTCTGATCTGTGTGATTGGTTCTGTAGGTCTGAACCGCCTCAGTCTTGCACTGTTAGCTTAATCCTCTCAGCTCCATGCATTTCCACATCTAGCCTGACTGACCAGCTCGGACTGGCTCAAACTAAAACATGAATGAGCCGAGCATTGCATAAGAATGACCTTTTCCTCCACCCCCATCTCTGCATTCCCCCCATTCTCAGTTCCAGTGTACTATAGCCAGCTCCACTCATTAGCATTTGTTAATTACGCTAACTCAGCTAACACAGCATTAACTCAAAGCAGCTGCTTTAGAAGGAATTAATAACACTCGGCTGAGACAAGTCCTCCACTAGTCCTCCGGATTTCCTCTGTTAAGGGACTTTTTTCCCCAAAGTTCCAAAAAATCTATCACTCGTAATTAAAAAAAAACCTGTTTTTTATTTCAGAACATTATTAATGGTTGAACCAACATTAGATACAATCCTTTGTATTATTTGGTATCAGTTAATTTAAAACGTATTATTAGCAAATCATGCCAACTAACTTTCATTATTTTTAATGATTTAGGAGCTGTAATTTAATCTGATTTAGTTTATCATACTCTAAAATCATTTATACATACCATGAAAAAGTATTTACCCCCTTTCAAATATCTGATATTTAAAAATGTTTATAAAACAAAGAAAATATTTGGTATAAAAAGTAATTGCCACTTTAAAACTATTACTAACTGGTTGCAGCACCTGATTGTTGTGATTTGTAATCAGTATTTTACTTATATTAAACACTCGCTTTTTTTTCTTTATTTATGAAATTCCTGTTTTGGGTGAAGTTAATGTAATTACTACCACATTTCAAAAGGGTATTTGATCTCTTACTGAGAGTCTGTTATTACTGTGCTTTTGTCTTACTTAATTATTTCAAGTCTTTAGACAGAATATATAAGACCAGTTGTATATACCACATTACTGACATTTAATCATTTATATTTGGGATTACACAACCAGCAGCAACAAGAGCAAAACATACTTTTGTTTATTTTTGAGTGTAAACTCGTTTTAAAGGTTCAAGTTACATCCAGAATGAAAACCTGCTTTACCAGGTTGCCTTGTTGCCTCTTTCCTCATTTTCAGTTAAAGTACTACTACATAAACACAATACAACCATAATAAGGTAGCAAGATTAATCATTATTTACAATTATAATTAAGTTTGTGACCTGGTCAAATAACAACAACACGATGTTTGTTTAATCAACTTGATCAAGTACATCCAACTCAGCCATTCTATCAGACTGTCCATGCACTTTTATTCTGTGACTATTATAGTGAGAATCAATAATATCAGATAAAGCACAAAAGGTTCTGAAAAACACAACGTCTTCATCTCTACTGATCACCTGTCAGTAAGATAATCTCAAATTTAATCCAGCAGAATCCTGCTCAACAACTTGTTCCTCTACGATGTTTATCTTTCAGTCAGTTTAAATTCCAACCCGAGACGAGAAGCACATTTTGATCTGCGTTCTTAGTATTTTTTCTGAACTTTGGAGGCCATTGATTTCTGTGTAATATGGAAAAATATGCAAACCAGTAAAACTTAATGAAGGCCAAAGTCAGGATGTCTCACAAACACGCTAGATTCCAAGGTTTTCAACTGACGGTGTAAAAATTGTTGTTTGCTTGTGAATTTTGTATAGAAAACAACTGTTCTATTTATTTCTATCTATTTCTAGATCATAAAGACAAATAAAAAGCATGACACACCACTTGTGGTTCCATAAATTAATGAATAAAAAATGCTAAAGCTGCAGCGTCTTCCATTCTGCTTTTGTTTAATCATTCTGTCTCTGCCTAACCAACGACATCCTTCATATTGAAATCAGGTGCAGTCTGCACGAGAATTAATATCTTTAATATAATGCTTAATCTTTACAAATATACACGTGTAATACAGGGTCTAAATACATTAAGGGTTTTTTAATGTTTTTTTCATAGCAGTTTGTGCTTATACATATTAAGTTATAACCACTGATGTCAGTAACGCGTTACTTAGTAACGCGTTACTCTAATCTGACCACATTTTTCAGTAACACGTAATCTAACGCGTTACTATTTCCAATCCAGTAATCAGATTAAAGTTACTTATCCAAGTTACTGTGCGTTACTATTTTTGCGTCTCGGAGAGTGACGTCTGGCCTATGCGACAATTAAGTCACGAGCTGCGTCTGAAATCGCATACTTACAGAGTATGCACTAGATTGGAGGAAGTATGCACTACTCGGCCGGTAAAGAAGTACATACTTTCAGTACAGAAGTGTGCAGTATGCACACAACACCGCTACGTACTACACGTGGGGACGTGATGACGTAATATCACCATAGTTACAGACTCATTACAAACCCCACTCGCCAAAATTTTGGATATTTATCGTCTTTTTGTTATTTATTTGTCTCTTACTTACACTTGTGAACAGAGGACTTAGTTTTCCGCTATCTTTCTTGTTTTTTTATTCCGCTTCAATCGCCTACGCAGCTGCTGAATGTAACTAATAAAGTAACTTGTAATCTAACTTAGTTATTTTTAAAATCAAGTAATCAATAAAGTAACTAAGTTACTTTTAAAATCAAGTAATCAATAAAGTAACTAAGTTACTTTTTAAAGGTAACTATGCCATCTCTGGTTATAACTTATACATATTAAGACATTATGTGTGTGCATTCTAAGTACTTGAATGTATATTAAAAACCGAAAAACTGAAAGTGGAGGCAAATGATTTCTTGTATATTTACTTACAGTACTGTGACAGTACACAATCTAAGCAATTGAGGGTTAAGGGCCTTACTTAAGGTCTTAACAGTAGCAACCTGGCAGTGATGGGTCCTGAACTGGCAACCTCTTGATTACTAGTCCAGCACCTTAACCACTATGCCACAACTGCCCTTGTATATCTAAACTATATAGAAGTAAAATTATTACACTAAATCCCTGAGAGGTTTACTCATCACTTATTAAAGATTTGGGAAGTCAGGAAGGCAGCGCTCAATAGTAAAGCGATCTGGAGTTCAAGGGTTAAAAAACATAAAGGGAATTAAAACATGATGCATTTACTCTTCACTGAATCAAGTAAAACTGCTGTGGCTTCCCTTAGGACTTCAACAGGCTACAAAAAATGATACAAAGCAATCGCCAGGTCTTTGTGAATACCATTCTAGAGGGAGATGGTTTATATCTGACTGGAGTCACCCTGCAGCTGGCACTAATTCTCAGAGCGGTGTTAGTTAATTAATCAAGAGCTTCTAATCAATACAAATCCAGCATTCAGCTTCTCTGTGGTATAAATCTCAACGAATGACTGCTTTTTATCTAAACAGAACTAGATATTCCACATTATACCCATAATATCTGTTTAAAATGAATATTTGAATGATCTTTCGAGGTCACATGAGCTGCAGATAAACACTCTTACGTTCAAAGCGCTCGTCAATGATAAATTAAAGAGAGCCGTGAAAATAAATCAATCAGTCCTGGCGATGTCAAAGTAACGCCTGCGCTACACACGGTGCGCTTGTTCATCAAACGTGCGCCTTCCTTGAAAGCTAAAGCCCGGAGTAATACGCTGATGTAAACCTTGCCCGGAAAAAGAAAAGGTCATCTGTGTAAAGCGGTTTTCACCGATCCTAACTTTAGCTCGGTTTTACAGAACCCTGACCTCTTCTACTGCTATTGATCCACACACAAGTTTGAGTCCCTTCCCCCACAACACAAACACACACACATACACCGATCCTCTATACCCCCCACCTCCACCTCCCACCCACAGATGCCACCGAGAGGTGACTTCCTGCCTGGAAGAGTGACGGATGAGATGGAGAAATGGAAGGAAAAATAAAGAGCCGAGGGAGAGAGGAAGGAGCAAGACAGAAGGAACATGGAAAGGGAGAGGTAAAAGGATAAGAGGGTGACCCTGAGATACCCCCCACGCTCCTGTCCGTAACAACAACACAGGAGCTGGGCAGGGCACGCACGCTCAATAGGATTAGCAGCGGAGGTGGGGTCTTGTACAGTAGCCTTTTGAACAGCACACACACAAACACACAATGGAGTTTTTTTTGCATACCACCCTTGGCCATATTCACCCAAATGCCATTTTAATTCCGCTCTCGTTTACATTCAAAGCTACAGGCTTTTTAATGCGACCTGTAAGTTTCATGGCTCATTATCATGGCTCAAATACAGCTGCTTAATACAGCTGTTTGAGCAGCGTTACACGTTATTCCTCACGTGAAGGAAAATAACTGCTGCCTTCATCTCAGACCAAAACCTTGTCAGTTTTTAAATTACAGCCCTCACGAAATCTGTGCCATTTTTAATCTCTTTAAAATTTAAAACTACACATTTTTAATCTGACCTAGGGTTACATTATTATTACACTAATCTAGAGGTTTCACCACAGTGTAACATACAGGCTGCTGTGAAGCTATAAAGACTCAGAATCCAGAATTAATCATTAACAATATTGTTTCCATATGACACCTTAATTTTGATTAAAACCTACAAAACCTCAGCCAGGCTATTCTTCTGATCAAAGGTGGCTTTCCTGATTTCTGTATATACACTGTATAGACAAAAATTTTGGGACGTGTCAGCCACAATGATTGCAAACAGGTATAATAAATCAGTAATATAAAAGAAATGATACACTTCATGTTCCAGTATGACTGTGCCCCTGTGCACAAAGCAAGCTCTATAAAGACATGAACAAAATCTTGATTAAAAGAAACTCCAGTGTCCTTCATGGAGCCCTGACCTCAGCCCCACTGAACAGCTTTGGAATAAACTGGAACATTAAGTGAGACTTTCTTGACCAACAATAGTGTCCAGCAATGAAAATGCTTTCATCTTTGGGCTAAATAGGTACAACTTCCCACAGGTATACTTTAAAGTCTTGTGAGAAGCTTTCTCAGAAAAGCGACTGTTGTTATAGCTGAAAAGATCACGTAGAGGTCACTCTGTTTTATTACCATTTGTTTTTGAAATGGGACGTCCAGCAAATTCATGGTCAGGTGTCCAAATATTTGACCATATTGTTAATACATATATGCAAATACAGATGTTTAAAGACAGTTTAACACATTTTATGTGTCACAAAAACATATCTTGTTCTTTTATTTTAATTTTTAGCTTTTACATTAAAATATTAATGATTAGTTTAAACAAATCACAATAAAAACACTGCCTGCAAGTGTACTTATCAATACTGAACCAAAATAGCCCATTAATGAGGAAAAGTAAAGAAAGCGTCATGTGTTTTCCATCCCTTTTATATCTTAATTTATCACTGTACTAATACAAATGTTTCACCACACTGTGATTAAAACAGACAGACCTTACCGCCTACTAGAAAGACCCCCAATTTACTCTACATTAATCATTAATACTGGGTTGTTGTTTTGTTTTAACAGCTACATAGCGTAAAAATATCCATTAACATCAGGAAAGTCGTATTTTATTCAGAGAAGTAGGTTGATCTGTTGTACATGTCCAAATATTGTCCATCTGTTGCCCAATTTCACTCATGATCAAAGACTTTTGAATTGAAATGTTTTTAGAAGTTACTGTTTCTATCCAGTTCTATAATGTTTCTATTGCAATGATACACTTATAGATAATTAAAGACCTAAAGGTCTCTCACAATTCCAGATTAATTATTATCACTAGAATTTAATTAAAAAACATTTTAGCTATTTGACTAATTAGAACCACCCAAAAGTGTTGTTAAATATTAATTTAAGCTAAATTAAGAGCCACCTTTGCTATCCAATCATGTCAATGCTAACAGAGAGTCTGCATCCAATCCTATAAATGGCTCAACTACAATTAGCTTGTAGTAACACCAGCACAAATATAAATGTCTGACATGAATCTAACATCAACAGAACAAGACGGCAATATCAACTGTTACCATCAGAACCTCAGAAACAACACAAGGTCCACGCTACACTCAAGCATGCTCATTAAAAACACACAGATAAAGTGTGTGAGCTCATCATGATTCGACAGAGTGTGAACAATTGAATAAATGAAAGAGTGACGTGACCGGCCAGTGCAGGAGCACGATTTACACCTCACGTCACCATGTGAGAAGATTTTCACATGAAGCTAAGAAGAGCTCAAGTGCATTACCATAAAACTAACATCGCACTTCAGGAGCTAATATCACATCAACATGATCGAGTGAGCGGGTGTGAATTTTTCCCTACAGGAAGCATTTGGTTACTATAGAAAATCTATAGAGATTTAGAGAAAGTATAACAGGGCTAAGTGCTAATGATAGTAGCAAATTTACCTCACAGGTACGGTCAGTCTTTTTATAACACTGTTGTTCTACAGAAAATAGACATTTATTATTAATAATTAATTAATTAATTATTATTATTTAAAGTTGTATAAGACATCAATCTATTTCTGTACCAATTTTATTGGAAACTTTTAGTATCATTTAAACCTGAAATCTTTAAAATAAACCTAAATTTTACAAATAGCAAGAATTGTGAAAGTCATTAGAAATAATGCCATTTATTTATATAACTCTCAGTAACAAGCAGCCTTTTGAACTGTTTTACCTTGTTAAATCATTAAAGAATTATTAGCGGATAATAAGTATAATAAGAATATTATTACAATATTCTTGAATGTGACTATTATGTCAGCTAACCACCTCTCATAAATAAATCTCATCTTTTACCATATAAGTATTTTAATAATTAATTGATTGCAAGTTTTTGCTATGTTGCCATATGTGAAGGCCAAACACACTGCTGTAAAATAAAATACACGCAACTCAATATAAAACAAATGGCCCCTGGTGCTAATGTAATCCTGACTGCCACGTCCGTGTTTTCTTTCAGCTCTGGAGATGAGCAAATGTTACGACGGCGGTTTTATGATCAGCTGAGAAGAAACTCAAGTCAAAGTGATAAAACCGGGAGGAATGAGGGGTGAAGTTTGGGCTACAGAAAGGAGGGGGTAGAGGGTTTGGGTGAGTGTGTGGATCGGGGGTTTTAACCAGATGAGCAGTGAGTTCCGCTGACCCCCGCTCCTCATTCCTCATTACATGAACAAAGCTGCCTGGTCTGTACTGAAAACCTTTTCCAGATGGGATGCAGCTTGCATACCACAAAGCACACACACATCCTTACAACAAACACCTCACATCAATATTACTACAGCTGCATCATACAGCAGGCATGCTACAATAGAGCTCAATGTTATGTCATGTGACCCTGGGTACAGGCCCATGCATCGTCACGTGTCGTGTCTCTTTAAAAACGTCATCAGATAACAACCCAAACTGACTATGTCCAGCATCCACTAAGCACTGGGTGTTTAATCAGTTCTAACAGACATCCACATGCTTTATCATTACAGCTGCGCGAGCTGTTTACATTACATCTGTGTATTATGTAACATCTGGGTTATGTAATACCTACAGCTGTTACAACACAGTAGTAGTAATAGTAATAGTAGTGGCTTTGAACCTCTGAACATCATCCACTGCATGAAACACCACAAACGGTATGCTAGAACAACATCTCCTACTGTTCCACCAACTGGTAATAAAGAACAAGAACATTCACTTTAGCAGTGTGGTTCTACTAGAGTAAAACAATAAGCATTCACTGCTGGTCTTTAACCGACCACTCGACTTCTATTGTTATGTACAGTAGCAAGATATTGGCGAGTAAAATCTCAATTTTCAGTAACTAAGACATTTTTTTTCATTTTAATAGTAAATACAGAATTTCTGTCCATTTTGTGATTCAATTCGAACATACAGTATGAACGTACATTCAGTACAGTGGATTCAGCTAAAATTCTTCTAAGCTGTTGAAAACCCACACTGTTTTATTAGTATGTTTAGAATTACATAGAACAAATGCTAAAAAAAGATATGTAAGGACAATTAATGCCTGTTAACTTAGTTATTACCCATCTATGGTTTACTTTCTATCCTTAGAAATCACCAGGTGACCACATTGATTACAATCACACAAACCATTGCCTTTAGCAAACAAGCTGTTTTTGTTTAAAATAAACCGCCATTAAATCCAAACAAACTAAATATCTTAACAGCAGTTTAAAGCAACACAGCAGCATTTGTAAACATTCACTGTAATATGTGTCTGTAAATTTATGTTAGATCAACACGCCTGGTGTAAAATATGTACCTAAATTAGCATGTAGCAGAAACAGGGGCCATTTTCCCTTCACCCAGTGTTTATAGGTTTGGTCAAAATCCCTTAAATGACGAACCTCCCCGTGTTTATCTTACAAAGCCAATTTATAAAACACACACTATATAATGAAAAGGGCTCCTAGTATCGTGACATGATTTAGATATCACTCACACATTATTAGCTGTGTTATAATCAACACACTTATCTATCACACACAAATAATTACTGACCCTACTGGAAGTCCTTAGGAACAATTTTTCAAGATCTAATCTCAAAAATTTAAATGGTCAACCATTGTCAACCATTTACACAAAACTAAACAAAATGTACCTTTGCTTGTATCTGAGGTGGTATTTTTATTGGTATAAATTAGTACATTTAAGGTAAGGTAAGGTATAACAGTGCAGTTTTCCTTATATTAAATGTAAGAATCATACACAAACATAAACAACAAAGGGTGAAAGCTGCACCCTTAATAGTACCACCTCAGCAACAAGCAAAGGTACATTTTGTATGTCCATTGACAATCATTGCACAACCTATATGACCTGAGCTTTTCCTCAGATTAATTAATGTAAAGCTGATTGTGTTTTGTAAACACGATTTATATATCAACTACACCAGAGTTATGAGTGGATTGATATATTGCTATTATATTAATATTACTATTATACTGGAGTGTAAAGACCTTAAATGACCTGAATATACCCACACACACTCAGTTAGTTACAGTATAAATACGTTTAGCAGTTTCACTCCGTTTTAAATTAGTATTTTTAATTATAATGTCTATAAACCTGAAAACCTCCTATTTATTTCTCTAATACATTTACAGTAAATAAACACAATAAAGAGTATTATGTATAAAACTGATCAATTGAATGTGATGATGTTCAGCAGCGTTTTTACATTTTCTATTATTATTATGCCTAATTGTTTTGTCTGTCCTCTTCTTAAAAACCAGATCATTAAAAAATAATAATAATTAAAACCTCGAGCCTTTTCTAATTCTCCATTAAACTAAGTACAGTAGTAGATACAATCTAGTATCATGATCTAATTCAGATATCATTCACACATATTTAAAAGTATTATAAAGAATCCATTAGCAGCCTTGAGTATTCTTATTAAGCGTTACAATCATTGCTAATAGAAGTGGACTGTACTGGTGAACTGAACTGACCCCTACTGGATGTTTCATTCTCCTCTATACAGGATGTAAAGCATTTGGGTACAATTTACAGTGATAAATAAATACTAAGCCATTTCAAATAAACATGATTAGATATTGCATACCATAACTAAATCAATTAGTCATGTAAGGATGTTTAGCAGCATTTGTCTTGCTTGATTCTTATCAGGTTCTTAAGGACAACAACTGATCAAGCAGGTTTGATCAGAAAACATCTAAACCCTTAATCAACCCTTATTCCCTCTTCTGCTCATTTCCACCTCACCTTCCCACGAATCCATCTGACGTCCCTCCCAAGCGGCCTGCCATCCAGTCATACGTGTATCCTAATGTGGACAGGCTTAGGCCTCATGTCTCTGTGTCCACTTCCGTCCTGTTGTCTTTCTCTGAAGCTGTGTCCTCCTGCGAGCTCCTTCTGCCTCTGATCCTCCTCCTCCCAGTACAGCCTGCTGGTCACTTTCAGCCCCGGTCACATGACTGCCGAGTTCAGGCCCCAGGGGTCACGGCGTGGCCAGAGGGCCAATGACGTTGTGGGGGGTTATCTGAGTGGAACTGATAGCCTATTTTTTTCTCCTTGCCTGTGGTGGAAACAATACAGGCCCTCCTCCTCCTTCTCTTGCTGCGCTTTCAAAGCCAGGCGAAGTGCACGGGCGCAGAGGTGAATACCTCACACCGACCTTAGACCTATGAGGTATTTTAAAGTGCAGGGTGGTGCAGAAGCCACTGCAAATGAATGAAGTCTAAAACAAGAATAATGTGAACTTAACTGAAATGTTGTTATGTTTTGCACACATGGCCCAAAAATAGTACTAGCAAAATGGTCTGGAAATTAAGAAATAGGGATTAAATAGGCAGCGCGAATAAAAATGTAAAACTAATTAAATAAATGCAGAAATAAACTTTTTTTAACCAGTAAACTGTTGTTAAAAAACCTGGCAAATGTTTCAGAGCAAATGAAGCCCCTCTGATGAGCACCGAAATGTCTTCAAAGCTTACAAATCAAGTCCTTGACCCAGCACAACCACTCAGCTAGCATTAGCCACAGGCTAACAGTCATACCACCCACTAAATACCACCCCCTGCTCACACATAAGAAGCTTTCACATTCAAATGCAACAGGAGAAACAGCGTGTAGGGAGGGGCACTTTTAAAGACAGAAATGGAGGGAGGGGGGAGAGGAAAAGCTGAGCTGGACTTTGTCATGTAGAGGTAGGTGGTGGAGGGCCGGCCGGCTGTATGAATGCAGTCGGGAGAGGTTCAAGTTTCTGCTGCAGCTGTCCGGCCGTGCTTCAGTTCGGCCCTCCAGCTACTCCTGACACCCAAGCCGAGGGCATTTAATTACTGCAAAGAGCTTCGAGTGGTCAAGCAAGCTGTGCTGAAATTTCCCCCGCCAAAAACAAAAGAACACCCACGTAAATCCAGGGCCAAATAATAAGTGTTGAATTCAAACTTTTATATTTATTGTAAGAGACTTGTACGTCATGCCAGTCTTACGATTTAAATTATTTCTGTATCTGATCATTCAATCATTTCCAAGATGACGCCCACTTTGGCAGACGTCTTTGCAACGTCCTCATTTTGCATGTTTATTTTAGCATTTTAATTTGTATTAAACACACGGGTTTGTACAGTAATTAGTTTTAGTAATTTAGTTTAGTTTAGTTTTAGTAGATAGTTCTAGTTTGTCTTAGTTTCTATTTTTTATTGCAGCCTTAGTTTATTTTCATATTTTTGTATATAAAAAGTTTTACAGTGGTACCTTGTAACTCAATGTCCCCTAAACTCAAAATCTTGGAAACTCAATGCCCTTCGTCAAGAAATTTGTATCCTTAAGCTCAACACGTGTGCGACTGCTGCTTTGTTCAGCGCTCGGCTTGAGCGGTGCGGTAAAACGTCATGCAAACATGAGACGAATCTGCATTTGTGTGGAATAGCCATCAAATCCACTTTGAAAGCTCCACATGTATCTGTGTTCATCTGGATTTTTCTCCTGTTTCACTTTTAAACTTGTGTTACAGCTCGGGGTTCTGAGAAATAGAATCAGCTTCTAGAGTCTAAAACGCTTTTCTTTAAAAAAAAAAAAAAGTAACTTAATGTATTAAAAGAACGACATAGAAACACTAAACTTCTCTTAATTATTACTGCTTATAAGTTCTCTCCTCTAAGCATTAAGAAAAAAACAAAAAAGAAGTAAAGCTAAAGAGCAGGTTTTATTGTATTTTTGATTGATTTTTAACTGTTTTAATTGTATTTCAGTGTTTTTATATTATATTTGTGTTATTTTCAGTGTATAAGTGTCAAAAACTACCCCATTTTTTAAATTAGCCTAAAATATATGCAGTTCCACAGGATCATGGAACGCATTAACAGGTTTCCCAAACATCCTTATGGGGAAAAAATACCTTAAAACTCAACGTCACTGCCAGAATCAACTAACATCGAGTTTCAAGGTACTACTATATGTTATAAAAGTTTTATACTAAATTTTATCCTGTTAGTTTAATCCTGTTTAGAGGACAAGCAAACGATGAATTTCATTGTACAGTGTAACTGCTGTTTCTACTGTGCACATGACAATTAAACTCTAGAATCCTGAACTGTTGTTTTCTGTGGCATTTATACCACAAAGCCCCTTTGGCCCCAAGCAATAAAATGAATTTTACGTTTTCTGTAAATCCGCTAGGTGGGTTAATTTGGTGGTTTAAATAGTTATATTATCTTTTGGTCACATGGCTTCCTACTTCCCTGACGGTGATTCTCTTTAGCTAGTTCACCATCTATAAATGAATAGGCTCAGTCTGACTGCAGTCCAGGCTTCCAAGTTTGAGTCTCAGAGTTTTTGTTTTATTAGCAGCATTTCCCACTTCTTTTTCTCTTAATCTAGTAGTTTCCAGTATTCAAATGCAATTCCTCTGCCGCATGTGACACCCCCACAGCGTGTTGACTCAGGAGAGTTGCAGACTAGTACACACCCTCTTTGACAAACCTGCTTGTTGAGCGCTTCTGTTCAACTGCTAGTGGTGGATTCACTCGAAGCCATACTGCTGTATAACAAAGAGCCACGTTATATTCTCTGAAAATGTCTTGACCAGACAGGAGAGATTTCTGCCGTGACAATGAGAGGACCTTTCCACCCTCAGGCACGTCCATTTGTGCCTGTTGGATACCTGGCCAGGTTGCTAGAACAGAAGATATTTGAAGAGGGGAAAATGTGGATGGAACTGTTGTTTGGTGCCAAAATTAATACTAATCCCCTAATCCCCTTTTTTAAATATATAACCCAGAAGCACTTTAATACAGGTCTGCCAAACTGCTGAAACATGGTTGAGCTTGACATCACCATGAGCTTAAGCTGCTTTATACTTTAGACACTTTAGATACAATTCATGATGCATAAAACTGTATAAAAGTGTTGAATTCAAACTTTTATATTTATTGTAAGAGACTCGTACGTCATGCCAGTCTTACGATTTAAATTATTTCTGTATCTGATCATTCAATCATTTCCAAGATGACGCCCACTTTGGCAGACGTCTTTGCAACGTCCTCATTTTGCATGTTTATTTTAGCATTTTAATTTGTATTAAACACACGGGTTTGTACAGTAATTAGTTTTAGTAATTTAGTTTAGTTTAGTTTTAGTAGATAGTTCTAGTTTGTCTTAGTTTCTATTTTTTATTGCAGCCTTAGTTTATTTTCATATTTTTGTATATACAAAGTTTTACAGTGGTACCTTGTAACTCAATGTCCCCTAAACTCAAAATCTTGGAAACTCAACGCCCTTCGTCAAGAAATTTGTATCCTTAAACTAAACATGTGTGCGACTGCTGCTTTGTTCAGCGCTCGGCTTGAGCGGTGCGGTAAAACGTCATGCAAACATGAGACGAATCTGCATTTGTGTGGAATAGCCATCAAATCCACTTTGAAAGCTCCACATGTATCTGTGTTCATCTGGATTTTTCTCCTGTTTCACTTTTAAACTTGTGTTACAGCTCGGGGTTCTGAGAAATAGAATCAGCTTCTAGAGTCTAAAACGCTTTTCTTTAAAAAAAAAAAAGTAACTTAATGTATTAAAAGAACGACATAGAAACACTAAACTTCTCTTAATTATTACTGCTTATAAGTTCTCTCCTCTAAGCATTAAGAAAAAAACAAAAAAGAAGTAAAGCTAAAGAGCAGGTTTTATTGTATTTTTGATTGATTTTTAACTGTTTTAATTGTATTTCAGTGTTTTTATATTATATTTGTGTTATTTTCAGTGTATAAGTGTCAAAAACTACCCCATTTTTTACATTAGCCTAAAATATATGCAGTTCCACAGGATCATGGAACGCATTAACAGGTCACATGGCTTCCTACTTCCCTGACGGTGATTCTCTTTAGCTAGTTCACCATCTATAAATGAATAGGCTCAGTCTGACTGCAGTCCAGGCTTCCAAGTTTGAGTCTCAGAGTTTTTGTTTTATTAGCAGCATTTCCCACTTCTTTTTCTCTTAATCTAGTAGTTTCCAGTATTCAAATGCAATTCCTCTGCCGCATGTGACACCCCCACAGCGTGTTGACTCAGGAGAGTTGCAGACTAGTACACACCCTCTTTGACAAACCTGCTTGTTGAGCGCTTCTGTTCAACTGCTAGTGGTGGATTCACTCGAAGCCATACTGCTGTATAACAAAGAGCCACGTTATATTCTCTGAAAATGTCTTGACCAGACAGGAGAGATTTCTGCCGTGACAATGAGAGGACCTTTCCACCCTCAGGCACGTCCATTTGTGCCTGTTGGATACCTGGCCAGGTTGCTAGAACAGAAGATATTTGAAGAGGGGAAAATGTGGATGGAACTGTTGTTTGGTGCCAAAATTAATACTAATCCCCTAATCCCCTTTTTTAAATATATAACCCAGAAGCACTTTAATACAGGTCTGCCAAACTGCTGAAACATGGTTGAGCTTGACATCACCATGAGCTTAAGCTGCTTTATACTTTAGACACTTTAGATACAATTCATGATGCAACAAATTGCATTTCCTAAGTTTATTGGGGAATTTACATATTTAAAACTACTCCAGTGGGCCCAACACAGTCAAGATTAGAGTACGATTTGATTATCACTGGTGCCAGCAGACTGGCCAGGTGCTCAGTAAACACCATGGCTGTGTCTGAGGGAGTAAAGACTGGATGGGCAAGCATTAAAGAAATTATTCACTCATTTATCATGATGGTTACATTTCAAACTAAACACTTGAACACTTGATAACAAAAAAGTCTTAAATATCCAAGTACTCTGGGTAAAAGAGGCATTACATTTTCTTTACAAGTCAAAATTCTGTCCAAATTTGAAGGCAGAATCAAATGTACTCAAATACTTTTCTTAAATGCAGTCACAGACGAAAACTGAACGCATTGATCTAAATTACAAGATAGCTTATTAAATCATGATAAGTCAATAGTGAATTGTTGGGTGACTACAGGAAATGCCTAAAGGCCTTGAAGCAAAGGCCAAGATGCGTTTATACTGCAAACTTATCCAAACCCTACAGACAAACCAGCAGAAGCTCACATCTATTTAGCTACTTTTCAATTTACATTTCAATCTGCTGGAATTTAAACCTTGTGTGGTGAGTGATATGAAAGCCTGGCGCAATCCTAACAGCGATCAATGGCACATAAGCAGCAGTCTTTTATAAAATTTGGAACGGATTGTGTGTGGACTAGAGTCATTTAAGCAATCAAAGCAAAGGATTGGATTCATTAGAAATTAACCTTGAAGTGGCTTCTTTGCTAAATGAGCCTGATAGAGAAAAATCTGTCTGCTGATCACAAAGACACAAACTTTTTCACTCATATCTTGCTTTCGTTAAATTCCTCTCTGTCTAGTGTAAAGACACTTTCTTCCCCCCTCCTGGGTTTAAGACTAATTAGCATGGTTGGAGTAATTAATCTTATTAGAATATTAGCCCTGTGAGACCTTTGGGACGGTGCATTGAACTGATGAAGGTTAAAAGCTCAGTGTGTATGAGTGCAGCGAGATGATGAAAGATCGCTACGTTAGCCCGGATTTAAAACAGGGCGACCTTGGAGCACAGTCTCAAATACATGATCAAACTAGATAAAGGAAGGATTTGCCAGTAAGAAAGACCCATGTGTCACCCTTGACCTTGTATATCCTTCATGCCCCTTTGCTTACCGCGCCGGGATAAACGGCATAATCAGGCTCTTTGACCTGGAGGTCAGATCTGACAGAGAAGCACAGCATTTCCTGTCAGTGTCGGGGGGATGGTTAGCGCTGGGTTATCTTTGCATGTCCGCAAACTGATCAACAGCTACTGTTTCATGCTCAAACATGAAGGACTGAACAAACACACACTGATATGATACTAAAGAGCTACATAGAGGTGATTGAAGAGAAGAGGAATTCCACTGACATTCCAAACTGTCATTTTCCCTCTAAGCAAAGGTCTGAACCTTGACACTGTGATTTGGTTTGTTTACATAAAACAGTGTAATTTACAAATGTAATAATAAGTCATTTAAACTCCAATTGCTTTTATTATCTGACTAGGCCAGGAGGCATTACTGGAACCGGGGGCATTAACCAGGGGCATTACCAAGATACATTACTTACCTCAGCAGTGGTGGCCAAGCCTATTATCCTGCTGTGCCCAATCATCCATAAACATCAGTTGTAGAGATGCATATGTGGATCTTCAATACCAAGTAATCATGCTGCACTTCTGTATATATACAGTATCTGGCCTCATATCTTGCAGTAAAGGCACATGGCACAGCGGGTAACATGAGCCACACAGCACCAGGCTTCTTGGGACCTAAATTTAAATTGTATTATGTGGTTACTCCGAAATTTGAGTTTCCTCCAACCTACCCGAGGTGTAAAAGATTCATGTCTTTATGTTGTTTTATCAAGAACTGTTTTATAACTGCTTTATACTTATAATTGTTTATTTATTTATTTAGATGTTTTATGCCGTGCTTACACGTATAACTATAACTATAAACTGAATTTTATATATACAGTGTATCACAAAAGTGAGTACACCCCTCACATTTCTGCAAATATTTCATTATATCTTTTCATGGGACAACACTATAGACATGAAACTTGGATATAACTTAGAGTAGTCAGTGTACAGCTTGTATAGCAGTGTAGATTTACTGTCTTCTGAAAATAACTCAACACACAGCCATTAATGTCTAAATAGCTGCAACATAAGTGAGTACACCCCACAGTGAACATGTCCAAATTGTGCCCAAATGTGTCGTTGTCCCTCCCTGGTGTCATGTGTCAAGGTCCCAGGTGTAAATGGGGAGCAGGGCTGTTAAATTTGGTGTTTTGGGTACAATTCTCTCATACTGGCCACTGGATATTCAACATGGCACCTCATGGCAAAGAACTCTCTGAGGATGTGAGAAATAGAATTGTTGCTCTCCACAAAGATGGCCTGGGCTATAAGAAGATTGCTAACACCCTGAAACTGAGCTACAGCATGGTGGCCAAGGTCATACAGCGGTTTTCCAGGACAGGTTCCACTCGGAACAGGCTTCGCCAGGGTCGACCAAAGAAGTTGAGTCCACGTGTTCGGCGTCATATCCAGAGGTTGGCTTTAAAAAATAGACACATGAGTGCTGCCAGCATTGCTGCAGAGGTTGAAGACGTGGGAGGTCAGCCTGTCAGTGCTCAGACCATACGCCGCACACTGCATCAACTCGGTCTGCATGGTCGTCATCCCAGAAGGAAGCTGACGCACAAGAAAGCCCGCAAACAGTTTGCTGAAGACAAGCAGTCCAAGAACATGGATTACTGGAATGCCCTGTGGTCTGACGAGACCAAGATAAACTTGTTTGGCTCAGATGGTGTCCAGCATGTGTGGCGGCGCCCTGGTGAGAAGTACCAAGACAGCTGTATCTTGCCTACAGTCAAGCATGGTGGTGGTAGCATCATGGTCTTGGGCTGCATGAGTGTTGCTGGCACTGGGGAGCTGCGGTTCATTGAGGGAAACATGAATTCCAACATGTACTGTGACATTCTGAAACAGAGCATGATCCCCTCCCTTCGAAAACTGGGCCTCATGGCAGTTTTCCAACAGGATAACGACCACAAACACAACCTCCAAGATGACAACTGCCTTGCTGAGAAAGCTGAAGGTAAAGGTGATGGACTAAACCCAATTGAGCACCTGTGGCGCATCCTCAAGTGGAAGGTGGAGGAGTTCAAGGTGTCTAACATCCACCAGCTCCGTGATGTCATCATGGAGGAGTGGAAGAGGATTCCAGTAGCAACCTGTGCAGCTCTGGTGAATTCCATGCCCAGGAGGGTTAAGGCAGTGCTGGATAATAATGATGGTCACACAAAATATTGACACTTTGGGCACAATTTGGACATGTTCACTGTGGGGTGTACTCACTTATGTTGCAGCTATTTAGACATTAATGGCTGTGTGTTGAGTTATTTTCAGAAGACAGTAAATCTACACTGCTATACAAGCTGTACACTGACTACTCTAAGTTATATCCAAGTTTCATGTCTATAGTGTTGTCCCATGAAAAGATATAATGAAATATTTGCAGAAATGTGAGGGGTGTACTCACTTTTGTGATACACTGTATATATATATATATATATATATATATATATATATATATATATATATATATATATATACAGTATATATATATATATATATATATATATATATATATACAGTGTATCACAAAAGTGAGTACACCCCTCACATTTCTGCAGATATTTAAGTATATCTTTTCATGGGACAACACTGACAAAATGACACTTTGACACAATGAAAAGTAGTCTGTGTGCAGCTTATATAACAGTGTAAATTTATTCTTCCCTCAAAATAACTCAATATACAGCCATTAATGTCTAAACCACCGGCAACAAAAGTGAGTACACCCCTTAGTGAAAGTTCCTGAAGTGTCAATATTTTGTGTGGCCACCATTATTTCCCAGAACTGCCTTAACTCTCCTGGGCATGAAGTTTACCAGAGCTTCACAGGTTGCCACTGGAATGCTTTTCCACTCCTCCATGACGACATCACGGAGCTGGCGGATATTCGAGACTTTGCGCTCCTCCACCTTCCACTTGAGGATGCCCCAAAGATGTTCTATTGGGTTTAGGTCTGGAGACATGCTTGGCCAGTCCATCACCTTTACCCTCAGCCTCTTCAATAAAGCAGTGGTCGTCTTAGAGGTGTGTTTGGGGTCATTATCATGCTGGAACACTGCCCTGCGAGCCAGTTTCCGGAGGGAGGGGATCATGCTCTGCTTCAGTATTTCACAGTACATATTGGAGTTCATGTGTCCCTCAATGAAATGTAACTCCCCAACACCTGCTGCACTCATGCAGCCCCAGACCATGGCATTCCCACCACCATGCTTGACTGTAGGCACACTTATCTTTGTACTCCTCACCTGATTGCCGCCACACATGCTTGAGACCATCTGAACCAAACAAATTAATCTTGGTCTCATCAGACCATAGGACATGGTTCCAGTAATCCATGTCCTTTGTTGACATGTCTTCAGCAAACTGTTTGCGGGCTTTCTTGTGTAGAGACTTCAGAAGAGGCTTCCTTCTGGGGTGACAGCCATGCAGACCAATTTGATGTAGTGTGCGGCGTATGGTCTGAGCACTGACAGGCTGACCCCCCACCTTTTTAATCTCTGCAGCAATGCTGACAGCACTCCTGCGCCTATCTTTCAAAGACAGCAGTTGGATGTGACGCTGAGCACGTGCACTCAGCTTCTTTGGACGACCAACGCGAGGTCTGTTCTGAGTGGACCCTGCTCTTTTAAAACGCTGGATGATCTTGGCCACTGTGCTGCAGCTCAGTTTCAGGGTGTTGGCAATCTTCTTGTAGCCTTGGCCATCTTCATGTAGCGCAACAATTCGTCTTTTAAGATCCTCAGAGAGTTCTTTGCCATGAGGTGCCATGTTGGAACTTTCAGTGACCAGTATGAGAGAGTGTGAGAGCTGTACTACTAAATTGAACACACCTGCTCCCTATGCACACCTGAGACCTAGTAACACTAACAAATCACATGACATTTTGGAGGGAAAATGACAAGCAGTGCTCAATTTGGACATTTAGGGGTGTAGTCTCTTAGGGGTGTACTCACTTTTGTTGCCGGTGGTTTAGACATTAATGGCTGTATATTGAGTTATTTTGAGGGAAGAATAAATTTACACTGTTATATAAGCTGCACACAGACTACTTTTCATTGTGTCAAAGTGTCATTTTGTCAGTGTTGTCCCATGAAAAGATATACTTAAATATCTGCAGAAATGTGAGGGGTGTACTCACTTTTGTGATATACTGTATATATATATATATTTACACACACATATATATATAATATGATTAAAAGAGACATAAATGCATTAGTTTTTAATAAAAAAAAGAAGGTTGTCATCATGGTGAAACTGTACTTAATTCCATAATTCCAGAACTTTAAATTGAGTCATTTTACCTCAAAAATATGAGGTACATATTGATATAAAAATGATATGGGGAAAATTAGACCAATGCTGTTATTTTATCTGTATCAAACAGCAAACAATCGACTATATGTTCCAGAATGTCTTTTTTACTCACTGCAAACTGATTCTTTTTTATTGTTTATTTTACTTTTTTCCCTGTAGGATACAGAAACAGTGTCCTCCTTATCATAAACGGTGTCATAAATGGTTTTAATGAAATATATTGCAAAACAAAACCTCTTGCACCATAGTCAGCAAACTACGTACTCACATCATAATATCAGGGATCATATCAAGTGTTCAATATTTGTGATAATGATGTTATCAAATAGTAAGAATCTTAATTTAATGTTGATTTAACGCTTTTTAAAATCACAATAGTGATTTACTTAAAGTAGATGGTTTAGGCTGCAGAGGTTCAGCTAACATAAAGGTTAGAGACCCTGCTGAAGGGGGTTGAGGGCTTGCTGCTGATCCACAAGGACACACGGAACAATGTAATGTGGAAACAGAACCAGCAGAGGGAAGCACCGGCCAACATGAATGAGAGTCACAGTAAGAGGATTCCACATCTGTTCAACGATCTACACAACAATCACACCATTATACACACCATCATACATCCCATCATACATACCAACATGCACACCATCCACTCACATACCACTCACTCACACTGCAAGTGTTCAGCCGAGAATCGTGTGGATTTCTATTATAAACACTAACAGCTCAGAACCTGAACCTTTACACTGCAAGCGTACTGAGAAAAAATTACATTCACAAAAATGTCCAAAGTACAAGTCATTAAGCTCTGAGTTTATAGATTCACGATGCAGGAGGCTTTATTGTCATTTCAGCTCTATAGAAGTTAATAATAAAATAAAACAACGTTCCTCCAGGACCAGGGTGCAGCACAGAACACAAATGCAACAATACAATATTGTGGCGAGCCGTTATAGAAAGACAGAGTTGTTTTGTTATTATGTAACTTGTGTGACATTTTGTGTTCATGTTTATGCTGAATTTTCATTAAGTTGGGAACCACTGCAATAAATAGAAAGAACTACGATAAATACATAAGACATTTTCTAACCTAAGAAAAGAAGCAAACATGAGCAAAAGATGTGATGTTGGTCAGTACACATTACAGAGTAAATAATAAGTGAGAAAAAACTGAATATACAACATATTTTGATATATAAGTAACAGTGTAGGGTTTATATAGCAAGGAGCAGGACAGGGCCTTTCTCAAACTGTTTCCATACCCATACATAGAGCATGAAGATATGACGATATACTGTATATCCAAGTGCAGTCAACTGTTACTATTGACCAGTAAAGATTCTGCCATCCAGTTTACCATGTTGTAAAAATACATCACTGGAGAAGATGAAAGAAAACAATGTGCTTTTCAAACCAGCAGCAGATCAGCTTTATATCATTTCCATATGAAGGATTTGAGAAATGAGAGAGATTTCATTCATACAGCAGTTTAAATAAACACCACTTCAGTTTGATATTCATAGACGCAATAAATCTGTTGTACAAATATACACACGACACAATATCCATACACAGTACACACACAAGACACTGTTACTGTATGATTTCATACTACATTTAATACCAAACAGTGCTCACTATAATTATCATCAACATACACTATATGGCTAAAAGTATGTGGACACAACCATGAGCTCGTTGGACTTCTTATTCCTAAACCATGGGCAAAGCCTACACTATTCTGGCAAGGCTGTCCACAATATTCTTTAGTGTGTCTGTAGGAATTTGTTTCCATGAGGCCAGAAATCTGTCAGGCTGGCCTATCTCAGCTTTTCAATGGGCGCAAGGCACACAGTAACACCCTGGACGGGACGCCAGTCCATCACAGGGCAGACACACATACACACACACACACCCACACCCATTTACCTACAGGGCAATTCAGTGTCTCCAATTAACCTGACTGTGGGAGGAAACCGGAGCTCCAGGAGGAAACCCACACAGACACAGGGAGAACATGCAAACTCCACACAGAAAGGACCCGGACCACCCTGCCTGGGGATCAAACCCAGGACCTTTTTGCTGTGAGGCAACAGTGCTACCCCCCGAGCCACCGTGCCGCCAAAGTTGAAAGAGTCAAATAAATTTTTTGTCAACTCAGAACTAAAAAGGGGTGTCTACATACTTCTGGTTATACAGCATATCAGTCTATCTTTGACTTTAGGAAGCTTTAAAAATGTTGAAGCCACAGTGAGTAATAAAGGATTTTGGCTCCATCACAAACCCCCACCAAGACACACGACCTACATGTCACGCTTCAGTCCGACACCTATCCTAACTGGATTTTTCGGCTATTTCAGCAACACCTTTGGCGAACTGGTGCGTAAAATCAAGCACACAGCCGTGCGATCGTCGTAGATAAACATCAGCAACAGAATAAACCATGCAAAAGAGCTCAGAGATGTTTATTCAATATGGCACTGTCTTAACATGCCACACTACCAACAAATGAGCTGGGATCAACTGAGGCTCACCCTAGCAACATGGATAGATCACAGAATGCTGTCCAGTTGTCACCTGTAGTTTGTCCCTTACCTCAGATTTGCCGCTGGTCACTTGCCTTAATGAGAATTTTGCCATGGCAAACCCAAACTGACATGAACAGGTTAGCTTCAATATACTTCAATATACTTCAACAGAGTTTATCTGTGGTGACCTGGCAGCCCTAGTCAAAAGTAGTCTTTGTAGGTGTTTATTAACAAACAAACCTTCTGTATCATCTCAGTCGTAATTAGCTAAAGTGATTGCAATAAAGCAATTAATGTATGCAATAATTAGGTCTAATTGGAATGTTGACTGTCACACAAAACAGGCAAATTATGAATAACAAAACAATAAGAAGCAAATTATAGAGTTATAACAGAAATGAAGAGTATATTCAGGGTAATCAGAAGAGCACAGACTGTTCTGTAGAACTTTTCCTGTTCAGTCATGTGAATGCTGAGTAACATCTGTATATGCAGGATCATTTCCCTGTCTACAGTGTGTGTGTGTGTGTGTGTGTAGTGGAATTTGTTCATTAGCATAAAGAGAACAGGGAAGTGCAAACTTCACAAAACATGAACGACCACAAACATGACTCAACCCCGACACAAAACAACCGAAAACATGACTCACTGAAACTCATCCACTAACGGCCAAAAGTGTTCATATCACTCATATCAAAAACAGTCCTCTGATGCTGAAGTACTGAAGAGGACCCGTCCAGGGTGTTTCCTTCCTTTCGCTGGTGAATTGTACCCACCACACCCCTGAATCAGTTAACAGGGTGGTTTGTTTGTTTGTTTATTAGGATTTTAACGTCATGTTTTACACTTTGGTTACATTCATGACAGGACCAGTAGTTACTCATTACACAAGATTCATCAGTTCACAAGGTTATATCAACAGTCTTGGACAATTTAGTGTCTCCAGTTCACCTCACTTGCATGTCTTTGGACTGTGGGAGGAAACCGGAGCACCCGGAGGAAACCCACGCGGACACGTAACAGGGTGGTAAAACAGACAATGAATTAATAAATTAATGTTACAAACTTGTACCAGAACAAGTAATTTTAAGTCATTAGGTCCCTGTCTGCATGGAAACTGATACAGTGGTATCTTAAAACTCAACGTCAGTCAGTTCTGGGAGTGCTGTTGAGTATGGTAAGGATGTATGGTAAATCTGTAAATGCGTTCAATGATCCAGTGGAACTGCATATATTTTAGGCTAATGTAAAACAATGGGGTTGTTTTTGACACTTATACACTGAAAATAACACAAATATAATATAAAAACACTGAAATACAATTGAAAAACAGTTAAAAATCATGGAGATGCTTGATCTTAAAATACAGTATTCCTTAGCACAGAGGTCCCCAACCTTTTTTGCCCCACGGACCGGTTTCATATCAGATAAAATTTTACTGACCGGCAGGGGCGGAAGGATTTAAAATAGAATAACTACACTGCTCACAAATGAGCTTTTTTCGCTGCAACAAGACGCTGCTTCCACCTGGGGGTGATATGAGATGATAAACACCCGTGTGTTGGAAATGGAAGCAGTGTTTTCATTGCTGATGTAGCAATCTTTGAGTATTTATTCTTTTCTGTGCGGCCCAGTAATAAATGACCCACGCCCCAGTACCCATCCGCGGCCCGGTGGTTGGGGACCACTGCCTTAGCAAGTTCAGTCAGAGAGCATTCACATCATTTTTTAGATCTTATATTCACATTACATTACATTTTAATTTTATTTTATTTCTTTGGCACTACATTGACGTGTTTTGTGTGAAAGATGTTTGTGAATTGCTTGTGTAACACTGCAATTTCCCTTTGAGGATCAATAAAATAATCAATCATCAATCAATTATCTGTATTAATCAGATTACACTGCTGGAACAAAACCAAACCCCATCTGTTGAAAGTTGCTCTTAATTAAACCTTTTGCTGGCTGATTACTGATGAAGATGAAGAACTGGACGTGTGAGTGCAGTTCAGGAATGTTCTCAATCCTCCAGCTGTGCATAATTCACACTTTGCCAGGTCCTAACATGGCAATTTGGGATGCACCACTGTAAACACACAGTAAAGTGCTTCTACCTCCAGAGGTGTTACTGTACTTGGCAGGCGGGCTGCCAACACTTTAGCCTGTTCGCGTACCTAATAAAAAAAATAATTACCCATCAGCCATTAGAAACATGATTGAAAGAATTAAACATGATTTGACAAATCTGATATATGGTAAACACACTGAGCAGTGAAATGCTTTAGGTGATTTCAGTTTGAATGAGATCTTAAATATACAATCCACTTTTCTTTGGCATGACTTGATAACTGGATCTATTTCTATGACTGATAGATGAAAAAAAACAGTACCATCTATTTACATTTTCAGCATTTAGCAGATGCTTTTATCCAAAGCAACTTACAGTACTTTGGGAGTATACAGTCAATTGAGGGTTAAGGGCCTTGCTCACGGGCCCAACAGTGACAACCTGGCAGTGGTGGGGCTTGAACCAGTGATCTTTTGATTACTAGTCCAGTACCTTAACCGCTTGGCAACAACTGCCCTAAACAGATAAGTCTGTAACTTATTATCACTAATCATCCGTAAATAAATAAGTGACACAGTGGGTAAGTGCCACTCGGCAACACGGGTCCTGGGGATCTTGGTTTGATCTGTACCACTGGTGGTCACAGTCTGAAATTAGTTTGCCATGCGCTCTTTGTTTCTGTATCTTTTTTTTCATACTATGGTTTCTTTACTCCTCCAAAAACAAGCAGGAGATGGATTGGCTGCTCTAAAATGGCCCTGCATGTAAGAGTTTGTCTTGTAAGCGTAGCCTTCAAAACGTGCCTAAGTACATTTACATTTGCAGCATTTAACAGACGCTTTTATCCAAAGCAACTTACAATTCTGACTGATTACAATTCTAGCAATTGAGGGTTAAGGGACTTGCTCAGGAACCCAACAGCGGCAACTTGATGGTGATGGGGCTTGTACCAGCAACCTTCTGATTACTAGTCCAGTACCTCAACCACTAGGCCAAACCTTCCCCTTTGTCTTGACATCAAGACTGCATTGCTTGGTGTGTAGTCTTCCTGTAAAGCTAAGTTATAGTTAGATAGTTAGTTTTATTATTTCAGTTCACTTAGTGAAATAGAATTTATCGTCATTATTCTGTCCGGGTTATTCCTTAGCACAACGTTAACCTCCAACAGCCTGTATAATCCTGGCACGCACGCACTCACACATAAGTGGATAAAAAATGCGCCAGTGTTTGGTTTGATATGATGAAGCAGCTCAGTCACAGTTCAGGTTCCCCTCTGAAGTACGACAGTCTAAAATAATAATGAAGATTTGTGGGTGACGCTTTTACCCAACTTCTCTGCCTAGTCGAGATCAGACTGTGCACGAGCTCATTGGAAGCATATACAGCTGACCAAACCTAATCAGTATACTAAATAAGTAAACTGTATAAACAGTGCGTTAGTACGGTAGTTTGTAGATTTGTAGACACAATGTTGAACAGTTCTGAACCTGAACTTTATTTCCAGGTTTTGGGTCAATCGTGTTAATTCAGCACTAACCATTAGCAAAAGAAAAACCAAACAACAAATCTTCTAAGTAGTGTAGTTTTGTATTTCCACCCAGAACCCGAGGAAGACGAGCATCAAGGCTCTTCTCTGTACTAACGGAACAGTGGAACAATCTTCCCTTCTGTCTGAACATCTGAGTCTCTTGCTGTCTTCAAAAAACAATTAAAAACCTTCATCACCTCTTTACTAAGCACTTAAGCTTGACATGTACTAATGCTCTTATTTATTTCTTGCATAAAAAACACTTTGGTTCTAACAGGGCTTCAGCAGACTTGTGTTCTTGGATTGTTGTCTACTTAAACTAGAGTAATGTATGTTTCACTATGGAAGCACTTCTGTAAGTCGCTCTGGATAAGTGTCTGCTAAATGCCGAAAATGTAAATGTAAATGTATTTACTGTACAACTGTATTTTTGTAACATACACACAAGCTATATTTTATTTGTCCATCATTATGTAGATTTCTGGAGAAACTATCTTCCTAAGTCAGCGCAGGATGCAAAAAACAGAAAGAGCCAGATGTGGCTTAATGTGGTAGAACTGTGACTTAAAACACATAATTACTTTCAGACAGTGTTCTTTATAACTACTGTTTACTGTGCAAAAGAAGAAAAACATAACCTAAATATAAATCAAGTTTATATTAAGCGTTCTCCTATTATAAAGCCATTAGGAAGGAAACAGACCAGTGTAGCTTTAGATGGAACAGATCAATAGAGTTTGAGAGATATTCAGTTTGTTACATTAAACTTTCAGCAATCATTACTGCATGTTTACTACCAACCCTATAGCTTAATTATAGCTAAAAACATCAAAATTTTTCTATATTTGGTTTGGGCTTTTGGGTGAACATTAAAATAAGAAATTAATGTGAACCTTGTCTACACTAAATGTGCAAGCTGAATTGTCATTAAATGTTGGCAAGGTAGTTTGTTCTTTGGTTGGGTTTTTAGGCAGGTACATCACTTTAATAATAATAATAATTATAATAAGAAGTTAAATTTATATAGCGCCTTTCTCATACTCTAGGTCGCTTTATATCCAGATTTTTTTAACCATTTACAAGAGGGAATTGATGAAAATATTGAAAAAACAGGTATGTTTTAAGCTGAGTTTTAAAGGATGTGAGTGAGGGCGCTCATGTGGCTCACCAGAGCTGACATTTCAAACTCATCCGTTCGAACTCAGCTCTTCCATCCGACTAGGCCTACATGAACAATGATTGGCTGTTGTTCATACATGGTGGAAGCCAGATATTGACCTCATAACTGATGCAATTACGACCTCTGCAGAGTCGAGGAATAATGCGTTGATCAGGGTGTGTCTCTTCGTACACACAGCTGATCCACATATGAACTCGCCTTGTGCAGGTGAAAAGATGCAGTCTGCTACTGCACACGTGTCGGAGGGGGCGTGTGTCAGTCTCGCTCACCTCAATCAGGGATCGCATCAGTAGAGAGGAAGCATAATGCAATCGGGTAATTGGAAAAAAGGTAAATGTGAGGAGCAGAAATGGAGAAATTGTGGTAAAGAGTTTAGTTTAGGGACCATGACACTAAAGGATCTGCCCCCTGCCGAGACCAGTCTGAAATTAGGGATGGCAAGAAGCATCATCAGAGGACCTGAGTCAGAATCAGAATCTAAATCAGAATCTTCATTATTCGCCAAGTATCAGATGTACAAGGAATTTCTCTTGGTGCAGGTGCCAACATACAGTGTATCACAAAAGTGAGTACACCCCTCACATTTCTGCAAATATTTTATTATATCTTTTCATGGGACAACACTATAGAAATAAAACTTGGATATAACTTAGAGTAGTCAGTGTACAACTTGTATAGCAGTGTAGATTTACTGTCTTCTGAAAATAACTCAACACACAGCCATTAATGTCTAAATGGCTGGCAACATAAGTGAGTACACCCCACAGTGAACATGTCCAAATTGTGCCCAAATGTGTCAATATTTTGTGTGACCACCATTATTATCCAGCACTGCCTTAATCCTCCTGGGCATGGAATTCACCAGAGCTGCACAGGTTGCTACTGGAATCCTCTTCCACTCCTCCATGATGACATCACGGAGCTGGTGGATGTTAGACACCTTGAACTCCTCCACCTTCCACTTGAGGATGCGCCACAGGTGCTCAATTGGGTTTAGTCCATCACCTTACCTTCAGCTTCCTCAGCAAGGCAGTTGTCATCTTGGAGGTTGTGTTTGGGGTCGTTATCCTGTTGGAATGAGGCCCAGTTTTCGAAGGGAGGGGATCATGCTCTGTTTCAGAATGTCACAGTACATGTTGGAATTCATGTTTCCCTCAATGAACTGCAGCTCCCCAGTGCCAGCAACACTCATGCAGCCCAAGACCATGATGCTACCACCACCATGCTTGACTGTAGGCAAGATAGTGGATGGCGGCGCGCACGGACGCAGCGGCTTTTGCTCTCCTGAACGGTACTTTGTTTTGTTTGTTTTTGTTAGTCTACTTGTTTTCCGGCATGATTAGAACACTCACGAACTCAACTTATAAACGACAGGATCTATTAAAGATCGGGATTTTATGTAAAGAGTTGGATTTTATCAGGAACTACCAACATGAAAACATCCCAGAAGAGATCGTGCGTCCAGCGGGATCTCCATGGATCACCATACCGGGACGCAGACGCAAGCGGCGTAGAGAGAGGAAACAGAAGCGAGGTTGCAGGGCTGGAATAAAAAACAGACTAAAGAAGGCTCCTCACAAGCCTGCGCTTCCCAGCCTATACATAACCAACGCAAGATCGCTCAGCAACAAAATGGGAGAATTGGAACTTACGATTGCAGCTCAGAAATCTGTGCAGGACTGCTCGCTAATGATAATAACTGAGACCTGGCTTCACTCCAAGATTCCCGACGAAGCTATCACACTAGCGGGTCGCACAGCTCACCGAAGCGACAGGAATAAAACCTCCGGTAAGAGCAGAGGGGGAGGGCTGTGTATTTACTCTAATAATCGGTGGTGCACGAATGTTACCATCATAGAGAAGCTTTGCTCGCCTGATTTAGAGTACATTACAGCAAAATGCCGACCCTTTTATCTGCCGCGAGAGTTCACCATCGTCATTGTCATTGCTGTGTATATTCCTCCAAGTGCTAACACCAAGATAGCATTAAGTACACTGCTTACAACGATCAACACACTGCAGTCTGCTCACCCTGAAGGGATTTTCATCATAGCAGGAGACTTCAATCAAGCTAATTTGAAAACTGTCCTTCCCAAATTCTACCAATATGTGACATGCGCCACCAGGGGCAGAAATACATTGGACCATGTTTACAGTAACATCAAGGAGGGATATAAAGTCTCCACCCTCCCCCACCTAAGCACGTCTGATCACCTATCACTCTTTCTCACACCTGCATACAGACCCATCATCAGCAGAACAGAGCCTTCTGTGAAAACCATCAAGATCTGGCCAGAAGGAGCTTCCATTCAACT
This sequence comes from Trichomycterus rosablanca, assembly GCF_030014385.1. Lineage (NCBI taxonomy): Eukaryota > Metazoa > Chordata > Actinopteri > Siluriformes > Trichomycteridae > Trichomycterus > Trichomycterus rosablanca. The sequence continues at coordinate 37,073,442 of NC_085994.1, forward strand.
CCAGGACTGTTTTGAGCGCACTCACTGGGACCTATTTGCACAAGAAAACATAGAGGAATATACATCCACTGTCCTGTTTTACATACAGTCTTGTGTGGATAATGTCACTGTTGACAAGCGCATCAGATGCTTTCCAAACAACAAGCCATGGATGACCAGGGAGGTTAAGTGCCGACTGAGGGACCGCAACACAGCCTTCAGGTCGGGAAATGGCGAACTTTACAGCACTGCCAGGTCCAACCTGAAGAGAGCCATCAAAGACGCAAAAGCAACGCGTACAGGCTGAAGATTGAGGGCCATTTCAGTGATGGCAACCCCCGGCATGCATGGGAAGGCATCCACCACCTCACAAACTACAAAGGCAATAAAAACACAATCACCAGTAGCAGTGACTCACTAGTGGAGGAACTGAATTATTTCTTTGCACGCTTTGAGGGGGTTGCAGTGGAGGAAGCAGAGAACAGGACAGCACCACTGCAAACTGCTGACAGCCTAGCACTTACTGTGAGTACAGAGGATGTCAGGAGAGTGCTCCGCAGTGTGAACCCCAGGAAAGCGACCGGCCCAGACGGAATTTCAGGGAGGGTACTTAAGGACTGTGCATATCAACTGGCAGAGGTGTTCAAAAACATCTTCAACCTCTCTCTGTCCCACTGCACTGTCCCTAAATGTTTCAAGTCTGCCACCATTGTGCCTCTTCCAAAGAAAGCCACAATCAACAGCCTGAACGACTTCAGACCGGTGGCTCTCACCTCCACGGTGATGAAGTGCTTTGAAAAACTGGTTCTGAAGCACATACAGTCTTCACTCCCGCCCACCCTGGACCAACATCAGTTTGCCTACAAAGGCAACAGGTCAACAGAAGACGCCATCAACACTGCTCTCCACGTGGCACTGACTCACCTGGAACATCAGGGAACATATGTGAGGATGCTGTTCGTGGATTTCAGCTCTGCGTTTAATACAGTTATTCCCAGCAGACTGGTATCCAAGCTGCTAAACCTGGGTGTCAGCCAGCACACATGCAGGTGGATTGAGGACTTTTTAACAAACCGCCCACAGTCTGTTAGGATGGGGGCCCATCTCTCCCCTGTTCTGACACTGAGTACTGGAGTTCCACAGGGCTGTGTGCTGAGCCCTCTTCTTTACTCCCTCTACACCCATGACTGTACACCAACCCACAGCACAAACTCAATCATCAAGTTTGCAGATGACACCACTGTAATTGGATTAATACAGAATGGAGATGAGTCTGCCTACAGGGAAGAAGTCCTCAAACTGTTTGAATGGTGCTCCATTAACAACCTGGCACTCAACACCTCTAAAACAAAAGAAATGGTCATCAGCTTCAGGAGACAGAGAGAGGAACCTACACTTTTAGACATCGGAGGAAACACAGTAGAGAGAGTGTCTAATTTCAAATTCCTAGGCACACACATCTCCCAGGACCTCACATGGACCACCAACACCACCTCTCTAGTGAAAAAAGCACAGAAGCGGCTCTACTTTTTAAGGACACTAAGAAAGGCCAACCTGTCCAAGCAGCTACTGGTGTCCTTCTATCGCAGCACGGTGGAAAGCATACTCACCCATGGCATTCTGGTGTGGTATGCCAGCTGCTCTGAGGCTGACAAGAAGGCTCTTCAGAGGGTAATCAAATCAGCTCAGAGAACCATCAACACTGAGCTGCCTTCACTAGAGAACATTTACAAAACCCGATGCCTGCGTCGGGCCACAAACATCATAAAGGACTCATTTCACCCTTGTTGCAACCTGTTCTCCTTGTTGCCCTCTGGTAGGCGCTATAGGAGTATCAAGGCCCGTACTTCCAGACTCCTGAAAAGCTTTTACCCCTCCGCCATAAAAACACTAAACTATCAAACTTTACATCCTAGGAAATAATGTGCAATTTATAGAGACCGTGCAATAACCTTCTTCTTCTTTTCTTTTCTGGAAAGTTCTTAAAACCACACGTTTATTTCTGTATCTAGATGTGTATATGTTTATTTTGTAAATACATGTGTATATACAGTGTATCACAAAAGTGAGTACACCCCTCACATTTCTGCAGATATTTAAGTATATCTTTTCATGGGACAACACTGACAAAATGACACTTTGACACAATGAAAAGTAGTCTGTGTGCAGCTTATATAACAGTGTAAATTTATTCTTCCCTCAAAATAACTCAATATACAGCCATTAATGTCTAAACCACCAGCAACAAAAGTGAGTACACCCCTAAGAGACTACACCCCTAAATGTCCAAATTGAGCACTGCTTGTCATTTTCCCTCCAAAATATCATGTGATTTGTTAGTGTTACTAGGTCTCAGGTGTGCATAGGGAGCAGGTGTGTTCAATTTAGTAGTACAGCTCTCACACTCTCTCATACTGGTCACTGAAAGTTCCAACATGGCACCTCATGGCAAAGAACTCTCTGAGGATCTTAAAAGACGAATTGTTGCGCTACATGAAGATGGCCAAGGCTACAAGAAGATTGCCAACACCCTGAAACTGAGCTGCAGCACAGTGGCCAAGATCATCCAGCATTTTAAAAGAGCAGGGTCCACTCAGAACAGACCTCGCGTTGGTCGTCCAAAGAAGCTGAGTGCACGTGCTCAGCGTCACATCCAACTGCTGTCTTTGAAAGATAGGCGCAGGAGTGCTGTCAGCATTGCTGCAGAGATTGAAAAGGTGGGGGGTCAGCCTGTCAGTGTTCAGACCATACGCCGCACACTACATCAAATTGGTCTGCATGGCTGTCACCCCAGAAGGAAGCCTCTTCTGAAGTCTCTACACAAGAAAGCCCGCAAACAGTTTGCTGAAGACATGTCAACAAAGGACATGGATTACTGGAACCATGTCCTATGGTCTGATGAGACCAAGATTAATTTGTTTGATTCAGATGGTCTCAAGCATGTGTGGTGGCAATCAGGTGAGGAGTACAAAGATAAGTGTGTCATGCCTACAGTCAAGCATGGTGGTGGGAATGCCATGGTCTGGGGCTGCATGAGTGCAGCAGGTGTTGGGGAGTTACATTTCATTGAGGGACACATGAACTCCAATATGTACTGTGAAATACTGAAGCAGAGCATGATCCCCTCCCTCCGGAAACTGGGTCGCAGGGCAGTGTTCCAGCATGATAATGACCCCAAACACACCTCTAAGACGACCACTGCTTTATTGAAGAGGCTGAGGGTAAAGGTGATGGACTGGCCAAGCATGTCTCTAGACCTAAACCCAATAGAACATCTTTGGGGCATCCTCAAGTGGAAGGTGGAGGAGCGCAAAGTCTCGAATATCCGCCAGCTCCGTGATGTCGTCATGGAGGAGTGGAAAAGCATTCCAGTGGCAACCTGTGAAGCTCTGGTAAACTCCATGCCCAGGAGAGTTAAGGCAGTTCTGGGAAATAATGATGGCCACACAAAATATTGACACTTCAGAAACTTTCACTAAGGGGTGTACTCACTTTTGTTGCCGGTGGTTTAGACATTAATGGCTGTATATTGAGTTATTTTGAGGGAAGAATAAATTTACACTGTTATATAAGCTGCACACAGACTACTTTTCATTGTGTCAAAGTGTCATTTTGTCAGTGTTGTCCCATGAAAAGATATACTTAAATATCTGCAGAAATGTGAGGGGTGTACTCATTTTTGTGATACACTGTATATGTCTGTGTGTACATACATGTACCGTCAAGGAGATGCTCAAAAAATTTCGTTGTGCACTGTGCAATGACAATAAAGGCATTCTATTCTATTCTATTCTATTCTATACAGTTGTCTTGGTACTTCTCACCAGGGCGCCGCCACACATGCTGGACACCATCTGAGCCAAACAAGTTTATCTTGGTCTCGTCAGACCACAGGGCATTCCAGTAATCCATGTTCTTGGACTGCTTGTCTTCAGCAAACTGTTTGCGGGCTTTCTTGTGCGTCAGCTTCCTTCTGGGATGACGACCATGCAGACCGAGTTGATGCAGTGTGCGGCGTATGGTCTGAGCACTGACAGGCTAACCTCCCACGTCTTCAACCTCTGCAGCAATGCTGGCAGCACTCATGTGTCTATTTTTTAAAGCCAACCTGGATATGATGCCGAACACGTGGACTCAACTTCTTTGGTCGACCCTGGCGAAGCCTGTTCCGAGTGGAACCTGTCCTGGAAAACCGCTGTATGACCTTGGCCACCATGCTGTAGCTCAGTTTCAGGGTGTTAGCAATCTTCTTATAGCCCAGGCCATCTTTGTGGAGAGCAACAATTCTATTTCTCACATCCTCAGAGAGTTCTTTGCCATGAGGTGCCATGTTGAATATCCAGTGGCCAGTATGAGAGAATTGTACCCAAAACACCAAATTTAACAGCCCTGCTCCCCATTTACACCTGGGACCTTGACACATGACACCAGGGAGGGACAACGACACATTTGGGCACAATTTGGACATGTTCACTGTGGGGTGTACTCACTTATGTTGCCAGCTATTTAGACATTAATGGCTGTGTGTTGAGTTATTTTCAGAAGACAGTAAATCTACTTTGCTATACAAGCTGTACACTGACTACTCTAAGTTATATCCAAGTTTCATGTCTATAGTGTTGTCCCATGAAAAGATATAATGAAATATTTGCAGAAATGTGAGGGGTGTACTCACTTTTGTGATACACTGTATATACATCTAATTAAATGATAGAAAAGGGAGCACTATATATAAACTCAGAATAAACTGAGTGTACGGGCAGGGTAGTTTAAGTGTATCTTAGGAATGTAGTAAAGTGAAGCTTTAATAAGCAACACATTGGATTTATACATTTGCAGTCTGGTATAAATGTAAACTAGACTAGTTACTTTGGTTACATTTTAAACAGCATAATGTTCCAATCCCTAGTTGGCACTGGATTTTTGACTGTGCTGGTGTGTTCCAGCATTAAAACAGTCGAGCACTGAAAGTTCTGATTAATTTGAAAGCGTTTGAATAGAACAGACTCTCAATTTGTCCATTGTATTATAATTCAGAAACGATTCTCTTGTCCCGAGGCTGATTCTCACACATGAAGGGAAATACAGGGTCAAAAGAAAAGGGTCAGTCCCTCAAGTTCCCCAGAGCAGTTAGGGGTAAAGGGCCTTGATTTAAAGCCCGGTCGCTGTAGGAAAGGGCAAAGGTACTTTAACCCATCCAGCTTTAGGCTACCCTTTGTCAATACAAGCTAGTCTTGGTCATGTGTGCCCAGATTAACCATTAAGCTACCATATGCTCCGAAATTCTGAAGGTTAGACATAATTTCATCTGATTTTCAAGCTCATTGTCGAAACCCTTGATTTAAGGCCCGGTCGCTGTAGGAAAGGGCAAAGGTACTAGAACACATCCAGCTTTAGGGTACACTTGATCAATATCTGCAAGTCTTAAAATACCATATGCTCTGATGTTCTGAGGGTTCCACAACATATAATCAGCTCCTTAATCTCATTTTTAGATCAAGAACTACAGGCTGATACAGAACAGGTGTATACAAGTGACTTTATATAAACCTGTGGTGTAAATGCACCAATTCTAATAAGAGGATTCTAATGAGACATTGAAGTCATAAGGCAGATTATTTAGACGCACTACTTATACAGAGATTGCAGCGATTACGTCACCACAGTTTTCGCTTACTAAGCTAACACAGTTAGCCTCAGACCATTCAACCCACTAGCTTGCAAGCTAACATCTCCCTCTGTGTAATGAAAACAGTTAAACTGTCACTGACAAGCCCAAATTTGCAAATAAATTACACCTTTATACAAATTAAAAATCAATTAGAATTTATTCTAATTTACATTTGAAAAGAACTCTGTTTGTTGCTTCGCATTCATCCGTCATATTTGTATGAAAAGTTGTGCAGCACTGAATGCTGGGATTGCCTTCACTGCTAAGTAAGCATCAAATGCTCCTTTGTTATTCAGTCAGATTATTGCTTTGAAATAGGGCACCTTAGTAGGCAGCATTTTAAGGCATCTAAGAATTCGGACAGCCTTTTATGTCTTATGTAGAGAGATCATTTGGTTTTCAGACAGACCCAGAGTATCTGTAACGGGGTCAATGTCGGCCTGAGGCCTGTTGTTTTAAACAAAGTAGCTTTATAATCATTGTTAGGTGTGTTCATCGGGATTAATTGAGTGCTTAAGTGGGACACTCTGAGATTTGACCTGATGTACAGAACACTACTATTTGCCATTTGGAGGATGGAGTGTTGACTCATGCTTTCCTATAAAGCAGATACATTAAAGTTTGGCAGGTGCCAGGAAAATACTGCAGTTGACTGCCATAGTTCCAAATGTAGAATCTGGTAAAAGAAGAACAATCGTCTCGGGGGTTTTGTTGGTTTAGGCTGTTATGTTTCATAGAAGTGCAATTAATGCTAAAGAGTCACACCGTTATTCTAGAGAACTGTGCATTTCCAACTTCCTTTTTCAGCACGGTTATGTCCCAGGGCACAAACCAAGCTTTATAAAGAAATGGTTTGCTAAATGGTAAGTGCTAACTTTAATTCAACACCCTTGAATCAGAATACTTTTTCAAACCAGTACTTTGGCTGAATGGAAATGGATTCTTGCAAAAACTAGTGGAGGATCTTGAGGAACGGTGGGTAGCACTGTTGTCTTACAGCAAGAAGGTCCTGGGTTCGATCCCCAGGTGGGGCAGTCCGGGACCTTACTGTGTGGAGTTTGCATGTTCTCCCCGTGTCTGTGTGGGTTTCCTCCGGGAGCTCCAATTTCCTCCCACAGTCCAAAGAAGTGCAAGTGAGGTAAACTGGAGATACAAAAATGTCCGTGACTGTGTTTGACATGAACTTGTGAACTGATGAATCCTGTGTAACCAGTAACTACCTGTCCTGTCATTAATGTAACCAGTGTGTAAAACATGATGATAAAATCCTAATAAATAAATCAATACATTTACCACTGATCCTACTGTATGGGTCTGTTATGTTCCCCAATGCACAAACACTATAAATGTACCTTAAAAAAGACCTTTACTTGGGAATTTCTTTAGAATTACATTTCTATTCACCCTCTTCTATTCATGTGACAAAAGTTCTAGTTTAGTATCATTTCATCTGAGAAAAATCAGCACACAGATTGTACTTGTTTAGCTCAAAGCAAGAGCACTTCTAATAATAATACTGTGACTAATTGCAAATTAAATAGTCTATGCAGTGCCCCCCCCCCCCCCCCCCTTTTATTTACCCTTTAGCAAAAGTCATGTCAATAAAATGTTAATCTGATGTCCAAATATTCCAAAAACTGTGTGTGTGTCCCTGCAGAAAGGTTTCAAATGTCAAATGATGTTAAAACTGCTCTGTGCGCTTGGACGTGACCACTGACATTTTAGAAAAGAACAAAGACCAGTGGCTGAGTAAGTGAACGTAATGCTAACAGGAGTGGGATTAATGTTCGTTCTTTATGATTTAACTGTGGATTCTTAATTTTTTTACATAAAACACTTTTATCTTCTGAAACACGGCTATGATGAAGAGTTTGCATCTACTGTATATTGTGGTGACCTCAATACACAAAGCAAGTAATCTTTCACTTTCCCTTATCATCCTCTCTCCGTCCTCCCTCACTTTTCCTCTTCTTCTTTTTTGTCCAGCCCTTCTCTACTTGCTCCAAAACTGTCAGATCGCGTTAGTGCATTTCACGCTCGCCGCCTGCAGTAAAAACAGCCGTGAACATCGCTGCGCACCGCGATTCTCCTGCTCCAGTTCCTTCCCCGTGCACCACGCTAAAATACTGAAGCTAGTTTATTTATGACGGAGGTCGTGCTTCGCCAACGATGCCTCAGTAAAGGCCACGTAAGTGAAGTGAACAGCAAAGGGTGACTGGCAATGCCTGTTTGTCTGTTTGTTAAAAGTGACCCCGTGTTTATCTGTTCAGCCATGTAAGCTCTAGTGATGGTGTCAGCAATACGTAAATGAGATCAGAATGTATTTTGGTCACGTCCCTTCACTTAATTAGGTTCAAACATGTTTGTATGTATCGCAGCGTTTCATCTGCAATGTGTGTATTGTATTGTTGCACTTGTGTTGCACCCTGGTCCTGGAGGAACGTTATTTAGTTTCAATACGTACTTGTATAGAGCTGAATTGACAATAAAGCCTCTTGAACTTGAACTTAATACCCATGGTTTTGAAATGGGATGTTCATTAAGCTCATGGTCAAGTGTACTTAATGTTTTTGTACATGTACAAAGCAGATAGTCTTTTAGATCACATGCAGCACAACAAACATTGTGTGTTATGTGTGAAACTGCTTCATGAGTATCATGGTGATACTAATAATAATAATAATAATAATAAATCAGAATAAGAATCACCAGGTATGTTTGCACACACAATTGGTAGACAATGTGCAAATTTTCACATCCTAGGCAAAATTGAAAAAAATAGCATAACAGTATAATACAGTATATATAAGTGCAGTGTGGCATGTAAACAACAGAGTAGTGTGGCATGTGAACACCAGGTCAGTTATAGTTGAATAGTTAAATAGTTAAGTATTCCAGTAATAAGTTAAATGTCATTTGGAAAAAAAACTGTCTACACGTCTGTTGGATTTTGTGTGTAGGGTTATGTAGCACCTGCCAGAGGTTAAGAGTAGGGATGTAAAAATACACCCTACCCACGATGTGATACTGGGTTCACGATATGATTTTTTCCCCGATTTTTTTAAACAAAATGAAATTGAAGACAAATTATTTCCTTTTATTATTTCTCTTAAAAAAGAAAATTAAATACTGTTTGTGATTATCTTTTATTTATCTATATAATGAATGCCCTTTAATTTCTGAGGTAGGTACAAACTATGCCAAACAATGCTTACTGTGTAAAAAAAAAACTGAAATGAAATTTAAAAACAAATCCAACATTATATAAATAAATGCAGCAGTCAGCATTAAATCGAAATACAAGTATGCTAAAAATGAATGTGTCTATTTTATCCCTGTGACTGCTTTGGTAATATAAACTTTGGTAATGAATGCTTTAATTTCTGTTACAGTGATCAGAAAAATGTAAAATGTTGGCAGCCATAGTTGTGACTGTAAGTAATGTGAACCAACTGCATGAACACAGGACACAAATGATCTTAAAACATCACCTTTATGTCGTTTATTGCTCTCAGAGAGTCGACTTAGTTACTAGGAGCATGCTTGTATCAAATCAGCATCAACGTCAACTGACAATCAGGGCTTAAAGTGACCAGTTTAGTATCGTTCAGTATGGTAAACTGAAGTTAGAAAAATTCAGGATCAGGTCATCCTAATTTTTATATAAATATAAGGATTTACTTGAAATGCAGTGACGTGGTGTGATTAATTATCAGTATGTGCTTTGTATAGTTTTACTGCACAAAGGAATGTTTAATATTTGACCTATAATCTGAATCCTGGAACCTACACCATAAGCTCATACAGTCTGTCTGACAGCTGCTTGATGGCCTTAATTCTCCTGAAGCTATTCCCCACCTAGTTCTGTTCGAAAACACCAGTAAAAAAAGACAACATGCCATAAAAATATCTCCCACAAAAAAAATAGTGCTGCTTTTTTGGAGCTGTAGTCTGTTTTTAACTCCTGGGAGTGTCCCCAGATTTAGAGCCACTACCAATTTAACTTGACAATCAAAAAAATTCAAAATAAAAAAGAGAAAGAAAAAAAAAAGAAAACCCCTCCGCATGAATCTCTTTTTATGTCTGCAGAGCGGCGTGGCACGGCGCTTTGATCCAGGAGGAGAGGGGTCGGGGCTAAACCTCTCTGATCTGGCCTACTAAATGACAGGCTGGATGTCTGAGGCTGAGGGTGGAGTGCTAATGACGCCGCGCCCGTGCGTCTAACATGACTGTCGGAGCCCCGCTGATGCTGGCGAGCGTGCAAAGCCGGGCCTGTTATTAAGAGCCAAAGCGTCCTGTAATCACAACGCGACCCGAGCTGATCCTGACCGGCTGCTGAAGTGATGATGTGGAACCAGTTGGAGGAGGGAGCACAGGCCTACTTAAAAGTGGTTTTAATGATGAGACAGTTTACTAAAACTGAGGTGGCACAAAACCAAACAGGAGAACAATAAGTATGTGAGCCGTTTCCCGGGAAATATGCAATTTGCTGTGAATTTTATTGACGTGTTTAGCGATTTAACATTTTTTACTTTGTGTAGTGTATTTAATATGAGGCGCAATAGTCAATATGAGACGGTCCTAGCAATCATACGGCATCATTATTAAGTTAGTCTAACAGAATTTTCAGTGGTGTAGTGAGCTGACAATGTTAATCTATGTGTTTATGTATTGAGTTAATTTTGTCCCTTAAATAATCAATGGAAAAGTGTGCTTCTCTACACACGTGATCATTTCTCTGTAGTATAAAGTATCACGCTCACGATAGTTTGTCTACGTACAGTTTATTTCCTTCTTTATAAACTCAGCAAACTCTAAAGACGCTCAGTTACACTCACAATCAATTAGATAAAATGTCAAAGATGTCAAAGCCTAAAGCAGCTAAAAACACAACTCGGGTAACTGAGTTTGAAAAACTACCAACCAATTGTGTGAATGCAGGGGGGGGCAAGTATTTTCATCTTTCAACTATTAAGGTTCCTGTGAAATATGCAATCTGCTGTAAAACACAAATGTAATGTTTGTGTTTAGCGATTTAACATTTTTCATTCGCTCAGTGTATTAAACATGAGGCGCAATATTCAATATGAGGCTGCTCTAACAATAATACGGCATCATAATTAAATTAGTCTAACAGACTTTTCTGTGGTGTAGTGTGCTGACAATGTTTGATGAATGTGTTTACGTATTGAGTGCATTTTGTCTTTTTGGGGATTCCATAATCAATGGAAAAGTATGCCTTTCTACACACGTGATCATCTCTGTGTGTAGTCTGTGCTGCCTCAAAAGAACAAGCCAGTAAAGTATTCTGCTCCTGATAGTTACACCAGCAATCGGTTAGCCAAAATGTCCAAGATGTCGAAAGCTAAAGCAGCTAAAAACACGACTCAGGTAACTAAGTTTGGAAAACTCCCGACCAATTCTGTGGACGCAGAAGGAGAGGGGTGTCAAAACACGGACGAGCATTTTTGTCTTTCAGCTAATAAGGTAGCTGTGCTGTGTATTGTAGCTTCTATTTATTCTATCATTCAGTTTATGAGTGTTATTTAATGACTGCTGTGAAATGTAACACTTTTCTTTAAAAATCCATGAGATCTGTAATTTTACAGAACAATGTCCGTGAATAGAAGCAAATTTCCTCGTGAATGTAGTAGGGCCCTAACAATAAGCCATGCGATTTCAACAGCCTAACAATGGCAGCAACATGGGCAGCGCTGAAGAGCTCAGTGACTTGAGATGAATAGATGGATTCATATGTGAACAGAAAACTGGATAATTAGAAGGTGTCCACATACTTTTGATCAAAAAGACTGAAATGTGCTGGATGATTAAGTGTTTCTGAATGCACTTAGTGCATCTTTGTCAGCATTACTGTTTGGAAATCAAACCACTTGTTGATTCGTTTCTTAGGGATTTCGTTTATTTCAGAGATGATGGTGTTGGTCAGGTAATGACGCATCGCGTGTAATCATCGTCATTCCTTTCTCATTCCTCACAGCGCTATGTACACACGGAGGAACGCAACAACACCTCAATTCTCATCTCCTGTACCCTTTCACATTCATCTCTGCCTGTCTGAACAGAGGTGCGGGTTTCACCAAAACCTGGGAGACGTGCTTCATGTGAGGTAGCGCCGGGGATCCTGATCTCACCCCATGGCATCGTTTTTGTTACTTATTACGGAGACGCTGGTTTAGCTCGAACAGAGAAAACTGATCTCAGATCAGCAAGTTCCATCGGAACGGCAGCTATAAACCACATACCTGTGATCCAGTCTACTGTGCATAAATAGATCATTTCAGACTAGTGGTAATTGCAGTGTAAGACTCTTACACCCTGTCCACACCTACACTCATTAAATACACACACACACACGCTATATTCATCAGTGATCAAAAACGAGCTTCACTTTTCACTTTAGAGACTTAAGAAGCTTTTTTTCTACCACATAATAAGGGCCCTACTAAATTCATGGGAACATTTGCTTAATTTCATGGACATCGTCTTTCAGAATTCATAGATTTCACAGATTTTAAAAGAAAAGTGCCACATTCATAGCAGTCATTAAATAACACTCATAAAATGAATGATAGAATAAATGGAAGCTACAATACAAGCACAGCTACCTTAACAGTTAACTGAAAATCCAGCAATGGTATCAAAAATTTAAATCCACAGAATCAGTTAAGAGTTTTCCAAACTCAGTTACCCGAGTCGTGTTTTTAGCTGCTTTAGACTTCGACATCTTGGCCATTTTTATTAACCAGTTGCTGACTGAATTGCCGTAGATTGCTAGGCCCGCCTCACAGTGCAAATGAACATTAAACATGAAGCACTTGAACGCTGCACGAATGAAAAATGTTAAATCACAAACACAACATTTAGAATTTCACAGCAAATTACATATTACACAGGAAACATCTCATTTTACGGTCCATGACGTAATTTTCGCGGCCGGGAATTATGTAGGGCCTTAGATATAATGTACCAGAACCTTTGGTTACAGAAGAGTGGAACTAGAATTATTGTATTTAATGGTAATAACTTGCGAACAGAAGCGTCCAGTTAGTGCAGTACAGCAAGGATCCAGGGTTTGAACTCCAGAACTGCTTTGAGTTGGTCTGTCATCTACAAACAGACATTATTTGCTATACCGCAAGATGTACTGTGTTCTCACTGGACCTTTTATTTATTATTAATTATCATTTATTATCATTTGCACCTGCACTCTACATAAAACTTTCTACCTCACAAATGTCTGCATAATTATAATTACATACCCATAAACCTATATACAATTTACATAAATATTAATTATTATTAATAAATTATTAATTAATATTATTGTTATTATTATACATACCTAGTATTCTCATTCTTATGCTTAGCATTATTATTGTAACTATTATTATTATAATCTTCAAAAAGTTTCCGTACTTTTATATTTTGGTTGGAAACGATGAGGGTGGGAGGAGTAGTAATCGGTCGTGTCTGAGAGACTGATTTCCACCTTTTTGGACGCTCAAAGAAGCTTTAAGGGGAAGAAGATGTTCATGTGATGATAGTCAACCAAAAACATTATTTGCTGATGGCATTAAAAAGGAAAAATGCATCAGAAGGTGACTATGTAGAAAAGTGATGTAGTTTGTTTTTAAAATTCTTAATAGAGTTTAAAAAGTGCGGAAATTTTTTGAATATCCCTCTTATTATGTATATATTCCTATGTATATAGACCTAATGCTATATATGTAAATAGCTATAGTTATAATTTATTATACTAACCATCATGTAAGTTTACTGATGTTCTTTGTTCTCTGTATTAAGCATTGACAATCAAGTTAAATCTATCTATCTATTTTCTCTCTGGGGTGTGTTGTTGCATTGCGTCCAGTGATACCAAGAAAACCGAACCCACTACAAGCCTAACCAGGATAAAGCAGGTAAAACATGAAAATAAATGAATGATTGAACATAAACACAAAACTGATTAATAATAAAGGTTTGCTGTGGATTGTTGGTGCACTTTAAATAAAGCAGATGAATAAAGGAACTAGGAAATGTGCACATTTATTTAAATATAGAAATATCCAAACGGATCACATGGATCATATCTGCTGCTCCCTCTGTCGCACCGTATCCCTGTTCAGTTCTTATCAGCATGTGTTCTCTGTGATACATTAAGCCTGCTGGAACATGTACCATGTGATAGAGCAGGTATGTCGTTCTGCAGGAACTCACTGTACAGTTACACAATGATTCAGACACAAAGAGTCGCGTGGCACTAGTAAAAAAAAAAAAAAAAAAATTTAATTATACCCTTTAAATAAGTTGTGTTTGGCAGGGCAGATAATACACTGTGTCATTTGACTGGCAGCTCTGACTTTACTTAAGCTAATGCAGTTGGTAGCTCAGCAGTTAGATTACTGGAGTGGTAATCATCGGTTAAAAACGCACCACTGCCAGGGTGCCACTGTTGGGCTCCTGTACGAGGCCCTAAACGACTGATTTTTTTAAAATGTATTCGCTCATATTTGTAAGTCAGTATGAAAAAAGGTGACAGCTAAAAGCTGTAAATGATTTTTATTTGGAATCGTCCTTAAGTTGTTAAACAGACAAAGTCAAAATTAAAATGCTAAAATTAAAGAAAAGAAACATTAAATTATTATTATTTATTAGGATTTTAACATCATGTTTTACACACTTTGGTTACATTCATGACAGGAACAGTAGTTACTGGTTACACAAGACTCATCAGTTCAAGTTTAATATCAAACACAGTCATAGACAATTTAGTATCTCCAATTCACCTCACTTGCACGTCTTTGTACTGTGGGAGGAAACCGGAGCTCCTGGAGGAAACCCACGCAGACACGGGGAGAACATGCAAACTCCACACAGAAAGGACCCGGACCACTCCACCTGGGAATCAAACTCAGGCCCTTTTTGCTGCATGGCGACATGGCTACCCACTGAACCACTGTGCTGCCCAAAAATAAAATAAAAAATGTTAAGCCTGACCAACTCTTGTGACTCAAGATTTCAAAAAATATGGTAGTGACCGACCTCAACCTCCCAATGTCTACGACAGACTCCGAGAACTCAGCTATTTTTTGCACAGAACTGATGTACGAGTTTCTCTTTATGTAATACTCTTTATTTAACTAATATTGCATTTCTTAATGCAGTGGCACCTGTGTTAAGTAACAAAAATTTTCTGAAGTATGAATATTTCTGAATATTTTCACAATATTACTTATGATTAAGTGATTTTTTTTGTAGTGGAAAAGCTCTATTTGAGATGCTTGACAAATCTCTTAAAGTTTTGCACAAAGTGTTCAGTCACTGCCCATCTTTGCTTGTAAAGGATGGACCTTGTATTATACGGTGGATCTTGGTGTTATACTCAATCAAGCTGGTCAGCCAAAACTTTAAAAGTAATTTTCTACTTTTGAAGGTTAAATAAAGATTCAAGAGAATTAAAAAATCACAAATACTAGTTTTATTTAAAAGCCATGCATCTTTCTCTTGTACCACGTGATTAACGGTGTACGTACTAATTATACTGCGCTAGTTACAAATAACATGTTTGCATTCTGACCCATTATGAGCTCCCTGCAGGACTATGAATATGCGCATATCTAATGAGCTACTGCTCATTTACCTCAATATTGTAATGTTCACACTGAGCATGGAGAATGGATATGTAAACCCCGTCAGCTAAGCCCACTAACCCCCCTCTCCAGCCCTCCACGTTCTTTCCCCCGGGCACAGCTTGACCCCCTTCCATATATTAATCCCCGGGCCTCGACAACCCAACACGCTGTCCAACCGTATATACGCCGGGCACAACTCGGCCTTACACGGCAAAATGTTGAGTGAAGGGGAAAAAACACAACAGAATCAGGCCACAGCTGTTTAGGTCTGTAGGCAAAAATGTACTCTCAATACGTCAGGGAACATTAGATCAGATAAAGCGCCGGGCGCGTGCCGGGAATCATCACAATGTGGTGCAGGGGTGCGTTTCTAACAGCCGAGGCCCAGGATTTCTTTCATTGGTTTTTTCCCAGTTTTAATCTGCAATCCTCGGTCATTATGCTGATTGGAAAGAAAGAGACAAGCATGAGTGAGCGGTTGAGAAAGGGATTTAAAAACGCACGCTAACAGATCCCGCTGTGCCAGTCTGCTTCATTCAGAGCAGGAGGGAAGGACAAAGGGCTTTAAAAGAGTAACAGAAATGTTGCCCTGTATACTATGTTTCCCTGACCATGTGCTTGTTAAACATTCCATTCCAAAACCACAGGAAGTAAAATAGACTCTGATCTTCCTCTGACTTTCCACAAATTTTAGGAGTGTGCCTTATCAGTCAAAGAATCATTTGTGATGGATGGATAGACAGACAGACAGACAGACAGAAAGACAGACAGACGATTCTTTTAGCTAGGGGTACTCAAACTGAGCCTGTTTTTAATGTTAGTACAAGGATTCTTCAAAAAGTTTTTAAAAATGCATTTTCTCCCCATTTTCCTCCCGATTTAGTGACTCAATTTTGTCTTCCGCTGCTGAGAGATACCCGATTGCATCCAAGGAGAGCATGTCGCTGTACACGCCCCTTCTGACATGTGTACAGTCCTCCTCTTCTCGCCCCTGTATTCTGCACAGGCGTCTCTTCTGCCAATCAGGGTCCTCACACAGCATATGAAGAACCACCCACCCACACATAGTCCAGCCCCCACCCTGCAGATACGGTGGCCAAATAGTATCTGCTGCAGGCACTGCCAATTATGCCCGCCAGATGGCGCCCAGCCGACCGGTGGCAACACCAAGTTTCGATCCGAGGAGTTTAAAAACTTGGTGCTGGTGTGCTAGCGGAATATCCCGCTGCGCCACCTGGGCGCCCTGTTTCCGCACTTTTTTAAACAAATTACATGACTTTTCTACATCGTCACTTTCCGATGCATTTTTTCCAGCGTCGTACCAAATCTTTAATGCCATCAGCAAAAAATGTTTTTGGTTGAGCATGTAGCCACTGATGCAGTGCTGCTTTCACATCATCATCACATGAAAATCTTCTTCCCCTTAAAGCTTCCTTGAGCATCCAAAAAGGTGGAAATCAAATGCTGCTAAATCCGGACTAAAAGCGTCTCTCAGTCTCTCAGACGCGACCGATTACTCCTCCTCCCACCCACACTGTTTCCAACCAAAATATAAAAGTGTGGAAACTATTTGAAGATCCCTCGTACTAAGTTTCAGGGTTTATTGTTCAGCCTCCGACTTCTAAATAAGATGAAACATGACATAAGATGCCAACAAATCAATAAGAGGCTCCACAGGTTCACTGTTGATAATGCCAGTGTCCTTCTGTAATGTCAGTCAAGTAAACATCAGTCCACACCCTGATCTGATCTCACTATTACAAGAGCTAAACAAATTACAGGTATAAATCCAGACCTGGGTGGATTTGTAAGAAGAAGATTTATGATCATAATAAGCCTGAACAATTTGTCCTGTAATTCTCCTGGTATGTACCACCTGGTGACGGTTGTCTCTGAGACTAATCAGCGAACCATCAATGCTATTGTAATAAGTTCAATTAGAATAGAACACTACGCCTAATAACAATTGTAAACGATGTGACCTATAAAACTCCCCCCTCAACATGATGTACTATAAACTTCTTTACAAGCACTAACTGGCAGAACTGGATAACCTACTAACACAGTCCCTCTGTCTTTCTGCTCGCTCCGATCTTTCTCGCCTAAAATAAAAAGGAAGGAAGTGTTTAGCGGGCCGGGCTTTCCCAAACCAGCTCAATAATTTAAACATCACAAGCCGAGCAGAAGGAAGAACCAGTGCTTGTTTTTTTCTGTCTCTCATCAGCGTCCTTTACCCCGTACCATGAGGCGGTGCACTCGGGCTCAGATAGCCATCTCTTGTTAATCACACAGACGCTGCTTCATTAGCACTTCAAAGAAGGAGGAAAAAAGAAACAGCAGCCATTTTCTTCATTGGCCTCCTTCTTCACAAGCAGTAATGAATCACAGAGGAATTGGATTTGGAGTTCGGGCTGCTGAAAATGGATCAGTATGGAAATCCATGAGCTGAATCCATATATTTAGAAGCATGCAAGAATACTATTGAGATGTAAATAAACCCTGTTGCACCAATTCTCCTCTTTTTCTGTAAATCCTGATACTCCTGATGTGTTTATTCGTACATAATGTCCATCTGCACATTTCATCATGAAGGACAAACATTTCAAAAACAGGAACTGCTAAATGCATCCTAATACAACTGTGTTCCTGTTGTTTTCCTGTCCTAAAGCATCTGTGAGTCTTGGCAGCCCAACAAACTGTCGGCAGATTGTGAATTGTCCCTCTCGGACCACTGACTGTGGGTACTACAATTAAATTGTCTGGCCATAATGATTTGGCTATTAACAACAGCACACAGGTCTTTACACCTGCTCATATTAGACAAATTCAACTACTGGGCAGTTGTAGCCTAGTGGTTAAAGTACTGGACTATTAATCAGAACGTCGCTGGTTCAAGCCTCACCTCTGCTAGATTGCCAATATTGGGTTTTTGAGCAAGGCCCTTAACCTTCAATTGCTTAGACAATATACTGTGACAGTACTGTAAGTCGCTTTGGATATAGGCATCTGCTAAATGCCGAAAATGTAAACGTTAACTACTGTATGATGAGCAACCAGCATCAGACTAAATATAATCACCAGTTATCCAAGAATAATAAGCCGCTGAATCTTTCAAGTGAGGCCCCAAACTCTTGATTTATTGGACTGTATCCGCATATATTTGTAAGTCAGTTTGGAAACATGACAGCTAAAAGCTGTAAATTATTACTGTTAATTTCTTAATTTGAGAAATTAAAATAAAAAGTTATGTTCAACTAACTCTAGGGACCCAAGACTTCGAGGAATACGGTCGTGACCAGCCTCACCTTCTCAATGTTATGTGACTTAAAATACAGACTGAAATTGTCTAAAACTAAGAGGCTCAGAGAACTAAGCTATTTCTTCGCACAGAATTAATGTATGGTTTTAGTGTTGCATTTCTAGATGCAAGAGTGACTGAGTTAAGTAACAACCATTTTCTGAAGTACATTTTTCACAGTATTAAGTACGATCAAGTTATTGTTTGAACTGCTTGACAAATCTCTCAAAGTTTTGCACAAAACACTGAGTCACAACTATTCTTTGATTGTAAAGAATGGATCCTTGGTGGGTCCTCATATAAAACTCACTATAAAGCTGGTCAGTTAAAACCTTAAAATAATTTTTTTCTACTTTTTAAGATTAAATAATTGTTGCATTTATTAATCTAACAGTAACAACAGTAACAACAAGTCCTTTTCCACAATGACACACATGGTCAAGTGATTTGTTTTACACAATCAAGCAGGTTTTTTCTCCCATCATAGGCTTAAAAGCTGCTGTGCTACAAAAGAAACGTGGGCTTTAATGCTAACAGATGTTAAGAGATTTCGCTGCTTCATTCAGAGCAGGAGGGAAGGACAAAAGGCTTTAAGAGAAAGTAATATTCGACACCTAACCATGAGCGTGTTAAACATCCCATTCCAAAACCGTCTGAATTCAAATAGGCTCTGACCTTCCTTAGTGACTGTTGATGCCTTTACTTTCCTTGGAAGGCTTTCCACGAATTTTAGGAGTGTATACTCCTAAAAGTGTATATGTGTGCTTAATTAGTTGAAGAATCATTTGTGAGGTCAGGCAGTAATGTTAATGAGACAGTCTGGCTTACAATTGACTGTCCAATTATAACCTCAAAGCTTGATGGATGGATGGATGGATGGACAGACAGACAGATGAACAGACAGACAGATAGATACAGTGGTACAGTGGTACAGTGGTAACTCAACGTTCCCTAAACCCAACACCTTTGAAACATAACGCCCCCTCGTCAATACATTTGTACCCTTAAACTCAACGTTTTCCTTAAATTCAACGTGCGTGTGACTGCCGCTTTGTGCAGTAAAACATCATGCGAACATGAGATGAATCTGCATTTGTGTGAAATAAACATCAGATCCAGTCTGAAAGCTCCACATGTATGTGTTCATCTGGATTTCTCCTGTTTCACTTTTAAACTTGTGTTACAGCTCGGGGTGCTAAGAAATGGTAAGAATCAGCTTTTCTAAGAGTCTAAAGCACTTATCATAAAAAAAATAATGTAACTTAATGTATTAAAAGAACGACACCTCTCGTAATTATTACTGCTTATAAGTTCTCTCCACTAATTAAGAAGCGTAAGAAAACAATGAAGAAGTAAAGAGCAGGTTTAATTGTATTTCAGTGTTTTTATATTATATTTTGTGTTATTTTCAGTGTATAAGTGTCAAAATCAATCCCATTATTTTACATTAGCCTTTAATACATGCAGTTCCACGGGACCATGGAAAACATTAACAGGCTTCCCATACATTCTTATGGAAAAAAATACCTTAAAACTCAACGCCACTCCCAGAACCAATTGACGCTGAGTTTCAAGGTACCACTGCACTTTATTTATCTCGAGGGAAATTATTTAAAATCTTGTACTTTTAGTAGGGTTGAGTTCCAGGTCTTTTTAAGTCTAGTTTTGTCTACAGTGGCACAGTCATGCTGGAACAGAAAAAGCCCTTCCCCAAACCCCTGTCAAAGTTAAAAGCATATCATTATCTTCATATAATTGATTTAATTTAAAACTTGACTTGACTGTGGACAGTGAAACCCATCCAGCAGCTTCTAATTCAAAAAGGAAAACAGAAAGCATATCAGCACGTTTTCATCTTTAAAGGCTGATGGAAGTTTTAATTATAATTTGAACTTGGTTGAAATGTCTGTGCTTTATCAGAGACTGAGGAAACATTCCGAAAGTTTTGATTACACGTGATAAAGCGAGAGAACGAACAAAATGAACAGAAGACCGGTGATTGTGGAGACTGAGAGAAAAGGAGCATCTCGAAGTGGACAAGTTCAGACAAGCACCTGTCAGCCTTCCTCCATGTTTTTGTTTTGTCTGGTTCACTCTGCAGAATATACACGCACACACGGCCACACGGCCACACACACACACACACACACTCACACACACTCACACACACTCACACACACTCACACACACACAAACAATCTCTTCACTTGGGATTTAATTGTCACGCGTCCTTCAGCAAGTCTGAGGGGAACTTTAGCTCCATCTCTCATTTTGGTTACCCCTCAATGGGATCTGTCTTGCAGGAAATTCCCCTGGCCCTCATAACCCCCATCACACATACACACATACCGCCGACCTTCAACGCTCAGTTCAAAGAGCTCGACACAAGACGACGAGCAAAAGATCAAAGGCTGCCACGACACGCCTTTTTTCAATAAGCCACAACTCTCTTAGTCATAATATTCCCCATTTTACAAACTTTTCAGAAAAGGAATTAACATTCAATAACTTATACATTTAAACCATCTTTATGAAGTAAATACCAGGAACTTTTGTTCTTTTCATTCTAGTTATTTTACTGGACGGAGCAAAATCGTCATACCAAAGTATGTGTACTTGTCAAGGATTATATCTGTAACCATATGGGGTTGGTTCCCTCTGTGCTGCTATAGAATTCTCCAGTTTTATTTTATTAGGATTTATAACCATGTTTTACACACTTTGGTTACATTCATGACATCAATTCAAGTGTTTAATGTTCACCTCGCCTAGCACGTCTTTGGACTGTGGGAGAATACCGGAGCTCCCAGAGGAAACCCACGCAGACACGGGAGAACATGCAAACCCCACACAGAATGGACCCAGACCGCTCCAGCTGGGAATCAAACCCAGGACCTTCTTGCTGTGATGCGATTGTGGTACATAACTTTAGGGTTTCTCCTCCATTGAAAATTTAAAAAGGCTTTACTGAGATGTCTGCTGAACTTGCTTACATTTCTTTATGAATCTTACTTTGTGCACATTGCCATGGAAAACACATTCCAACAAGATCGTTAACAGATACAATTCTCTACAATGACACTGCATGCTAAAGCATAAAGATTTTCCTTTCGTGAAACTAACAGTTTCAGTCCACATGTTTTAACACCAGGCAAATACGAGGGATCTTCAAAAAGTTTCCACACTTTTATATTTTGGTTGGAAACGCTTTTAGTCCGGATTTAGCACCATCTGATTTCCACCTTTTTGGATGCTCAAAGAAGCTTTAAGGGGAAGAAGATTTTCATGTGATGATGATGTGAAAGCAGCGCTGTATCAGTGGCTACACGCTCAACCAAGAACCTTTTTTGCTGATGGCATTAAAAAGTTGGTACGCTGCTGGAAATAAATGCATCGTAAAGTGACTGTAGAAAAGTGTGTAATTTGCTTTAAAAATTCTTAATAAATAGTTTTTAAAAAGTGTGGAAACTTTTTGAAGAACCCTCGTACATGTGTTTTTTGGCAGTGACGGAACTCAAATGCTTTTATCAAACTGCCAGACAATAAATTGTGGTACAACACCCCAGAGTACATGCTTTTGTTAGGTCCAATAGTGATGTTCTTTACACCCCTCCAGTTGAAGCTTAACAGTGTGCACAGACCTAGCTTTATGTATCAAATCTGTACCATTCAAAGCTTTGGGTGTTCAGGGTTGTTTGTTTGTTTATTAGGTTTTTAACGTCATGTTTTACACTTTGGTTACATTCATGACAGGAACATTAGTTACTCATTACACAAGATTCATCAGTTCACAAGGTCATATTGAACACAGTAATGGACAGTTTAGTGTTTCCAATTCACCTCACTTGCACGTCTTTGGACTGTGAGAGGAAACCGGAGCACACGGAGGAAACCCACACGGACACGGGGAGAACATGCAAACTCTACACAGAAAGGACCCGGACCACCCCACCTGGAGATCAAACCCAGGCAGGACCTTTTTGTGAGACGACAGTGACACCCAGTTCAGGAATGCAGTGAATATGATGCCACAGAGAAAACAAGGGCAGGAAGACATGCTTACCAGGGCACCAGTCAACTGGGGGGCATTGCACATTCATCCTATAATTTATTCTGTCACAGCTAGAGGCAACTTTATTGCACACCTACGGGTAGCCTGCTAAGGTAGGCGCTTCCTCCCTGGTCCATGGTTCAACTGTGTATTATGTTAACATGACAGAGCAATGCAGTATTGGTCACACATGCAAATTTGTGGATAAAAGTTTAACAAATGTAACAAAATTAATAACAAAAAATTGCAAACATGCTAATTGCTGTGACTCCTACTGAAATAAAATAATTTTGCTCACTAAAAGCTGGTCTGATCAAGCCTTCTTCCGTTTCAAATCTGTGCAAATCGGACATGTTCATTTTTCTGCACAAAGTATTTCAGAGCATTCGTTTTTAAGTGAACTGCCAAGTCTGGGACTGCTGTGTTGAATTTGGACTCCGTAAAAGCTTTCAGTTCAACCGAGGTAAAAAAAACTCCTTCTGCCTTACGAGAGATGAACAGAATATTGTTGGTTTCTTAGTTAAATTCTGTAAAAATTAAACACATTTAAAAATAGAACTATGAAAAAAAAAACTCATCGACCCGACATTTAGGATCCTCTAAACAAAGACTAGGTTTCAGTTTCCTGTTTAGTCGCCTCTGCTGGGCTTCATTCACACGTGTACAGATATGGATGTTAAAGGTGAAATAATAAATCGGAGTCTATACTATACGACCTCTCTGCTGAAGAGAAGTGGCTGTTTTTCCGGCAACTAAAAGAGCTGGAGCCGGAAAATGGGGGGTTTGAGCGTTTCCTGCGTTTCCTCTCAAAGTTTCCTTTCTCAAGCTATGCTCTCTGGGAGAATGTCATCCTTATAGCGCTCTCTTTCCTCTTCCCTCCCCCCCTCCGCCTAAACTGCCTCCCATCCCCCAGTTACATAAAAGCTCTATTTAAGTTAAAAGAGAGAGAGAAGGGGAAGAGAGGGAACATACCACCACCGCTGGCACCCTGCCTCCATGACCTAGTTTTCTACATAGATTAACAGTGAGCAAGTGAGGGAGCGGGCGAGAGACATTCAGAAAGAGAGGAACATAAAAAAAAGTGAGAATTGAGAAAGATGAAGATTATTAAAGATCACAGGATTTCATTTGTCTACATGGCAGGCCGTTTGACCTTCCATGAAGAAGCTCAACCGGTTAAACGAGTGGTATAATTGTGGATTTTTTTTTTTACCTATCCCCAATTAGTAGATCAGACAAGACTTTGTGAATCTGACAGTGCGGCTAAAGTAAACATAATGAAAATACAATGTATGATCATGATAGTTTGTGCAAATGGTTTTTCTATGATTAAAATAAATTTGTAAATAAGTTTATTGGAGGTTCTCTGTAGATAGGTAATGTAGAGAAATATACAACAGCAACTCGGGTTATTCATTTGTGTGCACAAATTCTACAACGTCATTTTACTTTGTTTCACTACAGTGTTGTTTATTAAAATAATTACATGTAAATTCATCCTTTAGATTAAGCCACAAGCACAACAATAACAACTTAAATTTTCATATACAGTATGGCGCCCAGGTGGCGCAGCGGGATATTCTGATTGCACACCGGCGCAGAGATTCTGAACTCCTCGGTTTGAAACTCTGCGTTGCCACCGATCTGCTGGGCACCATCTAGCGGGCATAATTGGCTGTGCCAGCAGCAGACACATCTCTGCTAGGGCGGGATGACCGGACTATGTGGGTGGGGTCTTCAAATGCTGTGTAAGGACCCTGATTGGCAGATAGAGAGGCGCCTGTGCAGAGTGCATAGGTGGAAAAAAAGGGTCCACTAAGGGGTGCGCGCGGGTCGGAGGAGGCGTGAGCAGCAATATACCCTCCTCGACTGCAATCAGGGATCCCTCAGCAGCGGAAGACAAATTGACTACACTAAATTGTGGAGAAAATGCATTTAAAAAAATACCTTTATAGGTTTTTTGTAAATAAAATTATTTCTATTGTGTACATTATGTTTTCCTTTTGTTATTTAGTACTAATGTGACTGGGCAGTTATCAAAAAGCATTTTACTGCTAGTTATACCATGTACGTAAGTAAAAAATACAACTTTGATTTGATAAGAGAAGTCTTAAAAAGCGGATCACAGATTATTAGTTGTATTCAGGAACGTCACTAAGCCATTTTATTTGGGTCCCAAACATTGTAAGTACAAAGTAAAAAGAACAGCAGTATATTAAGGTTCAGAAAAACCCTTACAGTCACCAAAAGCTGAAAGGAAATGGATCATGTGTCTTGTGGAAAGTCAAATCATCACCAAACTTCAACCAAATTAACCAAAGCTTGATAAGAAATCAGTGCTGGAACATTCTGAAATTATATTTAAATCATGGATGGATGGATGGATGGATGGATGGATGGCTGGATGGATGGCTGGATGGCTGGATGGATGGATGGATGGATGGATGGATATTTTATTAATCCCGAAGGAAATTAAGGCATTAAATCCTATAGAAAAAATTTAGAAAGCCGTGGCAGCACAAAACCATCAAACCTCGATATACTGGAAGCTTTTTAAGAGATGAATAATCAAGGATTCCATAGAGGTGTTAAAGCTTGTTAGCACTTACTGATATCACTTATTACACGTTAGCAAAGCAAAAAGATGTTCCACCAAGTACTGAGACTGGAGGGTGAATAATAATGGCATGTACATTTGTCAAGAGAATCTTAATACCGTTTCATTCTGTTTAATGAGACTTCTTGTATGTTTCATTCAGCTCTGTACTCATCAGTAAAACACTTCTTAAGGTAACGTGGGGTTAAATGTTTCTGACCTGCAATTGTATATTTCTGAAGTAAGTAGACAAATTAACCATTAAAAAAACATCACACTGATTTATTGTAGTTCTGATGGCAGTATTACATATGTTAATATGACTGCATTCAGGTTTTTAATAGTAACACTGTTTGAAAGCAGACTGTAATGTATCATGGTACAACATGTAATCAAACATGATTGTGTTAATGCAGAACACACGAGCCAGAAGCTCCGGCACAACTACAGAAACATAAACCCCTTTCTAGCATGTTCAAGCAATTTACTTGGACAGGGTCATCAATGAGTGTGAGCTGGAGTTTAAGTGGCTGTTTTATTGTTGTCGATTTCTCACGTATGCAAAAGTGTGAACAAAAAGCAGAACAATGTCAAAACGAACAGGATCTGTAACCTGGGAGCTCGAGTCTGTTCAAGGTAAAGTACGGTTCAAATCCCAGCTCTGCCAATGGGCCACTGTTGGGCCTCTGAGCAAGGCCCTAAACCCTCTCGGCTCCAGACGCTCCGTACATGAGATGCATCGAGCTAGAATAAGCAAAAAAAAAAAAGAAGAAGAAGAATTTAATCGTACTGTGTATATATACAGTATATACAGTATATATATATATATATATGTGTGTGTTTAGAGGAGCTGCTGTGTTCTAAATACCACACTGTGCGTTTTGAGACACAGCCCTTCAGCTTGCCAGCTAAAGCAGCAACTCTGCTCTACACCTCATGCTAAAAATAGTTAAATAAAAGATGCCAGAATGTATGTGAAGTCTATACTATACCAAGGTCCCTTCACTTCATTTATGGTAATTTTATATAAAATAAATCATCTAAACTATCCAACTCCTGGAACTGGTTGGTGCTGTTTGGGTCTCAACGTCTTACAGGTAATAGTTTAGGTTCAAACTGTTTGAATTGAGTCTGTCAACCAGAAGACAGCTGCAGGATGTGGTCAGGGGCCCATGGTTCCTTGTGTATGTGGATGTGGATCTGGGGGGCAGGGAACATGTCAGGAACCATGAGGCAGTTTGAGCCTGAGAATATGCAGCAGGATATAAGCTGAGAACAGGCTGAAGAAGGACGACTTTATCCTGCAAACAGATCTGAACAGCAAGTTTACTGGCTCACGCCAGGCTTGCTAGCTGGCATGGGAAATGCAGCTTACCATTGTGGTTATCATGCATCCAAAATACTGTTGAAGTCAAAAGTTTACATACACTCACATGTGAGTATGCATGTCCTGTCTGTCCCTGAGGTCTCAATTTGTCCAGTTGAAAAAATAAATAATGTGTTAATACATTTAAGAATAGCAAGAATTAAAAGCTGCTAAAATTCAGCTGTAACCGTCAAGCAAGCTTTGCATTACCATGAAATTGGGGGTTGCTTTGATGTTGCAAAGCCCCTGTTTCTTGTTCCAAAGTAAAGTTTGTAGTTGATCACACAAACAAAGGTCAGATCAAACCAAGTTCCATTAATTTGGCCAAAAGACATGATTTTATAGCCCAAATGTTGTACCTACTACTAAGCAAGTAGTAATATTTTCAGACTGTTGTAGTGCCAGTGAAACTGGTGCATTGCAGAAAGAAGAATTAAATATTTAATGCAAATAGGTGTTTTCAAAGTTCTGATATCAACCTTATCAGAAATATGTGAACTGTACTGATAAGTCGAATCTGTGCCAGAAAACTGACTATACAGTTCCAACTAGAGTTGAGCCAGAAAGTTAATGGCTATCACGAGTTTAACAGAGTGAGATATAATAGATGTGCTGGATGTATACTTTCAAATCAAACAAATTGTGCCTAATTATAAGAAAACCCACAATATACACAAAGAGGTATGTGTTTCCACCATGGAGAATTTAAGCTTGTGAGTTTGAGTCTCAGCTGTGCTACTATCCTGGCCAGGCAATTAAAAAACACAACTGATTGTGTCGGAGGGAGGAAGGTTTGGGTTATGGTTCCCCCTAACTCCTGCTACAACAGAGACTGCAACTGCAACAGAGAATAAATAGTGGAAAACACATAAGGCATAGTGTGACTCCATACAATGAGGGAGGTGTTAGCATGGGGCTTTTGTAGCCAAGCATGGGGTGGTGCAGATGAACTAAAATAGGGAGAATGGGGAGAGCATGCAAACACAGAAAGGACCCGGACCGCCTCACCTGGGAATCAAAACCAAGACCTTCTCGCAACAGTGAGGCGACAGTGCTACCCACCGAACCACAGTGCCACCCAACTGTAGGATAAATGGTGGCTTTCCAGGAACTACGTTGCCAGTTCAGTGCCCAATTTTACCCCAAATAAAAAGGATTTTAAAGTCAATAAAAAAGCAGGTTTTGGATTGCCTGCTTTTATTTTGTCTGGCATTGTAACACTTTTTAGCAATACTATATTCCAAGGATAAAATAGCTTTTAAGCATTCATGCTGTGCTGTTCTGGGTTGCATTTTTAGGCACTGTTTTGTCTGGACTTGCTGTACTGCCTAAACAATTGTTTTTGAGTCTTTCAGATATTAATTCTTAATTTGAATAAATAAAAAATGACCCAAATTCCAACCTAGAAACACAGTCTACAAACTCAACAATCTGCACAAAGTCCTATTTGAGTCAAAGCTTATTAATTTCACCACTATAAACTACTGAGGCGATATGAACATCAATGTCATGACCCCGTGAGTCAATGCTATCATGCCTTCAGCAGAGGCATCAAGTCCTTTTCAGCAGACACTATTTCTGCATTGCTGCTATAAGCTACAGTTGAAGTCAGAAGTTTATGTGTGTCGTAGCAGTCTTGGAATTTCATTAATTCTTTTGCCGGGGTTTTAAGTCTCTTGTTTTATTTTTAGGCTACAAATGCTTACGGATTCTTGGAGTAGGTTGCATCATTACGCCTTCAGCTTTTGTTAAGTGACTGAATCAGAACATCTTCAAAATCAATAAATCAAAACATTTATGCACGATTTTAGGTCAGGAACTCGGTGTGAAGTCTTTTCCTCAGTAGTAAATTCATCACATCTTCACGTCATCCGAATCGGAGCAGTTAGTCCGTGAAATATTCAAGAAGTTCTGACAATGTCTTCTAACTGTGCATGTCATATGAGGACAACGTGTTACAGTGTGCAGGATGAAAGGTGTTGATAGTGCAGGAATACACGGATATTCATTACTGTGCTGCCAGTGTAATGTTGGCAGCTGGAGGATGTCGGCGGCATGCCGACGCTGGTGTCGCTGACTGATGAAAAATGTGCCTTAAATAGAGGCTTTTCCCTGCACTAATCCCACCTTTCTGCAAACACAGCTCAGCTCGAGACATGTGGCTCTCATTTGGGTTGAAGAAAAAAAAAACGTCACCGCTGCTGCCAAATTTGTGCAGCCACGAAAGAGGAAAGCTACAGCGCACCCAGCCCTACTGGGGCAGGCAAAGTCTTTAATATCGCCACTATCAGCCAGTGTGGGTGCAAATCGGCTGCCAAATAATCATGACAAAACGTCACATACAAAATGGTTTAGAAACTGATGAACTGATAGACTTGGTATGGCACAAATCCTCCAAATAAGTCAACTTAAATTGACTCTGGTTTTTAGGGAGGTTGGGGCACATTTACATCTGCGTCGGGCTCAAACAGCACCGCTTATTTAGCCATGGTGGCACTGGAAGAGGTCAATCACTTGCAGAGGCGCGCAGCGGTTCAACAGGTTTAATGGACAGAATTCGAGTCCTCGCCCCTTCTGCTCCCATCTACCTCTGATGTACGCAAAAAATAAATAAAGGCTGATCTGTGCCCCCTCAGGTGTTTGTGTAAAACTTCCACCTGCACCAGTGTCGTTTCAGGTGTGGAGTAGGAAAAGGAACAGTTAGTCACCCTGCTTTACCCCAAACCGTTTATTTTCTACAGCTCTAATTCATTCTGAAATTCATTCACCCCTCATCTTAAACAAAGCCGAGTAGAACCCCGCTCGCTGCCTGACAGATTCTTCGAACAACTTTGTCCTCGTCTGCACTTGAAACAAAGGCAGCGTGCTGAACTGCATGTATAGCTAACAGGCGCTTGCTCGGACTGGCCTAACCTCTGCAGCACATGTGGCCGGCACCATCTCAGACGGGGCCAGATGTTGTTTTAAATGCACACTTTGAGAGAACGGGGGCGGATGGGAGGGTCATTCTGTGGAATGGCGGCTCTTTATGCCTTTGTTTCCAGCAAAACTGAAATCTACCACTAAACTACAGTAACCATAAAGCAAAGGCGCTTCTTCCTAGGTTAGATAACAACTGCACTGATGTGAAGAATCTGATCATATGAAGCTTCCAAGACTAAACAAAAAGATTGATACTGATTCATGCTGTACAAGAAGCCTGTAGATCATGTGTCAGATGTTTCTGGAGAGAACTATGGCAATTCTGAAAGAACTACGGCTCACATTATTATAATATTTAATTATTATAGTAAGAAATATATTTAAAAACACTTTATTAATCAGAAAACTTCTGATTGTTTGCTCAAAAATAAAACTTTTTAAATAATTTTCATTTAATTTCATCTTCATGATTTACCACTGCTTAATCCTTCTCAGGGTCACAATAGGTCTGTTTGTTCTGAAATCAAAGGGCACAATGCAATAACACACTCCAGACAGGACACAAATCTATGAACCAAACCGATCAGGCATAACATTATGACCATCTTCCTAATATTGTGTTGGTCCCTCTTTTGCTGCCAAAACAGCCCTGCAAATCATGATGCACTGTGTATTCTAACACCTTTCTATCAGAACCAGCATTAACTTCTTTAGCAATTTGAGCTACAGCAGCTCGTCCGTTGGATCGGGCCACACGTGCATCAATGAGCCTTGGCCGCCCATGACCCTGTCGCTGGTTTACCACTGTTCCCTCCTTGGACCACTATTGATAGATACTGACCACTGCAGACCGGGAACACCCCACAAGAGCTGCAGTTTTGGAGATG
Source organism: Trichomycterus rosablanca (assembly GCF_030014385.1). Lineage (NCBI taxonomy): Eukaryota > Metazoa > Chordata > Actinopteri > Siluriformes > Trichomycteridae > Trichomycterus > Trichomycterus rosablanca. The sequence goes on from NC_085994.1 coordinate 37,103,865, forward strand.
CTCTGACCCAGTCGTCTAGCCATCACAATTTAGCCCTTGTCAAACTCGCTCAAATCCTCACGCTCGTCCATTTTTCCTGCTTCTAACATCAACTTTGAGGATAAAATGTTCACTTGCTGCCTAATATATCCCCCCCACTAACAGGTGCCGTGATGAAGAGATAATCAGTGTTATTCACTTCACCTGTCAGTGCTCATAATGTCGTGGTCATAATGCTGGTCAGTGTAAGTTCTAAAAACATTCTAAAATCCTTTCATTCTTTAAATGCTTCTGTAATGCATCAAAGACTTTTAGTCTTTTACTTTTCGTTTTACTTCCTCAAACTATCAATTTATGAACCTGTATTACAAAAAATGTTAAAGAACCTTAGTTACTGGAAAGGTGCAGGAACCTTGGTGAATTTGTGGCTTTCAGTCACTAAATGAGCAGCACGGTCAAGTGTCACTGCAATTCCAACATGCATGAACAACACCCAGGACGCACGGTGGCGCAGCGGGTTTGGTACAGCAACATGAGTCCTGAAGACCTGGGATTGATATTTGGGCAATATTACGGAATAACTATTATGGAATATTAGTTATACGTTGTTGCCTAGTGGTTAAGGTACTGGACTAGTAATCAGAAGATCACTGGTTTAAGCCCCACCACTGCCAGGTTGCTGCTGTTGGGCCCCTGAGCAAGTACAGTACTGTAAGTCACTTTGGATTAAGATGTCTGCTAAATGTGAAAAATGAAAAAAAAAAAATTTCTTGATGGGAATAATGGAAACTGGTTAAACATGTTGGGATAGCTGCAGAAAAGATGGGATATTGAGGTGGATGTTAATCATAATAATAATAGTAGTAGTAATAATAATAATAATAATAAGTTCCTTATAGAATATCAGGGTTGGAATGATGGGATATCTGGATGGAAATGAAATGTCTTGGTAAAAACAGTGAGGTAAAAGTTTGTGGTAATAACGGTATTTCTTTATGGGAATAATGAAACATAAAGGTGTGAATTATAAAAAAAAAATCTAAATGGGAAATGATTGAATAACTGGGTCAAAATGGAGGAATAAAGCTGGGTGGGAATAATGGAATAATCATCTGGGAATTATGGGACATCTGAGTGGAAATAGAAGGACATCAGGATGGAAATAATGAAATAAGTGGACGAAACTGATGGAACACCAGTGTAGAAATGATGGGACGGACTACTTTGCTGAACTAGAGCAGTGTGTGTGGGGGGTGTTGAGGGAACCAATCTCCTCAGATCAGCTTCATTTTGACGTGACAGAGTTCTCTAACGAGATGAACTCTGAACTCTGATGAACCCCCCCCCCCCCCCCACTCACACACACACACAAGGCCTGTGTTGACGCTTGGGGCACAGGGATGCCATCTTGGGTGCAGCATGTGCCCATTCCATCTGACTGGATCTCACATTAGGCACATGTATGCATATGGGCCGAGGGACAGAAGGACACTGGGAGGAAATCAGGATGCTGAGCGGTGCTATAAACATAAAGCTGCAGTGGAAGACTGAACTCCTTAAACAGAGGACAGAACTCGGCTCTGTCTTCATCACAGAAAGAGATGGATGGACGTGGTAGAGCCAGGATGGCGTGTTGAGAGGTGTAGCCCTATAGTAAGGCAGAGTGATCTCTCACTGTCACACTTTATGGCCTTATTTCTTTAAAAAATGACTTAAAAGATTCAAGAACACTTTAATCCCATAAAAGACTTTACAAAGTGGCTAAGTGGTAAATTACCCTAGTCCACTAATGCTGGGATCCAGGGTTTCGAATCCCTGGTGGTGATATCGGCCAATCGGGTATCTACAAACACACATGATCGGCTATATTTGGAATTGGCACCCTGTCCAGATTGTGTTACTGCATTGCACCCAGTGATTCCAGGGTAGGTCATCCTGATCTTACCAAAGGGACAACTGTTCCACATACTTAAAAGATGTGAATTCATTTACATCTTCTATTTTCTGTATATACAGCTTGTTTGGAAGCTGGGATCAGAGCAAAGGGACAGCCAATATACAGCACCCTGGAGCAGACAGGGTTAAGGGCCTTGCTCAAGGGCCCAAAAGAGACTGCATGGCAGAGCCAGGGTTTGAACCCACGGTAAGTTTAACCCAATAGGCTACTACTGTTCCATGCAGACAAAATAGCTCTGTTTATACGGACACAGAGAAGTCAAAACACAAATTAAATGACAAACCAGCAAATAAATAATCTAATCTGATCACAGATTTTAGACAAGATCAATCACAGAAAATTGTTAAAATTCTGCAACTGTATGAATGTAAATTGTATAGATTTTTATACCATGGTCGAAGGCAATAATCACAATATATATTGAGGAGACACCGACCCCCCTATTCATATATTCTCAAAATACCAACCCCCCTTCCCAATTTACTGAGGTCAAAATGATAAACCTATATTCCACTCCGTCAGTGCTCCCATCAGTTCTTGATATGACAGGAATGTTTAAGAATGGCAGAAACCCCGCTCCCATCTCCTCTCAGAAGATCCCCCCTCCCCAAACGTTCAATATACATCACATTACAATACAGTCGGTGGAAAAGTGTAAAGAAAATGTTGTTCATGTTATATTTGTCTACTCAGTACAGAAAACCAAACCATATTCACAAAACAAACCAGGAGTTCCTTTTAATTTAATCAGAATCAGTATTACTCGCCAGGTATTTTTTGCACACAAAAGGAATTTGTTTAAGGCTGTTTGTAGCTCTCTACAATATACAGACAATACAGTATACAGACAAAACAATATGCAGACAATGTACAAATTGTAACATCCTGGGCAAAATTCTGCATATATACAAAAAATAGAATTGCAGTTCATTTGCAGTTGTGTATGGATTAAATCTCACTGCTGGCATGCTTGCTTGTCTTTCAAAAGGAGATCATTTAAACAAGTTCTGTCTGGTCAATTTGAGATAAGCAGCAGGTAGTTATGGTACACGGTAATGTCCAAATCTCTACCGGCTGACACATTTGTGTGATTAAACATGATTTATATGATTTATTGTTATATAAACAATCGCGATGCATTTACATTTTATGCATTTTATTTTTATTTGAACTTTTTTGTGATACATACACATACAATGTGATACATTCAGCTTTAAGCTCGTGTCTGGTGTTTTTTGCATTGAACGCTGTACTCACACACATTCACCCTCTTTAACTTGTCTATTCTTTCCCACTGAACTTAAACTGTGACATTTTTGTCTCTTTTTTCTTTTTCTGTTTCTGTGTGGCGGGCGTGCCCTGCCCTGGCCAGAACAGTAGTCTGGAATACTAAGGGCTTCTTTTTTTCCAGCAGCGACCAATCAGGAGCTTTTAGCCCCGGGCTCCCGGCAGCTGGCCAATCAGTGCATGTCTGGCCGTCACCTGACTCTGTCCGTCAAAGAGAGCCGTATAAAGCTGAGCAGCCTCAGATGAGGCTGTGAAGTGAATGTGTGTGTGCGTGTGTGTGTGTGTGTGCGTGCGTGCATGTGTGTGTGTGTGTGTGTGTGTGTGTGTGTGAGCGTGAGCAGCCGGGACTCTGTGTACCTTTAGTTTGCTTTGTGACTGAGTGTCTGTTCACATGAACAAAAAAAAACTAAAAAACAGAAGAGACGCTTTCAGTCTGTGTAACTTCATCTGAAAAGGGAAGTCGACTCCTTTTCCTCAAAGGACTTCAGACTTTGGAAGCTACTTCCTCTCAGAGAAAGATCTTTTTTTACATTTTCACCACCTCCAGAGCCGACCCCGATGCCGTGGCCCTCCAGGTGAGTATTGCTCCACCGTTCGTCTTGCTTTTTTTTTTTTTTTTGAGAGAGAGCTTGTCTGTCTGGTGTGTGTCGTGCCGTGAGTTCATTCAGTGTATCCTGGTGTCCCGGGCTTGTTTGCTTTCCTGTTATCTGAGTTCTCAATGAAAAGCTTTTCACACACACTCACGCAAATCCCCCTCCCGCCACCCGAAAAGTCTGGAGCGCGTCCAAGGGTGCAGACTCGCAAGCAGGCCGGGACGATCCTCATTAGTTCCACTATCTGATGGATTGATGCGTGAATCGGAGGTGAGGTTGCATTAGTGTGCACTTTCAAAAATTGTTTGGCTTTTTTTTTTAAAGTGTTCTGTTCAGGGAGACAGTTTGATTTAAACTAGGGTTGTACAATAATAGTTAACTATTGTTATGTCTTTATAACTTTTCAGAACTATGATTTTTTGTTAACAATAAATAGTTTTAGCATTTTATTATATGTACAGTATTATTCATGCATGGTACGTTCTTAACAATTGTTTATAGAAATATGCATTTTACACAATTATTTTAAGTACATTTCACGTTAGTACATAAAATATTACAAAATATCTTTTACACATTTAATATAAATGCAATTACTTTAAAAAGTTTATTCAATTATTAAACTTAAGCTAAATTTACTCACTGATTGTGGACGCCAAATCATAATCATGATTAAACTTGTGCGGTTCTATTCCAAACAGTCCAGCAGTTGATAAAAACTGACCCTGTAGGACTTCTTTAACCAATTTATTAACCAATAACTGAATTACTAACATGCTATTACAGTCAAAAAGGTTTGATTATTATGAAAAGCTAAAAAAAATCAGCACCAACTGTCCACCGATTGTTACAACCGACTTTGCGCGACTCTCTGTGCACCAGTCGATTCCGTTCTCTGAACGTCGGACGACAAAAATCCAGACAGAATTACAAATATACCGTTCACACTTACCTCAAACTATCTGCCGATGATTTGAACCCACCGCACAAGAGTGTGTACGTGTGTGTATGTGTGTGTGTGAGTAAGTGAGAACCCACAGACGAGGGGGGCAGGGGGTCAGGAAGGCAGACAGGGCGACAAAAGCGCGGGGGCCCCATCCAGACAGTCTGGGTCAGGCTTCATCACAGCATGGGGTTGCACAGGTCATCCAGCTGCAGAGAGAGATGGATGGAGAAAGAGGCAGAGAAAGAGAGAGAGAGAAAGATGGGGACTGAGAGAGAGAGACGGGGCAAGAGGGGCCCCTCAGGGTTAGAGGTGGCGGGACTCTTGATCCCGGATCATTCCTCATACCTAGAGAGCGAACGAGGACAAGTCTCTCTCTGTCTGTTCGTCTGTCTGTCTCGTTTGTGTGTGTGTGTGTGTGTGTGTGTGTCCTGGTGTAAATGCAGGTGAAAAAGAGTTTAGATGTCTGTATTCTTCCAGACTTGAAAGTTTGGATAAGTGTAAGTCAGGCTTAAACACACACACACACACACACACACACACACACACACACACACACACACACACACACACACAGCGTATAGGGGGAAGGGAGACACGCCGAAACGAGGTCTGCAATTATAACAGCCATCAGAGCAGCTTTTTCCAGCGCCACGCCACACAAGAGTACAGCATGGCGTTTCTCCGTCTGTGACTAAATGACTGGAACATAAACTTCATATTCTAACAAAAGTCCATAAATTTAAATTCCTCGACAAGTTTATTGTGGGTTTTCTGGATTTTAATACGCTGATGCAGAAAATTCTACAATTATTTAGCGTCGTGGCATTTCCTCCTAATTTTTTATTACTGAAAACGATTGACTTCACCTGGTGACTTTCTCTGTGCCCATGTAAATAGGGCTAGTTTGACTGCACATATTACGAAGTACACAGGACAGCAAGTTTCCCTCCTGACCTTTGCAGAAAGACCAAACTGTAAACTTGTGCTATACATTATAGTAAATAAATTTGTCTGGATGGTCAAATGTGGTCCAAAAATCAACAAAAACAGATCTGCCAAGAAGCAGAAGCTGCTAGAACACAGGTGACCTTGTCCACAGTCAGTCAAGCTTCACGATACCACAAATAAGAGGCTGAATAACAAGAAAGAAGCCCTTTATCCTTTTGTTTCTTTGTGTTCGTGATGACTAACACACCCCAGTTGAGTTCTAAGGTAGCAGCCTGTATTAATTAATATTAAGAATGAATCACAGTTGATAAAGAGACCTGGTATTGGTGCAGCTATGTACTTAATTCACTGATTCAGTATCAGATCAGTATCAGGTCAGATTAGAAATATTTGATGTGCTGATTCATTGACATGATTCGCTCTAAAGGTGTCTGATATTGAGAAACGTAAGCCAGATGATTCACGAGTGCATTAGTCACAAAGTCTCTTAATTAAACCATCACCATGTTTTTAACATGTCGTGTCTCTGACAGAGTTAGCTTGTGTTATATCTGAAATATCATATCAGTGCATTATAGAATATAGAAAAAAAAGAAGTTCAATGAGGAAATTATTTTTATATTTTACATACATACACTGTTTACATACAAACACATTCAAACCAGCTACTATTTGTTTGTTAGTTTGTTTGCTCGTATAATGTTATTTTATTTATGATATTCACGGCAGGAATCTGTGTTTTATGCTAGTTTTATTGGTCTTATATTTATTGGTGTTATATATATGATTTTATTCTTATATTATTGAGGAAGTTAAGGATTTCTTCTGTATTGTCTTGGGTGAGGTGCATTTTGCTGACACTTTAAATGTTATGATACATTACGTATTATACAATATCATAACACACTGTGACACAGGTTTGATTATTGCTCATGCCCTTTCAGTACTAACATACAGTAATACTTACCTGCTTTAATACTTTTTACTTTAACGTATCTTGAGCTGCTGTAATTATAACCTGACTTTCCCTTTGGGATTAATATAGTGACCTAACTATCCATCTATCTACAGTATTTATCTGTCTATCTATCTTTCGGAAGTATTGGACAACATGGGTGGGCAGTGTGATGAAAGTCGGTAATGTTGTTATTGATACACAATATGTATCATATTTAGCATGAAAACATGATTATGATTATAATTTAATCTCTACAAAACACTGTAAATTTGTAACTTTTCTGTCAGTAACAGCCGACCTACAATAAGCATTTAAAAAGACTCTATACACATTCCGAGAATCAACATTTCACAATGAATTTGAAACACTCACACTGCTCATAAGTGTACTGTGACGTGGTTTAGAACCATATCTGTTTCATACGATCACACTGGCCGGCTTTTCTGACGCACACGCTCATTAAAACTCACATTGTTTGATGCTATCTGTAATCAAAAGCATCAGGAAGGATTATCATCAGAAGAAGCAGGATGGCAGACGCCACACGTCGAGTCTGAGAACGTGATGTTTAGTGCAGACGCTCAGAAATGCGGGCGTGTGGAGTCTTGTTGGGTCGGGCAGTCGGCTGACGCAAAACACTCACAGGGTTACTTAATCAGCGCCCGCTGGATTAAAACCACGGCCTATGCCAGCGACACCACTAACCACATTCAGTTCAATAGAAAAGTGAACAGACAAGTGGAAAATTTGGTCACGTGTGGTCAAGTAACAGAGTTTCCTTAATTTTTTAAGTGAATAAGTAAGTGAACACATTTTCTACAGAGAACAAATCAACATATGGCATTGTGTTGGAGAAATTTAAGTGCAAAGAGTCTATTTAGTTGCTAAATTTAACAAAAATAAAACAAATTATGATTACATTTGCCAACACTTTTGCACATGCCTCACTTTGTCTTTTTTTAATTCAGCAATTAAGCAAATAAACAGTAATCGTGTATTAAAACATGCAGATGTTTGTTTGCTCCAGATGTGTTAACTTCTAACCTCATTTTGACTTTAATAAAGCATTAAAAAAAAAATCTGAGTTTATAAGCGGTGTCCACATTTTTACATAAAACAGTACAGACAACATTTCATTAATAGCAAACGTACTGTACGTCAAAGCAGAGGATTAAAATCTTTAAATTATTTTTTTAATCTGCTGTACTAAAAACATACGTACATCAAGTTAGATTACTAAAAGTCCTGTAGTGTTTAAAACTTTGTGTCCTGGCCTTATAATTACACTATATGCTCAAAAGTATTTGGACACCATGAATTTGCTGGACATCACATTTAAAAATAAACAGTTTTAAAATAAAGTGACCTCTATGTGATCTTTTCAGCTATAACAACAACCACTATTTTGAGAAGGCTTCTCACAAGACTTTGAAGTATGTCTGTGGAAATTTGTGCCCATTCAGTCAAAAGATGACTGAAAAGACTTCACTAAACTGTTGCTGCAGTTGGACGCATATAGTTTCCTTTGTATAATTAATTTGTTACACCTGATAGCAATCGTTGTGGTTAAAAAACATAAATTCAGAAATTAGAAGGGGTGTCCCGATACTTTTGTCCATATAGTGAATGATTGAGTTGCTGCTGACTTTTCTCTGCTCATATGACAGATCTGCTTGTTGATTGTTTGGGCCTGGATGTTCAAATCACCTCTCTTTTACATTTAGAGACTGACACAACATACACGTCCCTTCCATGTTGGGGCATTTTGACTTGTATATGTATATGTTGCATTATCTTCTTTCTTCCCATGTGTACATTTGTGAAGAAAGCAAATCTGCCAATTTGAGCCGCTCACTCACCATTCGCAAGCTGACAATGAGGATCTCCAGACAACCAACACACACACACACACACACACACACACACACACACACACACACACACACACACACACAGGGACCCTCCCTCCCTCCCGGGCATGAACCATCCCCCCACGACACTTATAATCTTGTACACAGAATCGTGTTTGCGTGTGACCCCGTGTAAATGACTGTGTGTGTACATATGTGTGTGTGTGTGTGTGTGTTTGTGTGTGTGTGTTGGGGGAGGATGAGTAAGACAGGATATGGAAGTCTTTGATGAGTCTGTGAGGCGGTATGGAGTGCACCGTAAGAGCCCCCTAATTAGAACAACTGTCCACACACCCACACACACACACAGCCACTTAACTACAGTCACACACACACACACCTGTATAACCTGTCTGAGAGACACCACCTCAGGCAAACACACACCAGGTTATCATTTAAACACATTTCTTGTCTGACATACTCATAGCTCGGTCATCCTAATTTTATCATTTTGTCCCTATCCAATGTTTCTGCTGATCAGGATCACAGTGGATCCGGCGCCCCCCACAACACATGTCACAAAGACAAACCATCGCAGGGTGAGACTCTCTAAACTACGAGCAATACAAAGCAGCCAGTGGGAGGAAAACGGCGTACCCGCAAGGAACCCACATGGACATGGAGAGAACATGCAAAACTCCTTCCGAAACATGTTTCACTGTGTGGCATCCAGTCCAATGAGTGAACAAAGTTTGGTGAGTCCACCCACTAAATGCACTTCTTATATGGGTTAATAAAACAATGTAGTGTCAGTATTGTTATGTCATGACACCTACAGTAACCTAGAGTAACCCCAGAAACTGGAAACTGAAGTCCGAAAATAAGGCAAAACAGAAATAGGAAGAAAATACCAAACCTCAAAACACAAAATCAGAGAATGCAGTTATTAGAAAGACAAAAAATAATAGGCTAATTCTGTAATCCAGGCAGAGAAGCTGATATAACAACATCCACTATATAGGCAAAAGTATTGGGACAACCCTTCTGATTTTCGAAATTATGTGTTTCAGCCACAACATTTGCTGGAAATTAAATGCTTCCAACTTTGCTGCAACAGTTTAGGGAAGTCCTTCTACTGTTCCAGCATGACTGTGCCCCTGTGCACAAAGCAAGATCTATAAAGACATGATGAAAAGCACTGAGCCTTGACCTCAGCCCCACTGAACAGCTTTCTTGACCAAAATCAGTGCCCAGTCATATTAATGTTGTCATCTTTTGACTGCAAGGGCACACATTCCTAAAGACATACTTCAAAGTCTTGTGAGAAGCCTTCTCAGAAGAGTGGCTGTTGTTATAGCTGTAAAGATCACACAGACGTCACTCTGTTTTAAAATGGGACGTCCAACAAGCTAATGGTCAGGTGTCCAAATACTTTTGGTCCTGTGGACTGGTGAGTTAATTCCCTATCATAAAAGCAATAATGTGAATGACTACTCTTTACTCATGATGAAAGATGTCAGTAGTGCTATTAAACACAATACCAATAATATGTTGGTTGGCATGTTTTCCCATCCGACCCACAGCCATAAGTAAAGCTGTGTACATGTGTAATATTGACACGACACAAGTCTTTAACCTGAACACTTAAACTGTTTTAAAGCTTTAAACCTTTAACGTTTTGCATATCTAGCCTGCAGGTTGTCAGACCTGTTACATACCTCAGTATGTCAGTATTATTTCAGTAACAGAGCTGATACTGAACCAAAACACTGTATCAGTACTGGATTACAGATTTTCCAGTCTGATCCACTGATATACAGTATTTGATGTAGTAAATGTGTGTGAGTGCTGCGATCAGAAGGCCGCCGGTACAAGCCCCACTAGCACAGAGTTGCTATTGATGGGCTCCTGGGCAAGGCCCTTAACCCTCAATTGCTTGCAATGTAATCTGTCACAGCTGTAAAGTGCTTTGGATAAAAGCGTCGTACCAACTCTTTAATGCCATCAGCAACAAATGTTTTCGGTTGAACGCGTAGCCACTGATACAGCGCTGCTTTCACATGCTTTCAGCATCTCATGAAAATCTTCTTCCCCTTAAAGCTTCTTTGAGCGTCCAAAAAGGTGGAAATCAGATGGTGTGAAATCCGGACTATAAGCGTATTTCAGTCTTCTCAAACACGACCGATTACTACTCCTCCCACCCTCACTGCTTCCAACGGAAATATAAAAGATGTATGTTAGTAGTATGTCAGTACTGGTTTTGATTAGTATCAGTATTGGTCAATATTCAGAGCTCTGATATGGGGTCATGATCAGGCGTCTAAAGTTACGTCTAAACTAAACTATTTTACTTATTTAGTTTTAGACTAACTATCTCATGAACCTGTAGATCTGTGTATGAAGACTGTTCAAGGTTCTAGACATGCTGATGATAGCACAGTCATCATGCTCATGCTATCACAGCGTCACCACATCTGGAATGACAGCACCAGGCTTTTAGTAATAACACTGTAATAACAATGTAATTTTTCCTGCTGAATTTTTATGTGTGGTTTCAGTGGCTGTTTTAGTTTACAGCATCACTCCGGCATTGAGTCGACACGGCCATGCAGAGTCGTAAATGAAACTCAGTTTACAGGAGGAAGAAAGAGCTGAAAAACACAACTGTCTTCTTTTGGTTTTGTTTCGTGTCAGAATGAGTAATCATGTTCCTCAAAGCTACCGGTTTACCCGTCAGACTCGAACACATATGCGTGCGTGGGAGGGGTGCAGTGGAAAGCCAAGCCATGGTGGAGCAGGAACTTCATGACCCGGTCCCTATGGGCATGTGCCATGAAAAGAGCAGTGTGTAGCTGCAAAAATACCAACGCGTCTCAGTTTCAGTATTTGCCTGAATAAATATTTTTGATGCGTTTTTACCTCTTTTAAGCTGGTGTGCACATCAGGGTGGTGACTCATGGGTATCTGGTTTCAGTCATAAAATGAGTTTTAGTTTGAATTAGTGATATTTATACTTTAATATAAATAAAAAGCACTGGTGGCACAGCAAAACTCCAGGGTCCTTATAACCATTTAAAACCTTGTTACTGACCACTGTGTTTGAGGAGTTTATGATGTTCTCACATGTGTGGGTGTTATTTATTTCCTTTATTTACTTTAGATGTTCTTTAGGTGTAGTCAAGTCACTGTTGCACTGTGATGAACTGGCATTTTGTCCAGGGTGTTTCCAAGTAGGCCATCGTCACGTCCACAACCCTGACTGGCATGATAAATAAATAAATATAAAAATAATTAAATATATATAAATAAATATATAATATATGTATACCTAATATATATATATAATATATATAAATATATATAATATATTGTTATATTTGTTTCAGGTTAATTTGTAAAAAATAATACAAAAATAATTAATTTATATTAGTATGCTTTGCATTGCTGTATTTGGTTATATGCTGTATTGCTGCATTTGCTTAGTTGCAATTCATTTTCATCTAATTGTAGTATATTATTTACATTGACGCATTTAGCAAACGCTTTCATCCAAAGCAACTTACAATTAAGACGGACTGGATGTGGAGTCAGGATGCCAGTCTCCACACCCTCCTCGCTCTTCCTGTGTGTGTGCACCATGAGAAACAGCAGCTGAGGAAATGATGGGTTTCAGTTCCTGGCCGACGCTCTGCAGGCTGTATTTATATCTGTGCGGTGAAGCCACTCGCCAAAACTCAGCCTGACCTCTAAAATCAAGTCATGCCCTCTCTTAAACCCCAAAACACCCACCCGCTTCAGAGCACTAATACAGAGTAATACAGGGTGTCTGACTTCGGTCAGCATCACTCCAGATGCTTTCTACATGATCCAGGCTGGTAAAAGCCGTCTGTAAAAAAAAACAAAAGCTGGACTTTAATCTGGACCTAATTTAAAGCTGCTGGTGGAGGATTCAGGAGGAAGAGGCAGTGCTGTCTGAGCTCTTCATGATGATAATTTATGCAGAACTCAGGTGGAAAAGAGACATAACGGATGGGATTAAAAGAGAGGAAGTTAAGGAAGCATGAAAGAAAGAGATGGAGGGAAAGAGATGAAGGGTCCTTAAGAGAGTGGGAGAAATGAGATTTAAAAAAAGGAAAATGAGGAGAGAGATGAAGGGGGATAAATATATATATACTGTATATATTTAGATGTTTTACACCATGCTCACACAATGGGTGTATTCACGGCAGGAAGGGTAGGTCTTTTTTTTTTTTATCCCACTTCATTTTTTATAGTCCTTGTCAAGTGTTCTGACAGTCCTTGTATTCATTTAGACCAACTGAATAAAAATAATGAATAAAATTGATAATTAAAATATGTATAAAACAGAATGACTAAGGGATCAGATTTAGAACAGGGAGGAAAAAGAATCCAAACATGAGAGCAACAGAATTATTATAATTAACAAATGACCTAAATTAATCTGGAACTAAAAAAATATACATATAATAAAAAATAATACAATCAAATTATGAAAATGAAAGAATGCAAAGCTGAATCATTTTCCTTTTTTTTCCAAAAACCAAAATATATTTGACCTAATTGAAGTACTGAATCATGAATTCGAGCAGTGATTCATCATCTCACATTCAGCCTCATATACACCCATAAAATACCCTGTATGTCACCGCTAATCTATTTTTCTGTGAATAATTTGAACACACATTTTCTTCCAAAATAAACAGTTAACAGCAAAACACCAGCTTTTTGTTGTCATTAGATGTACTGGTTACTTCAAATTACCCCTATTTACATGCGAGTGAGTGGATTGATGAGGCTCCAGATGCACTGCAAAACTAAAACTAACTCCCAGTGTCTAGTAGTGCTGTGCTTTACATCGTTCTGTAGCAGTTTGTACAGCATGAGCCACTTGCCAAAACTCAGTCTGACCTCTAAAATCAAGTCATGCCCTCTCTTAAACCCCAAAACACCCACCCACTTCAGAGCACTAATACAGAGTAATACAGGGTGTCTGATTTCGGTCAGCATCACTGCAGATGCTTTGTACACAAGCCAGGCTGGTAAAAGCCGTCTGTTAATAACAAAAGCAGCAGGCATGAGTACCGAAACCAGAGGAAGCAATCTCCAAACTAGAGTCATGTTATGACTTTGGGGTTGACTTGTTGTTCCATCCATAGCTCATTGTTAACAGGGACTATTTTTTTTTCCAATATTTGTAACAACAGGGCTAAATTCAAACGTCTCTATACTTGTTAGCTTAGTATGGAGCGTTGAAGCACTGTAACAATACGTACATTCATTCATGATGGAAGAAAAGAATGAAGCGAAGAACAAAGCTAACCAAGAAGCATCAGAACAGTTTTGAATTAGATGAGAGAGCACAAGTGTGGGGAAAGAGGGACATCCAAAATGGATGAGGGGAGGATGAAGAGGAAAAAGCAAGTAGAAAAGGGAGTAAGGGAAAAAAAAGGGAAAGAGAAAGAAATGCGGTAAATGAAAGCTTTGTAGGCTCAGCAGTAGACTCGGCGTGTGTCTGTATTTATGGGTGGGTGTTGCACAGTTTGGTATCCCTGTTTATCCACAGCACACATTTAATTTTAACTGGAAATGAATCAGTGTGTTCTGATGAAGGAATTATTTTCAGAACTGAACTATAGGACAGTAGTCTAGTGGGCAGAGCTTTGGGCTATCAATCGAAAGATTGTGAGTTCGAATCCCAGCTCTGCCATGCAGCCACTGTTCCCTTCCAAAAAAATATATATACATATGACTGAGTGCACACATTGCAACTTAAAAAATGCAGATTTATTTACCACAAAAACATTAATTAATTTTAAAAAATAAATGTTGCACCATTAAGTGAGTGGTGCATAATTTATCAATGAAAGGAATTCTGGGAAATAGAGTTTTCCCCCTGGTTCAAACACGGTGACAATTGGCTTATCTTTATTCATAATTTTTTATAAATGGTTTTGAAATGACACAGGCCACTTTTGCATTAAATAGTAGCCCAATAAATGTTTATCTTTAATTCTAATTCAATACTAATGTGTTTAAATTAGGGCACCCAGGTGGCGCAGCGAGATGGCACAGAGTTTCTAAACTCCTCGGTTCAAAACTCTATGTTGCCTCCGGTTGGCTGGGTGACAACTAGCGGGCATAATTGGCAGTGCCTGCAGCAGATACTAATTGGCCACCATATCCGCAGGGTGGGGGCCGGACTATGTGTGGGTGGGTCTTCATATGCTGTGTAAGGACCCTGATTGGCGGAAGAGACGCCTGTGCAGGATGCAGGGGCAAGAAGAGGAGGGCTGTACACTTGTCGGAAGAGGCGTGAACAGCGACGTGCTCTTCTTGGATGCAATCTGGTATCTCTCAGCAGCGGAAGACAAAATTGAGTCACTAAATCAGGAGGAAAATGGGGAGAAAATGCATAAAAAAGATACATAAATAAATAAAGTTTAAATTAGCAAACCAAATATTTTAGCAAGCAATCACATGGCTGATCACTGATGACTCAGATATTCCAGTACTCATGTTCGTCTATTGACTAGATTTACAGTGTTTAGTATGTTATGGGGAAATTACAAAATAAAAATAAAATAAACATTCTGCTCTAATTAGTGTTTTATATGTAAAATGAACAGTGAGCACAGAATTAAATTCATTTGAGTGTCATACACTGTGATAAGCGTTTTCCTATTACAAGGCTGATTACCAGTGCAAAGGAGCTGAAATTCAATTCATAAATATCTGTCAACCAGACAAATAATTCTACAACATGGTTCAGCATCAGTTTGATGGATTACATCTTTTATCTAGTATTTTGTTGTTGTGTTCTTATTGTTTATAGGTACCATCATTATCTTAGCTGGCTGATTTTGTTCCTCAGGGTCGTTAGGACATTCATTTATATATTTCTATTTATGAAGCCTGTAATACTAGAATACATTTCAAAATTATAAGTGAGGTAGAGTTAAAAACACCAAGTCGCATCCAAACTCACTGATCCCCAGCAGCGGCCCGAAATCTTTCACAGTGGACTGAAATCTTTTAGTCAGCTCGCTATCTCAATGCAAACGGCGAGTTATTCGGCGTTATCGGCTTTAGTACGGAGAGTGATGAGGTGTGCTGGAGGTGGGGGTGTGATAATTCCCTCAAAGCGTACAGAGGAGGAGAGAGAAGAGAAAAGAGACAGGAAGAGCCAGTGAAGAAGAGACGGTATAGAAGAGATTGTGGGAGGGTGAGAGAGGTTTAAGGCTTTGCTCCTGCCAGCTTTGCGATTAGTGCCACATTAATCCACCCAGCTTCACCACCTCATCAAAAAGCAAATGACAAAGCTCCAGAATCCTCAAGGTGAACGTGCTGCACACTGCAGCGGAACGGGCGTCCCCGGATGGAGGGCAAAACTTAATTTAATTCCTATTAATCTAATGTTAAGTTTTTGAAGAGTTGGACTCTTGGTTTAACGCTGTGTGTGTCAGACGCTAATGTCTTCCCACTGTCAGTTTAAAAAATGTGTGTTAAGCCCCATGGCTAACACAGTGTGGAACATAAGCAGCTAATGCTCAGAGATGGAAGCCAGATGCTGGGGGATGATGGGAACTGACAGGCCCTGGTTTCCGAGTGACATTTTATTCTGTTTTGTCCATTATGTGACGCCAGACAATCTCATCAGTGAGCTCATGTGAGGGTGACGTCAATATTCATAATATACTCTTCTTTTTAAAGCACGTGTACATTATTCACTCAGTAAAATCAGGCAGCTACTGTTTTAAATTTTAAAATAATAGGCCATAATTAACACTGTTATTGCAAAAAAAAAGGTTTAATCAGGTGAGGACAGAAAGACATCAAAAAAGTTCTTGATTTCAGTGCAGGTAGCAATCTAGCAGTGAACAGTGATTTAACATGTTAGCTGTCTATAGCGTAGTCATACTTGTCCATGTTGGTTGCTAGTAAGCTAGCAAACTGTAGGCTTTGATTAATATTAAAAAGTACAACAATAAAAAGACAGTGATGTTATCTAATCCAGCCGGTCAGATTAAAAAACACAAAAACGTAGGCGCCCAGGTGACACAGTGGGATTTTCCGCTAGCACACCAGCGCTGAGATTCTGAACTCCTCGGTTCAAATCGAAAAAGGCCGGACTAAGTGGGTGGGGTCTTCAAACGCTGTGTAAGTACTCTGGTTAGCAGAATGAGGTGCCTGTGCAGAAGTAGATGAGACTCGTGTGAATTTACCAAAGCATGGGTAAAAAAGAAAGGGGTTGAGGACTGTGTACGTGTCGGAAGGGGCGTGGAGAAGGCAAACGGAATCCCCAGCAGCGGAAGACTAATTGGCTATGCTAAATCAAGAGAAAAATGGAGCAAATGCATAAATAAATAGAAAAGAAGTACACAAAAACATAACTTTATCTATTGAGTTAAGCAGCTGAATGATAACAGCCTTGCTCCAGGGTCCAATTGTGACAGCCTGGCAGAGCCTGAATTCGAACTCCCCACCTTTTGCTTAATAATTAAGAACCTTAACCCTTGAGTTACCATGTACACGGTCCAAAATAGCACATAATCTTAACTTAAATCTCCACTTACAAGAGAAAAAGGAGCTTTTTACAGCTGCACGAACAGAGATGGTAAAGTTCCAGTTGTAATATTTATATTAAGGTCAAGATTTGCAGCAGGAACGCCTGATGCACTGTTTGGTGCTAAAATGTAAAGTATATTGTATATGTGACTTCTGGCCATGACTTTAACCCAGCTTTAGCTAGGCTGGATGTGTGGAATGAATAAAACAAACAGTTATGTATGAATAAAAATGATTGGATTAGATTAGATTAGATTAGATTACATAACCAACGATAAGAGAACAGGGTGGAACCAGTGGAACCAGAGCAGTGAAACTGGAAGATGTAAAGGGAAGGAGAAATGAACTCTGAGGTTAATAGCTGGTTGGTCCGAGCGTTCGGATGACGCCAGCGGCGCGACTCACTTCTGCCTCAGTGATTAGAACTGACACGAACAGTGATTTGAACAGAGAGGAAGTGAAGGACAAGCCCGACGGGTGTACACGCTAACACATAGTCATGAAGTTCACACGACCGCCCACATTCTTTAGTTCACGCACAAAGGAAGGAGACGCACGAACACCCGGTTACACATAATTAGCCCAACGCCTGGCTTCATTCTTTTTTTTAACCCCAGACAGACCCACATATAGCTTATACAATGCACACATACACACACACACACACACACATATACAAGCTTAACCATTCAGATAGAGATTAGCTGCTGCCAGGAGCAAAAGTTTTGACGGTGTGATGTCTCGTAAAGAGATTAAACTTAGATTAAAAGTGTGTGTAAGCTTTTGTTGTAAGCCTGCATGTCTTACGGTGAACACACATATACACCGATCAACCATAACATTAAAACCACCTCCTTGTTTTTTTACACTCACTGTTCATTTTATCAGCTCCACTTACCATATAGGAGCACTTTGTAGTTCTACAATTACTGACTGTAGTCCATCTGTTTCTCTGCATGCTTTGTTGTCCCCCTTTCATGCTGTTCTTCAATGGTCAGGACTCTCACAGAACCACTACAGAGCAGGTATTACTTGGGTGGTGGATCATTCTCAGCACTGCAGTGACACTGACATGGTGGTGGTGTGTTACTGTGTGTTGTGCTGGTATGAGTGGATAAGATACAGCAGCACTGATTTTTTTAAACACCTCACTGTCACAGCTGGACCGAGAATAGTCCACCAACCAAAAACATCCAGCCAACAGTGCCCCATGGGCAGCCTCCTGTGACCACTGATGAAGGTCTAGAAGATGACCGACTCAAACAGCAGCAATAGATGAGCGATCGTCTCTGACTTTACATCTACAAGGTGGACCAACTAGGTAGGAGTGTCTAATAGAGTGGACAGTGAGTGGACACGGTATTTTAAAACTCCAGCAGCGCTGCTGTGTCTGATCCAATCATACCAGCACAACACACACTAACACACCACCACCATGTCAGTGTCACTGCAGTGGTGAGAATCATCCACCACCCAAATGATACCTGCTCTGTGGGGGTCCACCTGGGAATCAAACCCAGGACCTTCTTGCTGTGAGGCAAGGGCTACATATCAAACCTGAATAAATGTGGTTCAGCATCTAACATGAGTGTGATTGTGTTTCCCATACAGGACCAGCCTGCCCAAGGGTCAAGGTCAACCGAACCTGGTCTCAAACTACACACTGTGCCCTGACAGGACAAATTCAGGGACTCAAAGACCTGCTTCTCGAAATCTTCCATCTCCCAACTCCCCTCCCCCATGCACATAATCATCCTATCCACAACCCTGCCTGTCATCTCTTCACCTCCATCCATATTCATCATCTTTAAGCCCTGATGAAGACCGGAGCGCAGGACAGAGCGAGGGACAGACAGGTCTGTGAACTTCCGTAAAGAAAATGAGCGGAGGGAGGGAGTGAACGCTGAGAGCTTATGATGGATGGAAGAGGAAAGGCATGAAAGAGCCAGACGGAGAGATGTCCACGGAGTAAAACAGGGATGGATGGAACTGATGGATGGAGAAGAAGACAAATTAGGAAAGGCATAAGACAGGCAGTGAGGCTCGTATAAATCTGCTGTCTTTTACACTTTGCAGACGTGGGTTTAGCTCGTATGAAAGTCTATTTCACAGACAGATTTATAAAAACACATGTAGGTGAAGTGGAACCCCAGAATCAAGCATCTGCGTTTAGGGGTGCACCAGTCCTAGGTTAATTATTTTTAATACATCAAAGCTTTGTGATGCTTAATACTATTTAACAGGTACAAACTCACAGGACCAGTGTTAATTCTCTGCAATCAAATATGCACATTGGCAAACGTATGATAATGCCATGCTGTTGTAACTAATGCCTAGTTCACACTACACATTTTTGCCCTGATTTTCACTCGCCAACAGGTTGTCGCTAGATGTGCCAGCTTAGAGGCTCGAAAATCAGCTCTGTGAACTGTTCAACAACTTGATCCGAGCCACTCGCTGATTGCTCGCAGACTCCAAAAAAATATCTAGCATGATAAATATCTGGACCAGTCAGCAACTCGGTCATGTAGTGTAAAAGGTGTTGCGATCTGGTTGAAATTGTTATGAACGCTAGATACAGACAGTAAACCCGATATAGTTTCTATCAGAACACATCAGCGCACACAAGCTTTACAGTATTTGTGACTTATCGTCCACGCCAAGCCAAAATAGCAACGCTGCATTGCAAAAAATATTCATTTGACTTCCAACTGTCTCTGCAGAACAGAACAGACGATCCCTGCTGGCAGCGTAGCCAAATTCACTCGTTCACCCAGCTTCATTTATTTTTCCTCTTTGCTTTTATGCTGCACATCAGCACACAAACAACTTTGATCGCTCGCTCCTTGTTGGCGTGCATTTTTGGACGTGGTATCACTAAACCCTTCTCATGTGTGTTTTTGTGACATAACGTATTTTGGGAGACCAGACAGACTCGTCTGAGATTCCTCCTGGTGATACATGGTGTAGTGTGTGACCCCCTGTCGCCAATCAGTCGTGTAGTGTGAAAACCCCAACGACCGGAAAGACTCCCGATTACAAGAGATCCAGTTGTGTAGTGTGAACTGTACAGCCATCTGAACAACTTGAAAGTCGTGTAGTGTAAACTTGGCATAAGAGAGCAAAAAATGCACCTGATTCTATTAAATATAGATTCTACATCACTGGTAAATCAGACACCAACATTCAGGTAGATAAAGTTCTAGCTCAAACACCCAGTAGCTCTCTGACAATGATGGAATTTCTAAATTACAACCTTCCGGTCAACAGTGTGGAATCGTGACTGCTTAAGCGTCCACCACTTGAGCCAGCACTTGCAGGGGATGAAGGATCCTTTTTTATTTTCTGAAAGGTACCAGACACTTTCAAACATGAAAAATGGAGCAATGATTGCTGCTCCAACAAAAAAAAGTGGCAGTTGTTTTGTTCTTGATACGTACCTCAAGACAGGTAAAGTATATCGCATACCAGGCTTATCTCATAAGTGTTTGCCCCACTGTTAAGATGGTTTTATATCAAATCTCATCAATGCTGTAGCCATCTGTGGCTGAAAGTTTCAGAAAGTGGGTAGCAAAGTAGGCGTTTCTGTCATTTCTGTTATCCAGATGTCATCCAGTTACCAGCATCTGTTAGCTCATGTCAACTAAACAGCACTTAATGCCCTCAAAAGATGTACTGACTGGCTTCACATGTTTTTGAGAAGACACATAAGCCATTGCTCTATTAGCTAGCAGGTGGATTTGGATGAAACACAATTATAAAACAAGGAAAAAAGGGAAGTACCAGAAGAAGGTGAGTTCATTTAAATTAGTCTTTTTTCAAGTTGAACCATTTGGATCAGCTCTTGTTTCTGAATGTGCAAAAA
Organism: Trichomycterus rosablanca; assembly: GCF_030014385.1. Lineage (NCBI taxonomy): Eukaryota > Metazoa > Chordata > Actinopteri > Siluriformes > Trichomycteridae > Trichomycterus > Trichomycterus rosablanca. Next base: position 37,124,834 of record NC_085994.1, read on the forward strand.
ACGAGCTAAAGTACAGTAAGGAAATAAGCAGTCAAGAGTCAAAGATCAGAGCAGAAAATAAAAGAGAAGCATTTTATCCAAAAGACTATCAAATTTGCCAGAAATTCACAAGAGCCTGGGGCAGAAGTGAAGTACTTTTGAGAGCACAGACTCCACAGGAAGTTTTAAGTGCAGATAATTCCATGTCAGGTCATGTCTGCCACAGATTCAGCAGTGGTGTGAAATAGAGATTTTAGTAATCTGGCCTTTGGTTTGGCCTCTTTCTTTAACGTCTGAGAGCTGCAAGAAGGCCGTCAGAGATGCCTATAATGTACCACCGAATGCATGCTGCTCCATCTTTTCATCGGTGGCAGGAAGGGTACGCTAGGTGAGTCTGAACACAGGACTGAGGTTAGCATGGGGTCATATTTGCAAAAATGTTATTTTTGGTTTTTTTAACCAGTTCTCGAGAGCGCCTCGGGGTGACTGACTTACTTCTGGATGTGAATGCACACAGCACACAAAACATTTCAGAAACCCCCCATTGTTTATGCAAGCAGGTGTGTGACAAGTGATAAGAAACCTGGGGAGGGGGGGTATGTTTTTGCACTCTGTGGTTCTGCAAGCAAGGTATGGTGGTGTTGGGGTTGGGGGGGTCTCATTCCATGGCAAACACACTCAAACCACCGACCGTTAAACTGCTCGAGGCCAGGTGCACCAACTCACTGAAGCTTCTTCATAGTACACTTCAAAATACTCATCTGTGCATGAGCAGGATCTTCTTCTTCCACCAAGTGGCTCAATGTATTTACTAGGATTTTAACATCATGTCTCACACACTTTGGTTACATTCATGACAGAAACAGTAATTACTCATCAGTTCACACGTTTGATGTCAAACACAGTCACTTAACTTGCAAGTCTTTGGATTGTCGGAGGAATCCGGAGCTCCCGAAGGAAACCCACACAGACACAGGGAGAACATGCAAACCACACAGAACGGACCTGGACCGCCCCACCTGGGAAACAAACACAGGGCCTTTATGCTGTGAGGTGACAGTGCTACCCACCGTGCCACCCACGGCTCAATGTGTAATTCTTTTGCTGCTTCTTAATGTGTTTTCAGGTTCATCTGTACCCACTTGATGTCTTCCAATACTAGTTTATTTACATTTACAAATTGTTTTTGATTCTTTACGACTATCAAGGATCTGCACCAATTGGTGACTTGCCATCAAGAATGTTCCAAATGGACACTTCAAACGCCATCAAATATATGGTTCTGTTGTTATTCTGTTGTTTAAAATAGTCACACAGTCAGATATTTGGACCTACACAAGATGCCATAAAAGTAGAAAAGTGGAGATGATTCCAGAAGACCTGAGCAGAAAAGTGGATCCCCAACAAATCCTCAAAAACCTACATTTTTTATTCTTAAGTTAGTTCTTATTATTTTCAAGCACATTCCCAAAAGCCCCAGGCCACTCTTGGTTTTCAGAAACACCCTGTGACTTATTTATAACATCTTTGTCACCCTTCTGTTCTCCGTCAGGCATAAGTAAGTCTATTCTGATACTCCACAAGAGTTTCGCTGCGCCATCTGTCAACCGAACGCTCTGATCAGGCGTCCTTAACATCCCTCGCCACACGGCGTACCTTCGCCTTCCATAAAAAGCCGAAGAAAAAAGGAGGAGCTGCGGAGCAGAGCAAGAGACAGGAACAAAAGAATAAGAGCGTGCGGCATCTTCAAAAAGGTCCCTGGCGCTGGTTACAGTTAAGCGTAGCTGGCAAATTGGAGCGCGTATCAATAATGCATGTCAGACTCAAAGAGCTTTCATACATGAAGCGCAGGTTGGTAAATAGAGCAGGAGATGATGAGACGCGAATACTGTTTATTCGGTTTTGAAACCTTTGTACGCTTGATATGTAGGACGGTATAATGAGTTTGCATCATCTGAACCCAGTTTAATTCAGGTTCATTAAAAGGCATGTTACTGAGGGTCAACTAAATCAGGGTTTTTCAAACCATGGGTCACGACCCACCTAAGAATATAGGTCGCAGAGAAAAAAAATAATAATTAAATAAAGAGATTTTATGTTACATTTTGTAAACCACAGTGGGACCAGATTGCCATCATTTTTATTAGGTAATTATATTTTGTTTTGTGTTTTGTTTTGATGCATTGTTTGTGTTGCCTGGGTCGCTGTAAAAGTCATGAACAAAATGTGGGTCACTTGAAAAAAAGTTAGAAAAACCCTGGTCTAAATAATGGTTAGTCTACTTCTGATGACCCTGAAGCTAGAGCTTGCTGGACACCACCTTGGTGCTGAAGACATGCCAGAGACTTCTGGTGTCCTTGGTCAACATTCAACGCTGTCGGTGAGTTTTGAGCATCTGAGACAAACCATCGACCGTTGACTGTACCCTGAGGGCAGCTAAATGCAGCATGGAGAGCGAGACTTGAGCCTGGAGAAGCTCGTGTGGTCATCCACAACGGGTGCCGGTCACCCTTTTAATGGCTGCGATAAACATTCATTGCTGTCGGTGGGTTTCCAGCAAACACAACTCACTGATCAATGAATGCAAACTGCGGTCCAAACTCCTCTGAGATTCCACTGAGAAATCTGCTGAGCAGAACACTGAGACGGGGTGTTTGGGTTAATATTTATGTGCTGCATCTTCACTATCTGCACTGTTGTATTTGAACAGACCCGATATGGAAGAAGAATGAGGTAAGTAAGGTAAAAAGAAAGTCATAATCACTATTGCCAATTTCCCGCTCTCTATCTCCCTGTCTTTTTTCCCCCCTCTTTTTCACCCAATTTATCATAGCCAATCCATCTTCCGCTGCTGGGGTCCATGATGGGTGTATATTCGCCTGACACACACTCCCTCCGACACCCTCCCTTCTTATTCTCCCATACTTCGGTGGATTTGCGAATGAGGTCGGTTTCGTTCTCAAACAGCCAGTCCCCGATCTCTGCGTCCCTCCACTTTCTGTACAGACACCTTGGGCAACCAGGGTCCTTACACAGCATTGAAGACCCCATCCCTAAGTCCGGTCTCTTCCCACACGGCAGACTAGATGCCAATTTTGTCTGCAGCAGGCACTTGCCAATTGTGCCTGCTTTGAGAGTTCAGAATCCCAGCGCTGGTGGACTAGCAGAATATCCCGCCTTGTCTTATATTTGTATAAAAAAAAATTGGGCTTTAAAAGGCTCCCAGCTTTGTGAAAAAAATGCAAATCTGCACAAAAAGGTCCAAAATACAACAAGATACAACCCTCCACTGCTGACTGAGGAGCTTCGCAACTGACACACGCCCCCTCCGACACGTGTGCAGTAGCCGACTGCATCTTTTCACCTGCACGAGACGAGTTCATATGAGGATCAGGCTTGTGCACGGACAGCCACACCCTGATCAGCATTATTCCTCAACTCTGCACAAGCACCATCATTCGGCCAGCAGAGGTCGTAATTGCACCAATTATGAGGAACCCTGATCTGGCTCATCCCACAGCCAATCGTTGTTCATGTAGCCGCCCAGCCCAGACGGATGGCAGAGCTGACGTTCGATAAGATGTATTCAAAATCCAAGCTCTGGTGTGCTAGCGTATTTTACCGCTGCGCCACCTGAGCGGCCCAAAATATGAATTTTGATGATTACTACTAAAAGCCTAGCGACAATCAACCACAGATGCTGACCTTAGGCACATTTGTAAAAACCAAATGAGTGCTGAAGTTCCTGAAACACTTGTTTTGTTTTTTAAGTAGGAAGTGTGATAGGATCATCTGGAAGCAATCCTACTGTAATTGCTTAGCATGCTGGGAAATTCTGAACACACTGGCACTTTCCAGACAAGAGCTAAACACAGCTATATTTGCTCTGTCTCTCTGTCTCTCTGTCTCTCTCTCTCTCTCTCTCTCTCTCTCTCTCTCTCTCTCTCTCTCTCTCTCTCTCTCTCTCGCTCTGGTATTTTACAGTGGAAAGTGTGTGGAAGGGCTACAGAGTTCACGACTGGCTCAGGAAGCTAAATGAACTTTTTACGTGGGGCGAGCAGACAGTGTGGTGACACCGGAGCCCTGACTCACACCCTTATAATCAGCTCAAAAACCACCGTGTGTAAACAAGAGGCGTCAACAGTGTTTAAGTCTGCCTGTTTAGGCTTTATTGCTTTCTGAAGAACAACTCACACTGTTAACGTGTATGATGAACTGGTGTTGCAATCCACAAAAACGGTCCCCTGTACAAGCTAGATACCATATCAAAAGTAAAAATCTTAACTGCATGCTCAATATTCACACTCAACAAATGTAAAGCCACCAGCCACTTCCTTCATACAACAAAAAGTATTTCTTACATTTATCCAAAGCAACTTACAGTCTAAGTAATTGAGAATTAAGGGCCTTGCTCAAGGGCCCAACAGTGGCAACCTAGCACTGGTGGGGTTTGAACCAGCAACCTTCTGCTTACTAGATCAGTACCTTAACCGCTAGGCTAATTACATAATTTGGTGACCGGGCATTCAGTGTCGCGGGCCCCGGGTTGTGGAATAGTCTCCCTCTTGAGCTATGTGCCTGCTTATCTGCAGCTGTGTTCAAAACCTGTCTCAAAACCCATCTTTTCCAGCTGGCTTCTGGGTGACCCAGAACTGTGCCACATGTTTAGTGTTTTCATATTTGTAAATGTGTATTTTATTTATAATTTTTCTAGATTTTTATTGTACAGTGTCCTTGTTTGGAAAGGCACTTTTTTTTCCATGAAAGGCACTTTTCAAATTGTATTATTATTATTATTATTATTATTATTATTATTATAGGCTACAACTGCCTTTTGTGACTTCAAATGCAGTCTTGCCTCTCCCAGTCAGTTGTGTCTGTAGAGTGCCACTTTGGGTCTACAGCAATCTGAGTCTCCATGGTGGTGCACTTGTCCTCATGTTGTGTATTTCTTGCTCTTAGACTAAAAAAAATTATCTTAAGGTTGCTTTTATCTAAAAAGCCTACACTTAATCTCAACAATGTAATGTTTACATGTCATTTTTTGTCTTTATGGTGAAAAACAGCACAAAAAGCCATACTGCTTAAATCTGCCTGACTGAGGTAGCATCTATATTCACAAGGTACAGCAGAAGCATCATGTGGTGAAGCAGAACAGTAAAAACATTTACTTATTACACAATATTTACTTATATTCTAGTGCCCTACTAATAGCTTTTTCAAAAGCAGTTTGACATAAGTCAGCAGTGTCTTCTTACACATGCACAGTTGCAAACATCGAACCGAGGTACACGCACTTAATAACCTGCTGAAGAACTGCACAAATCTACCGAGCTTAATCATATTTCTTATACTGAGAACATCCACGCTTCAATTTCAGTTACAGAGATATGCTGTTTGCGTGACCACTTTAATAATCAGATAAGCGCAGGAATAATTGGATCATCAGTGTGCAGATCAATGCGCTTAACACTCATGCAGACTTAAATAGGACTTAAATAGAAGAAAACTACAAAACTGAAATTCAGTAGCAGGCTGGACAAATCCCTTACTTGCCGTTATTTAGACAGGACTGTGGTAGAGATTTAACATAGACCTAATATGCATTTGTTCATTATTTAAGATAACTATGATGTTTAGAGTCGCTGTAGGTCCAGCACTACCCGGACACACTGCAGTACATCAAGACAGTTTATCACATAGCAGCACACACTCATTTATTTATTTATTTACTTATTTACAGGCGATCCAAGGAACCAAAGTACCTGAAGCAAACCCACATCAGTACGGGGGGGGGGGGGGGGGGGGGGGGGGGGGGTTACAAACCTATAAACAAACATATGAAATTGAGAGATAGAGAGCTTTACACAACTAATCCAAGCATGGCGTCTGGTCTGGCACGTTGTACTACTTTTATTAAAGGTTTTAAATCATGGTAGGATGACCACTGGGCATTATCAAATGCACACGTGTGATATACATTAATGCCGTGCTCTGTACTCACTGATGCATCTGATTTTACAGGAAGTGACAGAAAGTACAGGCCGACCCATATCCCCTGACCTGAAAGCTCTCTGACGACCTCAACCCCCAGTCAAACCCAGCAAAGCGAGAGACCCGTGAAGCAGAAATGCAGCGGGAGTTAGCAATCCTGCTCTCCCGACTGGCATAAATTATAGAAAGCTGAAAGTAACTGAGCGGGAGGAAAAAAATAAAGCAGTGGAGCAGGGGGCTTTGCATCCTCCATTTCCAGCATGTTTAACAGTTAATGTTCTGAGCAGACACCGTCGACACGCGCAGAAGAACAAGCATTCGCCTTTAACCACCAGTGTAGTAAAAAAAAACATCTCACTACAGTTTAATGCACAGACGCTGAATTATTTACTTGCTGGATGGATAGATAGATAATTGCATCTATAGTTACCCCCCCCACACACACACAAGCTTATTATACTTATTATATTTCAGGCTCACAAAGAGCTCGAGAACTGAACTGTCACCATTTGTCTTCTCCAAATTAAATCCAATTACTTTCCATTTAAACCATCATAACTTAAAAAATAATGGCTATAGAAGTACTGGGAGAAGAGAGAAATGTTTAATAGGTCCAGTTTGCCAACTTCTAAGTGGTGTGTGTGAGTGGGGGGATGGAGGTTAGACAGTTGAAGGAAAGTGAGTGAGTGAGTGCAAATGAATGAGAAAAAGACAGCGAAAGCATGTTAGTCTCAGTTATGTGAGGACAGAGCTGAAGCATGTGTGCGGGCTTGCGGCCAACCTTCTACATCTGGGTGTCGAGTTCAGTGAGGGCAAATGAGGATCACAGTGAAGTTTTTCTTCATCTACTGCTCCTCACTCGCAGCTGCCTCCATGTGGTGGGCTACAAAACTGCACACTGATGAGCAAACGGCTTTGCTGAGCTCCACTTTCTTCCCAAAAGTGTTAAGTGCTTTGTCATAAGACCATGTCTTATAAATAGGGTCCTATTAAATTCATGGGAAAATTTCACAGACCTAATTATCATAGATTTTTAAAGAAAAGTTCCACATTTCATGGCAGTCATTATAGAATAGAATGCCTTTGTTATACGTACAGTACAACGAAATTCTTTCTTTGCTTATCCCAACGTGTTTGGAAGCTGGGGTCAGAGCGCAGGGTCAGCCATTGTACCCCTGGAGCAGGGAGGGTTAAGGCCCTTGCCCAAGGGCCCAACAGTGGCTGCATTGCAGAGCTGGTATTCGAACTTTGAACCTTTTAGTTGATAGCCCAAAGCTTTACCCACTAGGCTACCACTTATAAATTAAATCACAGATTAAATGGAAGCTACAATACACAGAACAGCTACCTTAATATCTGAATGTAAACCTACAACATTCAGCGGCAGAATTGGTTGGGAGTTTTCAGCTGCTTTAGATTTAGACATCTTGGACATTTTGACTAACTGATTGCTAACTGAATTGCCGTAGGATTGCTAGGGCCACCTCATAGTGCAAATTAACCAGTAAATATGAGGCACTTGAACACTACATGAATAAAAAATGTTAAATTGATAAACACAAACCTTAAATTTTGAAAGCGTCATGGACAATTTAGTATCTCCAGTTCACCTGACTGCACATCTTTGGACTGTGGAGGGAAACCGGAGCTCCTGGAGGAAACCCACGCAGACACGGAGAGAACATGCAAAGTCCACACAGAAAGGACCTGGACAGCTCCACCTCGGAATCGAACCCACGACCTTCTTGCTACCCACTGAGCCACAGTGCCACCCTATTACATGGGAAAAGGCTCATTTCATGGTTCGTGACATGATTTTTACAACCATGAATTAGGTAGGGCTTTACTTACAGTATAGACTCTGCTTTGTAAGTAAAGGCAGTCAAAGGGCCCAAACTGTTGTTTTAAAATTGAAATCATATTAATTGATTCTATATGATTGGTTTTATATACCCGTTAGCAATAGGTGCAGCTGAATGTTTACTCAGCAGCTAGGAGAAGTGTTCACATACTTTCAGCCATAAGGTGTATGTGGGTCAACACAAACACGCATCACAATAATGAGCCAGCGCTGAGGGTGTCGTGCTTCTGCACAAATCCAAACACAACCCATATGACACTGACCCAGCCTTAACACACCAACCAGCGTGCTGGCTGGCCCCCTTTCCCATAATCCCGTCGGTCACGCCAGCCAGTGCACACAGTCTATTGGCTGGGAAGCTCATGTATCCGTGGAAACCAGCAGGATGGATCAGGAAGCTGACAGGTTGCTCAGATTAAGGGCAGTGTCCCACTTTGTTTGGGGTTTAGCATCCTGCACGACTCTATTAGCCCCGAACAAATCCTGAATTTTTTTATACACACACACACGCACACACACATTTAATCCCAATAACAGCTGAACTTGAGTCTGGGGATTGGACGCCTGTATGTACACTATATGCTCAGTAGTGTGCAGATTACCTTTTCCATGTCATTATTCCATGTGATTATTTCCAGGAGCGTAGGAACCAGTGGATAAATGTGGATGTACCCCCGCCCTTAATGAAATGTGCTTCAGGATTCAGTTAAATCCTTGATAAATAACTTTACTTTGCATGAATAAAATATATCTTTCACAGTTTTAAACAGGGACTTGCTAAACATTCAGCTACAATATGCTGATGTTTGGAATTTAAAGCATCCAAAAAACAGTTTCTATGCCTGGAATATGGCAACCCTAAGTAGAAGTGTAATTATTAATGTTTACTGGTTGGTGTTGGAATAGTCACACATGGCAGACACATAGAGGTCTGACAAAGCAAACAGTACATTTAAATTAATGCTATGACATTTTAACTCCCTAACTGGCAAAAACTATAGAAAACTAAAACTGTACAGACAGTTGAACATAAACACAGAGTACATGGAACAGTAGTCTTGCTGCTAAGGTCGAGAAGAAAGCCTAAACTATCCCCTTATGCTGAAGGAAATAATTGTCTGGATGGTTGGATGTTCGCCAAAAAGAGATAAAATAAGGGGCGGCCATAAATTAAAGCTAGAGGAACAAGCAAGCTTTACACTGCCAGGGGCTTAGAGGCTGCCGTGCGAGGATAAAATCTCTGTTCGGGAGTCTTTATTTATTTCTTTATTTCTTTATTTATTTATTTATTTATTTATTTATTTTTATTGATTTTAACGTCATGTTTTACACACTTTGGTTACATTAATGACAGAACAGGTGGTTACACAAGATTCATCAGTTCAAGTCTTTTAATATCAAACACAGTCATGGACAATTTAGTATCCCTAATTCACCTCACTTTCACATCTTTGGACAGTGGGAAGAAACCGGAGCTCCCGGAGGAAACCCACACAGACATGGGGAGAACATGCAAACTCCACACAGAATGGACCCAGATGATCTAGAGTTCATCATTAAATCTGCATCATGTTGAAATAGTCCAGTAAATAATTATTCTGGTTGGTACAGGCCAGTTTCTGATGACACCAGAGTAATGAGGAATAATAGAAGTTGAGTAACAGCGCCACCATGTGGAGAATCTTGAGCTAACCAAAGGTTTATGAGGTCCTTTCAATGTAAACAACAGGGGCTTTATTTACCTCCATTAAAGTCTGAAAAAGAGTGACTTACTGAGTTACAGTAAAAAAAGAATAACAACTTTTGAATTGTATAAATAATATGTTTGTTAATTTTTAGAATTAGCAACTGACAAATAAACAAAGAAAACGAAGGGAGAAAATCTGATTACAAGTGTAAAAACAATTAAATCAAGAAACAAATCTGAAAAATATATATATAACAAAATATATAACACATTTTTTAAAAATCAAATCCGGAAAGCAAATTTTAAAATAAAATCAGAAGAAAATAAGTTTTAAACAGGGACCCGCTAAACATTCGAAACAACTAGATTATGCTGAGGTTTGGAATTTAAAGGTGACTAAAGCATCCAAAAAATCGTCACAGTTTCTATTTCTGGAATCTGGCAACCCTAACCCAAAGAGAGCCAATTTTTTTACTTTTCCAGACACATTTTCACATTAAAACAAATAAAAAAATCTAAGGATTTTAAGATAAAGAATTCTAAACAAAATTACTAATCATAAACAAATCTGGAAATCTTAAATACTGCACAAAGTCTGATTATTATGATTATAATTACTGATATATCAGGTATTATTGTTGGTACACATGGCAACAGTAGGATGAGGTTGTGTGTGTGTGTGAGTGTGTGTATAAAGCAGGAGCACACTGAAAAAACCCAGCTTAAATCAGACACAAGTGGACAGAAGGGTTTATTTTTAGCTATAATTACTCAATTTGTTTTCACTACAGTAACATCATACATAAGAGTTCAATCAGCAGCAAACATCCAATCTGTACCTGTTCCATTATCACTGCTGTAAAACAGATTTATGATCTGATCGGCCAGTAAAATCAGCTGATATTAAATTCTCGTGAGCACTTCAGCTATCAGAAAAATCGAGAAGCAGAAAAACTGCATTTATTTTTGTTTTGTGTGATTTCAGCCCTACTCAGTTTGTCTGTAAGTTTCAGTACCCACAAATCATGTGACAGCATGTCTGACCCGCTCACGAACCCTCAGCCGAGACGGGGATTAATATTTAAACCAGAGTAACACTCTTGGTCGTTTATCTTTGTAGTTTCAGATTTTACTTTCATGTTGTATTTACAATAAACTGTGTTTCTGCTGCTCATGCCAGTTTTGCATACTGATGATAATTTCAGTGCAGACCGTTTTATCTTAACTACTGGTGTTTACTTTTTTGACCTTTTTCATGACATCAGTGATAATGATAATATTGGTTATCTGTCTTTTTAGCTCCTTAAAATACTAATCAGTATCAGTAGTAAAATATTGACATTGGCCCGACCCTGTGCGAACCTGTCAGAGGTACAAATCCGTGCCAGATTTGTGGATTATGGTCAGACACAAACAGTGTTAAAGTTTATTCACTGAAGGAGGCATCGTTTTAACTGAAGACATACAGACCGATCAATAAAGCAGGGCGCTCCCTACATCATAAACAGTGATAACACGCGTATACACACTGAGACCCTGAACCACATGGCTTCATTTCACAGGACACTAAGGAATCCTAGGAGCAAAAGCAGCCTCTTAACTATCACATTTACAACCCAATCATGTTCTAGCTCATAAATCAATTACGGCTGGCAGCAACAATAGAGGCTTTCACTGCCCACCGGTTTAACAGGTCCCTCTTGCCCCTTTCCCCTGATCGTCGCAGCTTCCCACAGGTTTACACAAGCCAGTCATGCCGGGGTCACGATCAGCTGAACTCACCCTGACCCCTCAGTATATTACTGCCCACACCTGGCACTGCGACCCAAAGGTCTGTGTGTCCTGTTTCCAAACACAAACTGAAACACACACAAAACATCAACAACACAAACACTGAGCTAGAACTAGAATTAGCTTAAACACATTGTGTTAGTGTTCAGAGCAAGAAATTATAAAACAATGATTGAAGGCGTGTAAACCTGATGACAGACAAATCGGCACAAGCCCTTAAATTTCAGTTTTGAAGAAGGATTGAATGATAAAGCCACATTCTATTTTTCAAGATTTTCCATAAACCATGTTAGTGTATGTATTTACTCTTAAATATTAATATTCTATTTATTAGTATATAATTTAACTTCTCATATTTCTATTATTCTAACAGTGGAATACATTATAACCTGAAGCAGCACAAATGTACCTTTGTGGTACCGGTCAAGCACCTTGAAAATGAAACTGAATTGGAAGTGAATGAGTAAGAGAGCTAGATGAACTTGAGCTGAACTTTGTCCTGAACATTCCCACATCTGTACATCCCACTGTGCGTCAGAGGTTACACGGAGGGCAAGTATGTAATAAAGTTCAACCAAAATCACTAATCTATTACAAGATGCACTTACAATTTCAAGTCTAAAAAAAGCATTATGCAAATAAAAGAAAGAAATGATATTTGGATCCAGAAGTGTGAAAACCACGATTATATATAATTAAGTACAGTAGAATATTTACATGCAGTGTGAGGTAAAAACACCAAGACTTGTTTTGTTGAGGCTTTAAACATGACGTACTAAATAAGAAACATTATCAAAAGAGGATCTGGAATTCCTTCTCTATAATTCAAGTACTCATTCATTTCGGCTCTTTCAGCACATTTTATGCACATCTGTAGAACATTAAACCAACATACTAATTACTCTTATAAGCTACCACTTTATCATCTCAGATATTCACATACTAGACAAACAGGTCTGTGAAAGCACATTTATCCAACTGGTCCACCTTTGTTCATGCATTTATGTCTTTAAGATAGCCTTGCATTTACATCTGAGGAAGGACGCTCTGTTTCTCAACATACTTTACAGCAAAATACTGTATGTACAGTACCAGTAAAAAGTCTGGGCACATCTCAACCAGGATTTATTTCCTTTATTTGTCTTTAATGCAGTGAATGATTTAGGTATTGATTACTTAAATCACACGATCAGTTCTGTGAAGGTTTGCATAAATCAGTCTCAGGCCAGTGTTAGGTTATTGGTCAGCATTTTGATATTGGAATCACATGAACAGTGGTAGCTCAGTGTAATGTTAATGCATTAATATTTTTAAAATAATAATAAAGACACAAAGTCAAGAAATAATTATACAAGTAATAATAAAGGACAACAGAATGTAAGCAACCAAACCAAAAGCATTACTGGAATAAAGAAGTTGTAATATCTAGTAGTGAGAATGTAGTATCGGTGGACACAACATTACTGATACCATGGTAATATTGCATTTGTTGTTCAACTGCATTTATGGAAAATAGTAAAATGTCTAAAAGCAGAAGCTAAAAAAGTAATACCTCTTTCCCCTAAACTTTCATTGTGTAACAAGATCAAATTTACATGTTTGCAAATGCATGTGCACACAACTCATAGAACAATAAGAAAAAAATCAAGCAAAAGCCTCTCATCTGAGTAAAGTCATGTGTATCAAGAGCAGAAATCTAAGTGCTCCCTCCAGTGGATGCAGATTCACTACAGGATTGACTACCAGCGGTCCAAAGTCAACTAATTATGCTTGTGCTCTATTAAACATTGTGTGATCTGCAAGAAATCTAAGCAAATAAGTACAGTACACTGTTCATTTCAGCACTTTGGTTCAACAACGTCAATGACAAAAACAAATTCTATATTTGATTTATTATTTATGTTTTAATTTTTTTAAGCCATTGTGGTTTTGGTTCAGACAAGAGTAAATCTTATTTTAGCCTGAATGATCCTGCAGACAAACTGATTTCAGTAGACATCACAAAGAAATATTTCCAATTATGTGAAGCAGTGGTTTTTAACCTTTTTATTTCCTCAACCACAAAACATGCAAAGAAGGCAATAAAAGTAAAGAAAAAAACCTTAGGCACAGAATTAAACAAGCACCAAACCGAGTGTGTACAATAACTCCAGCCAATATTGCTTTCTAAAAACATCAGCTGCTAGTAGTTTGTTTTTGTTAAACAGGTACAAAAATGGAACATCAGACTCACCGATTCCATCATGCTCGTCTACATCAATCAGCTCAACACAGAGTCCTGTTATAAAGGCAAAACAGATTTCAGGGGTTATTATATATTTTATTCCATGCATTTTATTAGGCACACCTATCTGGTACATACATTCTTTTAACTACTTTCTAAGCTACCATACATATAAACTTGTGGGTATACAAATACTGACTATCGTATCTGATAAATGATATATAGTGGCATGAAAAGTATGCATATCAACAGTATTCCCACAAAATCCACCAGTATGTTAGGTGTAGCTTAGAATATAATCAATGAATGTATGTCACAGAATAATATGGACAGCTTTTTAAAATGTGCAGATGCGAGAACGTCCTGTGTAGCAGTTTTTGATTTTAGCTGATAATGTGATTCATATACTTTTAATATTCACTTTTACCACTCTTAATATGGTACCAAAATCAAAATTCTGAATAAAACTGACTGATTAACACGTAAAAGGTCTGGTTCCACCGATCAACCACCTCAAGATCAAACAGCCCTATTTTATAGCCCTAATCTACCTTATCTGTGCCAGTGATCACAGATCACTGATAATAGACACAGCACAGCCTTCCATTCAGCTGTTGTGGTCCAGATTCATTACAGCAGACATCTTTTTACCAACAAAAACATTATGACATCACAATATAACCGGTCACATTTAGCTAAGCTGTACTGTCTCCCACTGTCTCAACTAGCTACCCAGATGCTTGCAACATTTTAAACTTTTAACATTTAAAATGTAAAAATATGTAATCAAGATCTGGTAATTGGCCAGGATAACAAGAAGTATGTTTGAAGAAGAAAATGTAAGGCATTTAAACGCAATTTAAACGCATTGTACCTTCTTTTAAGCAAGATGATGCCTGTACAATTCTCTGGGGCATTTTTACACCCACTGAAACTTGTGCATAGTTTTTTTAGTGATGGGAGCACGTGAGATATTGAGCGACATCGACATAGCAGCAACAGATGTCACCATTACTCCACTGGTGTAATAGTTTTGCCACGTCCTGACCGACGTTGTTAATGTCAACATCAGATCAGTATATATTGTTATATGGTTTGGTTTCAGTATCACAGTAAAAACAATGACTTTTATATAATGGCCATGTTCATGTCCATCCCTACCTGTGTCTCATACTGGCAGTCTGATTTACAATAAATAACCAGAAGTGGCTCCTGCTGAGCAGGATTTGTAGGGGTAATTTGTAAAAAGCATTTCATCCATCATATTGATCAGGGTTTTATGTTGGACAGCGATTGACATGCTGATGGTGTTTCATGGTGAACTAAAGGGACCTTTAAAGTGCCCTTAATGTGATTAACCCTTGCCCTTTTCACTTCCACTCTTGCACCCAGGAAAACAATACTTGTTGCCTAGAAACCAAGTGCAAGAGTCGGTCATAGTGAGATCGTTCATAACGCTGCAAGCACAGCCAGGTTGCTGCTGTTGGGTCCTTAACCCTCAATTGCTCAGACTGTATCCTGTAACTGTAATGTAAGTCGCTTTGGATAAAGGCGTCTGCTAAATGCAGAAAATGTAAATGTAAATAATAGCTCAGAGGTTAAGTTACTGGACCAATAATCAGAAGGTCAATAGTTCAAGCCCATCCACCACCAAATTGCCGCTAATGGACCCTGGAGCATGGCCCTTAATGCTCAAATGTGTTTGTATTCAAATTGTATTCATTACTGTACAGGTGGGTGTAATATATTGGTTGCATTAAATTGTGTGACTATGATGTCCTTGTATCCAGTGTTTCTGTCACTGTGTTAATCTGATTGGGGTCACAAAGGGTACGGAGACCCTAAAACACAAATTACCTGCCAGGAATTACATTATTAATGAATGATTTTAGTAATTACTTTCACAACATTTTTGGACGAGGTATGTAGGATGTTTTGAGCACATTCCTCAGTCCTGGTCAATGTGTGATGTGTGCTGTGGGGGTTGCAAGTTTTGGCCAAGTTCAATAGTTCACTGTTTACGACCTGCTTTAACAGCACAGAGCCAAATAAAATCAGCCAAGAAAAACTGGCCTGTTGTTGACCTGCTCGGTTAAAGACATCTGTCCCACATTTCTCCAAAACAACTTATTAGTTACTATATAGTTATATATATATATATATATACTATATACGTTATAATATATAATATAATATATCTAATATATCTTTTATTTCACATAATTCAGAGAAACTTGGATGATTAATATAAGTAACAGAACATTAATCATCTGTTTAAAGACGAAATTGAATGATTTAACTTGAATGTTTACCTGCTACTATTATTTTATCGACAGCAAAGCAAAATATAAACAACCAAACCTTAGTTGATTAAGGGTAATTAAACCAATATACATAAATTATAACGTTTTATAACTTTTTGTCACATGGATAAAAACACAAACATTATTAGACAATAAAATGTATTACCCTTCACTGAGCTCCTTCTCTCTGAGAACTCCACTCCGTTCACTTTATCCACCATGTCTCTGCTTTTATGCATTAAAATCTTATTCTAATTACAATTACCGCTCATTCCAGCTTTTCCCTAAACTCTATAATAAACTGATAAACTTTTAAAAGTCAGAACCAAACGCACAGCACAGAGGATGCAGCAGAAATGACTGTCACATCTTGCGCTCCTAAAAAACATCAGCCAATGAGGGCAGCCGAGGGGCATGACGTAAATGCTAGTGCATTCTGGGCAATGTAGGAAACATCAAAAACAGCCACCTGTTCTGTAGTCCATTTTAAAAGTGAGTTAATATCAAATGATAGAAATAATAATAATTAATATGAAATTATAGAAATACAGTCGCACCTTGAAACTCAACGTCAATTGGTTCTGGGGCTGGTGTTGAGTTTAAAAGGCGTTGAGTTTCAAGGTTTTTTTTTCCCATAAGGATGTTTGGGAAACCTGTTAATGCGTTCCATGGTCCAATGGACTTGCATATATTTTAGTCTTATGTACAATAATGAGGTTGTTTTTGACACGTATACACTAAAAATAACACAAATATAATATAAAAAACACTGAGATAAAAGCTGATTCTTACAATTTCTCAGAAGCCCGAGCTGTAACTCAAGTTTAAAAGTGAAACAGTGAGGAAAATCCAGCTAAACACAGATACATGTGGAGCTTTCAGAGTGAATCTGTCGGTTATTCCAAACAAATGCAGATTCGTCTCATATTCACACTTTGATGATGTATTTCTGCACCACTCAAGCAGAGCGCTGAACAAAGCAGCTGTTTATTGTTAATTTGAAATAAAAAAAATTTAAAATAAACTGAACACTTTGAGTTTAAGGGAAACGTTGAGTTTAAGGGTACACATTTCTTGACGAAGGGCATTGAGTTTCAAATATTTTGAGTTTAGGGGACGCTGAGTTACAAGATACCAATGTAATAATTAGTGGCGTAACTAGGAGCTCATGGGCCCCAGTGCAAAAAAAAATTTGGCCCCCTCAACAAATTATTATAAGTTATTTTAATTTTACTTAGCGAAAATATTGTAATATAATAATAACGACCTGGCGAGTGCACCCAATGGGAGGGCAGTGAGGTGAGTGGTTGAGTTCATGCCATGGGCCCCAGTGCACCTGCCACCCCCCGTAGTTACGCCCCTGGTAATAATAATCAGAGTCAGACAGTATGTTTGATATATGTCTCAAAATATGGCTTAGCAAAAGATGCAGTGTGGGGAAATAGTGACAGTGGGAGCCTAGTGGGTAGAGCTTTGGACTATTAGTTGAAAGGTTGAGGGTTCGAATCCCAGCTCTGCCATGCAGCAACTGTTGGGCCTTTGAGCAAGGCCCGTAACCCTCTCTGCTCCAGGGGTGAGGTACAATGGCTGACCCTGCGCTCTTACCCCAGCTACCAAACAAGCTGGGATATGCGAAGAAAGAATTCGAAGATTTATGTATATATGACAAATAAAGGCATTCTATATATTTAAGCTAGGGTGGTGTTTTTTTTATCACTCTTTCTTGTTTTTTTTTAATTTGTTTTTTATAAAAACTAACAAGGCAGAGAGGTAAGCTTTAACATTGCGTAACAGGAGCCTGGTTCATATTTCCCTGACATGTGAGATCTCATAACACACTGTAGGAATTTGGTGGTTTTATCATGAGATTTGAGTCTCAGAGCGGATTTTCCAAACCTCTGAATCTCCTCCCACTTCCTCATGTGTGTAACGATACTGTGTTTACGCTTCAGCCTGGTGTGGAGGTTCATTGTGGAGTTCTCCACCGGTGATCGATTGTTATTTGGGGTGTTTAAGGCTGTTTTATGGCCGGAATGCTGCACAGTATCGCGGTTCTGTTGATCTGGGTGAGCGGCGCTGTTGCTGCACTGATTCCTCTGGGTGAGAAGCTGAATGACCGGCCGGTTATAGGTGAGTCTGTTCCTGTATTACTGATCCGTCACTGTCCGGCCACTAAGGTGCCTTGATCGTGCGTAAAAAGTCTGTGTTCCAAACGCACACCAATATTTTTCATTTATCTAATACATTAACTGCTTCATCTGCCCTTTGATGGACTGGCGACCTGTCCAGGGTGATTCCTACCTCTTGCACAGCCGACTTTTGCACCGCGACCCTGAATAGGATTTATTTAGGTATATTTATCATGTTCTACACTCTTTTATTTACATTCATGACAGGGCAAGTAGTTACTCGTTACACAAGATTCATCAATTCACAGGTTTAATGTCAAACATAGTCATGGACAATTTTGTATCTCAAATTAACCTGACTTTGGACTGTGGAAGGAAACCGGAGCTCCTGGAGGAAACCCATGTAGACATGGGGAGAACATGCAAACCTCACCTGCGGATCGAACCCAGGACCTTTTTGCTTTGAGGCGACAGTGCTACCCACTGAGCCACAATGCCACACCCTGAATAGGATAAAGCTGTGGTAAAACAGACAGTGAAGGAATGGATGAACTGCCCATCGATCGCTGGACAGCATACCTACCCATTCACTCAAACCTATGAGTATTTTAAGCAGCCAATCCAGCTCTTGTGTATTATTGTGCACAAAATGCCATTGCAAATGTTTATTAATTAAAATCAACAATTAACAAATTTCAGGTAATGCTTCTATAAAAACTATTACCTGTAAAATGTTAATTCATTCTTATACTATGTTTACGCAGGTATTTTAACTCAGGAGGTTACAGATCCTGCATTGATGCCATATGGAAAATACTACATCCCTTCATCTTATGTAAAGTACATTGAATCCGGTGGGGCCAGAGTGGTACCAATTAGGTAAGTCAGGACATTCTTTATCACCTGAACACCAGCACCATAGCATGTTGTTTACACATGTAGAACAGGGACAGTTAACCCTGCACATTCAGGTTTCCACTGTATAGATCAGGGTTTCTCTAATGGTATTTGGAGTTCCTCACTCCCAAACACACCCTAAAGACTTAATCATAGTTGTAAATTAACGTTACAGTAATAAGCTCAGGAGGTAATGCAAGTGCTCTGTAAGTAGTAAAAGTTTAGCAGGCAGTGGTCCAGGAGCGACATTAAAAAGAAGAAATAGATTTTAATACATTTTGGAACCGGTTACATTATGATAAAAATCACAAAAAAAGGTTTCAAGCCTAAATATCAATACAGTTGTTTGTTTATACATTTTACTGTTTGACTGTAAATCATCTTATGTTCCAGATTGAATCAGTCCATAGAAGATCATGAGAAAATCTTCAACGCGGTCAATGGGTAGGTCACAACTTA
This sequence comes from Trichomycterus rosablanca, assembly GCF_030014385.1. Lineage (NCBI taxonomy): Eukaryota > Metazoa > Chordata > Actinopteri > Siluriformes > Trichomycteridae > Trichomycterus > Trichomycterus rosablanca. The sequence goes on from NC_085994.1 coordinate 37,144,158, forward strand.
ATTATATTAAGGTTGAAAGAATGTACAATGAGGTGAAATGAGTACTGAACCACTTATAGTGCTTATATTCATTTCACGTTTACAAACATCTTTCAATTGTGCACCTATAATTTATAACAAATTATTATCTATGTTTAAGCATAAAGATCATTAAAAAATGGAATTGCTCTTGTTAGTTATCACAGCTTTAACACATCCATAGTATAAAATAATGAGTTTTTTGAGTGTTTTTAGCAGAGGCATGTTAAACAACAAACAAAATGATTTAAATATGTTTTACCTTTGCTGTAAAAATTAGTAATTGTTTTTTTTAATTACATGAAGTAGAACGTTTACTAGAAACATGTTCTAATGATAATTCAGTGTGTCTGACTAATCTGATGTTACTGTCAAAACCTGAACATCTAGCAGTGGTATGTGATGAAACACATTAGCAGTCAAAAAGTTTAGTTTCTAAATGCCAGATTACTCTGTTTTCTCTGACAGACTTCTTCTAATTGGTGGGGCATCAAACCTGGAAACATCTGAATTTGCTCACACTGCTGGACTTTATTTCCAACTCGCTCTGAAGGTAAATGACCGACATGCCTTTATTTAGTGTAAAAGTGTGCAGAAATGTTGGAATGCCCATGCATGCTGATAATGCATATCTACTTCCCTACATCTTTAACCAACCATTTTGCACCTCAAAGCTTTTTTATAACAGCTTCCTCATGAAGACAAAACTACTTTTATCCTCTGTTTGCATAATTTGTTTAACTATTACTTTCTACATGTTCTACTATGTGAGCTGCTGAAACAGAAAATGTCACCAATAGAATACATACATTGCTCACTTCCTTTAATTTTTAACAGTTCTGTTTCAATTTAATTGTGGAACCTGTTTTGATTTTTTCTCAGGCCAACAATTTAGGTGATTACTTCCCCATCTGGGGAACATGTCTGGGCTTTCAGCTTCTCACAGTCCTGGTGGCTGAGGAAAACCTGTTAAGCAATACTACCACAGAGAACATTGCACTGTCTCTGAACCTCACCTCAGGTAATCACCTCACCTCAGTGAAATCCATCCTAATGGGTTACCAGTGGACACTAGAGTAGATGTAGTGTAGTAGATGCTGTAACTATAAAAATATGGCATTAAGTATTTTAATATGAAAATTATTCAAAAGTTCAATATCATTTATATATATTTATTAAAGCCTTAAATTCTTCTGTGTAACAGAGGCTTCGAACAGCCGCATCTTTGCTAGTTTCCCTCCTGATCTGTTTAAAGCTCTTTCAGAAGAAGCACTGACTGGAAATTTTCACCATTATGGAGTGACCAAGCAGGTACGAATCGCAAACAACATTGTGCTACGTCTTGCCGTTGTACCATTTAAATGTATACTTTTAGTCAAAACTTTATTTAGTTTTTCATTTAATTAACATTAATTAATTCAATGTAATAGTTCAATGGAGTAGCAAATAATTCAGCATTACAACTTTTCTTCTTAAATTGACTTAATTACACCTGAATTAAGTAAAATATGTAAATTTTATTTTTAAATGAACTTTTCTTTTAATAATATTTCTAAATGTTTCAGGTGTTCATGGAAAATAAAAAGCTGAGCAGCTTCTTTTCTGTCCTGTCTTTGAACACAGCGAAGAATGGAGCTGTTTTTGTTTCAACAGTGGAGGGTAAGAAACCCTTATCAGTGTATGTATATCTTCCATTCTAAGTGTAGGTGTTTACAACTAATAATCACATGACCAATGAGATTATCATCACTATGAAAATGAGAAAATGTTTTCCTCAATTCTGATTGGTCCACAGGCAAGAAGGATCCCTTCTATGGGGTTCAGTGGCATCCAGAAGTGAACCGTTTTCAGTGGCACCCTAACTACAGTTTTCCTCATTCTAAAAATGCTGTACGTTTGTCATCACTGCTGGCGGAGTTTTTTGTGAATGAAGGTAAATAACTTTTTATTTTACGACAATAATGTTTTTGAGTGTGTTTATGTACATGTAGAGATTTAAACCCTAGACGACTGTGCCACCCAAGCACTCAGCTGAAAAGCTTTTGTAACATGGTAAAAATGGTTCATCATCAAGCCAGAAAAAAATTCTAACATAAAGTTTCAAAACAATTTTATTGCATTCTACAAAATGTCCCAAACTTTTTGAAAATGTTGTAATTAGTTACTAATTTTGATGTTCTCTCTCCCTTTCTTTTTCAGCAAGGAGAAGCTCACACCACTTCAGTCATGCAGAGGAGGAGAGCAAAGCACTTATATACAACTATAATCCTGTTTATGCTGAAAAAATAAGTGCATATGAGCAAGTCTACTTTTTCTAAACAGCAAACCTTTTTTGTTTAAGCAGATTTTAAGATTTTAAACTTCTCAGGGACTTTCAGAATCAATGTGAATTATATTTTTGTGTATTTTTGTACATAATGGTAATGGACAAAATAACAGAAACATGTCTATAGTAAAATAGGGTTGCTAACACGAATCCCACTGTATGTGCCCTCTTACAAGTCAATAAGGGATGAAAAGGGGAGAGACCTTTTTCAAATTGGGCAACTTATGAGAAATAAATGTAGCACCTTGGAGGGGGGATATTATTATTTTTAAAGCTTCATTTTGGTCAGTGTCACAGTAGTTCATGTGCCACCCTGAAACAAGGCAGTGGGCCAGGTGGACAAGCTTGGCCCGACACTTACCTGGGAAATATCAAGTTATTTTTGTAATAAATAATACTGGCATACTCACTATTGCCAAACATGAACATTATTTCAGTTTATTTTTATCAGTCGCTTTATCCTGGTCAGGGTTGAGAAGGGTCCATTGTAGGGCCAACAAAGTTAAATGTGGAATTTTTCAGTTCATCTCTTTGTCTGACTTGAACATTACAATGCATTGCTGCTTTTTTATTGAAAGTGAGAAGGAACTCAGATTTGCTGGTCTCTCCAAAAGAGGGCAGCATTTTTCTTGCTACTGGAGTTAAATGAAGTGTTTATCGCCTACCGACGAGTTACAAAATCCGGGGGAAAAAATACCTTGTAGATGTTTTTAGACAGGTGTACTGCATTATACAGTTAACCCCCAACCATGCTTAGCGACATATAGAAACAAAGCAGACCCAGCTAATCTTTTGGAATCAATATAAGCCCATTGTTAGCAGAGATGTGGAAAAAGGACAGAGAAATGTGTGGGGTACACCAAGAGAACAGCGCAGGCTTAAAGCTAGTTCAGGACCCTGTAAAAATAACAGTCAATCAGAAATTGTGTCAAAACCTTTTTGTTACACAACATATTCAAATCTCTTGATGCATGCACAATAATACAAAGTTAAATCAGTTCATCTGGACAACTACACCAAACTTGTGTCCAGATGAACTGATTTAACTTTGTGAACACAGCCAAATGTATGTGGACATTTTTCCTAATCCGTGTGTTTTTATTCATACTAATTGCCTACGTGTTTAAATTGATTCTACAACATGAATTTAATGCTTCTATATTTGTTAAGACAGTCTGGGAAGGTATTGTTTCTATTCCAGCATGACTGCCCTTGTGCACAAAGCAGTGTCCAAAAGACAGGAATTGACGAGTTTGGTGTGTTGTAACTCCAGCTGCATGTAGAGGACCGACCTAAACCCAGTGAACACCTTTGGGATGAATTAAAACGTGGATTATGAGCCAGGTCTATCCTCATAAATAGCTATTTTTTTTATAGATAATCAGATAAATTCCAGTATTCATGATAATGCACACAGGTTTGGAATGGAGTGTACAGCAAGCTCACTGTCTGGTGTTCACATACTTTTGGCCATACAATACACTTCAAAACACCACACTAAGGAGAAATATAAGCAATTTGTCGCGCATGCGCATTGTCCCTTGCGAATCGACTCTACGAATGTGTCGCTCGAAGAGTCGTTCAAACACAAACGGTTCACTCATGAATTGCTCACCGTTTACTTCTCAAAACGATGCGTGCGTGTTTTGATTGCGTTTAATGTTCAGACCTGCAATTAGATTAATCAAATCAGACGAATTTCCTGATTTATTAACAACGAGAATTTACAAGTACATCGTTTGAAACGGACGTCGGATTGTCTTTGTGTTGTTATCAGGGACATGTGAATGGATGCTGCGAGCGCAAACTTCTGCATAATAATAAAGACGCATCTGCTCGTAATTCTGCGCTGGATTCACGTCTGTGTAAAAACTGGTTGTAGGTGTGATAGGTTTGTCACTGCACAGGATTTGGACGCTCAGTGAATATCGTCTGGTTGCATGAGGACATTGTAAACACAGGGATCTTCTAACAAGAACATAAAGGAGAATTGATGCACCAGTTCCAGTGGTGTAACGGTAAGCATCTGCACTGAGATCTAATGAGCGTCAGTCTTCATGTAATTCATCTGAAGGGTCTGTCTGATTCAATCTGCCCACATAATCTGATTCTTGGTGAACTGGATTAATTGTTCTTTGAGTTTGCTGTAAATATGCAAGCTTGACATATGCAAGCTTTTCAACCTGTCCTGGTTCAGCTTTGTTGCTGTTTGTACAGGCAATTGGTGGACATCAACCTTCAGTAGTCATATATTCTTTTGTTTTTAGAGACCAGACATCATTATGGTCAGGGCTGCTAGAAAGCACCAATCCATCTCAGGGCATAAACCTGCCCACCTACCCACTTACTCCCTTGTATGGGCAATTAGAAATATGTACTGGTATGTTTAAGAGGCTGAGTACCTTGAAGAATTTTTCTCCCAATCTTATTGTTTCCAAATACTGATTGCTTCCTGCACCACCCCTGCCCCCTTTGTGTGTTGTTGTCTGCCACTTCTTTTTACCTGCCAGAGGTAAAGTCTCATTGAGTACATATATAGTGCATTCATAGAGTTAGAGGCTAGTGCATTAGACCACTTAGTTAGTTGCACCAACCACTGTTGAACCAACCACTGTTGAACCACTTTATTTAAAGCAGATGGGCATTGTTTGGCTGCTCTATCATACCCAGGTAGCCATTGCAAGTTAAATAATGTTAAATGTATTTATATAGTGCTATTTACAGTCAAACTGTACAGAGCTTTACAGAGATCAGGGTCCAAAACACCTAATGAACAGACCTGAAATGGCAGTGGCAAAGAAAAAGTCCCTAAACGATATGAGAAAGAAATCAAAGAAACAGTCCCTGCTTGGAAAACAGAAACTAGAATTCACGCTGATTTTTCTGATGAGACTGTATTTCATGCAAACATTTGAACTTTTTATTTTACAGAATTTCCTATAATAATTCTATAAATAATTGTTATTAGGAGCATTTAGTATAAACATACATTTCATGGCATCAGATACAATATTTAGGTCTGTTGTTTCATATTTATAGGTCATTTTATATTTATTAAAGGTACTGAGGAGAGTTACTTTGCACTCGTGGGATTTTAATATTTTAAAAAACATTCCCTGTGCTCTTTTAAGAGAGATGATAGTGAGAATCGAAGAGCTGCATAGCAGCATACTGAATCATCAGCTCTAACAAAGAAGTCTTTGGATTTTTAGTTGTCAACATTTTCCAGATGGATTTGGTTCTATAAATGTAAGGGCCCATCATCAGAAAGAATGTCTACAATGCTTTTTGTATAGTCTTGGGGAAATAAAAAGCAGCTCAGGAGTTTCTTTCTGCATTCTTTTAAAGGCTGTCTAACATTTTCCAGCTCTGTTTATAAATCCGGTTCTGGTACAATTGGTAGATGGTGGCTTATTATTGGTTTTCTTTGGTTTGCTTTGCTAAATAAGATTAGCTGTTGTTGATGCTGTGTTGATTTGAGGGCTATTCTAAGAAACGGGAAGCACCCGTCTCTTCTCTTCTACGTTGTCTTGGCAACATGCCGGCATGCTTGGTAATATAGGGCAGCAGGGCAGCAGAACCAGCACTGAATAAAAAACGCAGCACTTTAGTCATTATGCTAAAGACCAGCATTAGGAGAGACAATCAAGATTCAACAATAGTTTAATATACAACAGCCACGAGGGTCAATAATGGCATAATGAAATAAAATAAGTCCATCAATGCTGGTCTTTTTCAGTCTTGGAGTACTTGAAAACACATTATGATGATCCTGGTAATTTATTTATTTAACCTTTCCTGTTGTTGTTTTCTAAGCAGTAGCGGTACATCAGCTACATTTGTACATTAGTGTTGTTTAATAAACAAAAAAGGAAAAAATAATAAAATTTTATATGGTGGTGTTTTTTACTCCCCTAGTTTGCTTCTATTTTGGAAATGCTGAATTTCCCAGTGCACTCAGGTGACAAGGTAGAACAACACCCTGCAGCCCAGTCTAGCACAAGTGTCAAGCCAGTGGGCATTTTTTTACACCGGCCATCAGCCAGTTTCCTCCCTCAGATGCAGCCAGTTGTGTCTGTTAAGCACCCACCAGCTTTAAATGGCCTATAACTTGGCTAAATCTGGTTCACCGTTCTCTACACTTCTTTACACTTTATTTATCAATAACATTAAATATAAGTACTGTTTATCTAAAAAGCAGATTAACCAACAAACCCTGCCTACATTGAGCATTTCATTCTCCAGCTTGTTTGGCCATTTTATACAGCAATTTCTTTAAAAACCTGTTATAAACAGCTTGGTGTAACAAAGCACAAGACGTTTACTGTGTAATGTCAGGTGGTTCCTGTTAGAAATCAAATTTTTTTCATGATTTGAATGGTGGTTAGCAGATGGGTTGGGAGTCAGGCTAGTAAGCTGTAGTAAGGCTAGTAAGCGGCATTTTGAGGAAGTATGTCTGGAACAGGTATGAAACCGATACAAAGACGTCCAAGACCAGATTATTACAACGCTTAAGCAAAATTGTCCCACAGAAAATAAACTTATTTTTAGCCACACCACACCAGCCTGACACATATCAAACCATAGCATAAGCAAATAAAAAAGTAGCATATTATCCAAAATCACAAATAAATTGATAAATGATAAATCATTGATTCACCCGAATCAAGTGAAGTGATCCTACATACTCCTGACTAAATCTCCTGTTGAATTTGTCCAGTTTTTGAAAACTGCTATAAAACTATTGTGTTTTACTTGCAAATGAGGTCTTGCTGACTTTCTCCTCTGCAACCATAATGCTGAGGCCCAGTTTTTTGAGATGTTACGGAGTATTTAATATGTCTTAATCAAACTTGGAGATATACAGAAAAAGTGTGAAGGAATTGACGTCTGTTTGAAACGACTTAGGTTGGGTGTGCAATCCATCATAACACCATTTTCCGTGAGTCCTTTCAGTAATGTTTAGGTTTTTTAGTATTTTTTATGTTGCACTAATTATTCACGAAATATTCTTCTTATTCAGCTAATTTGTTAATTAACAGAAAGGCTTCCCATGTGCCTTGGTGCCTTGGTGTGTTTCATTGGGTGTAGCCACAATCAGTTACATTGCTGTTCATAGCTAACATTTGCATAGGCTTTCCCCAGATCTCCATTTTTGTTACAGGTCATATCTGGCCTTGTTAATGAAGCTCAGTTGTAATGCAGCATGTGTGTAAAAAAACAATGTAAAATCAACCTCACATCTGCTTTCTCTGTTATCGATTTCCTGAGTGAGTGTTCAGCTCAAGGCACGTCATGAATGCTGAAATGAGGTGATAATAGATGTGATTTTTGTCTTGTGAAAGTCTTTTGAAAGCACTAAAGTGCTGCCTAGAAGCACATTGAGAAATCAGAAACAGAAATAAAATTAGCAGGTTATTGAATTTGCTTTGAACAAACTAGCGCATGTCATCTGAACTGTATCAGCTAAAGTGTCTGTGATTAAATCTGCAGTTTATTACTTCTTAACATATATGTTGGCAGTATGGGGTGCAGCAGTTTTAACCTCACCTTTGGTCACTGTCTGTTAGGAGTTTGGCATGGTCCTTTCATTTCTGCATAGGTTTCCTTAGGAACCACATAGGTGTAAGTGTGTGATGCCCTCTTCAGGATGTCTCCCCTTATGCAGAATAGGATTTACAGTGGTGCTCAACACTAAAAGTACACCAGTGGATTAAAAACACCTCCAAGAGAACAGAATCGAACATCAATCCAGATTTCTTTGAAAATGATTTGAAAGCTTTTGTTTCTGTTCTACAGCAGTGGGCATAGCACTACACACCCAGTTTTAGTAATGGCTCTCCTCAGATGGTAATCTCATTAGAGATGATGGCTGGCTCAGTGAGATGTTGTTATACGTAACTCCAGTCTGATGCGAGATTCTTTATTGTTGTCACTTTCCTGTACTGTGGGATTGTGTTCACGTTGCAGTGTTTGCTGGATGGATGGTTTGCATTTTTCATTGTGCATCTCTGTTAGTGATTTGTGTGAGCGTTTTCGGTAGGAGGATGTGAGGCTTCATGCCAGGATCCAGACAGAAGGAGAAGTTTGGGGTTTTTCTGCTATTGCACAATGTGAGCACACAGATTGAAGTCTCGTCTGTTCAGCCTGATCATTTGAGGATAAACCCAAATGGTGAATTGTCACGTTGTGCTATCTGTTTTATTCTCACTGTAGACTCTCTTATTGGAATACCTTGCTGCAGCCTAAATAAACTTCTTGCATGTCAATTATTTAATAAATTATTAATGCTAGATAGCTACCTAATTGTTTCAGATGTGCTGATGTGTCCAGGACGATCCACTTTTTGACCCACATCTGACCCACAGTGGCATTCCTTTCATAATGAGGCATTAGGGACTTACACTTATTGACATCTTCTTGGTTAAAGGAAAGCAAAACTGCCAGTAGGTGTATTAGGTGGCTCAGCAAACTATAAAGGTAGCCCACCACCAATGAGATTTTGGTTTACATCTCAGAGAGTGCTATATGTATAAAAGTATACAAACAGAACATCTACCTCAATCAGCTGCTTCTGAAAGACATCAACAAGCTCCCGGAACAGTTTTGGTTGGACCTTTGAACATTATTAATGGCAGAGTTGTTGATAATTCAGCCACATGTGTTGGTTTTAGACACATACTTAACTTTTCGAACAGTCTACATATTCATGATAGGGTTGAGGTCAGAAATTTAGGAAGACTTTACAAACAGGGTTGGAATGGCTCACCTTTTCACCTTTTCCTCACTTTATTAATGAGGAATGTGGAACCATTAGTACTGTAACTGTCAGCGTCAGCATTAAAACTGAAAACTTTGGAACTGGAACTGGCACTGTTAGTAAGTTTTATTTGTAAAACCGGAACCTACTGTACCAAAACTGAAACTTGGACCTAGTACCTCTGGCACTGTAACAGAAACCTGCTGAGCTAAACCTGGAAGTTTCATTAGATTAGAATTAGAATAAGAATTAAATTATTCAACACTAATATAAATCCTATGGCACTGAAACTGGAACATGTAGCACTAGAACTTGTACTTGTTGAATTACCAAAGAACATTTTTACTTTTCTGGTACATAAAAGTCAGTGTATTTAACAATGGTTTTTCCTGTGTAGGGTGCATCTGTGGTTTGGGACTGATTTTCTCAAGTAAGAACTGCATCATGCCACCCGTCACCTTCCAGGACCTTCCACTCAATATCTACATGGTCATCTTTGGCACAGGCATCTTTGTCTTTGTGCTCAGCCTCATCTTCTGCTGCTACTTTATAAGGTAATCTACACACACACACAAACACACACACAACAAAACACTGTATGAAAGGTTAGCTGTATCTAAATAAGACAATGGTGTGAAAGCCAGCTTGGGCAGGAAATAAGGTGTTAAGGGACAGGAAGTTGCTGCAGTCCCATTAGTAGCCAACAGGCCATTTTTACATCAGCACATATGCATTCAAAGCACAAGATGCTATTTTGATCTGTTGTTATTTAAAGGGTATTGTCATTTAGCTCAATATTGTATAAAATACATGTGAACTTAACAAGCAGGTCATGTTTGATATAGTGGCATTTAATGACAATGACATTGATCTGAAACTTTGTGATGTGTTTTATACATTGTATAGGATGCTGTATGCTTGCTGGTTCTTGGTCAATCTATAACTTATGATGGCCAGTTATCGGTTAAATGTAATTGGCAAAATCAGACCACATTTTATAAAAAGTTAATACTAAAATCCATGTCATGATTTAGGTTTTTGCAAAGTCACTTGTATTGATTTACTGGCGGACTTTACTAAGCATGAGGTTCAGTGGATGTATTCTCTGCTTGTCTGGCACCTCTGAGATCTCAGTGTACGGTGTAAAAATAGATTTCTGTCTAGCGCAACATGTCAAAAGTCACTTTGGTTTTTTGTGTCAGCATGTGTTATACACTCAGCAAGCAGTTAAACCCTGTAATACTGTTGTCATGTTGTTAGATATCTAAAGGAGTTTAAATCATTGCTACTGACAGCTAATCAAATTCTTATAGTATCTAGCTTCTAGTATTGCATATTTGTTACAATAAATGATATCAGATCATTAAACAAAAGATATTACACAAAGAGAACCTAAAATATACCTTATTTATTTAGGAAACAAGCTTATTCAGCAACCACATCACCCTTGTAAAAAAGTTATTATCTATGCTTATGCATTGTAGGGCTTTACTGTGGTACCACTTTTTCTTAACATTCTGACTCAACTGTACTGAAGTGAAGCTTCAAACACACAGTTCTCATACTAAACTTTAGTTTAGACATTTTTTCAAACATTATTCCATCACCAAATCCATATATTATCCATATATTAATCCATATATTTTTACTACTTTCTTTTTTCCATTAGTAAACTGAGGCACCAAGCACAAAGTGAGCGGTTTGGCTATAAAGAGGTAAGAAAACAGCCTAAAAGATAATAAATGGGATATACTAGCAACAAAATGCTTATTACATTCTAAATATAAAAATAATAATACCAATATCAGCTTCATTATTCATAACAGAATGTTTTTTTTTTTATTATTTTAATGGTATGTTACTAATATCACTCATTTCAAACAAGTACAATACAGTTTTTATTTAATACTTTATTAAATAGTATAGTAATACAGCAATACATCACAATCAGTAGAAAAGCATGTTTAACTACCTTACTAAAATATAACCACTTAAATATCTGACTGAAAAATATTCAAATATGCCCATCAATGATGTGTGGTTTTTTTTGTTTTTTTTTTTACCTCAGTTTAGGTAAATGACAATCCCATCAGTAAAACTGTTGGTTGGTGTCTGGTTGTGAAGTAAAACCTTAATGTTTGGTTATAATTAAAACTAAAATAAACTGTTTCATGCCAGAGTATTTAAGAAATTGCATTATTTTCTCTCATTCATGACTAAAAATTGGACCAGTTACATGTTTCATGGCAAGAATTTAACTCCTAAAGATCAATGTGACAGCATTAACTAGAGGGTCTAATAATTATAAGTGCTGGGGAATGGAGTTGAGTTCTTTTAATGTAGTAATCAGACACAGCAGTGTAATTGGTTCTCTGGCATTTTTCTTTTAATAATATCAAGTTAAAATATATATTTTAAAGATCTATTATTTTAAAGATCTATTACACAGACTTGTCTATCCTTAAATGTAGCCAGGTTTGTCTGTTCCATGTCTGACTATATAAAATAACATTGTCTGGTATTATTATTATTGTCATCCTATTGTTATGGCTTTGTTGTCTTCACATTAGAGTTTACATGTTTCTGTGTTTACTAAATTACAGGTCATCTTGAAAGGAGACACTAAGAAGCTCAATCTACATGGGGTAAACATGCACATCTACAACACTTAAACTACACAGCAGAGATGCTGTAAAATTCTAAGCTTTTGGGGTTTTTGGTTTTAAATGCAGCATCTTCCTGCCCGTGTACTTTATACAGAGCAAATTAAATAGCTTCTTTCACTTTTTTTTATATTATCAAAAAATGTGTAATTTTTATTAATTTAGTTACAAATGTGTCTGTTACACCTCAAACTACTACAATACTAAAACCAAACATTTATTTAACAATCCCTTTATATCGGGGTGTCTACATTTTCCATGTCTTCTCCACAGCAGACGTGTGCAGTATGTCTGGAGGACTTTAAAGTGAAGGATGAACTGGGTGTCCTGCCATGCCAACATGCGTTCCACAAGAAGTAAGAAAGCCCATTACTGTTTTTTTAACTAGATTACCAAGTGTTTTTAATACTTTGACAGGTACCCATATCCTGTGCCAACAATTATTACTCTAATTAACAAGTATAAATACCAAAGGCCTTATAGGCTGTATGAAAAATAAGAGTTGCAGTGGATGATTTAACTCTCTGAGCATCATAGTGAGTTGTATTTAAATGGGATCTGTATGTGTTTTCAGGTGTGTGGTGAAGTGGCTGGAGGTACGATGTGTGTGCCCCATGTGTAACAAAGCCCTGTCTGGATCATCTGAGCGTCACCACAGCATAGGCACTCTCTTAGACGAGCTAGTCTAGCAACTTCCAAATGATGGATGGTAACAAAGACACATATGACCTTGTTGTGGGTCATAAAGGAACAATTGAACTCTGACTCCATGACCTTTGACTAAACTGAGTTTAACTCTAGATTGAATTCAGAGCTAGTGGACTTTCTGGTCATGCCAGCCTGTCTTAAACTTGCACTGAGACTGTGCATATCTTGAAAAAACACGGTTAGGGAAGAAGCTGAGAGACTAAAGCATGTTCCAACACCAGTCTGCACACTGCCACTGAACTGAATACAGCACAGTTTGAACACTGCCACAAATGTGACCACAGCTCTGTGCACTGCACCCAAATGGGCTTTACACAATGCTGCATTTGTATGTGTTTTAATCACTATTTCTACTAGACTGCCACACTAGTGGGGTATCCATTCGAACCTTTCTAATTTTTAAATAGTATTTCTAAAAAATGCAGACAAGGCCTATCTACAAATGTCATAGGAAAATTCTAATGATGACGTACCATTGTTATGGAGAAAGAATGCAGCTGTTAATTATACTGGCATTGAATAATATAGGCTGGACACTTTTATTGCTTGATAAATAAAATGTTTGGCATATTACCAGCAGTTAACTGTAGTACATATGCCGACTGACAAGATGTATGAGTAAAATTTATGATAGGCAACAGTATACACCGGGAGTGTTTTCTTCGTTTTGTCTAAATTTGTACAATAATAATGAGTGTGACTAGTGTAGTGTGTTTTTTTATTATTTTTGATGTCTGAAAAAAAAACAATAAAACAGGTTTATAAACATTTCTACATGTCTGTACTCATTAAAAATGTAAATATTATAAATGCCTCCAATGTCCTTTTGCCATTTAAAAGCAGTCAGCTAGAATGCTTGCAGTTACATTATATACAATTCTGTCATAATTTACCATTAACTGTACTGAATGGCTTGTCAAATTAGCTTTCTACCTATGATGTAAGGTGTATGGTGCACATTTACATGTAGTGCACCATGCGAAATAAGACAAAACCTTTTTAATTTTAACAGCTTAACATTGTGGCCAGCCAAGGGTAAGTGCAGTTTCCCTACTGGAGTCTTGTGTTCCATCATTTAACTTTTGTTAATTTGCTGAAGGTAGCGAGATGCTTTTGAAAAATAGCATAATTCTGCAACAGTTTTCCTGAAAGAAACCACTGACTTACACAGCTGTCTCACTGAACATTGCATTTACTTATAAGTATAACATAATAATTTATTGGGTTTAAAAATTTACATTATATTTGTGTTCCAAATGCATGCGTCATTGATTTGAAATCAACTTTTTACTGTTAATGCATGTAAATTCTAAGTAGTTCAACAGATTTACTACTTGTGGTGACAGCACTGCCCTTTACAGACTAGTAATGCGCAAAACAATAATAAAAACCATGCATTCCCTTAAATCAAAAAGATTTGTAAAGTCAGATCTCATCTCTGTGTAGTTTTCTAAACCCCCACAATACGTACATTACTAAAGAATTAGTTTTAATGAGCACAATAGAAATGTTTGTCAATTAGTAAAAAACAGTATTAAAGTATTAATGTTAACCTAGAATTTATGGATATTAGGTAAAGCAACAGCCATAAAGCTGTTGCTTTACATGTAACAACACCTGAACTGAATAGAGGTGGGTTACGAATAGAGGTGAGTTACAAAAATTTTAAACAGGTGTGTTTTATTAGAACTGAATAGAGGTGAGTTACATAAAAACTGAAAACAGGCAGTGGTGTAATGTAACGAAGTAATGATACTACAGTATCATTAATACTATGTACAGTGTATCACAAAAGTGAGTACACCCCTCACATTTCTGCAAATATTTCATTATATCTTTTCATGGGACAACACTATAGACATGAAACTTGGATATAACTTAGAGTAGTCAGTGTACAGCTTGTAAAGCAGTGTAGATTTACTGTCTTCTGAAAATAATTCAACACACAGCCATTAATGTCTAAATAGCTGGCAACATAAGTGAGTACACCCCACAGTGAACATGTCCAAATTGTGCCCAAATGTGTCGTTGTCCATCCCTGGTGTCATGTGTCAAGGTCCCAGGTGTAAATGGGGAGCAGGGCTGTTAAATGTGGTGTTTTGGGTACAATTCTCTCATACGGGCCACTGGATATTCAACATGGCACCTCATGGCAAAGAACTCTCTGAGGATGTGAGAAATAGAATTGTTGCTCTCCACAAAGATGGCCTGGGCTATAAGAAGATTGCTAACACCCTGAAACTGAGCTACAGCATGGTGGCCAAGGTCATACAGCGGTTTTCCAGGACAGGTTCCACTCGGAACAGGCTTCGCCAGGGTCGACCAAAGAAGTCGAGTCCACGTGTTCGGCGTCATATCCAGAGGTTGGCTTCAAAAAATAGACACATGAGTGCTGCCAGCATTGCTGCAGAGGTTGAAGATGTGGGAGGTCAGCCTGTCAGTGCTCAGACCATACGCCGCACACTGCATCAACTCGGTCTGCATGGTCGTCATCCCAGAAGGAAGCTGACGCACAAGAAAGCTCACAAACAGTTTGCTGAAGACAAGCAGTCCAAGAACATGGATTACTGGAATGCCCTGTGGTCTGACAAGACCAAGATAAACTTGTTTGGCTCAGATGGTGTCCAGCATGTGTGGCGGCGCCCTGGTGAGAAGTACCAACACAACTGTATCTTGCCTACAGTCAAGCATGGTGGTGGTAGCATCATGGTCTTGGGCTGCATGAGTGTTGCTGGCACTGGGGAGCTGCAGTTCATTGAGGGAAACATGAATTCCAACATGTACTGTGACATTCTGAAACAGAGCATGATCCCCTCCCTTCGAAAACTGGGCCTCATGGCAGTTTTCCAACAGGATAACGACCCCAAACACAACCTCCAAGATGACAACTGCCTTGCTGAGGAAGCTGAAGGTAAAGGTCATGGAATAAACCCAACTGAGCACCTGTGGCGCATCCTCAAGTGGAAGGTGGAGGAGTTCAAGGTGTCTAACATCCACCAGCTCTGTGATGTCATCATGGAGGAGTGGAAGAGGATTCCAGTAGCAACCTGTGCAGCGCTGGTGAATTCCATGCCCAGGAGGGTTAAGGCAGTGCTGGATAATAATGGTGCTCACACAAAATATTGACACTTTGGGCACAATTTGGACATGTTCACTGTGGGGTGTACTCACTTATGTTGCAGCTATTTAGACATTAATGGCTGTGTATTGAATTATTTTCAGAAGACAGTAAATCTACACTGCTATACAAGCTGTACACTGACTACTCTAACTTATATCCAAGTTTCATGTCTATAGTGTTGTCCCATGAAAAGATATAATAAAATATTTGCAGAAATGTGAGGGGTGTACTTACTTTTGTGATACACTGTATATATATTTATATATATACCCACATAAGATGTGTGATTGTACTGTACCGTGGTAAAGTAAAACAACTGCATATACTGACTGCAGTAAACAATGAACGAACTACAATCAAATATACATTAAAAATATCTTATTTAACTATGGCAACCATAGTTTGACTTTCAAAACAAAGACACTTAATCCAGGGAATTAATTTACATTAAGTCACAACTTTAATGATCCCACTTAGGTTTTAATCAGAGAGTTTGATGTACAAAGCGTAACAATAAGGCTGTACATGTCACAGATAACCTGTGATTAATCCTCTCATCACTTTATTAAACCTGAAGGATCAGTGAAGAAGGAAACGTGCTATCAGGACTTAGTCTACACTACAGGTCTTCTACTGAAGAGCAGCTCAGCTATATCAGTCTAAACTACTGAGTGTTCGTCTAAAACCACGTCGTCTCCACTTTGTAATACACTAGTTGCTTTGTTTACCTTCTTTATAAACAGTGTATAAAGGGGTAATTTGGAATATCGAGCTCATTATGAAATCTCTCATCTCAATGAAGCTTAATAAGTGAGTATTGGGCGAGGCGGATCGTCTTTATTCCCTATGTAGTGCGTAGGGAATAGGGAGCAAGGTGTGATTTGGAGCTCAATACAAACACTTTCGATTGGACCGCTAGAGCACTTCCCAGCATCCACTGCGGCAACAAAACAAAATTTCGAAAAAAATATACGTGGTTATTACGATGTTTTATTATAATTAAAATATATTAGCAATATATTAGCATGTGTAGTAAACCTGATACATGTAATCGACTCTACTATGATACGTTCATGACTGAAACGATAATTAACCTACCATGATGTAGAAATGTGTTGTAGGACAGCACAGCTGGGATAGAGCCACTCAACCTCTGATCCTTCTGGTTCAGAATAATGATGATCGGTATGTTCACTTTACGGTGAAATGCGCAGCCAAACTGTTACGCTTGACGCAAAGAACCGTCTGAATCCTGAACTGATAACTATAACTTAGTAGCTGTTGATGTTGCTGTTGCTGAGAACTCGCTCTAAGGAGATGAAGTACAACATGCTGAGTGATTTTAAGTTTAAAGAACAAAGCACGTTGTAAGCGCTAATGATAATCGATTCGATACCAAGTAAATCGGGATGGGAGTTCTGGATCTTTGAAGGGAGTCGGATCTTTTGGCTCGGTTCCTTTCAAAGAGCAGTTCGAAAAAATGGCTCTTCGTTCTTTTTCTCTGGCAGCGAGAGGCGCTACTGGGCAACTACAGTATAAGACAGCCCCGATATTAATATTAATGATGAACAATCATGCAAATTTTGCTACCTTGCCTGAAATTCAGGCCTAATTCAAACAACACTTAAATGAGGAAAAAAAAGGATTGTTGTCAAAAGTATACAAATTGACAACAAGTAGTTGTTCAGCGCGTCCAATTGCCCAATTGCATCGTGCTTCCTCTCTGCCTATGCCGATCCCTGCTCTGACCGAGGAGATCGAAGCTAATCCACGCACCCTCCGACATGTTGGCAGCAAGCCGCATGCATCTTATCACCCACACATTGACATTTGACATTTTCGGCATTTAGCAGACACCTTTATCCAATGCGACTTACATTACAATTACACTATACAGTCTGAGCAACTGAGAGTTAAGGGCCTTGCTCAGGGGCCCAACAGCAGCAACCTAGCAGTTGTGAGGCTTGAACCAGCAACTTTTGGATTACTAGTCCTGTGCCTTAATCACTAGGCTACGGCTTACATTGACAAGTGTTGTGCCACCTAGCGTTGTGTACGGAGAGACACACCCTAAGAGCACTCTCTCCTCATCTCTGTGTAGGCGCCTCTAATCAGCCAGCAGAGGTCGTAATTGCACAATTCTGACAGAGAGAGACTCATATCCGGCTTAGTCCCGCCCATCTGAACAACAGGCCAATCGTTGTTCATTTGGCCGCTCATCCTCAGCCGGCAAGGCAGAGCTGAGATTCGATACAATGTATTCGAGATCCCAGCTCTCTTCAGAAAAATCCTCTCTTGTGCAGAGATGTGCCTGTGTTTGTTTCTGCTAAGCGGAATAGGTGGATTACCGCCGATAAGAAGGGGGGGGCAGGCCCTTCACAACATGAACTCAACCCCCCACCGCCCTGCCCCCATTGGCTGCACTCGCCAGGTCCTTATTATTATATTAGAATATTGTTGTTAAGTAAAATTTTAAAATAACCAAAAGACAATGAAATATCAGAATACATGCAATCCAAATATACAGTGAGTGCACAGCAAGGGATTGTGGGAAACCTGCTTAACGTTACTAGAAGGCACGCCGCATGAACTTCTGAGTGAGTACCTTTAATTCATTTTGATTAGCTATCAGCATACAGCATTTTAGACAGACAGACAGACAGACAGACAGACAGACAGAAATTTTGCACTGGGGCCCATGAGCTCCTAGTTTGTTTGTTTTATTAGGATTTTAATGTCATGTTCTACACCTTTGGTTATATTCATGACATAAACGGTAGTTACCCGTTACACAAGATTAATCCATTCACAAGGTTATATCAAACACAGTCATGGACAATTTTGTATCTCCAATTCACCTCACTTGCACATCTTTGGACTGTGGGAGGAAACCCACGCAGACACGGGGAGAACATGCAAACTCCACACAGAAAGGACCCGGACCGCCCCACCTGGGGATCGAACCCAGGACCTTCTTGCTGTGAGGCTACCCACTTAGCCACCGTGCTGCCCGAGCTCCATGTTCTCCTCGTGTCTGTGCCTGCGTGAGTTTCCTCCCACAGTCCAAAAACATGCAAGTGAGGTGAATTGGAGATACAAAATGTGTTTGATATTGAAAACTTGTGAAGTAATAAATATTGTGTAAGGAGTCATGAACCTGTCCTGTCATGAATGTAACCAAAGTGTAAAACATGACGTTAAAATCCTAATAAATAAATAATTCTGACAAACACAGCAGCAATAATATTTCAGTGTTTTAGGTTTTACAGACGGTCAGGCCGGTTGATCAGAGGTTCCACTGCTTCTCTCTCTGTAGTACACACGGTGGTGGTAGAGCGCCCAGATTCTGCTTCACCACCCCACACAAAGCACCAGAGAGGAAGCACAAGCAACATGGTGGCTCGCTAACCCTCACGTTGTACACATGTGGCGCTTTTAGAGTTGATATAAAGTCGGTGTTGTGTAGAAAAGTGAAGGTTCATCTTTATTTCTTTATTAAGTGTTTATTTGTTAGTGAGTGTGTTAAAGATCACAGTGTGAGAGGATCTCAGAGAACAATCCAGAATGCAGCACGATGATGTGAGTAACCGGGCCTGACAGAGTCGGTTTATACTTTTAATTATCATATATATTCTGATTAGTTTAATAGTGATGATTTATACACATTAACGCTCAGTAAAAACGATGTTTATATGTAATAGTTAAAGTAGTGAAGGAGTGATAATGGTTGTGTTTACTAGCTGCTGAGACTTAACAAACACAGCTGTGGTCTAATGTGTACAGTAAGTTAGGTGCTTCCAACTTTGTGCCAACAGTTTGGGGAAGGCCCCTCGTGGTTCCAGTACGGATGTGTCTTTGTGAAACAAAGTAAATTCCAGACAGACATGATTTGATGTGTTTGTTGTGAAGGAACTGCAGTGGCCTGCACTAACCTCAGTCCCTTTCAACACGTTTATGATGAATTGGAACGTTGATTGCCAACCAGACCTTCTAATCCAACATCAGTTCCTGACCTAAAAAAAGTCATTTTGAAGGAATTGATACAAAATTACACATACACAATCCAAAATCTTGCCTGAAGAGTGGAAGCAATTACAGCTAAAGAAAGTCTATAATGCCTATAGTTTGGAATAGGACATCCAGCATGCTCATGTTCAGATGTCCACATGTTTTGTCATTTGTTCACTTTGTTATAGTGTGGCATTGTATTTTCTCTCAAAACAACACCAAGTCATTGTAGCATTGATTCTACAAGGTGTTTTAAACATCCCTTGGAGATTTAAAGTTTAAAGTTGGCATAAATAAATTATGTGATTGCTGCTGATTTGTTAGCTGTTTGTACACGCTCACGTAATTTGAGTAACTGTAGCCTGTCTGCTTTGTCCAGTCTGGGCAACCACATGTTGATCGCTCATGTTCGAGGGGTTTTAGCTTGTTTAACTGTCACTCACTGGATGATTTAGTTTTCAACTAGTCTAGCACCAACAGAATAATCCAGAATATAAAAACTAAACCACTGCATATAAGACATGACCACTTATCATACACGTCTCTCTTTCTCTGTTTAAAGGTAATATGGGACCTGATCGGCAATAAACAGTTCTGTTCCTATAAAGTGAAGTAAGTGTCGATATGTCAACATGGATCCTTTAAAAATAAATACTATATAATAATATAAAATATTATCTTTTTTAAATGAAATGCTTAATAAATTCTAAACAAACAAGTGACACCCCCTTCCTTCACCACGCTTATTTATTTTATTTATTTACTTTTGGGAAGAACAAAGACGAGTAATTTCTGCCGGAATGAGTACAGCATCACAGGTCTCTGCAATCGCCAGTCATGCCCTCTGGCCAACAGCCAGTACGCCACCATCAGAGAAGAAAAAGGTATCAGTTCGTCTTTCACTTGTGCAGAAATAATACAGTGTTGTGTCTTTCAGTGAATAACTGAGTGCTCTGTGTGTTCAGGTCAGTGTTTCCTCTACATGAAGGTGATTGAGAGAGCAGCTTTTCCAGCACGCATGTGGGAGAAGGTATGAACCGTTTATTGATCAGAAATAATTCTAGGAGTATAATAAATATGATTTAAGTGATTTAAATAATACCGTATATTTGCACTCAGGAAGTATTTCATCACTTGTATTTAAAAGTGGATATTTCCCTAAATATGAAACAGGTCTATTTGCACTCTAAATTTGTACTCTTGAATGAATTAAATGAGCATGTTATATAGCTGCATTTCTTTAATCATATTTGTGTTGCTTTGTGGCAGGTGAAACTGAGTCAGAACTATGAGAAAGCTCTGCAGGAGATCGATGAGAATCTCATCTACTGGCCGCGGTATTTAAGACACAAATGCAAGCAGCGCTACACCAAAATCACACAGTACCTCATCCGCATCCGCAAACTCACACTTAAGAGACAGTAAGTACACCTACCATCTCCTCTTTCCATTTCGCTTCTTTTAAAATTAATAAGTAGGCCTGTTTCTTCTTTTATTTTGAAGTTGTTATGAGGTTGGAGTGCAGACTATCAGTCTCTGAATAAAACGTTAAGGGTTTGTTCTGATCTGATCTACCACATTTTATTTGTTTGCAGGAGAAAACTGGTTCCACTCAGCAGAAAAGTAGAGAGAAGAGAAAAAAGAAAAGAAGTGAGTACATTAATAACTCATGCCAAACATCAACTACAGCACCAGGCAAAATGTAGATGTCTGAGCTTGAGGTTCACATACAACCGTTTATTTATAGCAGTAATAGACCTGTAGTATAAAAGTGCTGGCTGTATGTCTGTGTTGAGCTGAGCCGCAAGTTCAGAACCTTGATGTAGTTATTGGTGAATTCCTTAATGTGCTTTGCTCGGTCACATCAAGGAATTTACTTTCACTGTGTTATTTGTGTATCATTAAATAAAAGCCCAAATGAATTTTGATAGTGGCACAGTCGTAACACATTCCTGTCTGTAAAGTTTGGCATATGCTTACCACGTCTGTGTCGATCCTCTCCGCTACCTCCCAAAACCATGCCAGAAGGTAGATTGGCTGCTTTAAGTTGTATCTGTATCAGTAGAAGAGTAAATACATGCAGAATGATGCCCTGCTATCAGACTGGATTCAGCCATTACATCCACTGTGATCCTGATCTGGATGAGGTGGTTAAAGATGACTTAATTACTTTTTATACTGCAGTTTGTCAAAGCTGCAGGAAATATACATTTCATTCATTCTGGTCATTGTTGCAACATCTGTGGACCACGTAAGATATTAAATATTTAGGAATTAATACCTTTTTGTGCTTTATTATAGGAAAAAGCTCTGGTAGCTGCTCAGTTGGAGAATGCCATCGAGAAGGAACTGCTGGAGAGATTAAAACAGGGCACGGTGAGAATCACATCACTGAAAAGTCTCTTCTGTTTTTCGACTGTGTGACTGATTAGGTTTTAATTTAAGACTGCTGTTTGAAAAATATTTTTGTGTTCTTATTGCCGTCAGTATGGGGACATCTACAACTTTCCCATCCATGCTTTTGATAAAGCTCTGGAGAAACAGGATGCAGACAGTGAAACAGAAGAGGAGGAAGAGGACGATGAACAGGAAGAGGAGGATGAGGTAAACGCCTCTGGTCATCAAGTTTTGATTTTCTAATGATCGTGCATTAAATCTAAGTGCAGGTATATGTAAACCCAAGGTAAAGACAGCTATATCTTGGACATGGCTTGTCATTTTTATGTTTAGCAGGGAGGAGAAGTGTTTATTATGTATTGTATCATGATATTTGTGGAGCAGTTACATTGCTGCATTGCAATAGTGATGATATGTGTTCTTTCTGACTTATTGTTCACTCCAAATTGTGACTGCCAGTGACACCCATCTTTGTGAAACATAATAGCGACTTATTATTCCACATCAACCTTTATTTATTCTTTATTTTTCTGTGTTGCAGGATGCAGGAAAAAGAGAGTTTGTTGCAGAGGATGAATTTGAAGAAAGTGATCTCAGTGATTTTGAAGTAAGAGTTCTGGCTTTTACATTTATTTACTTACGTTTGTTATTTTTTGTTAACACCAAATTCTGTATCACAAAGATCATGAGATGGATCATGCTTTGGGTGTATAAAATAACAGCAGCTAATGAATTGCTGATTCACAGGAAATGAACAAGCTGAAGGCCAGCGATGAAGAGTCGAGTGAGGAAGAAGGAGAGTCGGACGAGGAGGAATCTGAGGAGGAGATGGAGGAAGAAGTAGAAAAAGAATCCAAAGCTAAATCGAAAGGAAAGGCACCACTGAAAGGACCAGCCAGGAAGAAACGTGCGTATGTGGAGATCGAGTACGAGCAAGAGACAGAACCTGCCACCAAGAGCAAAGCTTAATAGAGACTAAACCAACAATAAACACCTTCATTCAGTCATTTCCAGCCTGAACACGACTATGAACAAACTCCACTGATTACTAGTACACAATTAACACTGTACTGTAATGCAGGAGACCTGGACTCAGCTGTGGTGTTAGTATGAACAGCTCTCTGTATCTGTACTGCGGTTATATGATTTAAAAGTGTTGTTTATGACGACTGTCATCCTCAAACTTTGCTATAAACCTTTTTAATCAAAATCTCATGCTGTTTTTTCTCTGTTTTGTTGTGGATAAATATATTTTGATGAATATCCTTTAATTAATATATATACATATTACTTTTATATTTATGGAGTCACTCAAAACTAGGGTGACAAAGTGGTGCTGCAGGTAGCATGTGCTGCACATCATGTTCTCCCAAGACCTGGGTTTGATCCTCGCTGAAGCACATTCAACCCAAATCTCTGCGTCACATTCAGATTATCACATTTCCTTTCCACCTCACATATACAGAAGGTGGATTGGTTACTCATTTACATTTTCAGCATTTAGCAGACGCTTTTATCCAAAGCGACTTACACAATGAGCAATTGAGGGTTAAGGGCCTTGCTCAGGGACCCAACAGTGGCAACTTGGTGGTGGTGGGGCTTGAACCGGCAACCTTCTGTTTACTAGTCCAGTACCTTAACCGCTGAGCTATCACTGGCTGATTACTCCAAATTGCATCGAGGTGTAAAAGTGACTCATGGTGTGGTCTGCACTCATTCAGAGCAGCTGGCTAACACGTGCATACCAAACTTGATCCAGCACCCTAAAAGTATATGAGATCCCTTTAATATGTCAATTACCATCAAGATATCATATATTTATTTATAAGACATGATACATCAAGTTGGTCCATATAAAAATACATTCTGATTTCTGAAGTCCTATATTCACCCCCTCACAGGAGAG
Organism: Trichomycterus rosablanca; assembly: GCF_030014385.1. NCBI lineage: Eukaryota > Metazoa > Chordata > Actinopteri > Siluriformes > Trichomycteridae > Trichomycterus > Trichomycterus rosablanca. Next base: position 37,168,065 of record NC_085994.1, read on the forward strand.
TTTACAGTGAGTCCAGTCTGACTTTACATGCTGTGTTGTTCTGGTGAACAATGCTCAGCTCGTACACTTTCTGCTTTGGTTATTTCCTGTATGCACTTCAGCACTCGCTCAGACACACAGCTACTGTCCACCTCCTTCAGCCCGTCCTGCAGGTACACACAAGAATAACCTGAATGTAGCTGCATTGAACTGTTACAGATTACAAATACTAATGTAACTGTGCCACCAACAAAGCTTTCCTTTCTTGTTTTTTGATTGCAAAATTTATCATTTATTAAATATAAAGTATGACATGCTCTAATTTGTTATGTTAAAAGCTACCAGCACCTCCACCACATAACAGCCAGAAAAAATTAACTCATCACAGCCTGCACACACAAAGGAAAACTGAATCTTACCATCAGTTTCCCACATGAGCAGTGATTTAGCAGCAGTAAGCAGCGTGAAGCCCGGTTTAACAGCTCGTCTGTGAGCTCAGGATCTAAAGAATCAGATGAAACATCTACAAGAAACCTGAGCAAATTCCTGGCCAGAACATCCACCCTGCACTCCATCCTGTAAAGACAGAAAAACAAGTATAAAAACAGCAAAACAGTGGGTTTGTTGCAGGTCATTTATTGAATCAGTCAGTTTTAAATGTACTACAGGTCAGCAGATAATTAACCTTGGCCAGGCACATTGTATCGTCCTCTTTAAAACCTCCAAGATGCTCAGCCTGGCTCTCTCCTCCGGCCCATCCGACACCTCCAGATATCCAGCAATCACTCTCTCGAGCCTCTTCAGATGCCAGACAACACCTATTCCCATCCTGTAAATGAAAAATAACTGCTGTAAATGCAAGGATATACACCTCAATGTATCAGAAATGCTTCAGAGCATGTCAAGTGCCCTAGTCATTTTTCTTATTTAACACAGCCACACTTTTATTATAACTAACAATCAGAATCATTAAGTAAAATTAAGCAAAAATTATCACAAAATATCTGTTAAAAACTTAAATTATAAACAAATTACCAAAACACATTTTTTATTTGTTTTATTTGTCAATACAGGTTTATTCCAAGTTTGATAGCTGCAACCTGAACTGTTCCAGAAATCTTGGGACAGGGCCATGATTACCACTGTTACATCACCTCTTATTTCCGTTCCACAAACGTTAATCTTATGCCTCCATCCTGTGCTTTGTAGAATGAGGAATCAAATTAGGTATTAGCACTTAACTTTTAATCTCTTTGAAACTGGGCTTGTATTGTCTACGTTAATTGCTCCCTAAGCCTATGAAATAATTTAAAATAAGAATTTGTAGGTCAGTTAGCATACGATGATTTAGAAACCCAACCAACATAAATACACTTTTAAAATTCATGACTTTTACAGAACGTTTTGCTTAATTCTTTGTTTACTTTTTCATGTCTAAAAATCCCACCTTCTGCATAGGAACCTTACACTCTAAAATCCTACAACACTGCACTCAGTCATCACTCACTTCTCAATAAACAGTAGCAGGTTGCTGGCATAAATCCGGCGCAGAGCAACTTTGTGTTCCATTTCCATGTGAGTTAAAACAAGACGCAGAACAACGTCAAAGCGGTTCGGTTTTCTGGGTAATCCAGTGTGGCTAAGAGGCTTCTCAAGGACTGAGAGTAAATCTATAAGACATGGCAGAACAACCTGAAACAACACACACATAGACAAAAGCAATATTATTGAAATGCATATATTTTTTATTATTCTGTAGGGTTGCCACCAATATATCCGTTTGACAATAATGAAAATCATACTGATAGAGAAATGAAAAGGCACCTACTTCTATTAAAAACATCTATGAATTTAATATGCTGGGGCACTTATTATTTGCAGTACATGACATACTATAGTTAGCAGTTTATTTGTGATTTTTTCTGGTTAGAAGAGACCACTGCTCCTCTTTCTGTATATACTGTCTCATGGGTTTAATGTTTTATGAAAATGCAGGATGTAGTTAACCAGGATAAACTCATTAAAAGTGTTAATGGAAAAATGCCCAAAGTAACGTTGTTGAAGCCTACTGATACACAAGACTGGGGATCCATATTGTGTGATCTGTATTTATACCATATGTTTGCCTTTGTTATTCCATATTTTCTTTTTATTTTATATTTAATTTTCTACCCATGCTTCTTCCTGGTCATTGTTGGGGTGTGTCTGGTTTCCTTAGAATCACCCCCTCCCAAGACAGTCAAGCCTACATGTAGACGCCCGACCAGCCGATAACATAGCTGGGAATTCGAACCCTGTATCCCAGTTATAGTAGGCGAGCACCTTATTGCATATCTGTTGCACCTAATTGTTTTTGGCTATTAAGCAAAGGACAATATTACACAAAGGAACGTATTTCTTTTTCATAAAGCTATATTTCCTTGTGAAAAAGGTAACAGCTGCCCCCTCAATAACTGGCAGCCCCACCTTTGGCAGAAATGACTGTAACTAAACAACACTTTCTTTAGTGTTAAATCCTAGCCCCTCCTCCTTGCACAATTGCTTTTACACATCAGTTATATAGCTATGTTGTCACCCATACCTGTATAAGAGGAGCTTCAGATGTGTAGAGGTGATTGAAGAGAGCATCATAAAGAACTTGAGCTCGGTTAAACTGCCGTAATTCAGCAGCAGGCTGGACAGACAGAATACAAATACTTTATTCATCACAAAAACAAACTTATTGTTAAAAGCTGTGGTTCTTGTACTGTGGAACTAGAGAGATTCTCTGTGTGGCTCCAAATTACCTGGAAAGATCTGCTGCATGGCCTTAAATGAAGTAATTACAAATCTACTCATTTTAATTTAAAATTTACATGATCAAAAAGACTAATTTTGTGCTTTGTGTTTAATAAAAATAGTGTCTACAGGGCTCTAGAGTCGCACATGCGACCTAATTTCTCAATGGTGCGACTAAAAAAAATCTCAGGTCGCACCGGTGCGACCAGGCGTCCGAGGGGAAAAAAACAACAGACACACATTAGTCCAATATCATGGTCTAAACCAATCAGAGATAGTGAAGGGCGGGACAATATTGTAGCGGTGATATGTGAGCGACATTCAGCTCAGCCAATCAGAATGCAGCACCAGGTTTATACACGTGCGTTAGGACGTTCTTCAGTAAGTTTAGTTTTGTATATGAGACTCGCTGGATGTCCCCAGAATGGAAGTTCGGGTTCTGGAGCTTGGCGGTGTAAAGTGTTGTAACGCTCACTTAAGTCCTGACTAAACAGTTAAAGTGAGTCTACCCTGTCGTGTGCCTTTATTCCCACACCTCCACCACCGCACAGCAAAAGACCCGCAGCATCCCCACCGGACAGCGGCTAGGTGAGCCGACCCTCTACAGTAGCAAGGGGCTAATGCTAGCGGTAAAGTGCGACGATAGTGAAAGTAAAAACACGACAATATTTTCGTAAAGTAAAATATAAAAATAACTAAAAGACCATAATATATTACAATACATGTAGTCAAAATACACAGTGAGTGCACCGCAAGCGATTTTGGGAATCTGTGTAAAAGATCCAGTAAAGCCGATAATATAATGCACTGCATTTAAGATTACACTAACACTCTAGAGCCCCATACACACACACACACACAAACATATACATATAATTTTAAATATACACACACACATAAATATATATACACACATACATACACATTTACTCTATTATTATTTTTATAATTTGTATAAGTGTGCTATAATTAGTCTATAATACTATAATTAACTGTAAAGAGCATGGGAAGACAGTGGCCGGCAATAGTATATTTGTGACTGGTTCTAATACATTTCGAATTGAAAGGCTGAAAAAGCACAATGCATCTATAAAACACATTACATGCCTCGATAAATGCACTGCCCAAGTGTCCCCTCTCCCCACTGCCTTTCAGTGGCAGGCAGCAGCAAACAGATCATCAGACGAGGCCATGTTGACCAGATTGTTAGTTATTTACAAGTCAATATTGCCTGTATGGACAGTGATAAAAAAAAAAAAAAAAAGTGAACCTGTAAAACTGCGGTGTTAAATGTGATGCGGTCGAAAATTTGGGTGCACCTAACTTTTGTGCTGGTGCACCTAAGAAAAAAAGTTAGGCGCACCAGTGCAACCAGTGCAAAACGTTAGTCTAGAGCCCTGGTCTAGACTTTACAACTACATGCATATTTTCTCAGTCTCAAAACTTCCGGTTCCAAAACCTACCTAATTACCTTGTATATCTATAATTATCACACTTGCTCTGAACAAGAACTAGTGTTGGTAAGTATCAAAAATTGCCAAAAGATAACACAACACAATATGTGTCAGTGTTACTAGGAAGTGAGTTTTGGTTTGCTCAGTGGTGGTACTTGGTCTAAAAAGTGGAGAGCCAGAATTAATGCAACATACCACATTAAGGACGATGTGATGTAGACAGTGCACTCCGAGCACTTTATTCTTAGTCCTGTAATCATCAGATATGAGCAGAGATGGAGGAAAAACTTTCTCCAAGTAGTCAGCCAACCAGGGACGACCAACCTGCACCAGAAGCCAAGAGAACACGTGCTTCATCGCCTCGTTTTGCTTCCAGTTTTCCCTGTAAGCAGATTTAATTAATACACTATAATTTATACTTATATAATTTTACACATAGAACTGACACCTACTTGGTTTTACACTATAGAGACTATTGTGCTTCAAAATCCCAATATCTGCAGTTATTGGCATATTTAAACCAGCCTGTCTGAGACCAGCAATCATGACCATGGCCAAACCTGTGTTTGTAGGATTTCATGCTATTCATGCATTCTTTTAAGCTGCTCCTGTTAAAGGTTGCCATGATTTTGCACAGTTTTTAAACCGGATGCCCCTCCTGACACAACCCTCCTATTTATCCGAGCTTGGGACCAGTACTAAGGGTGCACTGATATGTGTCCCCTCAATAACTAGGTATATGCAATGCCATGCTCCTTTTGTATTTGTACTACTAACACAGATGAGACAACAGTAATTGCTGATTGCTTGTTCAGGGTAAATATCTGTTCTGATCTGAGTGGATGCACATCAAGTAGGACTAGTTTTCAACAAAACAAACAGACAAACCCCAAAAGCAAGTTTTTCTTTTGTTAAAAAAAATATATTGAAATGGTAGTCAGTGGTAATTGGACCTACATAGAAGATATGATGTTCAAATATTAAGATATGCTAAAGGTACCACCCTAACAAGACATATGCAGGTCTTGGCTGAGCACCATTTACTCTTGATGTCTGGAGCAAATCAAGACAAATTCTCACTTTGTAAGTTTAGGCAGCAGTAAATCCAGGATGGATCCAAACATTCCTTTGTTTTCTACTCCATCATCTCCACACAGCATCTCCAGCACTGATCCACTGCCTGCAGATGTGATTAACGACCTCAGCAGCTGGAGTGCACACTTTCTGGAGTTTTCGTCAGTCCATGTTTGATCCTGCAGGTGTGTAATGGAGAAGATACAAACTGTAGGATAAATTGTTCTTATTAAGGACTTGGCAGTGGATGTAGATGTTGGATCTCCTGAATTCAGAGCCACTCCGAGCTGGTGGGTCAGTGCCTGTAGGACAGCACATACTGACCGTGCTCTCGCTGGGATGTGTTTATAACTGCTGGGTGGTAATGTCCCACTGTCTGTGTCACAAACAGGCAGATGTGGGTGTCTTATACAGCTGTTCATCAGATTTACATATCCGATCTTTAACTGAGAACTGAACTCAGGAAACAACCAGGACACAGAACCGAGTCTGAACACCTCTGTTATGGTACTCAGGATCCTCTCTGTACCTGAATCAGCGGTTCCATCCAAACGCTCCTGGATTTCAGAAAGAACACAAACAACACTAATATCTTCACTTTTAGAGTCCTTGTTAATACTTAAATCGCTGATAAGCTGCTCCAGCGCCATCTCTCTCGGTTAAGTATGTTGTACTGAAAAAAACAAAGCGTTCATTTTAGCCTTGCTGTTAAAAGCTAGGAGTTCACCCGAACGAACCGATTCTTCGATTACATGAGGTTGAAAACGAGTCGACTCCAGTTTGATTCGTGCACGTGTTAATGCCAAGCGCTTTAGAAAGCGGATGAAAGGAATGAGAATCGACTCTTCTAGATTCACTTTTACTTCTTTTTTGAATTGAGGCGGTTTGAATCAAACTGAAAGTTGCTTTACTGCCACCCACTGAACTGCAGGAATCACAGCAGTATGTATTAATACTTAGTTAAATATTATGTTTTTGTGAGCTTATGACAAGTGTTTCTATAATAAACTAGGGCGAATCAAAAGCTCTATGATTCAAATGATGTCACGTGGCGACACTGCTGTTGTGTAGATGGGGTTTGATTATGTAGAAACTGTAACTTATTTATTTATTTGGATTTTAACGTCATGTTTTACACACCTTGGTTACATTTATGACAGGACAGGTAATTATTGGTTACACAAGACTTACCATTTCAAGTTTAATGTCAAACACAGTCATGGACAATTTCGTATCTCTAATTCACCTCACTTGCACGTCTTTGGACTTTGGGAGGAAACCGGGGGTCCTGGAGGAAACTCAAGCAGACATGGGGAGAACATACAAACCCCACACAGAAAGGACCCTGACCGCTCCACTTGGGAAACAAACCCAGGACCTTCTCGCTGTGAGGCAACAGTGCTACCCACCGTGACGCCCGAAACTGTAACAGTCGCTTGGATAAACTTCATAGTTTTGTTGGTAACTTTGCTGCCAAGCAGTTAATGCTTGTTTAAGCTATTTATTTCAGTCCTTTTCTTATTTAGGACTACTATTTGATCTGACACAGCTTCCCCAATTGGCATGTTTAAATTATCATACGTCCAAAGCTCAAACAGCTTTCCTTTAAAAAATACCCCACTCAGTATCATTAGTGCCAAATGCAAACACACACACACACACACACACACACACACACACACATTCTTTGTGTCTGCTGATGGCCTCTCTTATGACGGGGATTTGCTTTTTTATGCAACAGCCTTATGGTCTCTTTTTCATTTGTCACCTGTTCTGTGTCTACTTTAAACCCTAACACACACACACACAAAACACAATCAGCGTTATATGAGCTGAAACACAATGGCTTCCAACACTGGTCCAAACTAAGCAATCTATCAGTTTCTTCATGCCTCTCTCCCCATGTTCTTATAAAAAAATCTAAACCTTTAATGCTAGTGAAATTATGGAATCAAAAACCCTATATAATCAATATTAAACGTTTTATAAAAAATCTCCTGCTACCCCATCTGCATCTCATGTGATCCCATTTTAGGGCCCGACCCCAAGGTTGAGAACTACTGACATGGTTACTTGCTACTATATTATCAACCTATTTTTACTAAAGTCTTTAACTGGACATATAGAGACTAGATCATTTTAAAGAACCAAGCTACAGTAAATATTATAGTATAGTAAAGACTCTACTATTTGTTAAAGATTCTACTTTTTATATAGATATTATTTTAGTAATTTGATAGTTTAAAAAGTAATCCAACACAAGACAAGATAGAGACAAAATTGGCTAGGTAAACAGTCCTGTCACGGTGTGTAATGTTTTTTTGCTCCTGTTAAACCTCGATTCTCTTTGAAGTAGACCTGTCCTGTTTAAACAGGCGCTATAATTACAGCTCACTCGGCTGCTGTGGCTGGAAATCCCACATTTAGTTTGATCAGGAAACAAGCCGCCAAACGGAAACGCTTTTCATCTCATCATTAAAAAGAGGAAAGGATGACTTCCATTCATTTTAGCCTATTTGGGCCATTTGAAAGCAACGTTAGTCGGCCTTGTAGATCAGTAAAGCCTAATCTTACAGTAATTAACAGGTCGTCTCAGTGAGTCCACAAGGCCGTGAAGAAGCAGGCTCAGTCTGAGCTATAGGTAATTACCTGTTCCGGTGCAGGAAAGCATCTCACATCCGGGCCCCACTGATGCGGTTAACACATAGGCTTCTTTCAAAGGGCTCAGATATTTTTGATCACACAGACTTTTGTCAAGGTGTAAGAAGAGCCGTAGAGAAGCTTTTCATCTCCAGCTTATAGATCATAATTGGACTTAATTACCCCTCTAATGCCTGGCCTCGTATATAAGCATTCAGGTTTTGTTGTTACAGTTTACAAGCATACCCTGATGAGCAGGAGACACACCTGTACTGCTGGAGGAGCTACACTTAAGTATTAAACAAGATCTGCTGTCTGAATTGACTGTAGTGGTGATTTTAGTTTAGGTTCAGCCATGTGGATGCACATTCTCTCTTTGGCTCTGGCTCTCGCTTCTGTTGTTCTTTGCTTGGACTCCAATGAGATTCGCTCCTCTAGAGAAATAATAACGGACTCTCAGCAGGTAAATCTGATCTTCCTCAATATATACACTACACTTTCAGTAAAGAAATGAAATGATGTGAATTGACCAGTTAATTGCATCAGAAACAAAATATCTGAAAGTTGGACCGCAAAAGAAATGGCTATTTTAGAAACCAAACATAGTTCATCAAATTATTTTAATACATTTGAATCCAAATCTGTTCCTTAATCTTCTAGTCACTTGTTGTTAAATGGTTAGTTGAACTGTTTGACTTTTTTAAAATAATAATTTTTAAATGGAACAGGAAAAATTATCCTATAGCAGGAGGTTCTGTGAGAAGAAAGTCTAAAGCATTAAAGTCAAAGACTCATATATCATACATTATTGTGGATTGATGGAACAACCTTTGGCACTGCTTGTGTACTTAAGGGGGCAATTACTTTTTCACTTGGGTGATATGGGTGTTGGAAAGCTTTGTTCTTTAACTGTATGTTTCTTTGTGTAATATGTTTTGTTAATTGTGTTATGTAAAATAATTGAGTGTGTATGCAGTATGTATTAATAAAGGATCTGAGCAACTTTGACCATGGCATTGTTGATGCTTGTCTGACAGGTTTGAGCAGGTTAGAAATGGCTGTTAGTCTGGAATGGAGCGGAATGTGTGTATGCATGTGTTGCATGTGTGTGTGGGTCTGTGTGTGTGTTGGGGGTGGGGGGTTATGCCCACATTGGGCTCCCTAATACCAGTCAAGCACCGTTTTAATGGCACAACCTACCTGAGAATTATTGCTGTCCATGTGCATCCCATTATGGCTACAAATCACCATTCTATAACGGCTAAATCCAGCATGAAAAACACCATGCCAGAAAGCAGAAGTGATCTCTGTGAACATAATGAATTTAGTGTTCATCAATATCCTTCCCAGTAACCAGATTTGAATCTAACAGAGCTTCTTTAGGATGTGGTAGGACTAAAAATAACCATCTTTAATATGCAGCTGACAAATCTGTAGGCCATCATGACCACATGGACCAAGCACCTCGAGGAATATTTTCAATTCTGTGTTAAATTCATGGCACAAGGAAATAATACAAATATTATTTTTATATATAGTGTCAGTGAGTGTATGTACATGTATTAGGACAGCTCCAAAGATCAATTTTTAATCCCTTTTCTCAGTTTACTATTTAAGTTTGGCATGTTCTCACCTGTGAGTTTCCTATCCTAGGAAATTTACAGTAGATGTGAGTGAGTTCGGGTGGGTGGATGTGTCAGGTGGACAACACCCTGGACAAGGTGCCAGTTGTTTGCAGAGCTTCATCCTGCCCAGGGTGTTTTTCCTGCCTTGCACCCAATGTTCACAGGATAGGCTTCAGATCTTGATCACTTTGAAAGGTAGCATAATTAATGCAGTGATCGTGTCTTTTATATACAGGTTTTACTGGTTTACTATCCTGTTACACCTGTCTTAATTAAAGGCTCAATTAGAGTATCAGTTGGATCTAAGAGCCGTCAGTTAATTGATCCAAAGATCTAGGGGTTAAGTGAAACACCCATTTAATATTTAACTGCCATTATGAATCATTTCTGTTTGCCTGAGGTATCAATAGTGTGAGTGTAATTAAACTGTAGGTGATTAAGTTGTTCTTTAGCTGTTTAGGCTGTTTTTAAACTTCAGACATTTCTTGCAGTTCAGGTTTTTTTTAAAACAACATTCCATTATTATATTTTCTATAATGATTTTTTTCTTAAAACATTATTTAGAAGATAAATAACAATTGATTTCTCTCTGACAGACAGCCATGCCTGCAGTGAGGGAGACAGTAGATGTGAACGTCCATAATGTTGTAAGACGACGACAGCAGGCTAACTGCACTCAGAAACATGTTCGTACAAAACATAATCTACAGTCAGATCACTTTTAAAAATTCTGCTTTCTAATCAAAAAAGGTGCTGATCAGATACTTTTTTCTCTGTCTTTAGGAAAAGGGATGTCGAGGCTCGAGGAAAAGACAGCGTCATGGTAAAGCAAGTTCAACAGCACTACCAGAAGGTAAAAGCTCAGAAAATGCAGTTCATCTGTTTTTATATTGTACGTTTACTTTACTGTGAAAATAATCCAACCTTAGTTGGTAATGGTAGTCAAAGAGCAGTTTCTGAATTTTGTTAATATACATTAACAATATATGACTATATACTGTATTCAGTACTTAAAAAAATGAGGAGTTCATGGTCAGACAAATGAGAGATGAAAGCAGTTATTATGTAGTTTTATTCAACTTTTTAGTCCTGGAGCTACACATTAATTTACTGATTCATATTAAGAAACTGCTGTTAACTGATTAAAAATGGGGGATAAACCAATCATGGAAAACAGGTGCACAAAATGACCTCTAAAACCAATGAAAGTAAATATTAACATTCCAAGACTGCCATGTCATAAGTTTATAATAATTATTATTACAAGGACGATTAAATATCTTTACATTAAGAACATTAAGCATTAAGTTAAAATACACTGCATATTCCTTTATTTATTTATTTAACTATATCATCTGTCATATTTGTCATTCTTACAGTTGTGAGAAGACATGAATGTTTGAAATCCCGTGATTGTGAAGAAGGATGGTGCTGTGTTCACTACCCAAGCGGCAGACGGTGCCAACGTCTCCTTCAGAAAGGAGATGTCTGCCTTTTAGGAGGGAAACCCAAATCCAAATCCCGCATACACCTGGAGCGATGCGGCTGTGGAGCAGGCCTGCAGTGTCGTTGGCAGGTCGGAAACCGTCAGGGCCAAGGAGTGTGTCATGTTTAATTCATGGCTATAAGACACACTGCACTGCTCACATTGACTTCTTTGCCAGCACACAGAAGCTAAAGATCATCTGGTCATGCACTAATTTAATGTCTGTTTTATACCATACAACTTTTTATCAGCTGCAACGGGCTGCAACAGTGGCCAAAATCCAGTGGTCTTATAGTTCACACAGATGTAGTTGTGGTAGCTTAGTTATTAAAATACTTGACCACTGATCTGATAGAAAGATCACTGGTTTAAGCTTCAGCACAGTCACAATTTTAGTTTAGCAAATAAGACAAATATGGTGAACAACAACCAATCAATTCTTAAAACTTAAAAAAAGTAAATGCCCTTCTAAATTAATCAGCCAAACAAGCAGCAATTGCAAATAGACCAGTGCTTGCTATTTGCCAGCAAGTCATGCCAGTTTTGCTACATTTAATGATCAGCTAAGCTTTAAATATTCTGCTGATTTACCACATTTAAATACACAAAGTGTGTAACTTGCTTTTCTTTTACTCAGCTTTTATATAACAGATCTTTCTTTCAGTAGCTTCCTTTTGACCTGTTGAATTGTTTATGGTGTAATGGTTAAAGCTTAAAGCACTTGTGTAAATACATCTTTCTCTATTTATGTTGAATTCAAACTTTTTAAGTTATAAATCCCTGCCCTTTCTTAATATGCATATTGTATTATTTTATTTGTAGTAGTATTATTATTAATAATAATTGCATTCTGAAATATGAGAACATGTTCATCCGTTGTGTATTATCTTTGGATCAGTGAAAAATAAAATATTTAATGACAATTTTTATGCAAATTATGCTTTTTTTATGTAACATTCTAATTCATAGTGTGTATTTGTTTTATAGCTTTTAAAGGATAATAATAATTATCATAATAATGATAATGACGCGGGTGTTGCACTGAAAGGTGTGCCCTGGATAGCTGGGTTAGATACTTGCCTTTAAGGAGTTTGTATGTTTCCCAAAGACTCAAACCTCCTCAAATTCATGCAGACAGTGGATTAGCTGCTTTAACTTGGCCCTAGGTACGATGGTAATGTAATGAGGGAGTACATGTTGAACTGCAGTACCCATATTACTGTGCGGCATTCGCATAACCTGCTGCACCACCATGGTGCATTAATGTTTAAATACTGCCAGCTTGTGGCAAATATGCAGAGATACCATCAGTCCGTTAGAAAGGTCCACACCCTCCTGCCACACATGCAGTAAGAAGATCCACCTCATGGTTTCAAGTTTGGCTACAGCTACATTAAACAGCCAAAAGTATTTGGACACCTGACTATAAGCTTGTTGTGCATCTATGCTTGTAGTAACCTCTATGTGATCTTTTTAGCTATTACAGCCATTCTTCTGAGGTTTCTCACAAGACTTAAGTATGTCTGTGGGAATTTGTGCCCAGTCAAAAGAGCATTTGAATGGCTAAGCACTTCTGTTGGCCAAGAAAGTCTAATTCAAAATTCATTCCAAAGCTGTTCAGTGGGACTGAGGTCAGGGATCTGTTTAGGTAACGAGTCTATTTAACCAAGCTTTTTATCATGCTTTTGTAGACCTTACTTCATGCACAGCAAGGCTGGAACAGGGCCCCGCACATGGCACCAATCCATTTCAGCAGTGGTGGGCTGGCATAAGACCACAGAACCACCCAAGCACCCCACGTTCCAGCTTTCTCTTATCACACACTATCAATTTAAGTGTTAAAAAGTGGACTAATGTCCATGCCATACAGCTGTTGTCTTGGTTGGCTCTCAGGACATGTATAATCACTGAGGACCTGGGTTGGTTCTTCATCTTAGCTATCAGATCGTACCAAGTCAGGTTAATCAGCAAGCTCAGGTTACTTCTCAGCCTCCCATCTGTGCACAAGCGTGCATCAGATAGCATTAAACACACCCTGTATTATGACACCATGACAGAAAGGAGACTCTGGTGGATTTAATGCCACTGTTAAAGGTAGAAACTGAGGCTCTTCGTTTTGAGACATTAATGTAAGAGTACAACTTTGAAGCACAAACTGAGTCACAGGCCACAGGCTGAGAACGCCATCGTTTTTTAAAAACTACCTAGAAAACAAAGACCTTGAAGCATACATGAATTCCACTTCATCCACAATCTGGGCAAATCTACTTTCCATATTTTCTTTTAGCTGCTCCAGCATTTCTTTACCTTTAGTTTTCATTGACCAGGATCACAGTGGGCCCAGTGGCTTCCCCAGAATCTTTATGTACAGATGTGGTTAACTACTGTGCTCAAACACCCAAATTGCCAATAGCACTGGAGGAGATTTGAACCCTGGATCCCAACAGCAGTGGGCTAGTATAATTTCTTTGTGCCAGATAACTTCATAAGAAATTTACCTCTCAATTCAATTTCATAGGGTACAGACTGTCAGCAAACTGGCAGCTTTAATTATGTTTTTTTTTTTTTTTTTTATCAACACTACTTTATGGCATGATCAGCATCATGTTTAAGTCTGCGTATTGCATCTTGCCTTTATATTGTGTAGTCCATGTTACTTTTCATGGCTGCAAGATAAGTTCAAACTGTTCTTGTGTTGTCTTAAACAGGTAGGATACATTTTAAAACATGGTATAAATTGTTTGTATAGACTAGGCAAGCTCCACAGCTTGTCCTGGAGGCCCGTCTGACCACATTTTTCAGTAACGAGTAATCTAACGCGTTACTATTTCCAATCCAGTAATCAGATTAAAGTTACTTATCCAAGTTACTGTGCGTTACTATTTTTGTCATTTTCCTTAGTGAAAAGATGAGTAGTTCTTCACCAAAACAGTGCAGTAATACACTCAACATAAATGTCAACCACCAACACAATTACAGAAGTACAGTAGTACTATTTAGTAGTATTCGTGGCGCGCTACGAGTAAAAGCGCCAGCTGGCTCTGCGCATTCCAGTGTTGCCAGATTGGGCGATTATCCGCCAAATTGGGCGGATTTTGTTGGAAAACAATTTAATAGCAGGTAAATAACACTTCTATTAAAAGAAAATCTTCCGTTTTAAGAAGCTCCAGCATTGTAGAAGGCTATTAAAAGTAAAGTCAATTTTCAATGCTGATTTAGCATAAGTGTTGGTCAGTCTGGATCATATTCTTAAAAGAAAATTAAAATTTGTTTTCCATGCATTCACACTGGCATGTTCTGGGATTCAACTGAGTCTCATCAGTACACACAAGTTGGCAGCCAAATGATAAAGTATTGCAAAGGAATATCTTTGAAATATTCCGCATTATATAACTAATAAAGTAACTTGTAACCTAACTTAGTTACTTTTAAAATGAAGTAATCCATAAAGTAACTAAGTTACTTTTTAAAGGAGTAATCAGTAATCGGATTACTTTTTCAAGGTAACTATGCCATCACTGTTAATCCTAGGTCGTACAAACCAAACCATTAAAATTCATCAAAAGCATAAGAAACAAATCAGAACCTTGTGTCATTGTTCCCCTTTTTTATTTTCAGATCTTGATACATAAACCTTAAAGCCTATGGCTTCCTAATTGCAAATAAAAAGCAAAACCAAGCAAAAACAAGGCAACTCTTCAAAATGACCATACAAATGAACAGGAGTAGGGGATGGATGGACTAGAGGATGCAAGTCAGAACAGGAATGTTGCAATCAGAGCCAGGATTTAGGGGACTAGATCAGGATATGAAATAGATGTACGAGGGACGGGGTGTCTACAGCTGGCCGCAATCTGCAACGGCGATCTTGGCACTGGTTTTGCCGCTGTTGGAGCCGTAGCCTTCCACCTTTTTGATAACGTCCAAGCCATCCACGACCTGGCCAAAGACCACGTGCTTACCGTCCAGCCTAAAGGAAGAGAATCCGGTTAAGTCTTCAAGTCAGATCCTGCTACAGCCACAATGCAAATCACTCAGCATTTACCAATACCTACAGGTTCAGCAAAGCTAACAAAGACGTTGTTAAAGGCATTTCTATTGAATCAGTTGTGATATTTAAATCTGGCTGAATTAAATTGTAAACTTTAGCCTAAAATGAAAATTAATTCCAGTTATTTAATAACTGTCCCATGAACAATGAAACCTAGGGCAGATGTAGCAAATCCTTCATAGTATACAGTTTAGTTTTAAGGACCATGCACCAAGTTATTGCTTATGCCACATCCACAGTCATGTATAAATGAGATATAATTTAAGTCTATTTCAAAATACAGGGGTTGGACAATGAAACTGAAACACCTGGTTTTAGACCACAATAATTTATTAGTATGGTGTAGGGCCTCCTTTTGCGGCCAATACAGCGTCAATTCGTCTTGGAAATGACATATACAAGTCCTGCACAGTGGTCAGAGGGATTTTAAGCCATTCTTCTTGCAGGATAGTGGCCAGGTCACTACGTGATGCTGGTGGAGGAAAACGTTTCCTGACTCGCTTCTCCAAAACACCCCAAAGTGGCTCAATAATATTTAGATCTGGTGACTGTGCAGGCCATGGGAGATGTTCAACTTCACTTTCATGTTCATCAAACCAATCTTTCACCAGTCTTGCTGTGTGTATTGGTGCATTGTTATCCTGATACACGGCACCGCCTTCAGGATACAATGTTTGAACCATTGGATGCACATGGTCCTCCAGAATGGTTCGGTAGTCCTTGGCAGTGACGCGCCCATCTAGCACAAGTATTGGGCCAAGGGAATGCCATGATATGGCAGCCCAAACCATCACTGATCCACCCCCATGCTTCACTCTGGGCATGCAACAGTCTGGGTGGTACGCTTCTTTGGGGCTTCTCCACACCGTAACTCTCCCGGATGTGGGGAAAACAGTAAAGGTGGACTCATCAGAGAACAATACATGTTTCACATTGTCCACAGCCCAAGATTTGCGCTCCTTGCACCATTGAAACCGACGTTTGGCATTGGCACGAGTGACCGAAGGTTTGGCTATAGCAGCCCGGCCGTGTATATCGACCCTGTGGAGCTCCCGACGGACAGTTCTGGTGGAAACAGGAGAGTTGAGGTGCACATTTAATTCTGCCGTGATTTGGGCAGCCGTGGTTTTATGTTTTTTGGATACAATCCGGGTTAGCACCCGAACATCCCTTTCAGACAGCTTCCTCTTGCGTCCACAGTTAATCCTGTTGGATGTGGTTTGTCCTTCTTGGTGGTATGCTGACATTACCCTGGATACCGTGGCTCTTGATACATCACAAAGACTTGCTGTCTTGGTCACAGATGCGCCAGCAAGACGTGCACCAACAATTTGTCCTCTTTTGAACTCTGGTATGTCACCCATAATGTTGTGTGCATTGCAATATTTTGAGCAAAACTGTGCTCTTACCCTGCTAATTGAACCTTCACACTCTGCTCTTACTGGTGCAATGTGCAATTAATGAAGATTGGCCACCAGACTGGTCCAATTTAGCCATGAAACCTCCCACACTAAAATGACAGGTGTTTCAGTTTCATTGTCCAACCCCTGTAGTTCAACAGTAGAAACTACAAAGTCAGTCACTTTCTACTTAACAGCATACAACATTATCACCTTAACCTAAATACATCATGGCACTGAAAACCAAGGTCAATGCCCTACAAGGTCATGCTGTCAGCATACAGCCTGATCAATCACAATCGTGCATGCAATACAAGGCTTTATGAAAAGTTATGCACTTTTTCACAATCCCTGCTCCAATCATCCTTTATGTATCCTGTATAGATAAGGCTGCATTCACATGGTCAGATCATTTCATTCCATGACCTCAAGCACCTGTTGTCTGACCCCTGGTATACTGATAACAGGTATGAAGACATGGCATATACTGACAGATTAAATCAATAAAAACAGGGTACAAATTACACCACACACAAAAGGAACACTTGCAAAACGCTTTTTGGTAAACTGACCAGCTGGTGAGAGCCGTGCAGACGAAGAATTGGGAACCGTTTGTGTTGGGGCCAGCGTTGGCCATGGACAGGCAGCCGGCGCCAGTGTGCTTCAGGCTGAAGTTCTCATCCTCAAACTTGTGGCCGTAGATGGACTTGCCCCCAGTTCCGTTGTGGTTTGTGAAGTCACCACCCTGTACATTAAAACAAAGTACATGTATAATTGATCAAGTACTTTTAGTGATAGCTTCCCAGTCTGAAAAGCAAACTGTTCTGAATGTGTATTTATTTATTTGGGTTTTCATGCCATGTTTAACATGTCATTTATTGGCATAAATAGGCACGTTACTGTCTGTTTATCTTGACTTTATAATTTGGTCCATTTTATATTTTCTCTGAGAACGTGTAAAATAAAATTAAGGCGGTTTGTGTATGACTGCTTTCATTATGGTGAACATTTAAAAAAGCAGCATAATTTAAATGGCTTTTTATGCTGAAAAATAAATGCTTTGCATCAGCTTTATCTTCCACACATTCTTACACAAGGTTTTAAAAAACAAGACTAAAGTTCGATCAGCGTTGTGTAATAAGAGTTCTGTACCTGGCACATGAAACCAGGGATGACACGGTGGAAGGTGGATCCCTTGTAGCCAAAGCCAGGCTGTCCTGTGCACAGCTGCCTGAAGTTCTCTGAATTAGGCACAAAAATGGCACACATTAATAACCAACTTTAATCATGCTTCCAATTGAGCCATGTGTAGAAATGTGCAATGCCTAGGTATGAAGGAATGAAGTTTCTCACCTGCTGTCCTGGGGACAACATCGGCTCTCAGCTGTTAAAAAGAAAAGAGAAAAATCACGTCAAGCTGAAATACTGGTGCAGAAAATAGGCATTATAGCCAAGTATACATTCAACAGGTACCACAGAGGTGGCAAATTAGCAAATACAACGTTCACACAAACCATTTATCCATCAATGTATCAGTTTGTGAAATTATTTATTAGTTTTAGCGCCGTACCGACACGCTGGGGTCATTTATACAGCGGTACTCAGGTTGTTTCTTCACTTTGTGTCATTTAAAACAAATTATAAAAGATGTTTTAGATTTAAATATGTTAAAAATTTATTATTTTCTCTGGTGCTGTAAATTTAAGCACATTTCGTGTCTTGTTTTCATTAAAAAACTTCAGTCTTTCTGAGTTTAGTGTTTTGCAGTCTATCAGTATGTGTTTAATTGTTAGTCTCTCTTTACATCGATGGCAGGTTGGAGCATCTTCCCTGGTGAGGAGATGCTTGTGTGTTAGCTTAGTGTGTCCAATTCGGCATCTTGTGAGGATGATTTGATTTAGTCGACTGTCCATCCTAGTGTAGGTTTGTGTTTGTGAAATGACATCAGGTGTCATGTCTTAACACAGGAGAGAAGGATTTGAAATCTATTTGGATTTAAAGCCATGTTCAGCACGTATTTGTGCAATTTATAGCATGCTATGTATTTTGTATCAGTCTGTTAATAGTTTTTCTTTACATTTTGAGTCCACTTTATATTTTAGTACCGTTCTTGTACTGCATGTAAAAGGAAAACCCTGCTGATAGACTCAACACATCTATTCATTACAGGACGTATATGGGGGCAAGGCAGTCACTGGAGCACCTTTGTTTACCTGGACTGCCTGCAAACACAGCAGCAAAAAAACTGGACTGATGAGGAAGGGATGTGAGCAGTCGTGAACGCGCATCAATGAGGTAAGCAAGGAGCAGCACGGACGGGAGCGCGCAACGTGCTTCTGCGCCACACGTGGACGCGCACACTTCAGAGACCCACCCAATTAAGCGCAAAATCCTGCAATCAACTGTCCGGATTAAATGAATTTCTTCTTTCTAAAGAAGTGCACTAGGGTACACGGGTTTAAGTTCGCGATTATGAACCCTTCTGGTTCCCACTGAGCCAAAGGAAGGGAAATAATCTGAACACGTGCTTGGTGCCTCCGATTTCCTGCTTTGAAACAAACCGCACAAATAGCCCTAAAATGCCTTAAAATAATCCAGATCTTATAAAACATTTCCATATTTCATTCACACTTCTCATTTCTACCTAAGGCGGGTCTGCATTAGAGATTTCCGCAGTGCCTCGGGGACGCGCGCGCCCCACCCCTCCCCACCCCACTGAAGAACTTTCCAGAACACTAAACATAACCCCGGTGTTTAATAAAGCAGCGCACTTCCATACTTCCATACTAAGTAGTATGAGGTCATACTAACCATACAGCATATGATGTGTACTACTTAGTATGCAAGTACGCAATGACAAAAACCGAATTAATAGGCGATTTTGGGATACAAAACTGTTTCCTTTGACATGAGCCACGTTGTTTCGTTTCGAGCAATACACTATACCGTTACAAACGTCACGATTTACTTCGTCAACATATCAACAAAATGTTAACTCACTTGATAAAGTACGCTTCTCAATAACCGTTGAATGTAACCAATCCTAAACCGCACACTACCACACTAACGAGTAGGACAGAACCATTCACACAGCGCTAGGTAGGGAACCTACTAAGCGTACTACTTAGTAACGTAGTTCGCCGTTTGGGACAGTCCCAGTGTATTTATTATCAGCTAACCAGTATGCCAGGCCGGGGAGAACTTTGAACAGTATTATGACCATTAGACTACATACTAGGGTAATAAGTAAACATTTATATGGCGCATTGTGATTGAAAAAAGCGTTAAAAAGTTAGAGAGAGCGGTTAGGCTACCCGTTTGAATTAATTGTCTGGATGCGTCGCAAACCACATACAATACTAGCGTGTAAACCAGTATGCTATATGAAAGAGGCCTTTGTTACCCTAAACTAATGTTTAACACCATAAACGTTTAAAGAAGTGTATAAAAATACTTTAACGCTTATTAAGGCTCCATTGGACTGCAGGAACGTTGCGTTAGACAGACCACCACCCAGTTAAAATGGTGCAAATAACTGCAGTGAATCAACATGCTTTTCCAATTATTCTTAACTTGTACATTTATCGACCAGTTTCACTTCAAACCTGGCCAGTACAAGCTGGTTTACTGGCCTTTAAATAAAACCGGGATAAAACGAGCCAAACAGGGAGAAATAACTCAAAATGGCGCCTAGTTTAAGGGTTAGCCGGCCACACTTCCCATTTGGAGTCAATCCCAAGAGTCGATTCTTTGAAGTCATACAATTACGGAGTCAAATCAAGAAGTGATTCGGTCAAGTTCAAGTTCGTACAGAATTTTCTTTTTAATTAGCAAATGACTCAAGAAACGTCAAACTTCAGTATAGATAACGGTCATGGTTTGATCACTACGTTTAATAAGTAAATACTACTTTACACTGACGGTCACAAGATAGTTTAAACACAAATTACAAGATCCGGACGCCGATCTGTATTGCTGTCAACTATCCCCGGAATCGTTTTGAGTCGGCTCCCTAGTAAGGCATTGTAGCGAAATCATAAAACAATGACTAAGTGGACTCAAAGTCAGGGTCCGTTTTTTATGGCTCACGTTATATACGCTCAAACGTTTCAGGATCGACGGGTTAGTGTTAGGAACCAATAAAAGCATCAGTGAATCACTTTATATCCTGTTTTAATTATTTGATACGACTCGGAATCGACTCCCTGTCTGGTGAGAGCGGATTCCGCACCTCCTCGTCTCCCGTTAAAGCATATTTAGACAGACATCGGATGCAAGTACAAACCGAAGCAGAAATCTGCGTATGCAATCAGAAATCAGACATGCAGTCAAATCTCGGCTGCAAGTTAGGACTCGTCTGCATGAATCGGTTCAAAGAGATTAAGAATAGAATTTTTACTAGAAATAAATAACGCATCGCTTAAACACAGTATGCTTGATGCTTATATTTTCAAACAAATTTAAGATGCGCGCATATATATATATATGCACACACACACATATATATAAATATATATACACTCATCTACCGGTTACAGATAAGGGAAGCAAGTGTGTGTGTGTGTGCGTGCGCGCGCATGCACGGCTATAATTGAATGGAGAGCAAGTCTCTCGCGCGCGCACACACACCCGAATGGAAAATTACAAGTAACTTTTAACAGTAAAACAAACCCACCTCCATGATCATCCTGCCCACTGGTTTTCCATCTGCAGTGATGTCGAAGAAAACTCTTGGTCTGGCCATTTTTCTTTACAGGTTGAAGTGAAACCCGGACTGAAGCCTCTTTGTCTCACCCGGCTGACTCGGAGCGGTTTTGGAAATGGAGGAGAGAAAAAAAGCACGCGGATGACAGTTTATATCTAGGAAGGCGGGCCTTACCGACTGCTACGTCCAATGAGAGGACGGATGCGGTTTGAGTGACACCAGGTGCGGCCAATGATACGCACAGAAGAGGTCTCAGTCACGCAGCGCACTTCTGAGGAGGCTGCAGCTTTTTGTTCAATCCTAAAATGGCTCCTTACTTTCTAAAGTGCACTAGATAGGGCGTGAAACGGTTTATTCACCCCACTAGTAAATGATGAGGCAAATATATCACCATAATCACCATATTACTACAAACAGGAACGTATCTTTGTTTTGAATTTTCTATTTTTCCCCACTTTTTCTCCCCTAATCTAGTCGTGTCCAATTCCCCTGACAATTCCTCTATACTGATTCGACCCTTCACCGCTGACTGAGGACGCCACTCAACTGACATACGCCCCCTCCGGCACGTAGTCAGTACAGACTGCATTTTTCACCTGCACGCGTCGAGTTCATGCACTTTTTCTTTTCAGTGGCGTACAAATATGGAATGATGTGAGTTGGTCAAAGGTGTGCGTTTATCGGGGATTTTACAACGGCTTCGAAAGCGGCTCAGCCAATCAGATTTTAGGACCGGAACTATCCGTTTTATAATAGGATTTTAACGTCATGTTTTACATACTTTGCGTACATTCATGACAGGTTACTGGTTACACAAGTTAATGTCAAACACAGTCTTGGACAATTTTGTATCTCCAATTCACCTCACTTGCACGTCTTTGGACTGTGGGAGGAAACCCACACAGACACAGGGAGAACATGCAAACTCCACACAGGAAAGACCCGGACCGCCCCATCTGGGGATTAAATCCAGGATCTTCTTGCTGTGAGACGACAGTGCTACCCACCGAGCCACCATGCCATCCGGTGCTAGTGATATTTTCTACTAGGATATAATTTATTTTTACTAACAGCTTCATCCTGGACAGTCACTGTGAAACAATTGATGCAAGGCAGTAATATACCATAGACAATCCTAACAAGCAACACACACCTATCTAGTGACAATTTTTTTTGCAATTTATAGGTGAAGTACCAAAGTACCCGAATTACCTTTAAAATGGCCATTTTTGCTTTTGAGGAATAGAACAGAATGCCAACATGCAAGTGAACAGTCCTTACATACTTTTTCCACACATCCCATCTTGTTTGGATGTGGGGTCACAGTGTAGGGTCAGTCATTTCACTGCACCCCTGGAACCAAGAGTGTTAAGAGCCTTGCTCTTAAGGATTTGACCCTGCAATCTTCTGATTGATAGCCCAAAGCACAACTCACTAGGCAACCACTGTCTCAGGGTAAAAGTAGGACTACTGAGTGGAGGTGGTGTTTACAATTTGACTGACAGAAGAAACATTAACACAGCTGGACATTCGTTTTCAGGAAGTTTCTCAGAAGTACAGGTACTTAAATTAACGTGCATGCTGATTTTGGGTAAACTTTACCCCTTACCAACCACAAAAAACCACCAAGCTAACACACTTGCACAGACATTCCAAGTCTGAGCAACCTAGTAAGGAGTAGGTAACTGGAAAAAGGGTCACAGTGATAATTCTGGTAATAACTTATAACGGTTGGTACACTGGGTTTGAACAATTGTGATACTGCAGTAGTGTGGCAGGCAGTCTCATGCAAAGAGAGGTCAGTTGTACTTATTAAAACATTAGGCTGTTTTTTTACAAATGATTAGAAGGCTCAGGTTCTTATCCAGGATTAATTGTAGTCTTATTTGGCTGTATAATTACTGCAGAATTGCGTTTACACACACCCTTCATTTATTCAAATTTTCTACCCCCACTTTATCAGCAACTCTTCAATGGCATGTCTAACGTGCGTAACGTAGGAGATTTTTACAAAATGGGAGATACAGTTTTCTTCAATTAATGTTTCATTTTGTAGCCATAGCCATTTTTGTCTAGTCATAGTCCTTTAGTACAAGCTGCTCACTTTCATTCAAAAATAATAAATTGTGGGTTTTTTAAGTTGCTCATGTTTATTTCACTCTAGCTATACATACACTAAAACTTTATATACGTCGTCACTCTGTATGTAAAGAATGTTTGTCTCTGACTTGTCTGCTGATCACATTTTGTTCCGCCAGTGAACACAAAGTTTTTAATTGCTTTACTCAATGCCTGACCCCAAATACAGTTCCTCTACACCAGTATTTACACCTTAGGTGGGTCGTGAGCTGAAAAAATGGATTGAAGAAAAAAAACATTTTATAAACTTGTACGCAAACGCCCCCTTGTGGAGGCTTTATGTTACACCTTGTAAAGAGAGAGCAAGTCACATTGTGTTGCCTGGATCACGTAAAAATCATAGACAAAATGTGGGTCGCTTGAAAAGTTTAAAACCATGCTTTACACTTAGGACAGTCCACACTAGAGATCCCTTAAATCTGCCTGAAAACCAAGATCTGGGATTTGCTTTAAGATCGGCAACTGAAAGTGCTCAAACACACACTAGGGCAAAAGTAACATGAGAAATGTGAAATCAGTTAAACCAGATCGTAAGCACTGTCGGTCATCAGCATATTCATCTTCACAAAAACGGTGCTTTACATTTTGGTTCCACCACCTTTATTTTTTGCAAACCTTTTTACTTGCATCAAGAAAAAATTCAATAATAGAAATCAGACTTCAGCAGCTCTGAGAAGATAATGTATTTATTGAATGAAGATAAACAGGGACAAGATCTCAATCCCCTAAAATAAAATAAATAAAATCATCAGCTTCCTCTTTGTGAAGGACAAGCAAAACTCATCTCCTGTATTCCTTTTTAGACCATCAGGATTCATTGCCATTTCTTTATTCAGTCCGATCAGAGGTTGTTGTTTTTTTTGGCACATAGTAGGGTGATAATGAGCGTATGATCTGATGTTTAATCGAGATGGAGGGGGTCTTAGTTAACACACTCAAAAGGGACCATTCATTAGCCTCATTTATGTGTGTTAACATATTCATATAAATACAATCATACAACTTAAAAGAACCGCTTCTGAGAACCAAATAAACATTCATTTATCAGAAAACAATGCAAAGACATGAGAAACTATCCATACATCACCAGGTACAGGTCTTGTTCCATTAGTCGATAAACCACATACCAATGAGCCAACTATCTGTACATGTGGGGAAGATTAAAGCAAAAATAAAACCACAGATGAATAAAGAAAATAAAATATAACTTAAAGCCTTTTAAAGAAGAAAAGGTTTGGATTTCAATAGCTCAGAGCAAGCACAAAGAACCCTGGGTAGCGAAAGCAGCAATAATTAATTAACATTGTTTAGAAATAGATTGCTAAAGATCAACAGATCTAAAATCTGGCAGATTACATTTGGCATATTTCCTGATCCAATCCATCAACTTATTTTTGAATCATGCTATAAATGTGTGAGGTTCATCGTGAATTTTCCCCGTCTTAAGCACAGCATTAGCAACTTGCAAACAAGGGTCTTCAAACAGCTCTCACAAGTGTTAAAGCCAGAATTGCATCAGTATTATGCAGCAGCCATTGCTCTGATGTCTGTATAGCATTATAAATGAGTAAAAATAAAATGTACAGTAGAAGTGAAAATGATCAGAGTACTTGGATCTGGAAGCCGTCGCTGCTGTTTTGGTTGTGTGCGTTTACACTGTGCGCTCATTTTTGGGTTTTCTTTTCGATGTAATGCGTCTGGGATTAAAAGAGCTGGACTGCAATGAGAGCAGAAACTCAAAACAGGAGATTTAGTGTAAAATGTAATGTGTGTGTGTGTGTGTGTAGATGATAGAAAGTGTGTTCGATGCATCTGGAGAACTACTTTGTGTTTCTTGACAAAAACCTAGTATGTTTGCGTAAGTGTGAGACAGATTCAGTGAATGTGGCATGATACATTAAGATGCATTGTATAAAGAGAGTATTGGTGCATTAATGGGACCTATTGGTTTTGGAGCGGGTAGGAGAACTGAACATTGTTTGTTTTGTTTGTTGCCTGTAATTGCAAGTTGTAAAATTAGATGTGATCCTTGAAGGAGTCCAGGTTGAATGCAGTGTCCAGGAAGCGCTTCAGCTCCATGAGGTGAGAATTCTTGCTTCCGGTGGCAGGAGCAGCGGCAGATCCACGGCCAGCGTACCTACACAAGTAAACACAGTAAATGTTACACCCTAAAAGGCTTGTTTTTGGTGTTAACAATACAACAGTTATCTATAAGACTGGGATTAAATTTGTGCATTACTATGTGTTAATGGTGCACAGCTTTATGTGAATCAGAAGTGGAACACGCTTTATATAAGATATTTACTAAAGCACAGAACAGTGACAAATCCTCTTAGTTACCGCCTGTCTCCAGGTTTTATATCATATTACGTTAGATTATCCACTTGGAGTGAATTTTTATAAGGTGATGAGCAGTGCAAACATCAAACGTCACAATGATTACATTTTTTAAAAGTTAACATTAGCACCAAGCAAGCAGGTTGGTGATAATGATTTAAATGTTGGATGATACTGGTTCAGAATTGTCTCACCTTTCGAGTAAAGTCACCCTCCATGTATCCGTGTATGAAATGATCCATAAACATGTACATATGTTTAAAGATGACATACCTCATGAGCAGGAAGCACACAATATTTGTCTAGTTCAAATGCAAACATTTGTGCACTTGGGTGATCCTTTAATAAATATTCGGAACCAAAATTTCTATTTAATTTTTTGCCTCTTCCTCCGTTCCTACAGATCTAATAATGTCCAATTTCCCAAGTCTTGCATAATTAGAGTATTGTACTGTTATTCGTATGAAAATCATCTCTGCAGGCGCCTGTACCAGCCAGCAGAAGCGTGACTGCTAAATACTGTTAATGTTAACGCAATAGGCACAGTTGACTCGGTCAGAGGAAGGGAAAGGTTGAACAGGTTCCTTCCTGCTGTTGCAGACACTTATCCAAACTTAACACAGCAAAAGCAATTGAGGATCCAACAGTGCCAACTTGAACTAGCAAACAGCTATTACTGCCCATTGGAATGCCTTTGGGACACCCGGTCAGGTTGACAGCACAGCTGAGATTTGATATCAAGAGCTTTAGATCTCAGCTGTGGTAGGCTAGCATATACAAAGGTTTAAACCAATTAAAAATTATTTTAATCATTTAATATTATGGTTCTTTAAACCAACTTCTCAGAGTAAGCCTAATATGAAAAGGTAAGTTGCACACAGGTTGGAAATAGGACTGTATCTATTGTACATTTACATCTATACCTGCTGCTGTAGGTGTGTTCGGTATCAGTGCAGTAAAGCTACTTTTCACACGGATTAAATGTTGTATGCTTTATACAGTGTTGTAATACTTTGGTATTTTACTTCTGTGCAATAACTTGTAACCATTAACCATGTAATATGATTCAGGCACTAAGGAGTGACCTCAGAAATCTGCCCTGCTATGTTTAGCTTTTCATTTTCCTAAATGTATCAGACATGACCAGACAAAGAAGTTGTGCAGCTAAGACTGTGTTTACCAAACGGGCTTGGCACGATCGATAGTGGTGCGCATGCGGGGCTTCACGTAGTCGTAGTAGCCCTGGTTCTTGTGCTCCTCCTGACACCAGACCAGGTCAGCGTTGGGGTATTTCTCTGTCTCAGCCTTAACCAGGTCAAATGGGAATGGAGAGAGCTGGAAGTGAAAGAGGAAGAGAAATAATCAGCAGTGTTATTTCTGTAACTATATTTTACTTGCGTAATCGAGATGCCCGGCTGTTTCTTCTACAGTGTGCAGTACCTGCTCAATGCGGGCAATGGCCACATTGTTCTCCATGCCACGAGTCTTACGCTCACGTGTGAGCTCGTAGTAGACTTTTCCTGTGCAGAAAATGAGTCTCTTCACTTCAGCGGGGTTCTGGGATGCAAGGCCCTCCTCCACAATTACACGCTGGAAATGGGTTCCTAACACCACCCGCACACGCGCACACACACACACACACACACACACACACACACACACACACACACACACACAAGCCAAGTGACTTAAAGATCCAAATAAAGTAACAAAATTGTAATATAACTGTAGCTGTAAAAGCTACATGTTTTACTGATTTCAATTCCAGGACCTGGCTGATAGTCTTCCGTAAATTGCTGTTTGCAACAAGCACAAAATAAGGTAGAACGTGTGTGTGTGTGTGACTGCAATGATACTTTATCTATTTTTTTTTAACAGTGAATAATAAGCTTGTGTGACGTAATGGTAAGAGCATAATGGGTTCAAATCCTGCACAGTGGATAATGATATCAGCCAAAATGTACCATGAATGTATCGGCAATTGGTTAGAACTAGGTCAATAAAAGACTGTTTGTACCTCTTTAAATGTTCTATAGTTAAATGTCGCTCGTGAATGTGAAGCCAGATTGAATCGCTAACTAAATCACAAGCACCAAGTTGAGAAAATAATGCAACTGCAGCAAGAGACAAAAGTCAAGCTGGCTAGCTCTAGTGACTGAATTGTGAAGCACAGAGGAATGAATAGCTAGAACTATTAATCAAATCAGAATAAAGTAAAAACGAATCAAAGAAGTCTAACCAGGCAGCATCAGGTCAAAGCTGGACTTGGCCTCTGGGTGACGCAGCAGAGACTTGGGAGTGAAAACGATGAGCTAGAAAAGAGAAACACAGATCACTTTATTATTAGGGATGTAACAATGCACCACAAGACAGTTAAAAATTGGTGCATATGTGCCACGATTCGAATCGGTTATTCATTTAATATGAATTGATATTCACTTTAAACAGCAGAGGGCACCAGCTTTTCACCTCGCCTGGTTGACAGCACTTCACAAAGTTGCCAGGTAGTGGATTTTCCAGCCAAATTTATTTATGTGAGGAAACTTTCTTTATTTGTATTATTCATTTATTTATATCATGTTGGATTTGTTTTAAAATTTCATTTCAGTTTTTTTTACACAATAAGCATTATTTGGCATAGTTTGTACCTACATCAGAAATAAAAGGGCATTCATTATTTCGATAAATAAAAGATAAGCACAAATACAGTATTTAATTTTTTAAGAAAAATAATAAAAATAAACTTTGTCATAATTTGTCTTCAATTTCATATCGGGAAAAATCGTATCGTGAACCCAGTATTGTGAATCGTATCGCATCATGAGTAGAGTGTATCGTTACATCCCTAGTTATTAGTGTAACTATTTAATTCAGCATTAATGCTTATAACACTGATGCATTAAAAGAAAGATGCCAAATTAATACACTGTGTGCATTACAATAATTACTGATAAATATTCATACTGATCTTTACAGAAGGAACATATCCACATACAGAAAAAAGAAATCTTACTGGTTTTCTGAAGGGCTGAAGGATCTGCCTCCTGAGAACATGGAAGTAGTTGGCAGGAGTGGAACAGTTCACCACAATCCAGTTACAGTCGTACAGCTGACGCACCGCAAAATCATCTGTGATTTTCTAAAACCAGAAATGGAGTCTTTTACCACCTAGAGGTGACCAATCAGTACTTTGGAAAGATTTCATTTCAATCAGCTCTGCATGTTCCATAATGCGTCATGCTCTGAATATTAGATTTTTGGTAATACGTTGATAAATGTAATTACATGACATTACGTTAACATAATAATATTATACTATTGTATAAAAAACATCATCTTGTTTTGGTTAGTACAGCTAGTGTGCCCCTATTAGTGGCAAACCCCAACATTATTCAGTAAATAATAAATGAGTCTTACAGGGAAAACATCAGGATCGTCGTTGCACATTTGAAGGAAGCGTTCAGGACGGGCTGATGAGTGCTCAGGACCCTACAGGGTAAAAGAATACCATTTTATATTTACATTACAGCATTTAGCAGACACATTTATCCACAGCAACTTACAGTATACAGTCTAAGCAATCGAGAGTTAAGGGCCTTGCTCAAGGGTCCAACAGTGGCAACTTGGCAGTGGTAGGGTTTGAACCAGTTAAAACTGCCTACAAAGGCTACAACTGCCTACAAAATCCAGTTCAGTTCTACAGATACAGAGTTATCTAATGCATCTTAAGAAAGGGAACTAATATTGTACAGTGCACACAAAAAGAAAAATGAATGAGAATTGTTGTAGGCTGTTATGTGACCACATACAATCTTAAACCTGCTCAGTCACTTCTGTACAGAAGGATAAGCAAGTTTCATATATGCGACATGGGAATATTATAGAACTGCAGTGGCTATCACAGGCTTTGGGCATTAATTCTATTACATGCCAATTTCTTTTTTTTCCCCACCCAAACTCCACGGTAATCATGCTACCTGTCCAGAATGTGTTAACTTATTACTGCTGCTGTGATTCGCACACTCTGGGATGATATACAAACTCAATTTGCATATCAAACAGACTGCTATTTGCAGACATTTGTTTGGCTTGAGAATAATGTACATCAGTTTGGAATAATATGAAGGTAAATTAGTTAGTGGTCTTACCATGCCTTCCATGCCATGTGGCAGGAGCAGAACAATGCCATTCTGACGAACCCACTTGGCCTGGCCAGGAGAGATAAACTGGTCAATTATACACTGAGCTGTGTTATGGAAGTCTCCAAACTGGGCCTCCCACAGAACTAGAGCATTAGGACTGGCCATGGCAAATCCCAACTCAAAACCTGGGAAGAAAGGAAGTGTACACAAATACAGTAAAGTTTAGTTCTGTGTCTGTGTGTCTCTGTTGATCCTTGTTATTGGACATTAGTGATGTTTTGTATTAGCTGGAGTAGTATAGAAAGAGAGCGTACATACCCAGCACTCCGTACTCAGACAGGGAGCTGTTACAGACAGTATATGGAGCCTGATTAGGGGAAACGTAGTTCATGGGGATACAGGTCCTCTTGTCGACATTCTGATCATGAAGCACATGGTGACGGTGACTGTGGAGCAGATCCAAAACAGTTTTATTATAACTGATGTAGGGCTGCAACTAGCGATTATTTTTGTAATCGAGTATTCTATCGATTATTCCAGCGATTAATCGAGCAATCGGATAAGAAATACTTTTGCTTTAACAAAGAGCAAAAACAAATACATATTAGATTAAATAAGACATGTTTCTTAAACCAAACTGTACATTTCATACAGGACAGTTTAAAAAATTTTAAATGCAAAAATAAATAAATCAAAAATAAATCAATTTACTTTTAAAATGTAAACAGGCAACCTGAAACATCAGGTCATCAAGTCATAAATAATAATAAACAAAAATACATGAACATAAGCCTGTAATTTGTGCAACTTTCAAAACTCAAAGTTTCAGCTACAGCTCACGCAGAACATAAAGCTTTAATATTTTGTTGGGAGGTTTTGTGGTGTTTGTAGGGGGATAAAAATCTGTCAGGATTGTGTCTCTAGATGAGGTAGATCTGGTGTGTGTGTGTGTGTGTGTGTGTGTGTATGTATGTGTGTGTTTGCCTAAATCTTCATAAAAGCCTGTGGTGGTTGAAACGAAGTAAAGTCAGTAAACATGAGTAAAGTAAACACGACGCTCTGATGGTGTGGATGTTATACTGAGTTTTAGTTTTATCAGCTTAAAATGATCTCAAACTTTCTGTGGTTTTCTCTGTCCAGTCTCCTCCTGTCCGCTATTTTCTCTCTATATTTTGCAATCAAATCTCGGCTGCGTCCTAAACCGATACGTTCAGTCCGCAGGAGCGGCGAACGTGTCCAAATACGTAGTGTTCATTAAACTGTCCGCAAAAAGAACCCGGATTAAGTCCTGTTAAGTTCTGTTTATGTTTAAGATATTTGGGACGCAGCCCTCAGATTCTTCACGTCACCTGCACACAGCGTTAAACACGCTGCGCAAAAGTGAAAGTCGTCCGTGTAAAACACCGTGAGCTGTATATGGTTGTGTGGATTAAACGATTCCTCGATGCAAAAAATTAGAATCTATGATTTTTAGTAATCGATTTACTCGAGGAATCGTTTCAGCCCTAAACTGATGCATGATCATCAGTTTCTTGGTAAAACACATGCAGCACATTCCTGCTCACAAGAGAACTGCACAAAATTTGGCTATCTGAGTCCATATATAATAATAGCTAAGACTACTGAGGGCTGGCCTGCAACATATGATGGACCAGTTGTGGGGAAACTACGGCCCGCTAGGCTGTTTAATCCGGCACGTGGAGTACTTACAAAATCAGCCTAAAGGCCACATTCATTTCCCCTTTTTCCTGCAACACCTCGGTTTCAGTTGATTTCACTAGATGACGCACTTCAAACACTACTGACCTTTGCTAAAGCCTACTGAAATTTAATAAGGTAAGAAGGTAGGTATGCTACTTAGGTAATGAGTTTCACACGTAATTCCTATTAGTTCATCCCCCCTTATCTGCTACTGGCCTGGCCCGTCCGTCAAATTTTACGACCCAATGTGACCCTTGTGATGGACACACAGTACTTGGGATTTCTCCAGAATCCAAGTATAAGAGGTAACCCACAGTGACATGTAGGAAAGTGACAAATTTGTCCACACAGTGACCACAGGAAAACCTCCCTGCTGCTCTTGTGTCGGCCAGTTGTACTGCTTCATATTGCACTGATGTATTTCAATATCAGTGCACACTTCTGTTTTTATCCTCTTATAGCTTATAGGTCCTAAAGTTCTTCGAGACAAGGAAACATCATGCACCAAGTACAAAAGGTCACACAGTTTAATAACAAGCTCAGATCCAAAATAATCATATAAAAACATTAAAAGGTGTGAAGCACCTGAAGGTTCCTCTCTCTACATCTTGGCCGCTGAGGCGGACGTGAATTCCCTCTTTAAGCAGAGAACCAAAGGCCATGTATTCTCCCAAAGCCCAGTCCACAATCCTGTTCTTAATCATTTCACCACGGCCCTTCAGAATTCGGCTGAGACCTGACAGACACAAAGACAGATTGAATTTTAGACCTCAGTGTATCGACTCAGTAATGCTGTTTCTGTGCATGGGGAGCACATACTTACCTCCATGAATGGTAAAGTCTTCCACAGGGACGGATGATGCTACCTGTCCGATCTTTGTAAGCTCCTCCTCAGTCAGTCCTGTCGAAGGACAGCTCATGCTTTTGGGCTGGCCATCCAGAGTGAAAAAACCTAAACACATCCAGACACAATTGCTCTTGCTGTTTTCTAATGAACACAGTCATTAATTATGAGTCACTGCATCAGACACACAGACTCACCAGGCCAGGGGGAATCCAGCCAGTGCTTGATGTGGAGGATCTTCTCATCCTTGGAGCGATTGTACGCCTCCTCGCAGATCTTGTCGTACTTTGCAATCTCCTCCTACACAAACACAATAAAGACAAACAAAGCACATATCAGTATAAGCACCATTACATGCAATGTACCAAAATTCAAAATGTCAAATTTTACAATTTTAAAGACACATTAAGAGTTGTGTGTTTCAAAATAAATTAAGGTTTTGGCAATAAGACCAAAAAAAGTCATGGTCAGTCAGGGCACAATGATTGCCTTGGTTTGAGAGATCACTAGGGACTGTGTGATGGAATGCTTGGGATGGCTAAGGAGTGGTGCCACTGGTCCGATGGATCACTGGTTGGCTAAGGCGAGTCTAATATATCACTATAGAAAGTCAAGTCTACGTCTTGTGGAGTTCAGGGGATGGCTAAAGCCAGGTCTAATAGATCACTGTGATTGGCTAAGGCAAGGTCTGATATGTCACCTTGGTTAGGTGAGCCCTAATTGATCACTGTGATTGGTTAAAATCAGGCATGTACAGGCTGTTCCAGTTTGTACAGGTTAACCATGCATACATGGCATAGCTGGCACATGTTCGGTGATTCGTGGTGCCTGTGTGGTGATCAAAATGGTTCGGTATTGAAGTGTGTGTGGTGAGGTGTGTGTATCCTGACCTCATACTCCTGGCGTGTAACGGCCCCCTCAGCAATAATTTTCTCAGCATACTTTTGCAAAACAGCCTTCTGCTTCTTGATCTGCTTGTACATCAGTGGCTGGGTGAACATGGGCTCGTCCATCTCGTTATGGCCGTTACGGCGGTAACCCACCTAGAACAGAGGTTAATGACATCAATACAATACTGGCATACACATGGTTTCTTTCTTTGAGAAACAGAACAGGGATGAACCACCAAAAAGCCAAAAATTCTGTGATGACATGATTAATAATATATGATTATTTCCAGGCTCTTATAGGCTTTATTTTTTAAAGAAATCATGCAGCAGGGGAGAGTTTTGCCTATCTTCTGTATAAAAATGCAGGAATTTAATTCAATTAATTTAAAGTAGTAACAATAAATAATTAGAACACTACATACGTATAATGAAGGCATCTCCACTGGGATTTCATAAGATAATCCTTTATTAGTCCCACAGTGGGGAAATTCACAATGGAGAACAGCATTATTTTCATTTATTGAAGGCATGAGGGTACCATCCAAAAAAAGCACACAAAACCCACCAGGTCGACCACAACGTCTTTGTGGAAGGTGGCTCTCCATTCGGCAGCTACGTCGCACACGTACATGACGGCCTCAGGGTCATCTGCGTTAACGTGGAAGATGGGGGCGTTCACCACACGTGCCACATCAGTGGGGTATGGAGAGGAGCGTGCCATACGGGGATCAGTGGTGAAGCCAATCTGACCGAGAAGAAAAAGAAAGCAAACGGATGAGTTTGTTTCTGTGCACAGAATCATTTCGTTTAAGCTTGGAGTGAACACAGTGGTGTGAGTTCACCTGGTTGTTGACGACTACATGCACTGTGCCATGGGTGGTGTAGGACGGCAGGTCACTCAGATGGAAGGTTTCGTAGACGATGCCCTGCCCAGCAAACGCCGCATCACCATGGAGCAGGATGGACATCACCTAACACACACACAGCAGATGAACACATATACAAAGTTAGCACTCTAACGTTGGTATACACTGGGATTTGTGTCAACAAGGTCATGTTAAAACAGTACTAAAACACAGACATGGCACATTTACTCCTGAAGTACTGCAGACAACACACATGAACGACAAAAAGTTTTCAGAGCTCGAGTGTGACTATCTCACCCTGTTGCCGTCCGTGTCGCCACAGTAGAATTGCTCAGCTTTGGTTTTGCCCTGCACTACTGGGTTTACAGCCTCCAAGTGGGATGGGTTGGCCACCAGGGACAGAGTGATGTTCCTGTCTGTTACACGATTTATCCTCCTGTGGTACATCCCCAAGTGGTACTTCACATCCCCTGAACCCTAAAACACACACACAAACACACACAGGCATGTAAAACACACACAGACTCATGGATGCAGTTGGACTGGAGTATACAAGTAACAAGAGTCAATTCCAACCTCATCTGCAGCCTCCAGCTTGGAGTCGAACTGGCAGAAGATCTGCTCCAGCTCCTTCCTGATTACGTTAGCCAGCACATTCAGTCGCCCTCTACAAACAAACCCAGGCCGCGTTTAGTGACAAACATCTTCAAGCCAATCTTTAACGACAACAATAAATGCCTACGGAAAGAGCGAGCTGCACCTGTGTGGCATTCCCATGATGACCGTGTCCACACCGCTGCCACTGGATTTGTCGATGATGGTTTTAAGAGCAGGGATGAGACTCTCACAGCCCTCCAGTCCAAAACGCTTCTCTGAGGACCACTTCCTCTGCAGAAATTCTTCAAACCTACACAGCCACAAAGTGATCATTATTTGATTCTGATTCTTTTCCCCCCTTTTCTTTACATCCTTTGTTTTAAAGTCTAAAATAGCATTTTACATTTCAAAAATAGACTTCAAACTGACAATTCCCTTTAAAATAAAATAAGATGGTTTGCAGTCAGTCAAGAGCTCAAAGTAAATGCTGCAAATGATTTCACGATCTAAACCATGTATAACAGTGTGCACATGTAGGAATACATTTGCTCTCCCAAACTAACCCAAATGAGCATTTATGCAGGAAGCAAAACCTTAATAAATTCTAATTAAGGTTTAAAATTAAAATTCTAATTTAATAAATTGCTATTTAGCTGTGCCTCAAACATCCCATAGCAGATAAACTGCTGTCAAATACATTTTGAACCACTGAAACACAGATCAACCAAAAAACATTCTGTTCCTCAGAGCCCTACCAGACCCGCTGGTGGCACCGCTGGGATTTAAACCCGAGAGCCTGCAGCAGTCTTAATACTAGGATATTAAGACTGCTGCATCACCTGCACAGCCTAATGCGTTCCTGAATGTGTTTCTCTCAGCAGCTCGGTGCTTACATGCATGTTTAAGTTGCTGTAGACGTACCTGGTGGAACGAATCATGCGGGCCAGCAGTGTCCGTTTCTCCTCCAGACTGAACTGCATGACCCCCGGGGTCTCAAACTTCTGCCTGATCCACTGACACTGCTCCAAGTCGTTAATGAACATGAATTCCACCCCTATGTGCTGGCAGTACGACATCTGACACACAGATTCCATTAGGTCATCCATAAAACCATAAACCATTCATACACGTCAGTTTGTAATGTGTCGATATGTTCTGGGTACGCGAGTATGTGTGCGTGCAAACGTCAATAGATATCATAGATATAGATATCACCGCTCCACCAAAACATCTGTAGTTTAGTCTTACTGAAAACTTACTAACAGGTTCATGTTTTACATGTTATGGATGCTACCAGGTACTGTATCTGTATGTTGATTGATATAAAGTAAATATTAAAGTAATCTTGTGTACAAATAGATTAATATCAATATCAGTTTATAGTGTGAGCACCAATGTTGATATGTCCTCAAATGCCTAACTCCATGTTGAGGAGATCATTCTTTCTTTTCTAGTGGGACTTCTTGACTGATGTGGCATTTTATATACATATAAAAGTTTAGTATTTTAAAAATGATCACAAATGATCATTATTTCAAAACCTTCATTTAGCGAGGGGATTTCTGGGGATATTTAATTATGATATTTAATTGCAGGATTGTTACCAGGTTTGGGTGCTCCGGTGGCGCTGTAGTCGAACATGCTAACTCACCACTACTGAGGGCTCTAACAGCAGAGCCACCAACCTGATCAGGTTAATAAAAAGGTGTTTTATTTCAACCAGTCAGGTCTGAGCTTACAAGATTCTGATTTACACACTTTGGTTACATTCATGACAGAAACGTTAGCTCCTCGTTACACAATATTCACAAAGTTCACAAATTTTATGTCAAACACAGTCATGGACAGTTTTGTATCTCCATTTCACTTCACTTGCACGTCTTTGGACTGTGGGAGGAAACCGGAGCTGCCGGAGAAGACCCGCACAGACACAGGGAAAACATGCAAACTCCACACAGAAAGGACCCAGACCGCTCCACCTGGGGATCGAACCAGGACCTTCTTGCTGAGAGGCGACAGTGCTACCCACTGAGCCACCGTACCACATTTGTGATGCTTGGTAGACATAAGTCACACCCTGCTCACACCTCACAGTAACATTTATTTACAAAGTGGCTGCGGTTGAAGAGTGCTTGTTACATAAGTAACATTTTCAATATCTTCCATAAAAGCTCTAAAAACAGTGTTTTCTTCATTAAAAAGGTGTCCAGTGTCAACATGCATTTCATTCATACATAAATAACAATTCAAATATATTGCATTTTGGTTTATCCTGACATACATGCAGATTTTACCATCCATCTGCTCCCTTTATTCTCCTATGAAGAATCTTATTGCATGGAAATGTGTCGACGTGTGTACAGGGTGTCTCACCTCTAAGCGGCGGATGATCTCACGCAAAGGCAAAGCGCTTTCCGTTCCCCCAATGAAGGTGGTGGTGGGCAGACGGAAAACTTTATCCAGATCCGCCTCCTCCAGTCCATAGAAGCCTATTGACCGGAGCCAAAGATGAAGAGAGAGGGAGAACAGGAAGGAAGCAAGAGGGGTTCGGTGATAAGGGCGGGGACAGGGGCGATGATCGTGGCCAGGAAAGTGACAGACAAAAAAAGGAAAGGAGGAGAAAAAATAAGCAGGGGAGAGGTGAGACGGGTGTGGTACATGAAAATAACATGGGTATACGTTCAAAACAGTGAAGGAGGTGCAAAGGATTGCAAAGATGAAATCGATACCAAAATGGATTGAATTAAATGCAAAACAGATGCATGTTTAATAAACATGCAGGGTTAGTGGATGAAATGTGAGGGAAAATGTCAAGAGGAGAGAAGGGTGGAGTGAGATAAAGGTATTAACCAAAAAAGACAGTGACAAGAAGAATTTAGGAAGATTGAAATAAAAAGAAAGAAAAGAAAAAAGGTTATTTTTTTTAACTACTCAACTGAGTTATTGGGGTTAGCATGAAGCTCCTGGCACTTGTGCTGATTGCGAGTGTGAGAGCAGCAATGTACTGTATTATGTAGTGAAGCTAAAGCATTGTGATCATGTGATGTGGTGGGTAAACTTCTCACTTGCACTTCCTGCCCTTCTAAGGCAGATTTGTAATTTATTAAATAAATAATACTATTTACGGCATGAGATTTAGGCTACTTCCACTGCTCTATATTATCTGTGTATCATGACCCATTTACATTCATTTATTTCATTGCTGCCGTAACTACACAGTACGTGTCATGTGAAGGCTACATTTGTAATTTTACTCCTTATGTTTTAGTCCTGGTGAACCTTTCATCCAATCCTGGTTTGGGTTGAGTGAGTCTGGTGGACAACGGGCACAGGGCAGGAATACGCCCTACACAGGGTGTTAATCCACTACATTTACAACATGAAGAAAAGCTTAGTTTAAAGAAACTCCAGTGGCCTGCACAGAGTCCACTGAACAGCTTTAAAATGAACTGGAGCATTAATTTAGGCTTTTATGACCAACACACAAATGCTCTTTTGACGGAATGGGCACAAATTCCCACAGACAGTCTTGTGAGAAGACTTCTTAGAAGAGTGGTTGATCTAGCTGAAAAGATCACACAGGTGTCACTCTGTTTTAATATAATTCGTTTTTGAAATAAGATGGCCAACAAGTGCATGGTCAGATGTCCAAATACTTTTGGTCATACAGCGTACACTATCAAGGCTTCATGTTTCATTAAAAATTCTATAGGACAGTCACACTAATGTTGTGGTAAATGTTGTTTTATTTATCTGCACCAAAACTAACCATTTTACAAACCTTGCTTTCGTGTCTTGGACACATTAGTGCTTTCAAATCAAAGCCATGATGCATTATGAGGTCATTTCAGCTTTTATTATGTAGAAGTATTGCGGCATGGGTGGCATCATAACTGATTAATTGCCTTCTGGGCCTACAGGCCATCTCCACACTAAGTTTCCTATAGGACCATATTTATCTTGCCGGTTAGATTGTTTTTGGGGTTGTGGTGGGTCCGGCTTTCCCAAAATCAACTAGGACAAGATGCCAATTTCCATTTCCCCACATCTGAGACATAGCCAATCATGTCTGATAGCATTGCTGGGGATTTGAACCCTGGATCCTAAAATGAGTGGGTAAGCGTAATTTACCGCTGCGCCACCCAAACTCCCTACATCAGAGTATTTCCACCACAATAAAATTACATGTGTGTGTGTGTGTTCCTGCACAAGCATACCACCACTCAACCCATCCTCATAGTTAATCATGTCAGTGTAGATGCCCAGCCAGCCAATAGCTCCGCTCCCCCTTTAGAGTTGTACCCATCTCAGCTGACGTAATAGACCACTGCACTATTCAGGCAGCCTTAAATCTTAATGAACAACAGACTTGTTCAATTTAATATTATGGGATGTTTAGCCTGAGACAGGAAGCAACAGTCATGCACTGTAGTGTGCATGAGTGGGATGATGGGAAGGGAGTGTTTAATCTGAGAATAGAACACAGCACTCGGTGAGTGAGGTGTATTAGTCACAACTTGGAAGTGAGACAGAGAGAGCAAGAGAGAGTAAATATGCTAACTATGTGTGTGCATGTGTGTGTGGTACACACTAGTCTGTGCTGGATGACACAGCAAAAGCCACCCAGAAGCCTTGTAAAATCAAACATAGACCAGGCCATCCCTTCTTCCAAATATGTGCAGGAAAATTCCCGCTCAACCACAATCATCCAAACACACCAAGAAGAACAAAACATCAGGAAAAAAGCAGGAAGAGAGGTGGAAATCTCTACTAGTAAAGCCAAAGTTGCTGCTGAACACCTTCTCCGACCAAGCTATTCTAGAACAGACCTGCTGCACTCACTGGCAGAAAAAAAAGTGGCATTAGAATGGCTCGGAGAGGGTGTGGAGCACCACAAGACAAAGAGAACCCAAAAATGCAGTCATTCACACCCAAAGCACAGCACCAGCATCCAGCTCTGAGCAGTCGCAAAAACCAGACGTGTGTATTTATGCACTCGAGACTCTCTTACTACAGAATAATGCAAAAACAATCATGACCAGAGGAGCAGGCCAACCCAGGAGTGTAGCTAGAGCATAGCAATGTTACCCCTTTGTACGCTATCAGATAAGCCAGTATGGTAGTCAAACTCTGGAAAACAAAGTAGAAAAAATGAAGAGCATTCAGCAAAAGAAACCGTTAGTGGAAACAAAAGATGATTAAATAAATAGATATAAGAAAGCCTACACAGCTGTTCTTTAATATTCTGACTTAATTAAGAAAATAACGTTAGTTATTATGATTTACACCGAAACCTTGACTTCTCATTTAAATAAAGCAGTGCACTTTAAAAGATCATACCTTCAGCTGTTAATAGTAAAATTGCACTTGTGACTTTATGCTGAGTTTTTAAACGCTTTACAGAGAACTAATGACACCAGGAAAGGTGTAGGAGTGTTTCTAATCTGCAAATGCAGGTATATTTATATATACTTTAGTTTGATTGAAATATAGAATTGTAGATTCCTAAATCTACTAAAAGTTTGTCCTTATTTATTCAAACACTTAATTTTTACTCTCCCGTATTTAGGTGATAGTTCTGGTCTGCATACCAATAGTTTTGGTATTGGACATAGCCAATTATGACTGTGTAGACACCCTACCGGCAGCTAGCACCACTGAGATCCGACTCTCGAATCTGGGCTAGTGTAATTTAACGCTGAGCCAACCTAGCGCCCTATAAATAAACACATAGTAATTATTTTCTTAATTATTTTTATTATTAAAATAATAATATCAATATTTTATAGTTCATTATAATTACCTATAAAACTATAAAAATATATTTTTTTAAAGTTTTAATTAACTATAAAAATTAACTTTTATTATTATTATTATTAAATAGATTATATTATATAACTACATTATTATTATTATTTTAATAATAAGAAAAAAATATATAATAATTAATAATTAAATTAAAAAATTAACTTATTTTAATAGTTAAATGACCAGTGTACAGATCATTAAATGTATGTCTTTAGGACATACTTAAAACTGCTGTATTAGATTTGTAGCTCCACTAAAAAAAAAAACAATTTCAGGCAATTATACACAGCTTTTATTTCTTTGCAGCTACTTGTTGTAAAAAAAGTCTTTCATCATCCAAATAAATCATTTAAAAGTAACCACTTAACTTTGCATCTTAATCTTAAACATTGACGTTAGTTGCAAAACAAGTTCTACAAAGGAGCAACACAAACAGAGCTTAATGTAAAAGTTCTTATTCAGAATCACTCCAGCGCTACTTACAGATCACTCGACAGAGAAAAGCAATCAAGTACAGGACAAGGAGTCACTGTGTGGAGCTACTTATGATTCACCTACAGCAAAAAGCTCCCCAAGAGTGCAACAGGGACCAAAGAGCTGGATTATAAACTGTTGTAACGTGAAAACATCTCCAGAGTTGCCGTTTCTGCCGTCTGTATATTTCATCAAATCTCTTTTTCCAGTTTAACTACTCAGAGCTTTCGGCGGTACTGCATTTAGCAAAATAAACTGACGTGTTGGCTTTCCAGACATGTTTCCACCTTACAAGTGAGTCTAGAAAGCAGGACAATTTGTGAGCGGCTGAATTAACCACACTCTAAAAAACAAAGAGCAAAATAAATGATGGAAAGAACAGCAAGCACACAGAGCTGCTCGTCCTCCAGTCCTACCTCCAACGGTTAGAACGCTTAGACGTTTCTTGAAATGTGTAAAATCTAGAGAGGCAGTAACAGGAAAGAAACATCCAGTTGATGTTAGTGGATATAACAAACAAACAGGAAATAAAAACACCATATTTTCCAGACACTGAGTTGAGTACAGGATCCACACAGACACCTTAGATTCTGTCTAATTCACGCTTTTATCCAAAGCGACTTACAGTACTGTGACAAAATACTGACTAAGAAATTGAAGGTTAAGGGCCTGCCTAAGCACCAAACAGCAATAACCTGGCAGTGGTGGGGCTTGAACCAGTGACCTTTTGATTACTAGTCCAGTACCTTAACTGCTAGGCTACAACTGCCCTTATTATACAAGTCACATTTGTGTACTGTACTGCGACTGACTACATGTACACCTTCAGTAATGCCCAAATAGCTAGAATCTGCTATTGCTAAAATTTATTACCAATTGCCAGTGTTTTTTCCCCACATACATGACCGTTGCTTGTGTGCTGATAAATGTGTTGTGCATTAGATCAGTGGTTCCCAAGCGCCGGGCCACGGACCGGGTCATTCATTACCGGGCCGCACAGAAAGAATAAGAAATTAGAGAACGGTACAAAAGCATAGAAATACTTCTTCCATTTCCAACATCCTATCTTTGTGAAGCGGGATTTTCTGTAGTGATGGCAACCAAAACAAAGTTACTGAGTAGACTGGACATAAGGAACACACTTCAGGTGTTATTCTCTCCCATCACCCCCAGGTGGGAGCGTCTCAATGCAGCAAAAAAAAAGCTTAGGGTTCACACTGATTTTCCATCATTGGTGAGTAGTATCGTTATGCACTATTATGCACTAGTACTATGGGACCGCTGCATTAGATAATAAAAACTAGTGTTCGGGTGGAAGAGCAGTGTAATACACTACAGCACCACCACGGAAAGCTTGAGCTCTCAAGTTGGAATCTCTAAAGTCCTGGCTGAGCGTCCAAGACACAATTAATTAGCTGTGTCTGAGGAAGGGCAGGTCGGACAGAACCAGCACGCTGTGTCTAGTAGAAGAACCAGCACGAGTGGTGGGGGATTCACACAAGGCACGGTTTGAGAATCAGCTGCTGGCGTAAAAAAAGAAACAATACACATTGGAGGGAGTGGATGGGATGCCAGTCTGCAGCTCTTCTGAGGCAGTGTGGGGGTGGTGAGAGCAGCAAAAGAATTCCAGCAAGTGACTGGAAATGCCTAGCTAGAGGGGGAAAAAAAAGAAAGAAAAACACACACGCACACAGACACACAGACACACTTGCACCCAGGGGCAATTTAGATTCGCATTTCGCATGTTTTAGAAAGTGGGATTTTTAGGAAGCTCATGTAGACATAAAACTACACACAGAGAGGAACAGGGCTGTGGGGCAACTACTCTACCGGCTGTGGCACACTGCTTTCCTTTATAATGAAATAATTTAATGAGAGCATTAGAATTAGTTTCTAGAAAAAAAAAGGCCAAATTTTACACAAATATTAATTCTAGTTTTATTCAATTGTTTAACATACAACCCCCCAATTTAGTCACAGCCAGTTCCCAGTTTATAACTATAATATCAGACATGCATCAGGTAAAATATCAACAAATAGCATTACTGCACCAAGCTAATAGAAACATGAACAAATCTCACTACACTAAGACTATAGAACAGGTATTATAATCTGGAAAATACGGTAGCCCCAATACCAGACTAACAGGTCTGGCATTATTGGCACTGATGAATAATCACACACACATGCAAACACACACACACGCACACACACACACTACAGCTCAAAATGACCTACTGATTGCATTTCAGACTTATTCAAACTAGTAACACCACTATTACCACACCTAACTACTCCTACCAACGACACTCAGCACCTTATAAGCAAAGCTCGCCAAAAGGGCCACAAAAAGGGCCTCAAACATCGCACAGCGACTAAACGTGCCAACACAGTACTAATTAACACCACAGGAAGCTGCTATAATTACTGAAAATTAAACCTGTTTTAATTTAATAAACACTGATGTGGCAAAATAATACAGGTCAACATAAAATTGCATGCTGTCAGCATCTTTACACGGTTTGTAAAGAATGTGCTGTGCTGTAAAATTGTAAAACAACGAGCCTTGATGTTTAACACGCAGGACACAGAGCTCAATGTGCCTCATTCTGTCCAAAAAGAACCAAAGGCCAAGGTGTGGGTGGGTGGGAAGAGGACGACTGAGGCCCTCGACACAATAATACAAACAGATACAGGATTTTGAATTTTAAACAAGAGCTGGTGAATGAATATTTTCTCATAAACAACAATATTAGTGTCTGAAGAACATTATAAATGTTTTTGAAGAATAAAATTTTTTGCCATTTGACAGTTCATTGGATGTTTCGTAACTTATATTTGCTAGTAATCAGTGCACAGCTAGATTTGTAATGGTTTGCACACCAGTAGTGTTCTAAAGCTAATGTTATAGATTTGAAACATTTACATTATTAGTACGTCTTCAATTATTTAAAAAAAAAATAAAAAAATAAAAGAATATCCTTCAAAATACTGCAGAACGAACAGGGTTATCAACGGTTCTAAAGTGTAACAAAGTTCATGTTTTGGTAGCAACTTTATCATGTAAGTTGGCCCACCTTTAGGCCAGATGAAAAGGATATGTGGACATTGTGCTTCCTGTAAGAAATAAATCTAACTGTGGATGTTGGTTTGATTCTTAACACCATGTCAGCTGCTTATGGCTGTTATCATGGCTCAATAACAAGTTTTGTCTTTAAAAATCAAAGTGAGGGTCGATTTATTTCTTGACTTGTGTACGTAGGGATTAAGGTGTCATTTGTGTGACTGTGAGGGTGTAGAGTTTAATTGATTTGCAGATCTTATATGGTATTTTGAAGTCCTAGTGCTTCTAAAAATGTAAGGGGGTGCACAGAGAATGTGTTTGACAGAAAACTGTGGATTAACGGTAGTTTTAACTCCTCATATACACTAAGGTCATTTAAACAATGAGAGCAGTCTTATCGTGTTTACTTTCACTTGCTGTTTAGCATTCTGAACAAATCAGTCTTCATAAAACACAAAAACAAATGCTTACTACTTTTAAAAAGTCAGCAATTCATATTCAAACAAATTTCCCTTGCTGCATTTCAATTGCCAATCTGGGAAAGCAAGGGCTAACACCTGCTTCCTTTGAGACATGTGAATCCAGCCTCTATCTCGCTTTATTTCTTTTACTGTAGCTTCTGCAGAGTCATTTGTCATATCAAAAACCATAAAGAAAAGCAAATCCCATTCTCTCTAACACATATACATATACACACAATGAAATTCCTTTTCTCATATATTCCAACTTGTTTGGAAGCTGGGTTCATAGTGCAGGGTTAGGCCATTATATGATTGTAAAGGATCTTGCTCAGGGGCCCAACAGCAGCTGCTTGGTGGAGCCAGA
This sequence comes from Trichomycterus rosablanca, assembly GCF_030014385.1. Taxonomy (NCBI): domain Eukaryota; kingdom Metazoa; phylum Chordata; class Actinopteri; order Siluriformes; family Trichomycteridae; genus Trichomycterus; species Trichomycterus rosablanca. Next base: position 37,212,944 of record NC_085994.1, read on the forward strand.
TTTCGACCCCTCATTTTTGAGTGAACACTTTCATTGATCTCAGAGCCCTGAGCACTAAGCTTCCACCCCCACCCAATATCTGCCACCTTCCTCACACATGATATTTCATCTTTGGAAGTTTGCATTGTCTTTCGTCAAAAAATTAATAAAAAAAATGCTACATGCATTTAACAGACAAACTTTGCTAGTGTGTTTATGCTGGACTAAATGACATTTCAATGAAGATAAAAAAAATTGAAGATATAAATATTGAAGATATAAATATGGAAAGAAAGAACAGCACCTCCTGAAACAGCTAGGAGAAAGAAACTGCTCAGGCAGAGTTTTAACGAGAACTAAAATGTCAAAGAGTGAACAGTTCTCGAGTCTGGCAGGAAAGAAAGCAAGCAAACGCATCCATTTGAATGAGGGCCAAGGTCCTCCAAAGCAAAGTAGCTTAGTTACACTTCATCAGAGCAAAAACTTTGACCTTTACAATCAGCCAGTGTACATTCAGCAGGTCTGAAAAGCTCCAGTTCAGGACAGAGGTTTTTTTTTTTTTAATCATACTGAAGTCATACTTTAATTCCAATGTAAAAGTCAGTCAGCGATTATTCTTATTAAAGAAAACTCAGTAGCAGCCACCCTGAAATGGAACTTCACAGCTGTGCTTAGAGCTAACCAGAGCCAGAATGCTTCAGCACTTCTCACCGAGTTTATCCGATGACGTTATAATGTCTGTAGGGACACATGAGTCAAGATCAGCATCCATAATCCCCAGAGGGTCCAGCTGAGCGACATGATGACCCCGGATCTATGAAAGACCACGTAGTTCCCGGAAAAGTGGGGTACATAATACAAGAGCACCCACGAGGAAAGGGTGACGTGAAAAGGAGAAGCAGGCGATGAAGCGAATGCAGATAAAGTGTAAAAACGAAGTGTGAAAAGTGTACAGTTAAAAAAAAGGACAAAAGAAAGATGATCGAAAGAGGGACAGAAAAAGGAAGAAGGGGTGGGGAGGGCGACAAACACAAAACAGGCTCATTAATGGTGATCTGCAGAGCTGAAGAAAACATTTCTCACCAACATGCTGGTACCCAGTAGCTACTTGGGCCTCGTCAAAATTTACACAACTGATGCCCAGTGGGTCCAGGTTGGCATTATGATGCCCCATGACCTGGAAACAAGGCAACAGCAATCACAAGACAGGAGGAAGCCAATATACAACACACACTTACCTGTCAAAGCTGCTGAACAGAAAATATTAGTAGACACATTTTTACTTATTGTTGTGTGATTCTGAAAAAAAATTTTTTATTTATCTCGTGCCATCGGTCGGCTGTGCGCCATCTAGCGGGCATAATTGGCAGTGCCTGCAGCACACAGGTTTCTGCTAGGGCGGGATGACCGGACTGTGTGTGTGGGATGACCGGACTGTGTGTGTGGGGTCTTCAAATGCTGTGTAAGGTGAAAAAGGGTTCCACTAAGGGCTGCACACGGGTCGGAGGAGGCGTGAGCAGTAACATAGCCACCTCGAATGCAATTAGGGATCCACAGCAGCGGAAGTCAGATTGACTACGCTAAATCGGGAGAAAATGCATAAATAAATAGAACAAATTCTATTTCAATTTAGACATTTCCAATTCCCAGTCATGACTCCGCTGCTGTTGCACAACCTTGTTATATAAACAAGGAGAGCCGGATCACTACATGCCCCTCCTCTGACACGTGTGCGATCTGTGGCCGCTTCTTATCACCCACCAGCGTTGGGCTTCCAAACAGAGCCGTATCACAAACGGAGAGCCACACTAGACCATGTGACACCCCGCCACACACTCATGCAGAAGCCTGGATTAGCCACCAAGATCATGAATTGCAGCGGCAGAAGGATTAAGACCCCGTCCAACCTCTCCTTCCTCAAACACACCCAATTGTGTTTGAGTGGACGCCAGGCCAGGTTGGTGGCTCTGCTGATTTTATAAAACATAATTCACAAATTGCTCAGAATGTCCAGAATTCTTACAGTTTTACTGCAGTATGGTCATTGTGCTGCTCCAGCGATTACTGCAACTAGCCCATTAGCGTTTATCAGCTCGGTGCTATTATCATTTTAAAAGACAAAGTATTACTGTAAGTATTATTTATAAAAATACATTACAAAAATAATCACATGGGATTCATTTCTACTGTTGAACCAGCTGTCTGAATAATACACCTGCAACAGAACCATTTATAAACGACAAAGTCCATTAAACATGTTCAGCGTTTTAAAGAAACCTGACCTGGTGACAGAAACGTACCGAGGCTGGTTTGCCATCTCGAGTGTTGAACATACCTGATAAGCTCTGATGAGTGATTGTACAGCCAGATGATCCTCCACCAGCTTCTCCACATTGGGTTGAGCTCCTACCAGAGACTGAGCCTGGGTCAGTTCCGCCAGGCTCACGCCCAGCGGAGGAGGACTCTGGTAGGCAGTGCCAGGAGGAGCACCAGCATTAGCGTTCCTGAAGAAAATGTCCCAAGACTGAGACAAGGTGGAAAAACAGAGAAAGACACAAAAAGAGAAGAATGAAACCTGAGAAATTCTCTTTTAAATGCAATATCATTTAAACAAACGCTCTACATAATACGTTCACTACAAACGTTCTGTTTAGGCCCCAGAGTTATGAGCTTTATAGTGTACACCAGTAATTCTGTGGTGCGAGTACTACTGGCAGAACCTCTTGAGGTTTCGGCAAAGCTGGCACATTCTGTAAAGCATCATTTTAAAAAAACAATTCCCTTGAACTTTTATTTAGAAGACAACAAAAGTACAAAGAAAATGTGCCATCCATCCACAAATCAAGCCGTTTACTGTAAATTAAATTGTGTCCCTGGTTTTCTAATGAACACATAATCCAGATTACATACATGAACCATGCTGTCACGACCCTTAGGTGGGTCAGTTTCATCTGTCGTTACCTGTTTACATTTAACTGCTATTATATTCATATACATATTAGATGATGTACTGGGGATGCTCATCTATTGATGTCTTTAATATAATGACACTTAAGTCTTTTACAAGATTGTGATTCTTTCAAGATGTTCTTATACTTAATAATAATACGTTTAAGAGAAGTTAATCAGCAATAAAGTGGAACATAAACACTCGAAAATGAAGTACATACCGTTAGGGTTTTTCCAGCTACTTGTTTAAACGCACACTAATAATTTAAAGTTCATATTATGGCAGTTGTTCCAATATTTAATTGGTGATTATTTCATTTCAATTAAACGCTTTATCCTGGCCAGGGTTGTAGCAGGCCCGGTTCCACCAGTTCCACCTTTCTGTCATTTCTTCCAGGGCACTAATCCATCTCAGGTTATGAGCAATCTGAATAAGATAATTTCCAACAAGAAATGGAGCTACTCAGCTCATGTGTTTTGGTAACTGTAGGATACTATTGGGTTTTCTGCTACTGCGTGTGTGTAAATGTAATATATAAGATACAATATCATACAGGTTTCACCAATAAATAAACATTTAAACGGCAGAGACATTAACTCATTATAAACTAAAATCTTTTTCAGATAATAGGGCATAGTAAAATCTTATTAACAATATCCACTATTGTTATTTAAAGAGCTGAATTAATTATGATGTAGAAATATAAACAGTATAGAGATAGTGAAAGATGATTACATAAATCAAATGTGAGTTTTCCTACATTACATTTGCACCATATTACACGATTAAAGCTACAACATTTTGGTTTATAACTACCTGTAAATACCAAATGATTAGTAATCATAGAGCCAAATATTTAAATATACTAAAAAACAACAATTATTTATACAAAAAGTCTTAATTCCTCTAAATAATTACTAATTCCCAGTTGGTTCCAGATGGAATTCACAATTAAAGCAACATTTGCATATAGAGCCACAATCTGGGCAGCAGGAAATCATGCTAGGAAATGAAATGACCGACTGGCTCATGTAAATATTAAGGCTTCCCCACAATCGGGCTAATAAAGTGCATATAAACCCACTAATCTGATATCCAGCAGCAATAGTGTACCTGTAAACACACTCAAGGACAAAATGTCAAGGAACCTGTGGAATTCCTTTGTGGAATGTGAGCAAAATTTGGTGTTTTTATAACACCATGTTGTCACATTTATAATATTCACAGCAGGAATCAGTGTTTTATGCTAGTTTTTGGTCTTGTATTGTGTATGTTTTCAGTTTTATATTATTAAAGAATTTAAGGATTATTTCTGTATTACCTTAATTATCTTTGGTGCAAATGTATAAAAGCCCTGAGGTGTAATAGTACAGTGTCTTTGATTTAAATGGTTATTCAACAAACACATACTGTAATTCTACTAGTTTAAAAATGCTTACACCAATAAAGGTCAAATTAGCATTTAAAGGAGAAGGTATTACAATCCAAAACTAAAAAGAAACATTAAGCCTTTAATTGGGGGTTTATGACTTGCACGATGCAAGAATTGAATTTGTATATAAAGCTCTACGGTAACGTTAACTCAACATGCCTTTCTTCTCCCGAATCGGTCACAAAGTCATGTCTGGTCTATTGCAAAACACTTCATTATAAGATGTTATGAAGCGTCTGATGTCGTGGTTCCATAGTGCATTTCATGATCCAATGACTGTTCCAAAAATACCCAGCACATGACCTCTATACACACTCACATAACAACATACACAACTTTACGACCGAGTTGTGTAGAGACGATTATTACAGAAGGGGGAGTTCAGGCAAAGCAAAAACCTGAACGTACATGTATAACATTTGAAAAAATTTGACAGGTCTGTGTTTTGGCTGTTCAAAAAATGTCAAGTGTCTGGTGTAGCAACATTTTTTTTAAAAGTTGCCAGAATTTTAACTTTGCTCTTTAAAACTCTGAGTAAAAACATCAAAACGGATCGAAGATTAGCTTTCCATAACAAAGGGAATAAAGAATAAAAACATAAGAATAAATTCCACTGAAAAACACTGGGCACAGGAGCCGAAGCCCTGCGGTGGATTGGCACCCTGTTCAGTCATGTCTGTTTAGACCAGTGGTCCCCGGGTTCATTTATTAGATCGTTACAAGAACAATTACATTTCCAAAACTTTTTGGGTGTTATTGTTTCTTATCACCACTAGGTGGGAACAGCGTCTCATTGCAACGAAAAAAGCTCAGGATTCACACTAATTTTTTATTCTATAGTTATTCTGTTTTAAATCCTACCACCTCAGCCGGCCCGTGAAATTATATCTTATATGAAATTGGTCCGTACTGCAAATAAGGTTGTGGACCACTGGTGTAGACGACCGATAGCACCGTAAGGATGTGATCCTGGACCTCAGCATGGTGGGTTAAAGTAATAAATTGTTAAATGGGTAAACGTAATTAACCAGTACATTACGATTATGAACAAAAACAAATTGTATTCAGAATTACATAAAGTACGTAAGTAATCTTTTTATTCCTACGTAGGCATATTACAATTATTATAATAATAATAATTTATTTAAACTAGGGCTGTCAAACGATTAAAATTTTTAATCGCGATTAATCTCAGAATTTCATATAGTTAATCGCGATTAATCGCATTAAAAAAAATCTGTGTAAATGTTATAGAAAACAAGGATTTTTAAGTGAAATGTTACAATTAAAATGGTGAACACATTTTATGCTAATGTACTTATGTTAAAAACTGCTGGGACAAGAGAAAACTGTAAGGGAGTTTATTCACTCACATACTAGGCAGTAAATGTCAGATTGTAGGTTAGAATTTCTCCATCAGCAAACATTGTAGATCAGCGGTGCTTTAGGTGGGATAAGGCGTAGTTATTGTAACAGACTTTTCTGTGGTTGTATCGTGACGATGGTTTGATGGACGTTTCTACACGAAGTGAGTGTGTTTTGACCCTTTGGGGCTTCCATAGTTCATGAACTAACGTGCTCGACTCAGCTTTCCGGTATTCGGTACAGAAGAAGAAGTTAATTAAGTGTAATAAAGTGTTCTGCTCCCGACAACTTGTGAATATAGCGTGTATTTATTTCTTTATTATGCAAGTGCATCACTACCACGATCGGTTACATTATGTTAACAAACCGCAAATGAAAAACGGTGGCAAGTCCGACATTAAAACGTTTGTTCTACCAGTCAAGTGTCAACATGAACTAGAATTTGCGTTAATGGCACTAATTTTTTTAATCGCGTTAAATTGAGGTCGCGTTAATGCGTTATTATCGCGTTAACATCGACAGCCCTAATTTAAACACATTTTAATGCCATAAGTACACGAAAGGTCACATTCATGGCAGGACAGGTTAAGTTTTCGCCCCTAGCAAATCAGTTAATCAGCATTTTTAATTTATTAGGGATATAAGTATCGTTTTAGCTCTGTCTTAAGCAAAGATTTTCCTCAATATCATTTTTAATGATCGTGAATGTATATGGAACAGCAAGTCTTTTATAGTAATCTGTGTGTGGCAGTTCTCACAGTTTGGTTTAAGTCTACATCGAGACATATTTCAAACATGATTTGGAAACTCCAGTCTGCCATGTGTCTTTAAATTAGATAATAATAATAATAATAATAATAAAAAACAAACAGTTATTAGTGGACTCCTTTCGTAAGAATGCCAGAGCAGCTTGTGTAAGCTTAACATGATTCCAGCTGCTGGTCCTCTTACCTTGTGCACACTCTTGGGGTTTTCCAGCCAGGCATAATACATTTCCTCCACATAGTTAGAGCTTGTGCCATTCAGAAACGGCTCAGCAGCCACCGGCGCGGTGTAGCGCCTGGACGGCTGAAACGTCCTAAGTGTGGCCGGGGGCCTCTGCTGTGATAGGTTCCTAGCAGTCTGTGAGGCCGTGATCGGCCGAAGCCGCGCCGCACAAGTCCTTAAGCGGTGCATTGCAGTCTTATAAAAGAGCGAGGCACGCTCAAACACAACAGCACGTGTTCCCGGGTGTAGCCACTAACAGCACAGAATGAGAAGAGGTCGATTCCCCAAACAGAAGAGGTGGCTCCTGATGTCCTAAAGGAACGAGCTCTCCTTCTAGTTCCAGACGGCAATGAGAACTGATCTAGCAGATTCCTTCCAACCTGGAATAGAGACAAAAAGAGTTAATGAATTGGTAAAAGCTAAATGTTAAATATGTGATCAGAAATCTAATACGCCAGCTCACAACTGCATTGAGTTCAAGCTCTTTTGTTTGATTTTAATCGCCAGTGGTTCTACTGCTCTGGTGAGGCGTTTAATGTTAACAGTGGCCCTGCAACAGGTCACATAGGACATAGCGTGATTCTCTGTACGTTATGGCTCTCTGTAAGAATCCACCACTGTCTGGTGCAAAAGAAGCAGCTGGACACATCAGAGGATGCAGCCCTTCTCAACCAGCACGGGGTGATGCAAAATATAGAGGAATTGTAAAAAGGACTAAGAAATGACTAAATTAAATGGGTTGGTGATGGGTAAACAAGGAAAAGTCCAGCTACTATTTTAAAGGGCCAGAAAGCTCTTCAAGACATAATGGCTTCTTTTAGAACCAGACAAAGGTCAAAGAGATCGAGCAACCACTGATGAAGAAAGATAGGACCACTTGTCTCTACTTGAAAGTCTCTCTGAAGTTTAAAATGCTTAATAAGGAAACAGTGGGTTCATCTGAGCAGAAGTAGGTGGTCCTCTCAAAGCATTTCCAGTGCAAGAGAAATTGAGATGTTATTTTTGTGATTTAGGAAGACCTAAGAGTACAAAGCTTTCATGCTCTGATATAAAGCAATTGTGATCATGTGCAATAGACTTTATCTTTTACTGTGCTGTGGATTTGATTTTAAAGAGTTTTAATTGCCATTCCTTTTCATGTAGTTTGTTAATTTTTCAGCTTTCTTTCCTTACTCCCATAAAGCTTTGCACATAATTTTAGCCTGGAGCAAATGCATGGACAGTAAGGTAAAAAATTATTTGCTGCAGCATGATAGTACCGTAACATTCCCCAGACCTGTTTATGATCTGACAAACTGATCATAAACTGTGTGGTACACACTGACCAAAATGTGAGCACTGGTCCACAATGTGGAGAGATAGCGTCTGTGGTGATTAACTCAAGAGTAAACGTAGCGACTGCACTGTGATAAAATACAATGATTCAATACCTAATCAATTTTTGCTACCATCCAACTCTTGCTATAATAAAAAAAAAATGAATATTTAGCCACTATCAGAACTTGGGATTCATTAACATTACTTTTTATAAACTAATTCTATTACTTACTACTGAAGACAACACGACCTGTGTTTAGAGGTCACCAGAGCAGACTTTCTGCCTTCCTGACACGACCCTTCTTGTTTCATCCAGGCATGGGACCGGCACTGAAAGCGCACTGACAAGTGCACCTCCCATACACTCATGTCTGTGTGTAGGCACCTGACCGGCCTATAGCACTGCTGAGATTTAAACCTGAATGTCAGTTATCATGGGTTACCACATTAAGACACCAAAGCGCAAACAACAGTAACTTCTTTGGATTAAATATTAAGGAGATAGGTCATAAGGAACTGGGTTTAACCCTCACCTTCATTGTTTTGCAGGTTTCTTCCAACCTGGTTGCTCTAAATTGCTCGTACATGTGAGTAGGTAAACGTGAGTGTTCCCTATAGTGAATCGACATCTTGTCAAGGGAGGGTTTTTGGCTTGCGTCCAGTGTTTATGGGTGGCACTGAACAAGCAGTTTAAGATATGCTTACTTTAAAGTAATCAACAGGCAGTCATTACTGGAACTGTCACTTAAGTGCTGTGTTGGACACTTGTTAAGCTATTGTCAGACTTTTAGAGCAGAATCTCCAAAGAGTCTCCAAAGTGTTAAAATGTAGTTTGAGTCTTTAATGCTGTAAAATAATTCATAATAAAGTGAAAGTACCTTGATAAAGTACTTTATGGCCGGTCCACACCTATTTGTTTTGACCTTGTAACGCTTGTTCTGTTACTATTAACCCTGTCCACCCTACCTAAGATATTCCGTGAGCGCTGATTGGCTGCTCAGCAAAGAAACGCCCATTCAACAAGTCAGCTTGTGCAAGGATTGGCTAGGCGACCTGTCAATCAAGTTGCTCTTTCGCCTAACATGGTGCGGCTGCAAATACGCTAGTGACTATGCTAAGCTAACAGCGCGAATTAAGAACTGTTTGTTATAAACGTCTTAGAACTTCTACACATTCCTCAATATAATATTAATGCAATGTACAAACAGATACACGTGTACTTTACAGTTTATATGGGAAAAAATTAACTACATATTATACGGTAACTTGCTTCTAATCAAATAAGTAGCACTAAGGCTGTGTTCCATGTACAACCATGTCCCATACATAGGTGCACTTTATATAGTAGAAAAGAAAGCATTCTAAAGGCGCCCTATGTATTAGATCACATTCTATTTGGAACACAGCCGGGGTAAGTGAGCTATGCGGCCGCGTTGGTGGATTGTTCAGGAACACACAGCTTAATAAACACTGTCAAGCACAAACCGAACGTTTTAAGATTGTATAACTTATATCGTTTTTATCTGAGTGTGTTAAAAAAACAGTTGTTTTATTTCAAAGCCACGTTTTGTTCCACAAGTCACCACGAGAGTGCATTCCTGTTGTACAACCTCTCTGCAATGTCATTTAGAACCAAGTCAAACTTCACATGTGAACAAAACACACTTACTTCTCTCTCAGGCGGTCGGTCGGGTGAGTTTTTAACACCCGGGCGTTAATCACAAAATCCCCGCTGCGCCGTCCTGATGCCCTCTGTGTGTCTGCTTGGAAACGAGTCACTCCCGAGAACCGGAAGTGCAGCACTAAAGATTCTGAGCCGGGTGACGACACGTGCCGCCTGACGTCAGAATTCAGGTTCGCGCGCTTTGAAAGCTACGTCATAATTTTTTCATGCTCAAGGTTTGTAAGAAAATGAAAATGACTGAATTGGGGTATTTGAACATTCCTGCTTACGCAACTCTTATTTGTTTTGTTTGTTTATTTCATTTTTGCTCATTTTAAACCCTCGAGCAATGTTAAATTAACCCTCCTGTTATGTTTACAGGTCAGATTGACCCGTCTTAATGTTTCAAAATTTAAAAAGATATAGTTAAAAGTATTTTTTTGGTATGAAACCTCATTGATTTAACTTATTAAGCCAAGCAGAAGGAGGTAATAATGAGATATAAACAATGATTATTGGGATATTTTGGTTTCTGACACTTTTGGATAATTAAACATGCCCTGGGTCAAATTGACGAGAAACGAACATAACAGGAGGGTTAAATATTGATATAAATGAGTACATTCTGTATTCTATGTTTTTGGCTGTGACACGGTGTATAGGGTGGCCATACGTCCTCTTTTTGGTACCTAAAAATGCGTCCGGGATTCGGCTTCTCTACTCCACACTCTATTTTGTGAGTTTTTTGCATTGATTTTAGGCCTTTTTAGGAGTTTTTGCATTTCACACCACAAAGCATCACAACAGCTGCAGATCAGTGGACTGCATGCCTGACTTGTTCAAAAGTTCTTCCCTGATTCTGAAACAGCGTAAAAATTTTCACTCCCACCTTTTAACACAGACTCAACACCATGGTGGCGCTGCATTTTGTGGAAGTTGCTCATCAAGCACTAGAAGACACACCTTACTGTGGGGTTTCTACTGATCGGAGCAAGTAAAAACAATTACATTATGAAATAATATTTCCCGAATTTGTCCTCTTTTTTGGACCTAAAATGTGTCTGGCTGGGATTTTTAAAACAACAAAAATGTCTGGGAATCGGCTTTTGTAGTCTGCACACGCTATTCTTTGTGTTTTTGCACTGATTTCACCTTTCTCTTTAGATCCAGACATCTCACACTTCTCTTAAAAATGTCCAATCACAAATGAAAATTCACAGACGAATTACATGTTTTCGTGTCGGTCGGGATCTTTGGGAAGCAGAATGCATGACCTGCAACGTGTCCAATAAGGCTGCTAATTCAGCAAAATACAAAACTGCAGCTAAAAGAGAAAGAGTTCGTCAGATAAATGAACGATTTTTAGAGATAGGGTAAAAAAGAGGGGGACCAGGCTGCTGATGGTGTAATAGTCTGTAGGTCACATTGGGCCCCCTTATGCCAAGCACACATCATCTTATGGCTACAGCCTATCTGAAATGCTGATCATGTGCATCCATTAACATCCACATTAAAAATTATAATGCATGTTACAAAGTGATCTAAAATGGTTCTATGGATGTGACAGAGTTCAGTGTACTTTTATGGCCTCCCCAGTCATCAGATCTGAATCTAATAAAGCACATTTGGGATGTGGTAGAGCAGAAGATTCTTAAGATTAATGTGCAGCTGCAACAACCTCACAATGCAATACAGTCAAAGTGAACCAAATTTACAAGAAAATGTTTCAGCACCATGTGGTGCCCATTCAAAATGGAATTAAATCTGTTTTAAAGAGCAACAAAGGTCATATTCATGGTGAGTATGGTCTTTGTAATAAAGTGGCCAGTGAGAGTATATATAACCTATATGACATTGTCGCCTTACTCTTAAAAAAACAACTCACACACACAAATCTGACAAGTTTTTGTAGAACAGAATTATACAGTATTTTTTTTTCCATAAGCAGTTACAATACCATCAAAAACAATCATCAATCACAGCTCAGAGTCTAGCACTCATCTTCAAAATGTGAAAACACTGGACCTATAATTGACAGTTCCATTCCATCTATGACCGAGATACTTCTTTAAGTTGCTTTTAGTCCTAAGATGCAACCTTGTACCTCAAGGAACAGTGCAATCAGACCAAATAATATCAAGCAAATAATAAAAAATAATCAAAGCAGTGATTTATACAATCATTCACTCTATTAGGATTTGAATGTTACATTATTAAAGATTGAAATTGTATCACAATAAGAAGAATACTCAGTGTTTTGGGAGACATCGTATGGCACTTGACAGCTTTGCAGATTGTTGTGTGTGTGTCATGTGTTAGCATGCATATCTGTCAGCAAGAGGAAGTGATGTCAAACTGCACCTTTGAGATTGAGCTACATGGAGTATATTGCAGTATTGGATCTGAACAAGGTTTCACACTCAGTGTTATCATGCACAATGTCAGCAGCCCTTGTAGACGACTCACAACACTTTATATAAGATGTAGCTGATTTGAAAAGGAAAAGAAACACCCAAACGATACACTATATAAATACACTTTATGGCCAAAGAATCTGGACACCTGACACCCAAACATCATTCCAAAGCCATGACTAGAACAGTATCCAGTCTTCTGGAAAGGTTTTCCACAATATTCTGCTATTTAACTGCAGAGATTCACCTTCACGTAGCAACAAGATCATAAGTAATGTTGTGCAAATAAGCTTGGCTTGCAGTCAGCAAGTCAATAAATCCTAAAAGTGTTGGTTGATGTTTACGTCAGGGTTTTCTGCAAGTCAGACCGTTTTTACACACAAGACATTCCCTAAACTGCTTCCACATTCTCTTCAAAGCTGAGATAATGCTGTTTGAAGCTGTTTCAATAACAGTACTGACCAGGGCAGCTCTAGCAGGGCTGATATTTAGTAACCCGACTTGGAAAAATGGCACCTGATTGATCTGGTGTCATTTTGAAGTCCATGAAGGTGGCATGGCTAAATGCTTTATCATTATTAGCAATGATATGACTAAATCCATATGCCAAAAGTGTGTGTTAAGATTTTTGGCCATAAAGCATGCAGGTTTTACACCACAATATAACCAATTATAATAAAAGTGACGTACAAATAATCAAACGAGTGCTAGTTATCTTTAACTGATTGCATATGCGTTAACATTTAGACATTTAATAACTTGGAAAATTAAATAATAAATGTTCAATATAACAAATACATGTAACACTAAATAACACAAGTGGTACGATGATACTGCAGTGCATCTCATTACTTTTTGAATAGAATTTTGAACAGCAATAAGCAAAAAGGCTAAAAACACAGAAAAAAAGTGTTTTCTGTAAAAGTTGATGTCAGTTTAAATTGCATGTTTTAAACTTTGACCTGAAGAAGCAACGTGGCTTTGAAAAACCTAAACAGGAGTAATAATGTTCCAAGAGAACCTAAAAACAGACACTAAAATAACCCAAATGAAACCATCAACCATTGCAAAACAGGACTGATTAAATGACTGATTGCTTTTCTTTAAAGTTGATGTGCTATGTAAAATATTTATACATGATTAAAACAAATCCTGGATTTACATTATTTTCTTTATCACAGGAATTGTGTTTGCTGCAGAAAATATAAAATAAATGAACTTTAAAAAATTTCTCATTGAGTAGTAGAGACAGAGGCACTTAAACCATTTAGCTACTGACATATCCCCACTTTTAACCAATAATACTCAAGTATTTAATAGGACAGTCATTCATACTGTGAGCCATAGCAATGTTCAGGGCCTTTTGGTCTGCACGTCAGCCTGTAAGCCCATGGCAATGTAAGCTCGCTTGATAATGGACAATGTAACCAATCTTCCAGCAAGTTTGGGCTATTTATACGAAAATGAGAATTTACTATTTACTATATCTATATATAGTAATAATTCTATAGACCACTAATGAGGAATTGGGAGGCCAAGCAACCGAGTTTTTATCCTCTGGATTAGGGCAGTTGTAGCCTGGCGGGTAAGGTACTGGACTAGTAATCGAAAGGTTGCTGGTTCAAGCCCCACCACTGCCAAGTTGCCACTGTTGGGCCCTTAAGCAAGGCGCTTAACCCTCAATTGCTTAGACAGTATACTGTCACAGTACTGTAAGTCACTTTTGATAGAAGTGTCTGCTAAATGCTGTAAATGTAAATTTTCCCCCTTTATACCCCATTTTAGTCATTTGCAATTCCCATTTGTGAATCCGCTGCCGCTTACGCAAACCCAGATCTCATCAAGGAGAGCAGATCTCCACACGCCCCCTCTGATACGTGTCCAATCTGGCAGTTCTCATTACCTGCCAGTGTTGGGTTCCCACAGAGAGACGTATCGCATGCTGAGAGACAATATGCTCCGGAGACCAACCCCGGAGATCGCATATCACACTGGCAGCAGGAAAATCCCCACGTCCGATTGTGTTTGCGTGGAGGCTCGGTAAGGTCGGTGGCTCTGCTGAGATTCGAACTTGTGAGTTTGAATGCTCCGCAAAGGTGTGCTAGCACATTAGACCATGAGCACACCATGCCAAAGAGTTCATGGGCAAAGAATGATGTTATATAACCTTCTACTGTGCCAAATGCATAATCTATAAGTTGATATACGTATACCTTTGACCCAGTCGATTTTCACAGCAAAAGCAGTTACAGAAATCATTGCAAACCCAAGATTGGCATGACATTCCTGTTCATGTATAGTTTCATCTATACATGCTATAAAAAGCAAAGTTCCTCTGCACCCTTTTACTTGTGGAATATTTGAAAGTGCGCTCAATCTGCAGTGGTATTTTACATCCAATAATAACCGTAATAATACAATAAAGGGATTTTACTCTCTGCTTTAGACACTGTTTTGGAGACAGAGAGCAGGTCTGGTGGGCGAACGTTCTTCAGGTCGTACCTTTCTTGCTGTGTATTATTGCAGAACGAGGTTTCTCTCGATGCAGAAGCCAGGGGTGAATCTCAGCATCCTCTGTACAGTATGTGATCTGTAGTGCACTAAATAATGCATTAAAGTCATTATTCCATGCCACACCCAGTGCACTATGGATGGAGCAGGGAGCATTCAGGTTCTTTTGCGTAGCTGCTGCTTGATTGACAGGTGGCAACTGGTCCGAAGCTTTGGTGGAGGAGTCACTGGGGGACAGAGAGTGATACAAACAGCTGATTCCAGCTTAACACCCTCCTGCTGTTATAGTCAGTTCACACACCCCACCTGGATTGCTGCATGCACACACACACATGCACACACCTGTCCTGGGTGTGTGGTGTGTGTTATACAGGAGGAGGAGGAGGGGGAGCTGGTCTCTGAGGCAGGAGCTGACCAGGAGGAGGAGGCGGAGGTCTGTGGACAGACAGAGGGACAAAATTCCATGTTACATTGTCAACATTTAGCAGATGTTTTTTATCCACAGCGACTTACAGTACTGTGACAGTATACTGTCTAAGCAATTGAAGGTTGAAGGCCTTGCTCAAGGGCCCAACAGTGGCAACCCGGTAGTAGTAGTAGTAGTATAAACTGAAACATCAATTTTTTGACAGGCCTTCATTTTCAGCAGCAGTGCCCTCATTGACCTCAGCAATGCTCTTTTGATAAACTAGGGACAAATTCCAACAGAGACATTACATCTTGTTGAAAGCTTAGAGGCTGTTAAAGCAACTCTATTAATTTATATATGTATATTAATCTATATTAGTTTTGGCATGGGATGCCCGATATTTTGCCAATATAGTGTATATAACAGTCTATAAAATGCAGATGTGGATCTGTGCAAAGTTACCGTGCAAACGCGGGGGGCGGAGGCCTGCTGGCGTACGTTCGGACCGACGAAGTGTTGCTCGTGTGAATCACCTGCAGAAAGATAAAATATTAAACAGCTTTTTCATGCACAACTTCACACACACACACACACACACACACACACACACACACACACACACACACACACACACACACACACACACACACACACACACACACACACAACTAATATACATCTATTTGTTTAATTTTATTATATTTATTATCATTATCATGATAATTTGCTTGCAGGAAGCAGTGAAGCGATCAGGACCAGGGGTTTAAAGAAATCAAAATCACATCACATTGCTATTGTGTCGACTTCTATGTATCTATATACAGTATATATTATACACAGTACATTTATATATATATATATATATATATATATATATATATATATATATATATATATATATATATATATATATATATAAATATATATAAATATATATATAAATATATATACAGTATGTGTGTCTGTGTGTGTACGACACCAAGAAGTGAAAAATTGTGTCGATTTTTAAAATTTTCATGTAAATGTTCCTTTAACCCGTGAACCCAGTTAAGATATTTAGAAAGCCTTGCAACAATGACATGATTCATGCGCCACACATACTTAGTACAGCATAGATTAGTCAGCAAACACAACCCTTCCAATTACATGTAGGTCATTTCAGGAAACACTGTGAGTTTAATCTGGTAGAAATATTCATCAATCAAACTGAATCAGAGAAGAGTTAGACAATTAGACGGAGAAGCAAAATAGCACGAGGTTAAATAAGCGGTTGCGGTGGGGTTGGGCACAGCAGGGTTGGGCAAGCAGCAGCAGTCGGGTCCCATGGAGCCAGTTAAGGCTTTACTGGGTTATAAATACACTTTAAACATTTACCTCCTCAGGTGGTAATAACTGAGCCTCATGCTTTACATAAACAGGAGAGAGAGAGAAAGAAGCGTTGTCATCACCCAGCAAACTAAATACAAGCTGATTTATACCGACTAAAAAGCCGTAACCCTGATCAGAAACGCAGCATAATTTCTTCCTAATTCTATTTATACATCCCCTTCTCAATTCCTCTATTTTCAGAGCAACAACCTCAAATGAGACGCACTGTTTTCTATTTCCTTTATAAAAATTCTATTTTTGCATGATTCCCTTCCTCTCCCAATCTGGTCAAATCCAATTTAAGGAGGGCCGTACCTAACACGCCCCCCCACCCCCACGACAGTGTAGTAGCCAACTGCCTCTTTTCACCTACATGAGGCGGGTTCACACTGGAATCAGTATCACATATGGAGAGTCACTCACTGCTCATTGGGTCTGTCCAAAAAAGTGAGCTGCCTTGCTGCCTACCTACACAGCTGCCTAAGTAGAGAGGATTCTAAAAAGACATCGACTTATAAGGCAGGTTAATCAGACACACTAAAGACAGTGATTACGGCAATGACATCACCACAGTTTTAGCTTACTAAGCTAACACAGTTAACCTCTAGTCATTCAAACCAATGCGCTGAGGCAGCACAACCCGCTAGCATGCTGGCTAACATCTCCCTCCATGTAACAAAAACGGTTAAAGTGTCACTGACGAGCCTAATTTACAAATAAATTACATATGTACACCTTTACACAACTTAAAAATCTATGAGAATTTATTTACATTTGAAAAGAACTCCATTGGTTGCTCCGCATTCGTCTGCCATATTTAGATTTTTTTGTGAGAAAAGTTGCGCCGCACTGAATGCTGGGATTGCCTTCACCGCATCGAATGCTCCCTTGTTATTCGGTCAGATTATCACTTAGAATTAAGGCACCTCAGTAGGCAGCATTTTAAGGTATCTAAGAATTCTTCTCAGGAGTGACATAAATTGCATCTAGGTAAAGAGATTACTAGGTTTTCAGACAGACCCTGTGGCTAAGTGGACACCACATTATTCTAAGATAAGTCACATTTTAGGCTCTAATGATGAAAGGCAGGCAGACTACAAACTACAGTGATTCACTTAGTGTTAGGTGTTTATAAGCGACAGTGTATCCGTGAGTGTAAATGAGCAGGAATTGTGTACTTACTCCATCTTTCATAATCCTGCTGGGATTTCCTCTCTGGTTTCCAGGAGCCCTGACGTTATTGGTCTGTGACCTGCTATCCGCTCTGTAAAAAAATCAATCCGACAGATAAAACTCTTGTGGTCATGTTTAAACTGAAACCCTGTTAATTCATGATAATTACATGACAGTCTGGTGATCGATGACTTGAAGCTGTCAAGGTTTTGTAATTCGCTGCATTTTTTCTGGAAAGGCAGATGTACTCACTCGTAACCCTGAGAGCGTTTCCGCCTGAAGAAGAGCTGACGGAGCTTGTTCCTCTGGAAGAAGACGAAGAGACCCAAAACAAGGAGAGGTAGAACCAGAAAAAAGAAAACCAGCAGCCCGTCTCTCAACGATGTATCTTTATCTGAAGAAGTGAGAGATTTAAAGTCATCCAGAGATGTCATGCTGCTCAGAAACATAATTAAGCCTTGTGGTACTGAACCCATACATAGGTCTGTCTGTCTATCTATCTATCTATCTATCTATCTATCTATCCATCCATCCATCCATCCATCCATCCATCCATCCATCCATCCATCCATCCATCCATCCATCCATCCATCCATCCATCCATCCATCCATCCATCCATCCATCCATCCATCCATCCATCCATCCATCCACTTACCTACCTACCCACCCAACCCAACCCCACCCGCCTGCCCATCCATCCATCCATCTATCTATCCACTTACCTGCCTAACCACCCAACCCACCTACCCCACCCGAATGATGTATAGATGTGTTTATCCATAGTGTGTTTATCCACACACTGTACATTTATAATTAAAGTGCATTAAAGCGGTAGTGGGCTATTTTCATTTATCTTACCATGTATGCATCAGTTGGTACGTACCGTTCCATGTGGGTCCGCTGTCTATGCTGCCACCGTAGCCTCCGAATTCACAACTGGGTGGTGCCCACTTATCGTCACAGTGGCAGTTCTTATTGCTGTTACACACCTACAATGAGGAGTTCACACACACAGAAAATTACTACATAGTCTACCAGTATGTATAACCGATGAACAGTAGAAAACACTGCATTATGGGTAATGTAGTATGATAGATACAAACCCCATGGCCGTGGCATTTTTCTGTTACATTGCAGTCGTATTTTAGCACATCTGCACTTTTACACTCGTAGTTCATGCACACCTGTAATCCACATGAGAACAACAAATAAATCACTATTAAATACAAAAACACTAAATTATTTTAATGACATTTGATTAAAAGGATAAAATTATTTAATAAATGATACCAAGCTTGCTTAATTATATAAATTATATATCATTATCATATCATTCAGAATCTGAGATACACTGATGTGAAAATTAAATCCTGATTTTTATCCTGATCAGGGTCACAGAGGGTCCAGGTTTCCCCGGGAAACACTGGACAAAAAGCAGGAATTCCCTAAACTGGGCGCCAATCCATCGAAGTGCTTCAGCCAATGCCCAAAGACATAGCCCAGCTGGCCAATAGCAATTTTTAAAAGAGGTGATCAGAAAAGAGTCAATTACTTTTGTAAATGCTTTCTGAATGGACTCAAGTCTGCATGTAAATATTTATCACCTTGTTCTCTCCGCATTTGGTGCCCTCGTTGACCATGCCAGGATCAGGTACGTCAGAACCCAGACGGAAGTCCACTCCCCAGCAGGTGCTGTTTCCGATCGGAGTCTGGATGATGGAGGGTTTGATGCTGAACACAATGGTGTTCTGGACGTTCTCACACTGCAGCTTGCCACACATGGCGTTCCTGAAAGACAGAGGTGTGTTGGTTTTATTAAACCTGCTGCATTTATATTCTTGCCTTGCAAGCAAATTGAAAGCTGTGTGTGGGCGTGGCCCGTTTAGCTGTTCTACCAATTAGAGAAAATACAGTAGCCACAGACTAATCTCAGACTAATCCTACTCTACATGTAGTCTGATCGTGTAGTCCCCCAGTTCTCCCAGTATTCATGACCACCATATGGCCAAAAGTGTGTGGACACCTGACCACGAGCAGGTAGGTTGTTGTGTGCCCCAGCCTTTACTTTACTGGCAAAGCTTTCTACAAAATGTGTGGCTGTAAGAATTTGCACCAACAGGCTATTCGAGAGACCACACACTAACGCTGGACAGGAATACATGGCTCACAATCTGTATTTTGATTGTATACGTTAGCAATGGGTGTCACGAAAGCATGTGAGCTCAATAATTAGGAAGGCGCTCAGGTGGCGTAGCAGGATAATCCGCTAGCACACCAGTGCTGAGATTATGAGCTTTTCGGCTCTGCTACCGGTCGGCTGGACACTTTCTAGCAGACAAAATTGGCTTCCAGTCTGCTGGGTGGAACAGGCCGGACTACAAAGGGGCGGGGTTATCAATGCTGTGTAAGGACTTTGGTTGCCCAGGGCACCTGTACAGAAAGTGGAGGGGCATAGAGATGGGGGTGTGGCTCTCCGTACACGAAGCCGACCTCACACACAAATCCACCAAAGTATGGGTGAATAAGAAGGGATTGGTGGACTGTGCACATGTCAAAGGGAGTGTGTGTCAGGCAAATATACACCTTCCTTGGACGCCGCCGGGGTCCCCAGCAGCGAATTGGCTACGCTAAATTGGAAGGAAAAGGGTATTTGTCGTATCTCAGTATTGTCTGGTGACTACTGCTATCTGTTGCTAAGTGTTGGCTCTAGCATGCACACAATACCAAACATAGAGGATGACAAACAAGCAGAGCAGGAAGTTGAGAGTTTGATCTACTGTACCTGCTCTCACATCTCTTCAGATTGTAATTCTGGTAGCCACAGTTTCCAAAGCGATCACCTTTAGAGTTTACATCCTTAAAACAAGCCTCGGGAGCAGCTTTCGCCTCTACACACACAAAAAACACGACCACATCATGTTTTCTGTAGGTGTATCATTACTCTAATACGTTTACATTGAGCGATCAGAAGGTGCAGCAGCACAAGCTGCAGTCAAAATCTCATAATGATAAAAAATCTACTGGCATGTTTTTGAAAGCTGGATGTAAGAAGAACCCCCTCATGGCATTGCTACCCTCACTATACCGACTTTGAGAAACTACAGTTGCAGGAAGGTCACTTTAGCAGCAGGTGGGGCAGGTAAGTCTCAGGCGACTGTTCCAGCCGTGCAAACTTCTCCACCGTCAGGAATTCCAACTTTTCACGATTTCCCGAGCCACACACATCTGACCACAAGAGAACAGCACTTACTGGAACCGAACAGGGCTTGGCACTGGCCGTCATAGTGCTGGCACATTCCATTGTAGCAGTAAGCTGCCCCCCGCCTGCACGGGTGGCCGTTCTGTTTAAACACGTCGGGCTGGCACAGAGAAGATGATCCGTTACAGTACTCTGGGAGATCACACTCATCTGTACTGCTCCTACACACAGAGCCGGCGGCCAGGAACTAAGACGGAGAGAAAGGGGAATAAATGTGGCGTGTATTTATTTAACTTTCACATGCAGCGTTTACAGATTACGGTTATATTCTTAGATAAGATTTAGATAAGAGAAACACTGAGACGGGACGTTTTAGAATAAACGTGGCTGTGTGTAAGTTACCTTGCAGTGCTTGCAGCAGACTCCGTATGCACACTGAGCTCCTGATCTGAGTTTACACGTTTTGGGCTCACAGCACGGGTCCTTCTTACACTCCTGCAACACACACAGTCAGTGTTGGTCTGAGCCGTCACTACAAGTACTGAAGTTAGTTGTGTACCTACATTTCTCCTAAAAGGAGGTGGCTGAGTTGCTACTTTTTAATTATGTAGGTAATAATTTATCAATCCAGTGTTGAAAGAATGAAAACAATATATCCAAATCAGGGGTAAGGGTCTTACTTAGGGGCCAAACACAGGCAACTTGGTGGCAAGGAGGCTTGAACCAGCACCTTTTACTAGTCCAGTACCTTAATCACTGAGCTACCACTGCCCATATGAACACCACATTAAGCTACGGCTAATAATCGGCTGGCCAGCCAGGCATCTACTCAGGCATTATTGGCTATGTCTGAAGGTGAGGGAGGATGGGCAAAGCACTGCAATGAATTGTGCCCAGTGTTTACCACTGCACCCGGACCTGCCATGACCCTGACCAGGATAAAGCATTTGATGAAAATGAATGAAAATGCCCACAGTTCCATTGACTAGACAGATTTAAACACACCTGCCATGCACAGATCTCACCACTGTGTTAATGGAATTCTGTTTGTCTGTGGTTGCCAATAAAAAAGACTGGCAGACCAGGCCATGAACTAATCCTCTAAGATAAGAAGCTACACATGCGCTGACCTCCTCAGAGCCACAGTCGCACTCCTCTCCAACGTCCACCAGCTTGTTGCCGCAGTACGGGGCGCTATAGGCCTCGTCGGCTCGCGGCACGTTGAGGAGACAGCTCCCGCCAGTGTTCAGAATCATCCGCTCGAAATCATCAGCACTGCAGCTGCTGAAGTTCCTCGAACCACTGAGAGATGGGGAAAGAAGAGAGAAAAGAGGAGTTGGCAGCTGGTCAGATTGGCAGCATTTTCACCAGTATTTGGCCACATGAAAGCTTTAACGGTTGAAAGTCAGC
The DNA here is from genome assembly GCF_030014385.1 of Trichomycterus rosablanca. Taxonomy (NCBI): domain Eukaryota; kingdom Metazoa; phylum Chordata; class Actinopteri; order Siluriformes; family Trichomycteridae; genus Trichomycterus; species Trichomycterus rosablanca. Next base: position 37,235,122 of record NC_085994.1, read on the forward strand.
TAGCTGTCCTCTGATGAACTTCAGAACACTTGTAAATTTACAGAAGTTTGTACATAAAATTAATTAGCTAACGTGATGCAATATATGCAGCTGACTTACTACACAGTTAGCCAACCAGGTAGGTCGTAAGAGAAATTTGGGGTTTAATATCAGAAAACAAAGGTCAATCAAACACAGTCATGGACAATTTTGTATCTCCAATTCACTTCACCTGCATGTCTTTGGACTGTGGGAGGAAACCGGAGCTCCCGGAGGAAACCCACACAGACACGGGAAGAACCTTCGTGCTGTGAGGTGACATTGCTACTTATTGAGCCACTGTGCTGCCCATATTAAAAGTATAAAAACGTTTTTTGCCTTAAACACACACACACACACACATTCTCCGACACTTACGTCGCCCCTGAGCTCATGATGCAGGCTTCAACATCACACTTGCAGGTTCGCCCCTCGTCGTCATGGTTCATGCCCAGATTATGGCCCAACTCATGAGCCACGATGGAGGAAAACGACACCACATTTTTGTGAGGAAACTAACGTGAACACACACAACAATGTTTACCCAGCGTCAGTCGGGTTATTAATCAGGATCATGTGACATATGCTGGCTAATAAGATGCCAGGCTGAAAAGGCTTACCGAATTGATCCCACCGCCGTGTCTTCTGGAACAGGCCGTACCCACAAACGCCATGCCGGCAGTACTCCCGAATCCCTTCTTTCTAAATAATAATAATAATACAAATGATTAAATACATAGTGTGAAATGTTTGCTCTAGTGGTTCTGAGGTAATCTACTGCAGTAATCTTGTTTTTCCTACATACCATGACTAGAACAAGGTGGCAGCTAATTAGATAGGTGGTAAAAGTCATGTTTTTAAATGAGAGCAGTAAAGATCACTGTAAATTTCTAGAACATGGCCAGCAGGAGTACTGTCATGAATTAATGAAGTCAGTTAGTCATGTGTTTTTTCCCCAGTCTTATGATCTCCTTTTTAATCACAGTGTTTAAATAAATTTAGCTTCATGTTGTTCTACAGATACTTCCACCTTATCTGTGAGATACAGAACAATAAAATACTGAGCAGTGCACCACACCGCATAGTGTTAAACAACTACCCGTGTTTAACTGAGTCACTGACTTTGAAGTGTGTACATAATAACTGAGAGAACTTACAGGACGAGCTGGGCACTGTCATGGCGTCGACGCGGCACGAGTTCTTTCTCCCTCCACTGAGTGAAGCGATTAAGCACTTCACCCGCACTGCCCTCTATACTGATGGGATTCACCAAGGACCAGATCTCCAACCCCACCAACACCACCCGAATATTCAAGGCGACATACATCTATATACACACACACACACAAACACACACACACACACACACACACACACACACACACACACACACACACACAGTGTCACAGTAATTTAAAGTAACAGTACAACATTGTTAGTCCTGTTCATGTACAGCTAGATCAGATCACATGGCACTTACACTGTCCACCAGGTTGGCGAGCTGCACCATCTCCTCTCTCACGGCTGTCTGGTTGTGCTTACTGAAGTTAAACTGAAAGAGAGAGAAGAGAAAGTGCACTGTGTTCAGTTCCACCGCCAGCATCTTTTCACGTGGCTTAAAGAATTATTAATCCATTAAAAACTATGAATGCTCGGCAGGTTTAAACATTTTCCTCATATTTCTCACAGACTTTCTTTTTAAAAAAAACTCTGTACTCGTGTTAGACACACTGCTGAGTGTTTAAGCACACTGCAATACTACGGCCTGATGGTATTTTGCTAAGCATTTAAAAAATATAAATATTCTTTGGCTTTCAGCGGCGTGGCACGTATTCACACTGTTCACATCAGCACTGAGGGTCTGACATCAGCACGTCTGACACCTTGGGTGAACATTTAGCTGCTACAGCACTACAGCTGGCAGAGAACAATTCATCTGATTCATGCTCTTAAAAGCCTCACACACATCCATTAATAGATTTTACTGTGGAGAAACAGAGGACTGTTTAGTACAAAGCAAATGTCAACAGAACAGATATAATTTAAAGTAGGCCATGCAAATAACATGAAAATGAATGAATCTCTATGGATTAGAGGTAAACCAGTTAAACCTGGAGCACGACTTACTCTCTCGTTATCTACCACCACCAGCAGCTCCACGTAGTGCGTCTGAGGCAGCACAGCTCGCTTTTTCTGTACACACACACACAGAGAGAGTAAAATTCCTGAGATTAAGTACAGAGAAAACAAGAATTTGGAAGAAAACTTCCAGTGCTTTAATATAATTTCAAAAACTGATGATATTCAGACTACACAAATGTAACCGAATGCTATTCTAGGACACCAACCCTGCTCTGATGGCTGACAGGTTGACTGTGTGAGATGTGGTGACTTTTGCTGGCTTCCTTGAGACCGTGATCAGAGTGTGGCGTCCCACAGGTAACAGGCTCAGTTTTGACGTCCTCCAGACGGTAAACGAGATGCTCATTGGCTGGCGAGCCCTGCATTGGCTCGATCCCAAAACTGGTGTTCTCCATGTAAATCACACCTCTGAGAAACACGAAAGAGAAAGATTCAGCTTTAAGAAGAATTTTTTACCTCCCAGTTTTCAGTGTGCTCTAATACGACAAGCTTTTTCGACACCCGTGCTGACTGTAGCATAAAGCAGGCTGAAAGTAAAACCTTTGGCTGAACAGACTGAAGGTAGACACACATTTCTGCACTGAAAAACTACAGAGCAGCACGATTGGCTTTAATATATAAAGAGCTTTCCTACCGTAATCCAGAGCAAAGGCTCAAAGCAGCTGAAGAACCCTCCACATCCTTCACATAACCACGGTAATGACAGTGATCCTGGAACAGAGAGGATTTGTTTAGTTCCCATTAACTATAATCATCAGAACAGGAAAGAGGACAGAGCTGTATCTACAGGTAGTGATTGTACACACTTCAGAGCTCAAGATCTTCTGGTTAAGACATATTTAGCTATTGCAATATGGAGAAAACTGTTAATAAGTTTTGTTTGCATGTTTCTACTCTCTTCTGTTTAAGCAAATCAGTATAATTGAAGACTAAACATATAAAAATGTAGTTTCTTGTAGAGATCTTACATTTGCCTTAAAATGAAACCAGGGTGTACAAACCTTTGCAAAAAATGAACAACAACTGTGTCATTTCATTTATTAATGTCATTTAAACACCCATTGTGTCATGTTTTACCACCGCTTTATCCTGGTCAGGGCTGCGGTGGATCAGGTTTCCCTGTAATCACTGTAACACCCCCCCCCGAATAGGATGCCAATTCACCCAGCTGATAAAAATGTAAGAAAGCACCAATGTAATTATTATTATTATTAGCATTATCATTGGTGCCCCTCTGTGGGTAGCACTGTCGCCTCACAGCAAGAAGGTCCTGGGTTCGATCCCCAGGCGGGGCGGTCTGGGTCCTTTCTGTGTGGGGTTTGCATGTTCTCCCCATGTCTGCGTGGGTTTCCTCCGTGAGCGCCGGTTTCCTCCCACAGTCCAAAAACATGCAGTCAGGTTAACTGGAGACACTGAGTTGCCCTATAGGTGAATGGGTGTGTGTGTCCAGGGTGTTACTGTGTGCCTTGCGCCCACTGAAAAGCTGGTATAGGCTCCAGCACCCCACCCCCGCAACCCTAATTGGATAAGCGGTTAAGAAAGTGAGTGAGCGAGTTTCCTCTAAAATGACAAGCATTTACAAAACAACTCGTGTACAGGATAATATAAATACAGAAAACAGATCACACAGCCAAAACATTTAGGACAAAACTGCCATTATAGTCAAGGTTATTCACTAAAGACCAAACAACAGAGAAACAAAGCAAGCAAACAAGATTTAAAAGCTCTGACATTATTACGCTACAGAAAATCAATCACAGTAAATCCCAGTAAAATGTTCCTAATGCACCACTGAAGTGTCTCACTGACGCACATCTATTACAAATGGAGAAAAATATATCTTCAGATTCACTCAGGGGATTTTGGATTGCACTGCAGCTCCAGCCACCTTGGATTTATCACTCTGATGATCACCTGATGTAATAAAATGACGCTACCTTCTGATGGTCTGGGTGGCATTTCATGATTTTATTATTTACATTTGAGGCATTAAGCAGGCGCTTTTATCCAAAGTGACTTACAACTGTGACTGAAAACAGTTCAAGCAATTGAGGGTTAAGGGCCTTGCTCAGGGGCCAAACAGTAGCAACTAAGCAATGGTGGGGCTTGAACTGGGAACCTTGTGATTACTAGTCCAGTGCCTTAACTGGTGAGCTACCACTGCCCTACTGTCCTTCTCTGTCCTATTCGTACCATACAGAATTGTAACAAAGCTTTTCTATAAAAGTATTTTGGTTTTAAATAAAACATAAATCTAATAAATAAATATTTGAACAACAGTCATGAATAATATAATACACTACTATGCTAAATCAATACATTAATAACACTATTTGGCCAAAAGCATGTGGATGTCTGACCAGGAGCTTATTGGAAGAATTTGTTCTAAATCCATGAGGACAAGCACTAATGTTTTGGCTTACAATTCATTTCAATCCATTTAAAACATGTTCAGTGGGATGGAGGTCAGGATGCACCAAACTTCAAATTATGTCTTTATGAACCTCACTTAACGCATATGGGCTTTCATGCTAGAACAGGTAAGGGGCTTCCCCAAACTGCTGACATTGTTGTAAGCATACAGGACATTTCATCTCGTTTTTATGTTTACCATCGATTTATCCTAGTCAGGGTTGCGATGGATCAGGCTTCCCGAGAATCCATCGCTTCCCCTGGATGCCAATGCATCAACGAGCAACTAGCAAAAGCAGACACAGCCAGTTATGTTTGTATGTAGACGCCCAACCGGCTGATAGCATCACTGAGGATTCGAACCCTGGATCCCAGGCATAGTGGGTTAGCGTAATTTACAACAGCACCACCCCTTTAACAGTGTCAGGTTTTTGCAATGATGGATAATTTTCTGAACTTTTTTCCACCTTTAAACTGAACAGACGACTAACAGAATGTAAAAACAATGATACAGATTTCACAGCAGATATGAAGCTCACATCTGGATTTGATTCCACTCAGCCGTGACAATCTGCATGTCAAACATCTGCGCTTGAAAAATGTCTAGCCTGGGATTAGATTAAAACGTCTCAGCCCAATATGATGTTAGACAGGAAATCCCACAGCATGGCCTGAATACAAACAGGAAATAATCCACAAGCTTCTCTAAACACTGATCAGTTATACAGTGAAACATGTAGTGTGAACTTTAAAATGTATACATTCCCAAAGAATTTGTATTTGGATCTGAAGGGGAACAGACACATTATGATGTTTCATAACAGCAGAAACAGACACGTCATGCCAAATCAAAGCCAAAGAAAAATGAACATCATTGAGTCTGTTAAAGGTCAGGCAGAATTAACTGGACATTGCATGAGCTGCTAGTGAATGCAGGTGAATATAGGTAGGCTTTTCTGCTTTTATAAAAGAAATATATTGTGACTGGGGTTAGGCTATTAGGTTCATACACCTGTTTCAAACAGCACATAATACAGCCATACCGAACCTGAAAAGAATGCAAACAGTTTAGAGCATCTGGACCTTTGTTCCTACCTTCATATTTGGTCTTTCTGTGACCAGTGAGCCGTTCTTGGCGTAGGAGTACACAGTGAAGTCGTCTGGCAGGAGCAATCTGAGAAAGACACACATGGATGCGAATGTGAGGAACAATAAACTCTTATTAGATTAAACAGTGATTATATTTTACAGAATGGAGATATTACAGAATTAACCACAACATGTTTAGTGTTTGAACAAAATACTCCAAACACAGTAATCCAACATGGACTCGCCAGTGTGGTTTAGTTCAGTATGACTCTATAAACATGGTCAAAAATACCATAATTAATCCTAACATAATGATGTTATCAAGTGCTAGGGTGGAGTTCCACCTGTGCACAAAGCAAGCTCTATAAAGTCATGAAGAAAAGCTTAGTTTAAAGTAACTCTAGTGTCCCGCACAGAGCCCTGACCTCAGCTCTACCGAACAGATTTGGAATGAACTGGAACATCAACTGAGGGTTTCTTGATCAACATCAGTGCCCAGTCATACAAATGCTCTTTTGACAGAATGGGCACAAACTCCCACAGACATACTTTAAAGTCTTGTGAGAAGCCAGGATGTCTAACAAGCTCATGGGTGTCCAAATACTTTTGGCCATATAGTGTATTTTGATGGTGCACCCAAGCATAAACTTTGTATTTACACATAGATGTATGTGTGTGCTTTGAGACACAACCATTGTGTACTTTAGTGTAACAGAGAATTAGGGAAGATGACGCTACTACTCACTTGTTCCTCTCCAGGACGACGACATGTTCTCTTCCCAGAGCAGGAATAACATAGGACACCTTTACAAACAGAAACAAAAGCACAATCAGTCTGTGTGTTATCAGTGATCACGATGAGACTAGAGCATGAAAACCAAACACGTCTGTGATGGTCCGGAAAATATCACATGAACTGCCTCTCTTACGGCCTCTGGTTTATAGATTCCCCCTCTGTGTGGAAGTGGTTTTTTGTGACACCGCAAGGTAGGTACCTGGGTGTTACCCTCGCCTCCAATCACTGTCTATGTGGCCTATCACATATACTCCCAGATTTCTAGTGGATGGTCTGGTTTCCCTTCACCTCTCAAAATCATGCAGAAAGATGACTGGCTGTTCTAAGATGTGAGTGAGTGAGCGATTGCGAGTGTGTTGCTCTGTGATGGAACTGGCATCCTGTACTTGGTGTGATACCTACTTGTGGCTAGTGATTCCAAGTGGTGCCAGCCCCAGCTAAATGCTTAGGGAAAAAAATATTGAATTTATTCGTTTCTGTCAGTTTGCAGGTTTGGGCAAGCCATAGCCTAGTGGTTAAGGCACAGGACTAGTAATCCGAAGGTTGCTGGTTCAAGCCCCACCACTGCTAGGTTGCTGCTGTTGGGCCCTTGAGCAAGGCCCTTAACCCTCAGTTGCTCAGACTGTATACTGTAACTGTAATGTAAGTCGCTTTGGATAAAGGCGTCTGCTAAATGCTGAAAATGTAAATGTGTTGTTTTCTGACCTGGTGTGACGTAAAGCAAGGTGTGCAGGCCGGTGGGTGTGTGTGTTTATTAAAGTAAACCACAGATTCTCAGCAGCACCTGCATTAAGGAATTCAGGCAAACAGAGAGCCGACACACCCAGCAGAATATAGCAGCACAGTTAAGATTCATTACAGCCTGATTAGATCAACTAACAGCTCCACCAATTACCATCAACCAACAAACACCAGCAAAGCGCATCCAGGTTTACACAGCACCGTCTTTGTGTCAATGAACATGCACTTAGTTTCCAGCCTAATCTTCCACATATGTAATGTACCGACGGCCGGAACACATTCCACAATCCATTTTTGAAATGACTCGGTGACGCAGTGATCTATTATGCTAGCCCACCAGGGGGCCAGGCATCTACCCAAACAAGTGACTATATCTGTTGGGGGCAGGGGGTAGCAGTAGGTGAAAATGAAATTTTAAAAAATACACCCAGTGTGTGTGTGTGTGTGTATGTGTGTGTGTTTATGCAGCGCAGGGAGCCAATCTCCAGCAATGCCCTGGCATGGGCAAACTTTTATTAACTTTACTCCTGCTGGTTAAGCATCTGGATAAGGCAGATGGTTCCTGTGGCATCACCTGACCCACTCACCACCACTGGAGCAAAGGCAGGAAAGAACAGACAGAAAGAAAAAGATATAAAAAGGAAAGACGGAAATGAGGGAGTATGGGATAGGTCAGGAGTGTCACAATGAGGAAGTGGGAGATTGTGTGTGGGTGAGGATGATTCATCTTTTTGAATTCAGAAGAACGGTCGTCGTGATGAGGCTTTCAAAAGGACTGAAGGTAATAAAACTTAACGCAAGCAATAAAACACACTGAACAATGGTCAGGCTCGTAGGGCTCCAACTCCAATTGTCTCAAAAATTGCCACGTGACTTTGCTTTTACATTTTTATCCTTTGAAAAATACATTACTTTTATGTATTTAATTATTTAAAAAATATAATAACAGTGAAAGACGCAGCGGTCTATTCACTAACCCACCACCGCTGAGATCTGGGTTTTAATCTCAGCAGTGCTATCGACCAGATTGGCATCAACACAGAATGATCATCTATATCTGAGAAAAGACGTGGCTGAAACTCCGGGGTGTTTCCAAGGAAACTGAAGCCATGGCAATTCCAACAGTATGAAACTTGCTATCTAAAATCCAAACCCGGTCTCACCGTTTCACAGCTCGCTAGTCACTGTGCCGGATTTCTCTCACAATGTTGTGCTTGATTAAAGAATAAATAAACAGTTCAGTTTTTCTGAAACTATGAGAATCACTTTTTATCTCCGCCATGTTTGTGCTTCACCTCTGTCTACGTCATATAATCCATCTGATTTGCAGTTCTTTGTAAAGGTCAGTGGCAAAATGGGTCAAAATCTAATCAGGCTGAACTGTAAGTGCAGCGACAAGCGGTAGAAACCGAGCGACAAAGCAGCTCCACAGGAAACAACAGCACAGTAGCGCAAAAGCAGTTTTGCCACGTTATCATGTGAATGCAGCCTGTGCATGTGATGTATGTGATATTTAATACTGCATTATATTATCATACGTACTTCGGTATCCCATGTATAGCTTTTGGTCAAAAGACCGCTAACATAATAAGCTTTGATTTGGATTTGATCTATGGTATGTGTACCACCTCAGGGCCCATTCATGTTAATTCACTGAGTAAAATTGAGTGTGTGTGTGTGTGTGTGTGTGTGTGTGTGATTTTTCTGTTGCTTTACCTTTTCAGAGGCTGATCCATTCTGATCCCTCCTTTGTCTGCTGATGCGTTTCGGTATGCTCACTTCATAGGAGGAGAACTGGGAGACTTGGGATGATAAAACTACAGACAGACATGAAACACTGTTGAATTAAACAAATATACAAGTTCATTTATTTCAACTGTATGTAGACATTTCAGAGAGTCACTCAGGGCCATTTGTTAGACCAGAACCACAGATGGTGCTTGGTTACGCACATGGCCAGTATGACTACAGCTAACGCCCGTGTTGTCCCAGTGTGTGCTCTCTTGCACATACACTCATCTCGTTTTATGTTTGTTCATCCTCCACTGTGTGACAGTATGATAACATACAAACAATGGGAGCATGGCCTGAACAGCTGTGCCACTTTTACAGATACTGTTGTTTCTGCGTCTCATTTATTCTCAGTCTAGTGACTGAACGGTTGTGAGGTTGGTAGTGAATTACAGGATTGCCAGAGAGCTTTTGTTGGGTCTTTAAGTGCACAACAACTGCTCAGCTTTGCACTTGGATTGCAGATATAAATCAATAATAAAAATAAAGAAATAAATAATTAAACCATTTTGTCATTTAGAGTGTTTTATGATTTTGCAGATAGTGCCACAGCAAATCTGATACACACAAACTTGTCTTCCCAATGATATCTGTGTGGCGTGTTATGCTTTGTACTCTAATATGCACTGTCTAAGACTACATGGGCAAAATTATGCAGATGACCCACCTAAATACACCTAAATGAGTTCAGGTGCTTCAGAAACAGCACTAACAGGTGAATACAATTAATTCTATAAAATAAATTATGTGTTTTGTACTGTGTGGCATCAGTTTGTACATAAATCATGACCGTCTTTATGTAAATCTTTAAAGTAAAAAGCTTTCATCATTATTTAATATAAATTATTGTTATATTGTCATAATTTGCCCCAATTCTAATTAAAAATAAACAGTTTTACCATCTAAACAGCCACATCAGAGTGCAAACACCAGCCATTAACTAACATTTGCTTTCGAAGACCAATGTAAGCTATTTACATATGTACATCTCAAACAAAATTTAATTACTGCACACTGTCATGTCTTGAAATCATGGGATAATATTATCTTATGTTTTATCATTGCATAAAATGTTATGTTATGCTTAAATTTATTTTATTTTCAAAAATTACAGGCTGTATCATTCTGCTGACATTTCCAGCATTTGGCAGACACTTTTAACCAAAGCAACTTATAGTTACTACTGAATACAATCGTGCAACTGAGAGTTAAGGGCCTTGCTCAAGAACCCAACAGTGGCAAATTGGTGGTGCTGGAACTTAAACCAGCAACCTTCAGATTACTAGTCAGGTTTCTTAACCACTAAGTTGTTTTATTCATTGTATATGTTATGCTTGGTAGATGAATATTACATTATTTTGTGTTGTACATCACTCATGCAATATACAGTGTATCACAAAAGTGAGTACACCCCTCACATTTCTGCAGATATTTAAGTATATCTTTTCATGGGACAACACTGACAAAATGACACTTTGACACAATGAAAAGTAGTCTGTGTGCAGCTTATATAACAGTGTAAATTTATTCTTCCCTCAAAATAACTCAATATACAGCCATTAATGTCTAAACCACCGGCAACAAAATTGAGTACACCCCTAAGAGACTACACCCCTAAATGTCCAAATTGAGCACTGCTTGTAATTTTCCCTCCAAAATGTCATGTGATTTGTTAGTGTTACTAGGTCTCAGGTGTGCATAGGGAGCAGGTGTGTTCAATTTAGTAGTACAGCTCTCACACTCTCTCATACTGGTCACTGAAAGTTCCAACATGGCACCTCATGGCAAAGAACTCTCTGAGGATCTTAAAAGACGAATTGTTGCGCTACATGAAGATGGCCAAGGCTACAAGAAGATTGCCAACACCCTGAAACTGAGCTGCAGCACAGTGGACAAGATCATCCAGCGTTTTAAAAGAGCAGGGTCCACTCAGAACAGACCTCGCGTTGGTCGTCCAAAGAAGCAGAGTGCACGTGCTCAGCATCACATCCAACTGCTGTTTTTGAAAGATAGGCGCAGGAGTGCTGTCAGCATTGCTGCAGAGATTGAAAAGGTGGGGGGTCAGCCGGTCAGTGCTCAGACCATACGCCGCACACTACATCAAATTGGTCTGCATGGCTGTCACCCCAGAAGGAAGCCTCTTCTGAAGTCTCTACACAAGAAAGCCCGCAAACAGTTTGCTGAAGACATGTCAACAAAGGACATGGATTACTGGAACCATGTCCTATGGTCTGATGAGACCAAGATTAATTTGTTTGGTTCAGATGGTCTCAAGCATGTGTGGCGGCAATCAGGTGAGGAGTACAAAGATAAGTGTGTCATGCCTACAGTCAAGCATGGTGGTGGGAATGCCATGGTCTGGGGCTGCATGAGTGCAGCAGGTGTTGGGGAGTTACATTTCATTGAGGGACACATGAACTCCAATATGTACTGTGAAATACTAAGCAGAGCATGATCCCCTCCCTCCGGAAACTGGGTCGCAGGGCAGTGTTCCAGCATGATAATGACCCCAAACACACCTCTAAGACGACCACTGCTTTATTGAAGAGGCTGAGGGTAAAGGTGATGGACTGGCCAAGCATGTCTCCAGACCTAAACCCAATAGAACATCTTTGGGGCATCCTCAAGCGGAAGGTGGAGGAGCACAAAGTCTCGAATATTCGCCAGCTCCGTGATGTCGTCATGGAGGAGTGGAAAAGCATTCCAGTGGCAACCTGTGAAGCTCTGGTAAACTCCATGCCCAGGAGAGTTAAGGCAGTTCTGGGAAATAATGGTGGCCACACAAAATATTGACACTTCAGGAACTTTCACTAAGGGGTGTACTCACTTTTGTTGCCGGTGGTTTAGACATTAATGGCTGTATATTGAGTTATTTTGAGGGAAGAATAAATTTACACTGTTATATAAGCTGCACACAGACTACTTTTCATTGTGTCAAAGTGTCATTTTGTCAGTGTTGTCCCATGAAAAGATATACTTAAATATCTGCAGAAATGTGAGGGGTGTACTCACTTTTGTGATACACTGTAACTGTATGTTACTGATTAATGCTTGATATATTATATTGTAGCAGGTTTGTATCTGTATGTGTTGTGTATTGTTCATACTACAGAACATTACTCTATATTATACTTTAATGTTTGTCATAATATGTTGTTAATTATTATATTATTGTGTTGTACAGTACATCATTCATGCATTATAACTGTATGTTACTGATTAGTTTGATATATTATATTGTAGTAGGTTTGTATTTGTATGTGTTGTGTATTGTTCATACTACAGTACATTACCGTGTTATACTTTAATGTTTGTTATAATATGTTGTTAATTATTATATAATTGTGTTGTACTTTGTTATGTATTGTTCATTGTGCATGTAAATCACTGTCTGTACATATATTATACATCATGTATACATATACACACTTTATTATGTACTACTCTTTATTGTTTAATAGTTATATCATGTTGTTGTTTGTTAGTTTGATGAAATATTTAAGTCGTTTTATTCATTGTATATGTTATGCTTGGTAGTTGTATATTCCATTATTTTGTGTTGTACTGTACATCATTCATGCAATATAACTGTGTTATTTTTTGCTGTTTGATATATTATATTGTAGTAGGTTTGTATTTGTATGTGTTGTGTATTGTTCATACTACAGAACATTACTGTATGTTATACTTTAATGTTTGTTATAATATGTTGTTAATTATTATATTATTGTGTTGTAGTTATGTATTGTTCAGTGTGCATGTAAATCACTGTCTGTACATATATTATACATCATGTATACATATACACACTTTATTATGTACTACTCTTTATTGTTTAATAGTTATATCATGTTGTTGTTGGTTAGTTTGTTGCATTTTTGTGTGTTTTGTAAGCTAGTTTAGATATTCAGTGTAAACCTGGTTCTCTTTTATATCATTTGAAGTTAGTCAGGCACTTTGGCGATGTTCTGGTATGTAAATAAACATGAAACCCGCCCATGTTGCAGTAAGAGTCCAGTAGAAGTGATATAAGGTAGATCAGGGTGTAAATACTTACATGCAGTGCAGTCAGTGAGTATCAGGAGTAAACAGACGAGGTGAAAGTGAATGGAAGGAAGAGCAGCAGCAGCAGCAGCCATGGTTCTTCACTACTGTACTCAGTTCGGATTGATCTCCTGTATTCAGGCTTCGTCTTTCAATTCCACATGCCGTAAACAGCTCCAGCTACCTGCCAAACTGTCCCCGTATGTCCCTAAGTGTGTAAAGTTCATGAGAAACACGGTGTGGTCCTGACAAAGCGATTCATTTAATCTAATCCTCTGAATAACACTAACACTGCCATTAAACCCACACGCGTTTGAGTCAGCGGACAGGAACGCTCGTTTCCGATGAAGCCCGATTACACAGATCCAAACTGCGCATGCGTCTGGGAATACTTCGGCTTTTCCCGTCCCGTTACCAATAAATCCCGCCCCTACGCTTTGACTGGATAGTAGTTCAGGAAATCTGGATGCTCATTGGATAGTTCATAAATCGCTCACAATACACAGTAATAACCTTACCAACGGTGGCGCAGCTTGTAGTGTGGGAGGCGCACAGCAAAACGACCCCTAAAGACTCGGGTTCGGTCTTGCAGGAGTTTGGTTTGTTCTCCATATCACTGTTGATGTATGGATGGATGGTTGTCCATCTTAATGCATGCTCAGTAATCCTCCTACACAATCCCCCAGATAAACTGATTCAACTTTGTGGGTGTGTGTCTGTGTTGTCCTGCACTGGATTGATGCCATGTTCAGGGTGGATTCCTGTCTTGCTTCCAGTAGTTCTGAGAGGAACTGAAAGCATGTGAGACATGGAGTGTGCTTGGTGATGCAATAAAAAGAGAATTTGGACGTTTGAAACCAAGTGCCCGAGGAAACTGCAAACTTCCTTCCTTTAACAGGAACAAAAAGTGTGGTCACTGCCAATCATGTCTGTCTGGAAAAAGTCAGCAGTAAATGCATTTAAATTTAAATAATTCATAAGAATTATTTTATGCCAACTGCCAAATAAAATTTTAGAATCTTGACAGGCCTTTAAACAAGTCAGTTTCAATCAAACCCTAAATTAATCAATTAATGATAAGATAAGATTCCTTTATTGCGGCACGGTGACTCAGTGGGTAGTAGCACTGTCGCCTCACAGCAAGAAGGTCCTGGGTTCGATCCCCAGGTGGGGCGGTCCGGGTCCTTTCTGTTCAGAGTTTGCATGTTCTCCCCATGTCCGCGTGGGTTTCCTCCCTCAGTCCAAAAACATGCCACAAGGCTAACTGGAAACACTGAATTGTCCTATAGATACCTAGCCACTAGATGCACAAACCAGTGCATTGTAGTGCCTGTCCCAAGCCCGGATAAAATAGGGAGAGTTGTGTCAGGAAGGGCATCCGGCGTAAAAATTCAAATCAATGCGGATCATGATCCGCCGAGAGCCGACCCCGCAACCGAACGGGACAGAGGAAGAAGAAGAAGATAAGATTCCTTTATTGATCTCCATGGGGGAAATTTGAGTGTTGCAGCAACTCCAGTACAGTGTAAGCACAGTAAAGAGGGGCGGCACGGTGGCTAAGTGGGTAGCACTGTCGCCTCACAGCAGAAAGGTCCTGGGTTCAATCCTCAGGTGGGGCGGTCCGGGTCCTTTCTGTGTGGAGTTTGCATGTTCTCCCCACGTCTGTGTGGGTTTCCTCCGGGTGCTCCGGTTTCCTCCCACAGTCCAAAGACATGCAAGTGAGGTGAATTGGAGATACTAAACTGTCCATGACTGTGTTTGATATAACCTTGTGAACTGATGAATCTTGTGTAATGAGTAACTACCGTTTTTGTCATGAATGTAACCAAAGTGTGTAAAACATGACGTTAAAATCCTAATAAACAAAACAAACACAGTAAATAGATTAAAATAAAAAAAAAGTAAAAACATATATATATATATATAATATTGACTATTAAATGCAATTACTTTAATACAGCAGTATGACAAATACAACTATGTAAGAAAACACAATTTATACTTTGTTTATTCATTAGGATTTTAACACCATGTTTTACACTTTGGTTACATTCATGACAGGAACGGTAGTTACTCATTACATTACACAAGATTCATCAGTTCACAAGGTTATATCAAACACAGTCATGGACAATTTTGTGTCTCCAGTTCACCTCACTTGCATGTCTTTGGACTGTGGGAGGAAACCGGAGAACCAGGAGGAAACCCACGCAGACATGGGGAGAACATGCAAACTCCACACAGAAAGGTCCCGGACAGCCCCACCTGGGGATCGAACTCAGGACCTTCTTGCTGTGAGGCAACAGTGCTACCCCTTTAGCCACCGTGCCACCCCAATCTATACTATACATGTATGTGGGTCATTCTATAATTTGGGGTACATTTCACATCTACAAAAAAGTACAAAAAAATTGTTCTCTCTCAATAGAACAATCAGTGGTTCAAATTAATATATTCCTTTAGTGTAACATATCCACTAGTTGCAAAGCTTAAACATAATTATTTTTTATTTTATTTAAAAGGGCAAGTAGATGTAGACTACTAGGTAACTTAGTTGACAGGTAACATAGTTGACAATTTCCCTATTTTGACCCATAACTTCAGTGGTAGACCTTGCCTGGCTGACCACATGTCATTTCTTGAACAGAATAATGTCTAATTTGAACATACATTTGAATTAAAATTATTAAACAAATTGTAACCATAACAATGTATGTAACATAGTTGACGGTCAATTAATATACTCATTGACAATGTTCTATTATAGATAAAATATTTAAAAAAATAAGAGGACATTCACCACAGTTTGTTCAATATGCCCTCCACAGAGAAAAATTATATCATGTAATGCTGGTCACATAGTTTTAGAACAAACCATTTTTGAGTTGCTGAGTGGAGTTCTGTTAGTAACATAGTTGACAGAACTTTTGCGGACAATAATAAATAAATATATTTAAATTATTTAAAAGAGATATTTAAAATATAAAATATTACTTTTCTTTAGTATTTAAACTATTGAAATAAATTTAAAAAAAAAGATGTTGATGCCCTTAATAATTTTATTCATTATTTTGAAACCAAGGCATCCTCAACTTAAAAAACAGACACAGCAAAAACTGTTCATTTAGGAACATCATGACAAATTTCAAGCTAAATGAAGCATAGGATGCACATAATGTTTTTGTGATATTACAACATGTTTTCCATTAATAGGTAAAATATGAAATTTTTAAAGAAAATTGTTAGAATAAATATCATTATTATCACTGGACATGGAATGTACCCCAAATTATAGAATGACTCATGTAATTATATACATATGTGTGTGTAGTATGAAATGTAGATGTGCAAAGGTTTCTCCTACCTTCCAAAATATTCAGAAGGTGGATTAGCTACTTTAAAATAAACCAATAGATGTGAGTTAGTGAATTAATTAATGAATGAGTGAGTAAACAATGTGATTTGTGCTGCAGTTAACTGGCGCCCTGTTTAGGCGCCATTCTTGCCTTGTACCCAGAGTTTTGGGGTAGTACTGGACGCACCGCGACCCATAACAGTTGGACGTGGTTAATTTAAATAAATAGACGAACGAATAAAATAATTTTATTTTGTCTCTAGATTTACAGAACTAATTTGCACTTCAGCGTCACCGTTGTTTAATGCAGGTAAATTATTTTGCCTCGGTCGGTTGCTAACTCAGCTCTGACCGTTCCGTGTGTCAACATCTCTGTGGGGCCATTTTGTAAGTATAATATGTTTATAAATCTTTTATACGTATCGTCATTAATATTGTAAGGCTTAGTGTTATGTATTACTTCACGCTAAACTACAGAGCTGTGAGTTTACTAGCTTATTCACCAAAAACAACTGAGCAGCTGTTAGCTTACGGTCGCCAATTTTGTAGTCCGTTTGGGTGAACTACATATCCCATGCAGCAACGTGAACGACGAATCAGACGTTGATTCCTTTTAATGATTCGACACATTAGTTCAATACACTAAAAGGATTCAAATCCTTACTGCGACTCCTTAATTGATTCACCAGAGAGTTTGATTTAAATTAACTTTCTATTTGATGGCGTGGTAGCAGCAATTTAAAGCATCCATTCCACCTTCTGACGTGTTTTGGGAGGTCATAGAAAACTAGAGTACATTGAGGTAATCTAGGTAGACACAAAGAACATGCTAAACTCCTCACAGTGACAGAAGGCAGTGTTTGAACCCAGGTCCTCAGGACCCTTTTGCTTTACGACACCCACTCCAACTGCTGCATCACCCGGGTGCTCCGGTTTCCTCCCACAGTCCAAAGACATGCACGTGAGGTGAATTGGAGATACAAAATTGTCCATGACTGTGTTCAATATAAACTTGAGAAGTGATGAACCTTGTGTAACGAGTAAGTACCGTGTGTCTGTCATGTACGTAACCAAAGAGTGTAAAACATGACGTTAAAATCCAAATAAAAACAAAAAAACAACAACCAAGTCATAAATTCATTGCTATTATCTGAACAGAGCTCGTCTGACAGGTGTTTGGGGTTCAAGTGGCAGCAGAGCAGCGCAGAGTTGGTGCCCGTGTGCATAGGCATCATGGGCTCTGGTGCTGAAGCTCTGGAGGAACGTGTGGAGAAGATGCTAAATGGAGAGGGGCTTGAGGTCACTGATCTTGACTTGATGACTGACCAGCTGCAGGCAGTGACACTGAGGAAAACTGTGTGCTATATTGTGAGTGCAGTCATTTTCAACGATAAGGTGAGTGTAGTTGCACCTGACCTCACGTCTGATCTTTTCTCTTAGAAAAACATTAAGGATTCAGTCACAGAAAAAGAGCAGTTGCAGACATCAGTGAGATTCCAAGCATGTGAACTCTTAAGTTTTACTTTCATGTGTGGTTGATGGGCTGTGACTGTGTGTTGTAGGGGGAGGTGCTGATGGTGCAGGAGGCCAAGCCGCAGTGTTACGGTCGCTGGTATCTTCCTGCAGGTCGTATGGAGGTGGGTGAGAGTATCCACGAAGCTCTGTGCAGGGAGGTAAAGGAGGAGGCAGGTCTAGACTGTGAGCCAATTACCATGCTGCTGGTGGAGGAACAGGGACAGCAGTGGATCCGCTTCACCTTCCTCGCCCAGGTCAAAGGTCTGAGCATTTAACACTATTAACATTTATAGCATATTAACATTTATAGCATATTAACAGTCATAGTAATTGCCCCCTTCCTGGTTGCCTTTACTAATGTATATATATATATATATATATATATAAATCAATCTCAGAATACATTTTATCTGACCATCCACCTATGCACCCGCCATGTAAAAATACCTGCCCACTCTTTGCAGTACTGCTTTAAACTGATACACTGCAAGATTAATGTAGATTACTTGTTTCAGGTCTCACCTTAGCACCTCTACCAGGTTGAAGTCAGGACTTTGAAGTCAGGCCACTCTAAGACTGTATTTTCACGTATTTAGAAGAAACATATGTATTATGAATCACTCATAAGCTGCATAACCTCATTACATCTCACCTTCAGCTCATGGACAAATAACCTCTCATACTTGTGAACAATTTTCTTATAGAGAGTAAAATGCATCAGTTTCCAAGACGTGCACACATTAAATGCTGTATGTTTTTTGGCATAAATCATGAGGCACCTTCCCACAGACATTACTTTTTATAAATTTCAGATCATTACTGATCTTGTTTCTCTTGTTAAGCTTTTTTCCCTTTGATATCCTTATATGAACTTTTAAGGGCGGCACGGTGGCTTAGTGGGTAGCACTGTCGCCTCACAACAAGAAGGTCCTGGGTTCAACCCCCAGGTGGGGCGGTCCGGGTCCTTTCTGTGCGGAGTTTGCATGTTCTCCGCGTGGGTTTCCTCCGGGTACTCCGGTTTCCTCCCACAGTCCAAAAACATGCCACCAGGTTAATTGGAAACACTGAATTGTCCTATAGATACCTAGCCACTAGATGCACTAGTGCATTGTAGTGCCGGTCCCAAGCCCGGATAAATTAGGGAGGGTTGTGTCAGGAAGGGCATCCGGCGTAAAAATTGTGCCAAATCAATGAGCGATCATGAGGATGACTCGCTGTGGCGACCCCTGAAAAAAGGGAAAAAGCCGAAAGAAGAAGAAGAAGAAGATCCTTATATGAACTTTTATTTTTTACCTGGTATCCTTTTCATTGTGAAGTCATGCATTTTGACCATAGCTAAAACTAGAGACTCTTTAAAACCTCTCGTTGAGCCATTAAAATAGCATGCCACCCACTCCTGGGTTTCAACAGTTTGGAGAAAATGGCTCACACTGTGTCTCAGTGTAGTCCTAGAGCTTTGGAAATGGCTTTTCAGACATACTACATTTATTGCATTTAGCAAGGTTAGGAGCCCAAAAGTTGTTGGGATTCAAACCAGTGACCTTCTGATCACTAGTCCAGTACTTTAACCAGTAAGCTCCCGCTGTCTTAACATATGTTTAACTTACATGAATTTCCTTAGTTTTTGCATAGGTGTCCTTGAGTGTTTTGAAAGGCACCATAAACAAAATGGATTATTATTATTATTATAGTGTTCCTGTAGAAACTCTAAGGTGACTGCTTGAATTTAAAGGTACCGTTCAGGATTTCTTCGGTGTTGGTGAACAGTATTTCTTCGGTGTTGGTGAACAGTATTTGCTTTTACTTGTTTGCAGTCTTATCTGCAATCATTCTTTCTTTCACTAGGTGGCAGCCTGAAGACGACTGCTGAAGCTGATGCTGAGTCTCTGCAGGCTCAGTGGTGGGATCGAGAAGCTCCTCTGTCCCTCCGTGGCCGGGACATTTTGTCTCTCATTGATGCTGGATTCAGGTATCGAGAGACGGTTCGATTTCCTGTTTGCCTGCCGGTCAACCTACCGTGCGCTGTGGTCTGTCAGAGACTGCTCCTCACCTTCATCAGTAACACTCACTCTGAACCTTCTAATGAGGAGAGTTTATGGCTGCTTTTAACCAATCACAGCACTGATAGTGAGACACACACTGATCTTCCTGTAGCTGTTTCAGAGAAAGCGTACCCAGTCACAGTGGCGACTTACAAACTTATCCGGGAGTGCTTTCCTTCATCCTGTAAGACACTAAACATGAATGTGCATGGAATTCTGGGAGTGCAGCATGATGGCAGAGTTCACGGGCAAACAGACGGCATTTGTTTCAATATGCTTGTGGCCCTGGATCATGCAGAGGATGAGGCGGTGCCTGGCAGTCCACCGCCACTGGAAAACAAGAGGTTTACATGGCAAGAAGTGACCAATCAGATCCTGAAAAGGAAGATACTGAGTAGGATAAAGGACAGGACACTACTCCCAATGAACAGCCTCTGAGACCTGGTTGTGATGAGGGTATCCTCATTTTTATTTCGTTTTTTCCCTCTCGACTCCACATCTATTAGCCGTTTAATGCCGTTGCCCTTCCTGATGCAACCCTTGTTGTTTTATCCGAGCCTGGGACCAGCACTGATAAATAATGCACCTCCCAATGACTATGCAGTTCAGCCATCTCTGGCCAGCTAAGACATAGCCAATCATGTCCGTGTAGACGCCCGACTGGCCGGTAACACTGCTCAAATTTGGCATAGTAAAAAACTCTAAGGTGACTGCTTGAATTTACAGGTACAGTTCAGGATTGGGCTGGTGAACACGGTTTGCTTTTACTTGTTGGCAGTCTTATCTGCCAACTTAATTATCTTTTAATTAACTAATGTAAAGGCAATTAGCAGTGGGCAGTTTTGCTATATGTATTGTTCCTTATTACCTCATTAGCTCTTAAGTTCTAATTGCAGCTTTGTTAGCGCCTACAGAGACATGATTGGCTATGTCTGAGGGTGGGAGGTACAGTCAAATACAAGGGATTTCTCATCGCTGCTGCAATTGTGGCCTCTGCTGGCTGAGCGTCTGCACAGAGATGGGAGATAATGGAGATCAGTGCTGACTTTCCATATGCAGTACTGATCCCTGTGTGAACCCGTCTTGCACAGATTAAATGTAATGGACCTTCATGAACCTGTATTTAGATGATGAATATTATCCAGTTTCATTTTAATACCTGTGTTCCTGTGATATTTGCACCAGTACAACATGCAAGAACCACAACAGCCTGTTGATGCACATGAGCCGTCTGTACTCAGTAATAGAGACTCAGAACATCTTTAATACTAATGATGGGGGTGTTGCATAGTAATAACAATAGATAACTAAAGTTGCAATAGATTAAAGACACCACACCTTCACTCTCACCTCCTGAAAGGAGAAAGGTCAGGAGGAGTCAAGACTACCAGACATTTAATGTTATGAAATATATATAAATATATGTAATCAGTATGTATACATACTCTATCACACTGAAAAGATGATGATGAATAAACAATACCATTTAGCATACTTCTTTTAAAACCACAATCTTAATAATAACATAACTGAAACATAGCATCGGTTCATCTCTCACAAATGTTCATTTTAAAAATGAATTTAAAATATTAATGAATCCAGTCTACCTTTAAAAATTATTCATTTCATTTTATCTTCTACCACCACTTCCTTCTGGTTAGAGTTGTAGTGGGTCCAGTTCCCCCAGAATCACTAGGCATAATGCAGTCACACACCCAGGACGAGACACAGCCAATCAAGTCTTCTAAAGATTGTGTAAGAGGCACTCGGGTGGTGCAGCGGTCTATCATGCTAGCCAACCATCACTGAGATCTGGGTTCAAATCTCAGCTGTGCTATAGGCCTGTCGGACGTCCACACAGACATGAAGTGTGTTAGGATCATAAGCCGAACACGTAAAAAGCAGAATAGCACTTTGGTGCTCTAGAACAGTCGACACACTGAATGTCATTCATTATCAGCATGAATTTGTTGTTTCATGCCTAATTAAGTTTAAGGCACTGGATGTTTTAACAGCTGTGATGTAGCAGTAGATTCAATAGAACTCGGTACTTTGTAAAGAAGGCTGTTAAAACGCTGCAGATGATTTTTACACATTTGCCGAAAGTGCCGCATGCCAGTGTATTGCACCCTGCAGACAGTCCCATCTTTGTGCAAACAGATGCGAGTTGAAGCTCTACAGACCCGGAGATTCAGTCCTGTCCTGTATAAGGCCCGCGAGTGGCTCCTGATCACCCAGAGGGAGTTTGACGAAAGCAATAGCTGCCAGCTCCTTACAGAACTCCTCCAACACTATTACTCCCTTTAAAAGTGTTGCATGATCCATCCTGGACAAAAATACAGAGGAGATTTCTTACTTTTTATAGGCTTTGTTACATACACACTACAGTCTGTGTTACGTCTACTATTATTTTCATTTCGTTCATTTTCACGTCGTCTGGTTTTACATAGCCTTGACATTGCACTGTTTTTCCATATAAATACTAAAGCAAATAAATTTAGGGCATTACACAGTCTCCTCCTCAAGGCCCATCAGCTGTTTTCTGACGTTGATAAGTCTCTGAGTGAAGTTTGGGATGTGCTGGATCCTCTGCATCAGCTCTCCAATCACCTACAGCGAAACACAAAGGTATATTAACATTAAAATAACAGCTCATTTTAGCAATTATAGTATAATAAATAATTTCCAGTAAAAATGTGGGAGCTTTATTACAAACTCTGTATTTAATACTATAATGTCTTGTGTTGCGCAACCCGAACACCCCAAAACAAACACTGTCTGACCAGCAATAGTTAAAGGAGCACATCAATAGAAGTATCCCTAATACATTCCTGTCCCCAGTGACTATAGAAGCTCAGATTTTGGACCATGTGAGTGTCTGTGCACAGACGTGAGAGAGAAGACTGACCCGGACAAGCGTCGAGAAAAGCGAGCGAGCACCAGGACTCAGGTTGATGTACGGGTCCAGCAGGTACTCATGAAGATGAGGGTGAGGAAAGACCGCCAGCTGTGATAGTACAGACGTCACCTGCAGGTTCAGCTCATACGGCTGGAACACACAGAAGTAAATGAGTGTGTTCCTCACAGTGATATACACGATATAAATCCTAGCATTGGAATTCACTAGCTGTCATGTGAGTGAAATGATACCTGTTCCAGTATTCGTGCTGTCCTGTCAAACAGCACTTTGAGAAAGTGTCCTTCATAGAAGTCTGTGCCAGGGGAAGTGACTTCAGTGGTTTTGGGGGTGTCCGGCCAGCCCCAGTCTGCTGACACAGCTGAACACTCTTTCAGCTGTATAGAGCGCAAGAGCACTTTTATAACATTAATTAAAGTTTGAAAAAAGCAAAGTTACTTCAAATCAAATTAGTAAATTCAAACACAATCAAGATTTGTGTTTTAAAGTCACATAAAAATAAAGGGGGAAGAAGCACCTGAATCTAAACAGAGTAAACCGATGAAGGCTAATCCAAATAAAATTTGTTTTAAATCAAATTTTACAGATTTTCAGACTTTACGCAACCCTCCTTATTTTATCCGGGCTTTGGACCAGCACACTGACAATCGCACCTCCCGACAGGCTGTTCGGCCACACCCCCACTCAAACAAAGCCAATCATATCTGTGTAGGAGCCTGGCCAGACGAGAGCACCACTGAGATTCGAACCTGGTCTCATCGGTTCAGGAGGGTCCTGGTTAGGGTCGCGGTGGCTCCGGCTTCCCCAGAATCACTGGGTGCAATGCAGTAACACACCCTGGACAGGATGCCAATACATCATGAGGCCTCAGCCCCCACCCCCCAAACATAGTCAATCATATGTGTATGTAAACGCCCAACCGGCCAATAACACTGTTAGGGATTCAAACCCTGAATCCCAGCGGTAGAGGGTTAGCGTAATTTACTGCTGCACCCCCTGAAGGCTACTACCCCCCTGAAACTAATTATAAGTAGTACTTTTTATTCTTCATGTTACGCTCTACTGGATGGGTGGGAGGTTGGATGGCATTTTATGGGGGGTTCACTTAATGAATCTTGCCTAGGATGCGAAATGTGCTAGAGCTGGTTGTGCCAGACATTGTTTGTTCACATTGCTGCCCTTTCAGTAAATATGCAAAGAAATCCATTGTTACATAGCAACTGTAAGTGACTTACCGATTTCAGTGCATCATGGACATATGTGTCATATCCTGCTCCCTGCACGTGCTGAGATGTTTTTGCCTCTTGAGGTACCAAGCAAAGAAAGCTATAAAAAGCAGATGATCATTAAATCTGTTGTGAATCTGAGGTGTCAGCAGCATTTAAAAAAAACTGTAAAACCAACACAATGGCCAATCAAGGCAGTGTTTGCTTCACCTGTTAACAGTTTCACCAATCTGCATGTGTGTACTGGACTTCCTCTCCTCTCTGGACAGAGACAGCAAAGACTCAGTGCCACTGAACTCACAGTCTGGGAAGAAGGGGTCCTCCTCCAGCTCCCTGAGACAGACCAGGAACACACAACATAAATGAAAATGTATAGTGGCTTTATTTCTGTTCTATAAGAATATTTCTTTTCTTCTCACTGGGACTCCTCCAGGAACTCAGGATCTGCTGCTGGTCTCTCATCCCCACACCCTGAACCTGGTAACCTATAGGAGCGGCTCTCCAGGTTCCGTAGCACCAGATTGGTTAGGATGTGTCTGTCTGGCTTCCTCAGGAGCTCCTCAAATAGCCGCAGAGCCGTTATGCTGATCTACAGATAAAAACAATAAAGAATTGTTGTATAAACACCTTACAGGAGGCAGAAGACCATACACGTAACCAATCCCACAGCAAGCAGAATCAGAATATTACAGTAAGAGCACCTCATCTGAGATGTGGTCGCAGCGCTCGATGAGATGGTAGCGCAGAACATGTGTGTGCGAAGGTATGATTGTCCTCTGCTCATGGTGGGTGTCGCTGCCCAGCATGAAGTGCACCAGCTCGTGCATCAGGAGTGCAGAGTTTATGTGACGCACACAGCAGGACAGCAGAGCGGTGTGAACCAGAACTCCAACCTCTGACCTGCATTGCCACAGAGAAAGAGGATAAAAGAAAGATGTTTTCACTTATTCTGCGTTGTGAGGAACTGTTTTAGTAACAAGTCAAAAAAGCCAATAGTTTAAGCACCCTATTGATCAATGGAAGAGGTAGCACCCTCACGTCTTTATAGGCTTGGTTAAGGATTAGAAATGACAGAAACTACATTTATTAGTGATGTCTAAGTAGATACAGCTACTTCACTGTAGAGGTCTAGAACTTTCTTTAGTTGGACCTGGTTAGTTAGTAAACTTAGCAGTAGATCCAAATTGGGAAAGATTTTTACTGCCACCCCCTGACATTTGACAGACACTAGGTGTTTCCATGCTGTATGTAGGTGCCAATTCATCCTGCAATGACAGTAAGACAGTAATTACATGGTAGTGTGTGTTGTACAGGAAGTAGTGTTCAGTGCAGGTACAGCAGTGTTGCTGGGATCGTCAAAGTTTGATTGTTTAGGTGGGCATGAGTGGCTTAGAGGTCTAATGAGCTAGCCCATCCTGCTGAGATCTACTTTCAAGCGCTCATCTTAAATCCCAGATGGTAATATTGACCTAGCCGGGCATCCAAACAGGCACGATTGGCTAAGGGAGATCAACTGGGCTTCATATGTGGCACTGTACAGTTGTGACCTCTGCTGTCTGGTTGAGGCACCTGTACTAGCAGTGGGGTAGGTGTAGGATTTACAGCATCTTCCTCCATATGAGCTACACCTCCCTGTAAGATTTTGCTACTGGCAAATAAAAAATTGCAGTCACTGCATATCAGCGGGGGTGTGTGAAAGCCTCAGCTCTCTGTGGCCAGCGCAGGGGTGGTACAAAATTGCATTAGGGGAATTGGCAATGATCAGATTTGGAGGAACAATGGAGAAATGTTGATACAATAATGCCAGAACACACACGGCCATTTCATTATCCGGTTAGTGTCAGTGCACAAATAGCATCTGGTCAGTGGGGCTCCTATAGAGGTCACTTTCCATTGCTGGATGTGGTAAAGCTAAGGGACAAGGTGTACAGAGCAACAGATGGGCCACATTCAGTAATTGGACACCCAAAAAGTGCATAAAAAGAGCAATACATCTACATACAATATTGGTGAACCTAATAGTCTCTGGTGAGATGATCCAACTTTTGTCTTACTAAATTAATCATCAGAATAATCTTCTATTTTAAATATCTACTGCAGCAATAACTGATGAACTGTTTTAAGTTTTATATTAATTGGACAATGCAATTTGACCAGGGGGCTTCAGCTTTTCCACAGAATTGTGTTTACTTGACGCACATCTGTAGCAGCTGAGGCTGGACGACTCCGGTAAGCCACTGCTGATGAAGAGCTTTGGCGAGTTTAACAGCGAGTACCTGCACAGAAAGAGTCCGAATAAAGTACTGCACTCCAGATGGTGTATTATGTGCCATGATGTGACAATCAGCCCTTTTGGTGTTTTACCTTTGGTGCTTCGTTAACGAGCTGGTCACAGAAGTCGAGCCAGCAGAAGAACCTGTCTACATGCTCCTGAGCGGGAAACGCCTGGCTCTCCTCTGCACAGCCCGATGACAAGTGAGTCCTGCCAAAACAAGCTTGCTTATACATACTGTTGGAGAATAATACAAAGTTAAAGTACATTTGAAATTCATCACCTGTGTTATCCACTAGAGGCTGAAGGAATGAATAAATGAATGAATGATTTCTTTTGGCTGCTGCCGTTCGCGGCCGCCACAGCAGATCAATCGCCTGCATACTTGATTTGGAACAGTTATTATGATGAATGCCATTCCCGAAACAACCCTGCTATTTTCCCGTGCTTAAAAGAGGCATTAAGGGTGCACTGATGTGCCCCACTCCTCCACACCCCCAAAAATAGCTAGGTTCCATAATACCTTGCGACTTATGTATTTGTGAGCCCAGCCCAGAATTCGAACCCCCCGGAGACGGAATAGTGCACAAACTGATTTTATTTTTAAGTTCTATTTGCGTTTATGTTTTGGGGAGCTAAAATAAACTAAGATAAAATAAACTCTTGTCACCATACCTCCACTGTTTGGTGCAATAGCTGTGCAGATCCTCTGGGTGGAGTGTGGTGGGAATAGAGATGTAGAGTTCACACACTCTCTGAGCCAGCAGGTCACACAGTGGCGTTTCTTCTGCCAGCAGCTTAGAAATGTCCTCCTGAGGAATGTTCATCAGCAACACCATACTCTCCATCGCCCTCAGCGCTACACGACTTTTCTGCAACATAACACATGGGGTCTTGAGGTCTTATGCTTGCAGGGGACATGTCATGTCAGTTCCGGGATTTTCTGTGACTGAATGACAAAAAACTTTTACTTATAAGTTCGTGGTGGGTTTTCTGAAAATATGACCAAAATTGCTGGGTCAGAAATATACATACAGCCAATTACATCAATAATATAATGGTATAGAAAGCCCTATAATGGCATGACCTCTTTAATAATTGGCAGTAAGTATAATTTCAGACACCAGGTTCCTTGTGTTCTTAATAGCGCTAGTTTGACCTCACCCAACAAAACGATATCAAACAGTAGTTGGAAAGGAAACCCAAAGTGTTACCCTATGCTGAGAGAAAATGTGTCTGAATTAACAGATGTAATTCAAACACTAAAATGCTGTACATCAGAAGCTACTAAAACATTAATGACGCTGTTTACAGTCAAGCAAGCATTCATTATTATTAGCTTTAAGACTATCAGCTTAGAGACTATCAGCTTAAAGAATGAAATAAGCACTGTGCCACCCATGTCCCAGAAGATTTAGCAGCAAATAATTGGCAGATAGGCGTTCGATGGTGCAGCGGTCTACGCTAGCCAACCACCGCTGAGAACTGGGTTTGTATCTCAGCTGTGCTATCGACTGGCCAGGTGCCTGTACAGAGATGGTGAACAATAGAGAGCAGTGCATGCTCTCAGTGTGAAATCGTCACTGCCGGCAGGTGAAAAAAAGCTGGCAACTGCACATGTGGTACGGCCCTTTTTGATCAAGGTCACGATATGCAGCAGTGGAGGAATGATGCAACTTCGTAAACTTGGTAATTGGATACGACCATATTGGGATAAAAGGGTAAAATGCATTAATACAATATTAAAAAAAGAAAAACATGAAGTCTGGCCACAAGACATTAGGACCTTTCTAACACGACAACTCCATCTGGCCTCACAACAAATCAGAAACTCACCTGACTTTTTCCAAGCTGGACGAGGAGCTGGATGAGGCCTGTGCCTGGCTGACATGAGCTCTGTGACACAATGGGGCTAGACAGAGAGGATGAGCCCTCCAGACTGGCTGCTCCAATGGCTTCTTCTTCCACACTGTCTTCCGAGGCAGAGCTGGATTTCTGCACTTGACATTCTTTGGTAATCTATGATATAGAAATTGTGAATGAATTCACAGTCATTAACATATTAATATATGTTGCTTTCTAAAATCTGCAATAATTCGCACACCTCTAGGATGTAGTTCAGGACGTATGGGTCTTTCTTCACTCGAGAACAAACGGAAAAGAGAAACTGAGACTCCTCTTTCTCTGTTTGGGAGTCGGGGAGTCCACACAGACGAATCAGTTTCTGTAGTGAGAGAACGTTAAAGAAATAAAACATCAGAAAACATCAGAATGGCTGTAACACCCACACGAAGCACTGTAATACATGAGTGTAATACATTTGATCCTAATTTAAAGGTTGACAAATAATTAGTCACAAAGACCTACACATTTTATTTTGAATACCCCTTGATGCTGTATCTGCACCCACACAAGCACTTCTCACCTGCACAGGTCGATACACATTAATCATATGAAGCATGGGCTTCTGTATCTGTGCTAGGAGCTTGGAGAAAAACAGCAAGACCTGCTGGCTCATTCCAGGAGGATACTGTACAAAAATAGAAGATCAGCAGGTCACTGTGGTGAGCAGACACTCGTCGGGTCTACATCATTTGACGTATACAAACACTATATGGCCAAAAGTATTTGGACACCTGACTACGAGCTTATTGGACATCCCATTTCAAAAACAAATGGTTCTAAAATAGAGTGACCTCTGTGATCTTTTCAGCTATAATAACAGCCACTATTCTGAAAAGGCTTCTTACAAGATTTTGAAGAATGTCTGTGGGAATTTATGCCCATTGAGACTTTCTTGATTAACATCAGTGCCCAGCCATACAAAATCTCTTTTGAATCAATTTAAGTTCCGAAATTGTTCAGTGGGGCTAATGTCAGGGCTTTGTGCAGGCCACTGGAGTTTCCTTACACCAAGCTTTTCTACATGTCATGCTGGAACAGGAAACAGCCTTCCTTAAACTGTTGCTGCGAAGTTGGCTGCATATAATTGTTTTATAATGTATTTTTACATCGGTTAGCAATTGGTGTGGCGGTAACACATTAATTCAATAAGCTGAAGGAGTGTCCCAATACTTTTTGTCCATATAGTGTATACAAGTGTGTAGGTCTTTGCCTGTGCTTTTCCCAGTGTGCAGAGCGTCTCCAGCAGTTTGTGTTGAATAAGGTACTCCATGCAGGGCCCAGTCTCCTCAACGTCTTGCTGCCTCTCCTCATACACCAGAATATCCAGCATCTGCTTCAGCCTCCAGGGGATGTCTGTCTGCTTCACCGGCCGTGTTTCATCTATACAGCAAAGTGGAATCCAATGATATAGATGCATTATAGTACACACACGCTGGATTCATGGATATAAACAAGATTAAGAATTTCCAGGGAGCTGGTCACTTTAAATATACACATAACATTTAAAAGTGATTTTGTTAAAAAGTTTAGCTCAGAACATAAACTTCATATTACTTGAATTTAAATCTAGCTGCTTGCACCACACCCAATCTGACCAAGAAGAGCGGCAGATCATGTAATGCCCCTAACCCTCACGGCTCAAGAGGCAGCACAGAATGGCTGACCCTGCGCTCAGACCCCAGCTTGCAATCAAGCAGTGATTTGAGGGAAAAAAGTATTTAATTGTATTTACATCCAATATGACAAATAAATGCACTCTGTTCTATTCTAATTAAAGTGCACATACTTTATCCATATGATGTATTTATTAACATCCATGTGTTTGTGCTGTCTTGAGCATTACCTGTAGTTTCTATGTAATAGTTGGTTATTCCTTTCCAGTGATCAACAAATGAGTCTAGCAGATTGACTGATGGCTCCCTCTGAAACAGACAAATTCAGTATGTACCAGAACAAAGATTAGAGTAGGGAGCTGGAGAAAATGGCAAAAATATTTCATATTATGTAAAAGACCATTTCACTTAGTTTGCTGATTCTCATCACCATCATCAACAGAACAAATTAAGTCATATGAGGGAAATACCTTTCACTGTTATATTTTAGTATATACGTGTATATATATATACATATAAACATATAATTCAACAAGCAGCAGAAAAAATAAACAAATGTGTCAATATCAGATGTTACCTAGGGATCCATTAATTCAATAATTATCGCTAATATTCCAACCTAAAGCATTTTGCGGTAATACTGTCTGATGGAACAATGACAACAAAGAAACCAACAACCTTTACACATGCACTGCAGCCATAAAAACTTTTGACATTTGGCAGAAAGAAACTTTAGGGAGGTATGATTTTTTTTTTGCTTTAAATGTTTAATTGCAATATTTTATTATTTTGCTGAAAATGAAAATGCATCCACAGTGCGCTCATATAAATAAGGTCAGTCAAACTGCACATGTAAGACTAAGCCAAAAGCATTGCGACTCAGTAACAATATCAAAGATTTGTCACTTTGAGCCATTTATCAGCCCCTTCACATCCCAAGATTATTAACAATTGTTCCTAAGTATAAAATATAAATCCAACCAATTTTGCTTATTGTATGGATAAAGTAAAAATAGGTCAGGGTCACAAAATCGAATAATAAGTGTAAGAAATGTACATGTGTATGTGTAATAAAGAACACAAAACACACACATTGCATTAAAGAATAACATTTAAAGAAGTGTTTTGGATAGGGACGTTTGTGTTCCAATCATTCAGCCAGAGACAAAATAGCAGAAATCCAAAGATTGTCATGACATGCAGGTACTGTATAGGATTTACTGTAGAAGTCACTGTGTTTTACATTGCATGACCAGGGAGCAAAAATGTGTCTTTTTGTTAAAGAAATATTTCAGGAAAAACAGCAAGTGTTTGTACAAAGTTCAGACTTGCAGGACTTGATGAAACCTGCAGGAATGTCCTTCAGATCCTCTCCTACAGATCCTGGTAAAGATTACTACAATCTACTGTTTCCACAGAGCAGAAGAAACCAAAACAATCCTCCAAAACAAAACACCACATTACACCTAAATACTATATAATATATTATATTTACTCAATCAGGTCAAAGTCTTTTAGTTATTTGGAATTTATGTTGTTGAGTAGTTAGTTATCAATGTAAACAACCATTTTAAGACAAACTTTTTAGAACTTTACGTGAACAGGCAGTTTCTTTTTTGCTCATTTTCTGCACTTTACAAATAATTAAGCACTTTTATTAAACATGTCCAGTGTTGTTTACAAAGTTACTTGTGTGCTCGCTAATTAGCAACATAGCTCCCTTCCAAACTCATGAAAGTTAAAGTTTACTCACCGTTTCCAGAGCCTGCTGGAACAGAGTAGTCAATTTATTAAACATGTCCATTATAAAATGTCTTCTTAATAAATCTACTCACTTTAATTTAACATTAATTTCCACATTATAATGCTGTATGTAGCTAAGCTCAGCTGAGCTCAGCCCAGCACAGCTAGTCTGTTTGGATCCATTTCTGTTACACGTCAGTTCGCGTTACCGTGTGTCGAATGCCGCCATACTGACTACTTTAATTCACTATATAGGGTACAAAATAACAGCTTGCACAGCCAATCTAGTGCACTTCAAGTACTCCAGAGAGTAATTTGGTATTTACATTATTTATCTACCTAGTCAGGTAAGGGGCGTCGGATAAAGTTACAGGAGATAAAAAAAAGTTTTGTTTAATTAAAATTAAATATGAATAGAATAGTATAAAATTTAAAAAATATATAAAATATAACATAGCTAATATATTTATATTATATACATACTTTCAATACATTAAACTTTATGATTTAGATGTTAAATTAAATATTGCAGTTATTAGTATTATTTAGATTTATTTCACACAGAAACGTTTATGATGATAAATAAATATTAATACATATATATTTATTTGCAAAGTAAAAAAAATAAATAAATAACAACTGAAAGTGGTCAATTATTATTATGATGATGATTATTATTATTATTATGATTATGATTATGATTATGATTATGATTATTATTATTATGATTATTATTATTATTATACTATAATAGACTAGTATTAGACTAGTTGCTGGTTCAAGTCCCATTTCGGCCTTTTGACTTGGTGCGTATAAATATGAACAAATCAGTACATTAAATCATTCAGTGATTTGTACATGGTTGCTGAAATATCCAGGTGGATTATTTCACCAAGGGGCTCATCTTACCTCAGTTTACCATAAATAGAAACAGATAGATATGCTCTACCTCATGCTCCTGTTTCCTGACAGAAACCTTTTTTTTTCTTTCATTGCTCAGCTCATAAAATAGCTTAAAAACAAACACACATGAAAGTTGAACTAGTCAATTTAACCTGCTCTTATTTGTGAGTAAATGAATGATTGAATGAGTGAGTGAATGTTGTTCTTTAAAGGATTAAAACCACTGTGATCCAGGGTTCGAATCCCGACTGTTGTTATCTGCCGGTCAGTTGTCTACCTGTTCATAAAGTACAGGGTGTGTAACTGCATTGCACCCAGAGACTATGGTAAACTGGATCCATCAGAAATCTTACTATAATAAAAGCAGTGGTAAACCATGAAAACAAAATGAAAACATTATTTTATTATTATTATTCTATTGCTACTGTTGTTGTAAATGTAATTGTTACTGTTGAACCCGACCATGCTGTTCCTCTCTTTCTGTAAAAATTCGAGCTCAGTAAGCCTTGGTGCAACAGTGTTCTAAAAATAACCTTGACCATTCAGCCTTAGTCTGGGCTGAAGCCCAGCACACCTCCTTCATACGTCTTACTGAATTCCTACACACACACAGGCAAACACACATACTGAAACACTGAAACAGAGACACATATTTACACAATTAAAAAAAAAATACACACACAATGAAACACAAATACACACGAAAAAACACACAAACATATACACTCACAAACACACAAACAGAAATACAAAGACACATGCTGAAACACAAATACACAAACAGAAATTAACACACAAACACTTACTGTACATACACACACCCACAGAGAAAAACACACCCACAAATAGAAACACAATGCACACACAAACAGAAACACACACACCTTTTAAAATTAATGAGCTGTAATAGAAATTAGTAACCAACAACCAGCTAACTAGCTGTGGGTTGCTGTAAAACTGCTTGATATTTTTTTCTTTGCATAACAGATGCTTGTCTGGAAAGGCGAGGGCTAACACTTGCTAGAAGCTAGACGCATGAAACCAAATCACTGTCCACTCTCAGACATTGTGATTCAGCTAAATATGCTTGAAGGGGAGTTCTAACTTCATTTTTCTGTGCATATGAGTTAACAGATGCACCATCCATTATTACTGCTCACACAAAAGCCTCTGTCTGTCTGTATTATAATAGCATTTTTTATTTAATTTATCTGTTACTCTACCCTTTTGTTTCTCTACATTATCATATTGCTGTGTATATTACTTACTTATGTCCTGTCACTTAATCTCTTTCACCCACCCCAGGGATAAGCTTTACAGAATCCTCTTTCCATGATCAACTCTGTTGCTGCAGCTTTTAAGAGAATGCTTTCGTCATAAATGAGAGCACAGCTTTTAGGATTTTACCCACGGTAAGCTTTAGTCTTACATCATTTCTTTTACAATATCAAATTTTATTAAACAGACCTAAAATCAAAACCAAAGTCGTGCTCACATCCACATTACCTATTACAGACAAAATCATTATTTCATTTAAATGGACTGACGACACAAGGCAGACTACTGTTTTTGCTGAAATGCAAATGCTTCCATGAATTGTGTGCATCCTATATACAGATAGATCAATTAAGAAAAAAACCCTCTGTGAGTCGGTGTAGATACCTGGTCGAGCAATAGCAGAGCATTATACTGCTGCACCACCTGAGCGCTCCTTCATAGTCATTTTAATATTTCCCCAGGATCAATGACAGCTTGCATAGAACAGATTATAGTAAGATTTATTTGTATCATGTAGTTCAAGCAAAAATGGTTCTCTCCTCATTTATTGAAGGGTTTTACTATCATCTGTCTCATACTGAATTGTGACTATATGAATGATACAAATATTTCAGAAAATAATAAATGGTTAATAAGAAAATGCTCATTAAACACTTGTGGTCTGTTATTCTGACCAAAGAAAAACCTGTTTTTGATTTGAAGGCAATATTATTACTGTATGAACTGCCTCTAAAAAAAGCCTATTTGGTTTCCCTAGAAACAATTCATCTCCATACATGTGTTTTCTGAACAGTACAGCAGCAAGTAATGTGGTCTCGCAGAGCTCTCAGGTTCATGAGTTTGATCCTTACCACACGTCACTGTCTGAAGAATTGCAACCCAAATTAGGATGAAGCAGAATACTGAATACAAAAATTTTGTTTTGTTTGATGTGCTTTTTTTTAAAATAAGGTGCCAATCCACTGCCAGGTCTCAAACACTGTTATCTCCCTCAATTACACATAGAGGCAGAATTGGAGGAAGACTGGTGACCGGAGTAGACCATACTAAATGGCAGTGATTGAAAGTTAGAACCCATGTACCCAGTACTTACACTGCTGAGACACTGGAACGTCTTTGTGCCACAAAGCCACCTGAAAATGCATGATGTTGTTTGTTGTTGTTTTGACAATAATATCATTCGTTCTTTCATTTCTACCAATCACTTAATTTTGGTCAGGGTTTACTTTGGGTCCGACGTCACTCACAAATTCTAGGCTTAAAGCAGCTCTAGAAAGGGTGTCAGTCAATTCCAGAACAATCCATACATAATCATCCATAACTAGGCATTTATACACTAATGAGCAAAAGCATTAAGACCATCCCCACTTGGCAATGCCTATGTCATAGTAAAGGATTAATTAATTGTTGGACTGATGGCAGTTACTCATAGCTCACATGTTGAATGTAGCAGATATGATCAGCATAAAGACCTGAGGGACTTTGATAGCGGCCTAATTGTTAAGGTCAAACGAATGAACTGAACCTTTATGAGCTGCAGCCAGAGGGGCATAAGTAAGATCAGGCACTGATGTTCGGTTATGGCCTACAGAGCCATTTAAATTAAATTAATTTTCAATAAAGGTATTGGATGTCCAATTATAGCATATTTAATTTCATGCATCATTCTGTAGTTAAAGGGGTGTCTACAGAGATCAAGTCAAGTTGTGTAGTTTACTATACGGCATACTACTCCATTTTTGAGAACTCATCCTGGGCCACACATGGGCTATCTCTGATTAAGATGACACCTTTTATTAACTGTCCGTATTCCCTTCTGATCAAGGCTGCAAGCCTTAATTCATTTGCTTTAGTGAATATTGCATGAAAACTGCACATAATGCAGTGTCTTCACCATCTGGACTTCCAAATGATAGTTCTTATATCCTGTAGATACTGTAGATCTGTGTAGGTACATGCACTCGAGACTAATAACAGCATGTGACTTCTCTAGCTATGTATAGTCGTAGTGCATGCTGATTGGTGCAGAGCTAGTAGAGCTAGGTATGACATGTCCTGCCCTGCGCCAACCTACTGCCCTTTATTTCTGCACTAATGAGCAGAACACTTTATCCAATTGAACACCAGTTCTGTCTCACTCACTCACTCACTCACTGTCTCCCAGCTGAATGCCCATCACCAATTAAACTTTCCCTTCACCGCTCTTGAGACCTCGCTGCCTCTAGCTTTTCCAGCACAATCCTCCTGGTGAACCTCGTGAAAAAACCCAGAGTGCATAATCTCTAAAAATAACCATCCTGTTTTATTCCATTCCTGTCTGTACACGTTCTGCTCCTGTAACAGATAGGCTTCTGAAGTCCTGTGTTCTTTAAAAAAGACCGTGTTTGGCTTGTAATGTAATTGACAGCAGGCTGGTAGTCTTCTCATTAAAATGCTTAGTAACTAAAGCGAGGTTAATCATGTCCTTGACTGTAACTCATTAAAGAAGACAGGATGTGCACTCACAGCTACATTACCAGAGCCTTTATTCTTTTGTTCACATTGCATAAAAACGTTAAAACTCAGTCTTACAATTTAATACTTTCTGCAACTGTCTAACATGTCTAATGTCAAACAAAATAAACTTTCTACATTTTCTAATTTTATGTTATAGGCTGGCAGCTTTTTGTTTTAATTAGCATTTCGCACACCGTGACAACTTTGTTGTACTTGTTTGAGATTTGAATAATAACTGTGAGAAGAAATGATTTTTCAAATGTGCAATGCGAGATGGCATTTTCATTTGCTCCACTGAGGCTGTATTGATTATTGGTTTGTAATAAGCTGTAGAGAATCCATTAAACGCAATCAATGACACTTCCTGTGCTGTGACCAAGAAGGACCTTCTTTCTCATAATGTCTTGTCCAATAGTGTTAATGGGTCCAGTTAGAACAGCTCTACTGATTAATATGCAAATGGACACATTTGGCTTGTTTTAGCAGCAGAAAATGCCAGAGCAATGGCAAAGTTAAATAAACATATTTTTATTTTAAAGATAAAGAAAGAGAGAGAAAGAAAACTAGACTGATGCCAGTTTTGTTATTTGTGCCAGTAGTGCTTCTGAAGCATTTAGAAACTATACTGTAAAATGGTGTATATTCTTTCTATTTCCAGTCTCCAGTTTCCATTCTTTCCATTTCCAGTTTGTGTGCAGTTCAGTCACTGCAGTATTTTGGTTAGTTGCCTCTTGTTGCTTTGAAATCTGCCTTAACAAAGTAGTTTGAGCTCTTAACTCATACATGTTAGTTATTATATTTATATTTAAGTTTGATAATTCATTCATTCATTTTCACTAACTGATTCATCCTGGTCAGGGTTGTGGTGGGTTCTGTATACCTAGGGTCGATTAAGAGTTGTTTTGGAGGATAAAAAAACCGAGACAGACAAAGGGAAAATATGCAAAACTCCTTACAGACAGCAACCTGAGGTTCTCATGACCATGGCTGGATTACTGACCGGGCCAGTGGGGCCAGCGCCCAGGGGCCCTTGAGGTCAGGGGGCCCCGGCCCAAAACATTATGCGATGCCTATCAACATTTATGATACAATATATTTTTATTTCCGAGGGCCCTCCATTTTAAGGATCCTCTGACTATTAGGGACTTTGACCCCATGGCCTCTTGGGGGCCCTAGCCATGCTTTTGGGGCCCCTAGCCATGCTTTTGTACGGTCCTGGCGAGCTTCTGGCCCTCTGTTCTCCCTGTAATACTAAAAACCACTTATGTTCTCTGGGTCACTTTGAAAATCTTGACCCCTAACAGTAATCTTTTTTTTTACTTCGAGCTAGGAGGACGGGGACAGTGCCATACGGTGCGTCTCGTAGAGGAGAGCCTCCTGTACGGTCCGGGCGAGCTTCTGGCCTTTTGTTCGCGCTGTAACCCTATAAAACCACTTATGTTCTTTGGGACACTTTGAAAATCTTGACCCCTAACAGTAATCTTTTTTTTTTACTTCGAGCTAGGAGGACGGGGTCAGTGCCATACGGTGCGTCTCGTAGAGGAGAGCCTCCTGTACGGTCCTGGCGAGCTTCTGGCTTTTTGTTCGCGCTGTAACCTTAAAAAACCACTTATGTTATCCGGGTCACTTAAAAAATCTTGACCCCTAACAGTTAC
Source organism: Trichomycterus rosablanca (assembly GCF_030014385.1). NCBI lineage: Eukaryota > Metazoa > Chordata > Actinopteri > Siluriformes > Trichomycteridae > Trichomycterus > Trichomycterus rosablanca. The sequence goes on from NC_085994.1 coordinate 37,273,075, forward strand.
GTCTTAAAACTTCGAGCTAGGAGGACGGGGACAGTGCCATACGGTGCGTCTCGTAGAGGAGAGCCCCCTGTGCGGTCTGGGCGAGCTTCTGGCCTTTTGTTCGCGCTGTAACCCTATAAAACCACTTATGTTCTTCGGGACACTTTGAAAATCTTGACCCCTAACAGTAATCTTTTTTTTTTTACTTCGAGCTAGGAGGACGGGGACAGTGCCATACGGTGCGTCTCGTAGAGGAGAGCCTCCTGTACGGTCCTGGCGAGCTTCTGGCCCTCTGTTCTCCCTGTAATACTAAAAACCACTTATGTTCTCTGGGTCACTTTGAAAATCTTGACCCCTAACAGTAATCTTTTTTTTTACTTCGAGCTAGGAGGACGGGGACAGTGCCATACGGTGCGTCTCGTAGAGGAGAGCCTCCTGTACGGTCCGGGCGAGCTTCTGGCCTTTTGTTCGCGCTGTAACCCTAAAAAACCACTTATGTTCTTTGGGACACTTTGAAAATCTTGACCCCTAACAGTAATCTTTTTTTTTTACTTCGAGCTAGGAGGACGGGGACAGTGCCATACGGTGCGTCTCGTAGAGGAGAGCCTCCTGTACGGTCCTGGCGAGCTTCTGGCTTTTTGTTCGCGCTGTAACCTTAAAAAACCACTTATGTTATCCGGGTCACTTAAAAAATCTTGACCCCTAACAGTTACGTCTTAAAACTTCGAGCTAGGAGGACGGGGACAGTGCCATACGGTGCGTCTCGTAGAGGAGAGCCCCCTGTGCGGTCTGGGCGAGCTTCTGGCCTTTTGTTCGCGCTGTAACCCTATAAAACCACTTATGTTCTTCGGGACACTTTGAAAATCTTGACCCCTAACAGTAATCTTTTTTTTTTTACTTCGAGCTAGGAGGACGGGGACAGTGCCATACGGTGCGTCTCGTAGAGGAGAGCCTCCTGTACGGTCCTGGCGAGCTTCTGGCCCTCTGTTCTCCCTGTAAGCCTAAAAAACCACTTATGTTCTCCGGGTCACTTTGAAAATCTTGACCCCTAACAGTTACTTCTTAAAACTTCGAGCTAGGAGGACGGGGACAGTGCCATACGGTGCGTCTCGTAGAGGAGAGCCCCCTGTGCGGTCTGGGCGAGCTTCTGGCCTTTTGTTCTCCCTGTAACCCTAAAAAACCACTTATGTTCTCCGGGTCACTTTGAAAATCTTGACCCCTAACAGTAATCTTTTTTGTTACTTCGAGCTAGGAGGACGAGGACAGTGCCACACGGTGCGTCTCGTGGAGGAGAGCCTCCTGTACGGTCCTGGCGAGCTTCTGGCCCTCTGTTCTCCCTGTAACCCTAAAAAACCACTTATGTTCTCCGGGTCACTTTGAAAATCTTGACCCCTAACAGTAATCTTTTTTTTTACTTTGAGCTAGGACGACGGGGACAGTGCCATACGGTGCGTCTCGTAGAGGAGAGCCCCCTGTGCGGTCCGGGCGAGCTTCTGGTCTTTTGTTCCCCCTGTAACCCTAAAAAACCACTTATGTTCTCCGGGTCACTTTGAAAATCTTGACCCCTAACAGTTACTTCTTAAAACTTCGAGCTAGGAGGACGGGGACAGTTCCATACGGTGCGTCTCATAGAGTAGAGCCCCCTGTGCGGTCTGGGCGAGCTTCTGGCCTTTTGTTCTCCCTGTAACCCTAAAAAACCACTTATGTTCTCCGGGTCACTTTGAAAATCTTGACCCCTAACAGTAATCTTTTTTTACTTCGAGCTAGGAGGACGGGGACAGTGCCATACGGTGCGTCTCGTAGAGGAGAGCCTCCTGTACGGTCCTGGCGAGCTTCTGGCCTTTTGTTCGCACTGTAACCCTAAAAAACCACTTATGTTCTTCGGGACACTTTGAAAATATTGACCCCTAACAGTAATCTTTTTTTTTTACTTCGAGCTAGGAGGACGGGGACAGTGCCACACGGTGCGTCTCGTAGAGGAGAGCCCCCTGTACGGTCAGGGCGAGCTTCTGGCCTTTTGTTCGCACTGTAACCCTAAAAAAACACTTATGTTCTCCGGGTCACTTTGAAAATCTTGACCCCTAACAGTTACTTCTTAAAACTTCGAGCTAGGAGGACGGGGACAGTGCCATACGGTGCGTCTCATAGAGGAGAGCCCCCTGTGCGGTCCGGGCGAGCTTCTGGCCTTTTGTTCCCCCCCGTAACCCTAAAAAACCACTTATGTTCTCCGGGTCACTTTGAAAATCTTGACCCCTAACAGTAATCTTTTTTTTTACTTCGAGCTAGGACGACGGGGACAGTGCCATACGGTGCGTCTCGTAGAGGAGAGCCCCCTGTGCGGTCCGGGCGAGCTTCTGGTCTTTTGTTCCCCCTGTAACCCTAAAAAACCACTTATGTTCTCCGGGTCACTTTGAAAATCTTGACCCCTAACAGTAATCTTTTTTTTTACTTCGAGCTAGGAGGACGGGGACAGTGCCATACGGTGCGTCTCGTAGAGGAGAGCCCCCTGTGCGGTCCTGGCGAGCTTCTTGCCTTTTGTTCGCACTGTAACCCTAAAAAACCACTTATGTTCTCCGGGTCAAATAAACAAAATTTATTAATGTATTTATGTTTTTGGAGGGGGGGGCGCGGGGGGGTGTTGCCCAGGTGCCCAGACTATCCTTAATCCGTCCTTGCTCATGACCCATGCCGGTGTGCTACCTGCTGTACCAGCCACCATGCCATCCATTTACCACAGGGCCGGCGCTAGGGGGGGGCTGAGGGGGGCATTGCCCCCCCAAATTGTGTCTTTGCCCCTTTATCTCTGAACCAATCACAAAAATGCATTTTGTTTTACAGTGTGAAGATATTTCCTTGCTTATTCCTGATTGGCTCTTTGAGTCATATAAAAATCGGCAGACTGCCCCAAACAGTTCAGTTCGGCAGTATATGTTCTGTTAGTGTGAGCGAGAGGCAGGTATACTGGTAAACACTTTTTTTTTACAGAATTAGTATTCTTTTGTTTTCTTTATATTTTAATTTCCCAATAATATAAATATTCTCACTCATTCCTATTTCCACGTTTGAATATTCTCAGTCTGTGTGTAGGTACATTTGTCAGCTTTGACTTAAATTTGTATTAAAGCCTTTCAAGAAATAGAGTTGTTCTATTAGTAATGGCAATTTAATTAAGGGGGCGTATTAAAATGAAATACAATTAGATAATCTTTTTTCTCCATTTACATAATCAACATGTATTTTTTAATCATTGGGTTTTAAGTTTAAGTTCGAAAACATGCATTTTTATTTCTTTACCTCATACATCACTTTAAGCCAGTATCAATAGCTTGGCTGTCATCATTCATGCACAAATCAAGCCTTGAATATATTTCTGGCTTCAAAAACATGACTATCAACATGCCCCCTCATTAGGTTTTACTGCCCCCCCCCCCCAAGCAAAGCAGTCCAGAACCGGGGCTGATTTACCACAAGATACTGGTTATCGTATTCTGTGGCATCAAATGATGGTTATGTAGCAGCTCCCCCCCCCCCCTTCTCTCTCTCTCTCTCTCTCTCTCTCTCTCTCTCTCTCAGTCTGAGCGCGTGTGAATGAGCAGAACTCGGCTCGCGCGCTCGACGAGGCACGAGGATATTTCGTCTCCTGCACTTGAGGACGCTGAATTACCACAGAAATGCAGGTGAGTAACGTTTCTCTATTTTTTGTTTGTTAATCTCTGAAAATCGTATTAAATCAGTTAACAGGTTTTAAACTCACATTTAATTAACTTATCTGCTGTTTTATTGATTTTAATGATCTTTCCCTGGTTACTGGTGACTTGTCACTAAGTGACGTCAAGAGTTCGCAACCGACACTCGCGCGCGGGACTGAGACTTAGCTGTGTGATAACCGTCATAATAACCGTGATAACAATATAAAACCACTTTATACCGTGATAACAATATAAAACCACTTTATACCGTGATAACAATATAAAACCACTTTATACCGTGATAACAATATAAAACCCCTTTATACCGTGATAACTGTATTAAACCACTTTATACCGTGATAACTGTATTCAACCACTTTATACCGTGATAACTGTATTTATACCAGTTATATTAGTTTATATCATAACCACTTTATACCGTGATAACTGTATTAAACCACTTTATACCGTGATAACTGTATTCAACCACTTTATACCGTGATAACTGTATTTATACCAGTTATATTAGTTTATATCATAACCACTTTATACCGTGATAACTGTATTAAACCACTTTATACCGTGATAACTGTATTCAACCACTTTATACCGTGATAACTGTATTTATACCAGTTATATTAGTTTATATCATAACCACTTTATACCGTGATAACTGTATTACACCACTTTATACCGTGATAACTGTATTCAACCACTTTATACCGTGATAACTGTATTTATACCAGTTATATCAGTTTATATCATAACCACTTTATACCGTGATAACTGTATTAAACCACTTTATACCGTGATAACAATATAAAACCACTTTATACCGTGATAACAATATAAAACCACTTTATACCGTGATAACAATATAAAACCACTTTATACCGTGATAACAATATAAAACCACTTTATACCGTGATAACAATATAAAACCACTTTATACCGTGATAACTGTATTAAACCACTTTATACCGTGATAACTGTATTAAACCACTTTACAACGTGATCACTGTATTAAACCACTTTATACCGTGATAACTGTATTTATACCAGTTATATCAGTTTATATCATAACCACTTTATACCGTGATAACTGTATTTATACCAGTTATATCAGTTTATATCATAACCACTTTATACCGTGATAACTGTATTAAACCACTTTATACCGTGATAACTGTATTAAACCACTTTATACCGTGATAACTGTATTTATACCAGTTATATCAGTTTATATCATAACCACTTTATACCGTGATAACTGTATTAAACCACTTTATACCGTGATAACTGTATTCATACCAGTTATATCAGTTTATATCATAACCACTTTATACCGTGATAACTGTATTAAACCACTTTATACCGTGATAACTGTATTCATACCAGTTATATCAGTTTATATCATAACCACTTTATACCGTGATAACTGTATTAAACCACTTTACAACGTGATAACTGTATTAAACCACTTTATACCATGATAACTGTATTTATACCAGTTATATCAGTTTATATCATAACCACTTTATACCGTGATAACTGTATTAAACCACTTTACAACGTGATAACTGTATTAAACCACTTTATACCATGATAACTGTATTTATACCAGTTATATCAGTTTATATCATAACCACTTTATACCGTGATAACTGTATTAAACCACTTTACAACGTGATAACTGTATTAAACCACTTTATACCGTGATAACTGTATTTATACCAGTTATATCAGTTTATATCATAACCACTTTATACCGTGATAACTGTATTAAACCACTTTATACCGTGATAACTGTATTTATACCAGTTATATCAGTTTATATCATAACCACTTTATACCGTGATAACTGTATTAAACCACTTTACAACGTGATAACTGTATTAAACCACTTTATACCGTGATAACTGTATTTATACCAGTTATATCAGTTTATATCATAACCACTTTATACCGTGATAACTGTATTAAACCACTTTACAACGTGATAACTGTATTTATACCAGTTATATCAGTTTATATCATAACCACTTTATACCGTGATAACTGTATTTATACCAGTTATATCAGTTTATATCATAACCACTTTATACCGTGATAACTGTATTAAACCACTTTACAACGTGATAACTGTATTTATACCAGTTATATCAGTTTATATCATAACCACTTTATACCGTGATAACTGTATTAAACCACTTTATACCGTGATAACTGTATTTATACCAGTTATATCAGTTTATATCATAACCACTTTATACCGTGATAACTGTATTAAACCACTTTATACCGTGATAACTGTATTTATACCAGTTATATCAGTTTATATCATAACCACTTTATACCGTGATAACTGTATTAAACCACTTTACAACGTGATAACTGTATTTATACCAGTTATATCAGTTTATATCATAACCACTTTATACCGTGATAACTGTATTTATACCAGTTATATCAGTTTATATCATAACCACTTTATACCGTGATAACTGTATTAAACCACTTTACAACGTGATAACTGTATTTATACCAGTTATATCAGTTTATATCATAACCACTTTATACCGTGATAACTGTATTTATACCAGTTATATCAGTTTATATCATAACCACTTTATACCGTGATAACTGTATTAAACCACTTTATACCGTGATAACTGTATTTATACCAGTTATATCAGTTTATATCATAACCACTTTATACCGTGATAACTGTATTAAACCACTTTATACCGTGACAACTGTATTAAACCACTTTATACCGTGATAACTGTATTAAACCACTTTATACCGTGACAACTGTATTAAACCACTTTATACCGTGATAACTGTATTAAACCACTTTACAACGTGATAACTGTATTAAACCACTTTATACCGTGATAACTGTATTTATACCAGTTATATCAGTTTATATCATAACCACTTTATACCGTGATAACTGTATTTATACCAGTTATATCAGTTTATATCATAACCACTTTATACCGTGATAACTGTATTAAACCACTTTATACCGTGATAACTGTATTAAACCACTTTATACCGTGATAACTGTATTTATACCAGTTATATCAGTTTATATCATAACCACTTTATACCGTGATAACTGTATTAAACCACTTTATACCGTGATAACTGTATTCATACCAGTTATATCAGTTTATATCATAACCACTTTATACCGTGATAACTGTATTAAACCACTTTACAACGTGATAACTGTATTAAACCACTTTATACCATGATAACTGTATTTATACCAGTTATATCAGTTTATATCATAACCACTTTATACCGTGATAACTGTATTAAACCACTTTACAACGTGATAACTGTATTAAACCACTTTATACCGTGATAACTGTATTTATACCAGTTATATCAGTTTATATCATAACCACTTTATACCGTGATAACTGTATTAAACCACTTTATACCGTGATAACTGTATTTATACCAGTTATATCAGTTTATATCATAACCACTTTATACCGTGATAACTGTATTAAACCACTTTACAACGTGATAACTGTATTAAACCACTTTATACCGTGATAACTGTATTTATACCAGTTATATCAGTTTATATCATAACCACTTTATACCGTGATAACTGTATTAAACCACTTTATACCGTGATAACTGTATTAAACCACTTTACAACGTGATAACTGTATTAAACCACTTTATACCGTGATAACTGTATTCATACCAGTTATATCAGTTTATATCATAACCACTTTATACCGTGATAACTGTATTAAACCACTTTATACCGTGATAACTGTATTAAACCACTTTATACCGTGATAACTGTATTAAACCACTTTATACCGTGATAACTGTATTTATACCAGTTATATCAGTTTATATCATAACCACTTTATACCGTGATAACTGTATTAAACCACTTTATACCGTGATAACTGTATTTATACCAGTTATATCAGTTTATATCATAACCACTTTATACCGTGATAACTGTATTAAACCACTTTACAACGTGATAACTGTATTAAACCACTTTATACCGTGATAACTGTATTTATACCAGTTATATCAGTTTATATCATAACCACTTTATACCGTGATAACTGTATTAAACCACTTTATACCGTGATAACTGTATTAAACCACTTTATACCGTGATAACTGTATTAAACCACTTTATACCGTGATAACTGTATTTATACCAGTTATATCAGTTTATATCATAACCACTTTATACCGTGATAACTGTATTAAACCACTTTATACCGTGATAACTGTATTAAACCACTTTATACCGTGATAACTGTATTAAACCACTTTATACCGTGACAACTGTATTAAACCACTTTATACCGTGATAACTGTATTAAACCACTTTATACCGTGATAACTGTATTTATACCAGTTATATCAGTTTATATCATAACCACTTTATACCATGATAACTGTATTAAACCACTTTATACCGTGATAACTGTATTAAACCACTTTATACCGTGATAACTGTATTAAACCACTTTATACCGTGACAACTGTATTAAACCACTTTATACCGTGATAACTGTATTAAACCACTTTATACCGTGATAACTGTATTAAACCACTTTACAACGTGATAACTGTATTAAACCACTTTATACCGTGATAACTGTATTTATACCAGTTATATCAGTTTATATCATAACCACTTTATACCGTGATAACTGTATTAAACCACTTTACAACGTGATAACTGTATTAAACCACTTTATACCGTGATAACTGTATTTATACCAGTTATATCAGTTTATATCATAACCACTTTATACCGTGATAACTGTATTAAACCACTTTACAACGTGATAACTGTATTAAACCACTTTATACCGTGATAACTGTATTAAACCACTTTATACCGTGATAACTGTATTAAACCACTTTATACCGTGATAACTGTATTAAACCACTTTATACCGTGATAACTGTATTAAACCACTTTATACCGTGATAACTGTATTAAACCACTTTATACCGTGATAACTGTATTAAACCACTTTATACCGTGATAACTGTATTAAACCACTTTATACCGTGATAACTGTATTAAACCACTTTATACCGTGACAACTGTATTAAACCACTTTATACCGTGATAACTGTATTAAACCACTTTATACCGTGATAACTGTATTAAACCACTTTACAACGTGATAACTGTATTAAACCACTTTATACCGTGATAACTGTATTTATACCAGTTATATCAGTTTATATCATAACCACTTTATACCGTGATAACTGTATTAAACCACTTTACAACGTGATAACTGTATTAAACCACTTTATACCGTGATAACTGTATTTATACCAGTTATATCAGTTTATATCATAACCACTTTATACCGTGATAACTGTATTAAACCACTTTATACCGTGATAACTGTATTAAACCACTTTATACCGTGATAACTGTATTAAACCACTTTATACCATGATAACTGTATTTATACCAGTTATATCAGTTTATATCATAACCACTTTATACCGTGATAACTGTATTAAACCACTTTATACCGTGATAACTGTATTAAACCACTTTATACCGTGATAACTGTATTAAACCACTTTATACTGTGATAACTGTATTTATACCAGTTATATTAGTTTATATCATTACCACTTTACAACGTGATAACTGTATTAAACCACTTTATACCGTGATAACTGTATTAAACCACTTTATACCGTGATAACTGTATTAAACCACTTTATACCGTGATAACTGTATTAAACCACTTTATACCGTGATAACTGTATTAAACCACTTTATACCGTGACAACTGTATTAAACCACTTTATACCGTGATAACTGTATTAAACCACTTTATACCGTGATAACTGTATTAAACCACTTTATACCGTGATAACTGTATTAAACCACTTTATACCGTGATAACTGTATTAAACCACTTTATACCGTGATAACTGTATTAAACCACTTTATACCGTGATAACTGTATTAAACCACTTTATACCGTGATAACTGTATTAAACCACTTTATACCGTGATAACTGTATTAAACCACTTTATACCGTGACAACTGTATTAAACCACTTTATACCGTGATAACTGTATTAAACCACTTTATACCGTGATAACTGTATTAAACCACTTTATACCGTGATAACTGTATTAAACCACTTTATACCGTGATAACTGTATTAAACCACTTTATACCGTGATAACTGTATTAAACCACTTTATACCGTGATAACTGTATTAAACCACTTTATACCGTGATAACTGTATTAAACCACTTTATACCGTGACAACTGTATTAAACCACTTTATACCGTGATAACTGTATTAAACCACTTTATACCGTGATAACTGTATTAAACCACTTTATACCGTGATAACTGTATTAAACCACTTTATACCGTGATAACTGTATTAAACCACTTTATACCGTGATAACTGTATTAAACCACTTTATACCGTGATAACTGTATTAAACCACTTTATACCGTGATAACTGTATTAAACCACTTTATACCGTGATAACTGTATTCAACCACTTTATACCGTGATAACTGTATTAAACCACTTTATACCGTGATAACTGTATTAAACCACTTTATACCGTGATAACAATATTCAACCTTTTTACACCATGATAACTGTATTATTTATTGAGCTGTGCATTTAATTTTGAATGGGTAGAATTGACAGATTTATCTATCAAACTACACTAAATAACCCAAAATACTGAAGTTAATGCATGTTTTGAGTGGTCAGATACACCCTGTTTGTTTTAATCATCGGTGAGATGTGTCCAGTACTAAGTTGGAATTCACCTGTTGCAGTTTGCACAGGTTTGAAAGACGCACATCCGAGAGTCCACAATTTACACTGCACTGGGAATGAAGTCTGAGGAACTGTCTGTGGATCTCTGCGATCAAACGGTGGCAGGGCAGGGTGTTCTGTGTGAGTTACAGCCCGGCCCATGTTGGTGCCTCACCCGGCCACAGAGATCACAGAAAACCATCCGAACTTTACTTCTCTAAGACACGACAGAACAAGTTGTGTTCTGTGGAAGCCTAGCTAGGTCAGTAGCTCCACTGAGATTCGAAGCCAAGAGCTTGAATTCTTTGCTTTGGTGAGCTAATGTATAAAACTACTGCGTCCCAAGTGCTCCACTACCTAAAACTAGAAATGCTCCCAGGCTTTCAATTACTTTGGATTGCCAATTTCTTAGAAAAACAGCTTGTTTAAAATCATTCTTGTTTTCTTTTTTATATATATATTTTGCTGTGGTCCATTATGAACATTTGGTTCATGTACTGATAATGCATTCATGAAAATCTATTTTGGAGACAATTTTGTTCTGAAATGTCTTTCAGCAGCGGTGATAACACAACCTGCTGTGCTCTAGTAATGTCTTTTATTTAGATTTGCAATGAATAGCCCATCTAAAGAAGATTAGTCTGCTGTGTAGGACTCAGTTTAAGTGGGAATTATACAGTAGTGGCTCCTGCTATGAATCACTGTGTTTATAAGTGCCCACAGTGTACAAACACATCTGTGTCGGCCTCATTAATAGGGGTATAAATTACCATTTAAGTGGTGATGTAAATGTTGCTAATAAGTAAATGGCCCTCTGAGGTGAGAGCGGGGCAGATGATTGTTTCTGGTCCTTAGTGTGTTTTGCTAGAATATTCTGGAAACAAAACACCAGCGAGTGCATTAACGATACCATATAGAACCTAGAACTTGGGGGACATAAAGACCAAGTTTGTTCAGGATGGTAATACCACACACATGCATGATGGCCTGGTTACAAAGGGACTGCGGGACAGAACTGATAAATAATTTGGGCTCAGTGTAACTCATACTGTTGAATGAGGAGAGATGGAAAAATAGATAAACAAGCTCCATTAATTATGAATTGTAGACAAATTGACATCCGGCGGTTGTTTTACTTATTCAAGTATCAACTGATTTCACCCAAAAGCATTTCAGATGGAGATGGAGAACTCAGCAGGTTATTAACTAACGTTTAGTTTAGTTAATTAATAACTTTAGTGTCATTAAGTTGGATCACATGCACATTTATTAATTGGACATTATTAAAGTAATAAAAATGAATATTATAAAAAATGCAGAAATATAAATAAAGAAGGGCACTTGGGTGGCGCAGTCTTAAATTTCACTAGCCCACTACTACTGGGTTCCAGGGTTTAAATCACAAGCGGTGCTGTCAGCCAGTTGGGCATCTACACACAGACATGATTGACTGTCTAGGCCCCGCAGTAGATTGCCAACCTGTATGAGGTTTGTTACTGTATTGCGCCTGGTGATTCTGGGGAATCAGAACCCACCACAATCCTGACTAGGATAAAGTGGTGGCAAAACGTAAACATGAAATAAATAAAATTGGTTTTATTTAGTTTTTACGTCGAATGCCCTTTCTGCTAAACCCACCTATTTTTATCCGGGCTTGGGACCCGGACTTTGAGAGCGCACTTTGACCTGCATTGATCTGCAGTGGTACAACACCTAGACAACTGTAGATGACCGCACTAAATGTTTGGGTGCACAGAAGTGGAAAGAATTCAGTAGCTGGCGAACAATTGAGTGTTTATTGGGTGTGCCATCCTGTCCCGCTGTTTGTGGGCGAGAGAGTGATGGAGCTTGTCCTCTATTGGCAATAAGCTGTCCCAGTAGACCCATTATAAGAGAATTTGTCCAGGCTGAGAGGATAGCGAGGGGCTCAGCGCTCAGTACGCACACTTCCTTAGAGATTCAGCTCACTCTTTAGAACAGCTATAGGCATTAGTGGTAAGAGCTTCAGTTCACTAGTGCACTTATGGATGCAACATTATGCACAAGTGCTCTGGTACTTATAGCAGGACATATTTGCTGGGGTACTGAGATGGAAATGAGAATTGCTTTGCTTAGTATGAATGTGTAAAACGCACAAACATGCACATTAAGTGACAGAATGTGTGGATACATGCATGTACTACATGTAGCATGTGTATTCCTGTATGTATGTTCACCCCGATGGGTGACGATTAAAAAGAAGCATAAAAAATAAGGTGTGCTGCATGATACAATTCTCACATAGTGTGTCATAACATAGCCAACATGACAAAATCGTGTCAGTTCCTCCTTTACAACATCATGAGGATTCAGCCATTTCTCTCTATGGAAGCCACTGAGACTCTTGTCCAGTCGCTTGTAATCTCTCACTGGACTACTGCAACTTTCTTCTGGCAGATTCTTTCATGTCCTTCATTAAACCCCTGCAAAATAATAAATTTTGAACCAACCTAAACACTGCCACATCGCCCCACTGCGGGATTCTCTTCACTGGCTTCCTGTAGCTGCCCGCATTTAGTTTAAAACACTGATGCTTGCGTACAAAGGCAAAAATGGACCAGCCCCAAAATACCTTATATAACTCACAGAAATAAAACTACACTCTCTACCACCCAACCTTCGAGCCACTAGTCTCGCTCGTCTTAATCCTGGAAGACGGGCATCAAGGATCTTTTCTGTACCAGCATCCAAGTGGTGGAACGAACCTCCCCTGTCTGTCTGAACATCCGAGTCTCTCGCTGTCTTCAAAAGACGATTAAAGACCTATTTATTTACTATAAGCACTTAAACTGAGCAACAACCTTGTATCCTTGGACTGTTGTTTACCTAAACTCGAGTAGAAAATTTTTACTGTGGAAGCTCTTCTGTAAGTTACTCTGGATAAGAGCATCTGCTGAATGCTGAAAATGTAAATGTAGTCTGTGCGATGTATAAAATGCTTCAACCTACCTGACTTGTTTTGATCAAGACAGCATGAAGAAAAGTTTATTGTTGGGGCACAGACGATCTACTGAATCTAAAGGAAAGACATCAGTACAAAAGGTTAAAGTAACAAGCCCACCTGCCGTGGAGATCAGCAGTGGGGCTTGATTACTGAATCATGTCCTTCTGCCTTGCCAAAAATAGACAGCAGAAGGGCATGGAGGCACAGATGATTGATGTGTCAGTTCCTCTTTCCTAACAGTCACCTGTGCATCGTTGAGTGTTAATTCGCTCCAGTTTTCTGGTTTGTCACAGGCGTTCTGAGCAACCTGTTCCTGCAGGACTGTGTGTACTTGTAGCTGCTGAGTTTCAGAGTCTGTAGAGGCTCCTCACCATGAGTTCCAAACCTGCGTCTGGAAATAGAGCTTTCTGATTCCTGTTGTGTTTGTGTGTGACGGTTTGATGCAAGGAGTTTTCGCAGGTAACCGATAAGCACCAGAGCTGGTTGTGGATCAGAGGGGTTACATAATGATGCAGGGTAGAAACAGCACATCATGTACAATAAATGAGCAGGTGAAATTAAAGGAAAAAGGTTAGGATGATACTGCTCATGGGTATAGACAGCGCATATATAGAACAAGAGAATCACTGACCTGTCTTGGTCTTTCATGAAGATTTCATATTCTATATTACATTTTCATCAACCACTTTATCCTCAAGTCAAGGTCATGGAAGGCCTGGTTTCACTGCGAAACTCTGGGTGCAAGGCAGGAACACCCTTGTACCAAGTTATTGCAGGGCTTTGGGCATCCTTATCTCAGACACAGCCAATCATGTCTGTGTAGATGCTTTGCTGACCATTAAACACCACCGAGAGCTGTATCTTGATGGTGGGTTAGCATAATAGACCACCACTCCACCTGAGCACGCATGCTCATGACAATGCCTAAATAAAATGCCTAAATACACTTCTGGCTCTTTTCCACTGTATTCTGCCCTGCAGTACAATACAATACGCATATGCAGTGCACTTTGTTTCTACCACCACTCAGACAGCAGGAGTTTCTGTTGCAGTGCCAGGTAAGAGGAACTCTATTTAACCCACTCTCTTTTTTTACCATTTAAGTTAAGTATTTTTCTCTTTTTCTCCCAGTTTACCGTAGTAAATTCGTCTTCCGCTGCTGCAGAATCCAGTCGTGTCCGAGGAGAGTAATTTTTTCCCTGCCTTACGCTCCCACCGACACGTGCGCAGACCACAACCTCTTCTTATTCGCCCACACCTTTGGTAAATTTGTGCGTGAGGCCAGAATTTGTATGCGGAGAGCCACGCCCTGATCTTCGGGCTCCTCCACTTTCTGTACAGGCGCCTTGGGCTACTAACCAGGGTCCTTGGGCTACTAACCAGAATCCTTGGGCTACTAACCAGAACCCTTGAGCTACTAACCAGGGTCCTTGGGCTACTAACCAGAATCCTTGGGCTACTTACCAGGGTCCTTGGGCTACTAACCAGAATCCTTGGGCTACTTACCAGGGTCCTTGGGCTACTAACCAGGGTCCTTGGGCTACTAACCAGAATCCTTGGGCTACTTACCAGGGTCCTTGCACAGCGTTGATAACCACACTAACTTTTCAGTCCGGTCTTTTCCCATCTGGCAAATTGGCCAATTTTTGTCTGCTTCAGGCATTGCCAATTATGCCTGCTAGGGGCGCCCAGCTTACCGGTACCAGTACTGAGTTTCGAACTTCGGGGAGTTAGCAGATTATCCCGCTACCCCACCTGGACGCCCCATCCAGCTGTTTTTAAACGCATAGACACGGACGTTTGCTTCTTTGAAAGTTCACAAGTTAAAGGTTTGTGTGTAGTGGACTTACTGTTTTGGTATCTGAGAGGAAGAACCAGGTAACAAAGAGGAAGTCTGGTAAATTTAAGCATAGGAAAAAAAAGAAGAGTAAGAGAAAGGTGTGGGAGGAGATGGAGTATTAGGTATCAGACAGAAGGAGGACAGATGTGGAAAGACTGACAGTAAGAGAGACGGAAAGCAAGGTTAGAGCTTTAGAGCGGATAGCTGGAGGAAAGGGGGGATGGAGAGAATAATCAGATAACCATTGAGAGGAACAAAACAAGATTAATTTATATAGGGCGAGAATGCAGCCTCTCTCGGGCGGAGGTTTTACAGTAAGAGAAATGAGGCTTGGCTGGGTGGATGGATTGAGATGGGTAGAGCAGGAGAGCAGCAGGTGTTTAAACTGATTGAGGAATCTCTCTCGTCCATCATCTGTGCTGGTTGGAGCTAAAAATAGCTGCTGTCTGTGTCTCACCGTCTCAGTGTGTGTGTGTGTGTGTGTGTGTGTGTCGGTAAAATTGGCTCGGGAACACCAGGAGGCATCAACGCCAGAGCTGCTCCCAATCAGCACAGGACTTATTAACCAACCTACGCACCCTTCACATCCCCCTCACATTCGCTCTCTCTCTCTTCCATTCTCTCGCGCTTTATCCTTTATTGCTCTCATCTTTCACGCCGAGCTCCCCGCCGTTTCCACATCATTCATATCTTTCTAGGTTGGGCGTACACAATGAATGGTGATGGAGAAGATCAGTGATGATATTATTGCAGCCTGTCTGCAAGTGTGGAAGTGCTGCATGTATGTGGATTTTCAGAACGATGATATAATGTGTGTGGTCGTGTGCAGCTGTGATCATCTCACGCATCATCAAAATCAAGGACATGCCAATCCAACACCTGTATCAGACTGAAATTGGGCCAGAAATTGATTGCAGTTGGTTTTGATTCATGTTTAATAAAAGAGAATAAAAGAGAAATTCAGTGATTGTTGTAGGGCGGTTTGAAAGGTGGACTAGTCAGACCACAGCACAGTTTTCCACTTTGCATCAGTCAGTCTCAGATAAGCTTGCATTTGACGAACTGTGTTTATTGAAGACGGTTTTCTGAGCTACTCCTGAGCCCATGTGGTTATATTAATTACAGAAGCATGTTGGTTATGAATGCAGAGCCATCTGAGCAATCAAAGGTCACAGGCGTTCAAAATGTTTTTGGCGCTGAGGTTTTTCTGAATTCTTTGGTTTTTTTTGCATTCCCCCCCCCAATTTTCCTCCCAATCTAGTCGTATTCAATTACCCGATTGCATTACACTTCCTCTCTGACTGAGGCGAGCCGTGACTAATACACGCCCTCTTCAACACGTGTGCAGTAGCCGAGTTTACATGTGGATCAGCTTTGTGTACGGAGAGCCACACCCTGGTCCTCAGTATCCCTTGTCTTCGTGCAGACGCCATCAATCAGCCAGCAGAGGTCGTAATTGCATCAGTTATGAGGAATCCCCTCCAGTATCCTCCCTTGAACAACAGCCAATCGACGTTCGTGCAGACACGAGTTTGAGATGTCAGCTTTGTCGTGCTTGCGTATTCTACTGCTGTGTCACCTGAGCACTTGAATCTTTTAATAATGTTCTGAACTGTAGATGGTAAAACCCCCAAATTATTAACAATTTTGTGTAGAGAAATCTTGTTTTTAATCCTAAAATAAAATCTTTTAGATATAAAAAATTGGTCTTAATTGTCCTTGTCCCATATTTTTTGAAATATTTTGCAGGTATTAAATTTGAAATAAATATTTACAAAAATCAATAGTCGATGTGGTCAAAAATTTACTTCTTAAGTCTCTTCTTCTGGCTGTTTTCCATTAAATAGCCATAAAAGTAAAAAAAAATCACTGGTTTTGTTTTTATTTACATTTTACCTACTGTCCAAACTTTCTTTGGCTAATATACTATGTGGACTCCTAACTAAGCTTGTTAGACATTTCATTCTAAAACCTCGAGCAAAACTTTGTTAAACTCTCTTTAAATAAAGATATGACAGAAATGCACGAGAACATGAGAAGATTGTTCCTCTCTCTTATTCTTATTGTGATGGGTTTACTGGGAGGGCAGTGATGGTGGAGGAACACAGCGTGGGTTTGATAGTGTTTTAATGAAACAAACTAATCTACTGTTCTGATCTCCAGCTGTTCCTCCTGAACACATGCAAGGCTGGTGCACCTCGAACCTCATCTATTATTCCACTTCTCCTAACGTTCTGTATACTCTGGTAGCTGTTCAGAGTCAAAGTCAGTGAGTTGAAGTACAGAGATGAAGCAGCGTGCAGTGTTTTTAATTAGACATGGACTGCAGTTTCTTTCTAGCTTTATTTCATAAGATTTTTTTGTCTGAAGATTATTGGCTACTTTTGCACTGTGTGCACCGTTTGTTTTGACAAAATAACAGCACAGCTTTCACTCTTTTAGGAAGGCATTCTGAAAAAGTCGTCTATAGCATTGAAATATTTGCTCAATCTGTCAAAGTTTTAAGTTTGTTTTTTAAAGTAAGTTTTAATTAGTTTAAAGGTCTTGTATAAAGTCAAGATCAGGGCTCATTCACACCTAACTCATCAAACTATGTCTTGATGGACCTCCCTCTCAGAGGACTGGGATGGCAATGGAGAAATGATAATTCTGTGCTTATTGAACCATTGATTGTGTGGATTGTTTTGTGAACGTATGTTTCGGAGCATTGTTCTATTGAATGATCCATCCACAACTCGGTTCTTGGTAAGAACTGTTATAATGCCATTTCAAGGCCTTGAACTCTCTACAGAGAACAAAAAACAGCCTCTTATAGATCATCCTCTATATTTAATATACTGTATTATATTTAGTGGGGTTAGAGTTTTGGTAGTTTGTTTTTGGTAAATTAAGTATCCTTGCTTTTATTCCTTAGCCACCTTAAGTACTTGTTGCCAAGAGTTTTGGTTTTGTCTGGCAAAAGAGGTGAATTCATGTGATCTCCAACAAGGTACTGAGCTAGTAATCAGAACGTTGCTGGTTCAAGCCTCTACCAACACCAAGTTGCCATTTTTTGGACCCCTGAGCAACTTTACCTTTTAGTCGCTTCACTGTATTTAACTACAACTGTAAGTTGCTTTGGATAAAGATGCATTTGTTCGTGCTTTGATTACTAGACTGGATGATTTTGTAGATCTACAGATGTGATTTATGAACATTACCTTTGTGCTTTCGTAAAATATTTCCTTGGTGATAAATGGGAATATGAATTTGGCTTCTGTGTCACTTGATATTTATGCCCCACTAGAAAAGACAGGACAAGACCTGTCAGGGCAACAGGTTTAGATTATGTAAATACTTAGCTGAAGTAAAACAGAAAAACATTTCTTCATTGTGTTGGGTGAAGAATGTTTGGCTATATCATAACTATTAAACAAGGATCTATAGCCAGAATCAGCTGATATTGTGACAGTAAGTTTGGAGCTTTGTGTGGTTGGTTGTAAATAAATACTTTCCCCAGACATTTTATTAAAAATCCTCTTACTTGTTAAGTACCATGCAGGAAGCAATATTAAAGACCAAACATGTTTTGTCTGTTTGACTACAGTATAAGAGAGAATTTGTGTACATTTTAGGATTCTTGCTAATCCAGACTGAGCGTAGAGCAGTAATGAGGCATTATCGTGGAATGCATTTGATTCTATATTAAAAACAAAGCAGTAAAATATTCCAGCAAAAGCATAAAATGAACAGGGCTCGACCTCATCTGCATATTCATGCCAGAACGTCTATTGTTTTACATTAAAAGCTCTGTTAATGATATTTATATCGTTCACATGGAGTCGTTATGTAACGTTCTTTCTTTCTCCTCTCTGTACATCCCTTTTATCTCTGGCTCTACTTTCCATTCTCTTTTCTTCTCATCACCCTGTGGAGCGCACTGAAATATTTATGCAAATGTTTCTCGTGTCGAGTCGCTTTATATGATCTTGCCCCGAATCTCCCACTAACGCCATCGTTTCCCCTGTCAGCCCTTTTCTCCCATGCTGCCATTCATGTCGTTGTAGTTCTTCACCTGTCTTTTGTTTTTTTCTTTTTTTAGTTGTACTTGTTTCTAGGGAAACACAAGGGGATACAGACGGACAGGTGTAGAAATAGTGGAGTGCAGGGAGTGGATGGAGTCCCTGGTCTTTAAAAATGCATTTCATTTCATTGTCATTAATTGCTTTAACTTGGTCAGGGTAATTTATTAACATTTATTAAGGCCATCAACAGTTATATTGTGGTGAGCGGACCAGATCCCCATTATATTAGGCTGGGGGCGAGGGGGGGGATTTTGTTTCCCATGTTGTCCTGCGGCCACGGAAGTGTAACTTAATGTGACGTCAGGTACCGTTTTTAGGGCATGTCTTGAGTGAAAAAGTGGTGTCTACTGATCTGGCCAAAGCGGATGCAGTGAAAAACTGGTCGACACCATGCAAGTTGAAACAGCTTTGGAGTATTCTCGGACTGACCTCTTATGACATCGTGCCGTGGCTTCATCACCTCACACTAAAAGGGGTGGATTGTTGTTTGGACAGTGGAGCAGGAGGAGGCTTTCAGTTGGTTAAGGGCACCTCTTGTCCAAACACTCATTCTGGCACTTCCCAAGCGTGAAGGTTATTTTGTTGTAGATACGGATGCCAGTAAAAATATGCTTTAGCCGTGGCTGCAGGGCATCATGAAAACCCCCCACCTTCCCACCTACTGTAACAGCGAACTAGCCGGCCACCATAATATATAATTTAGAGCATATGGAACACCTTTATTTGTCATTAATACATATATGCACATAGAGTACAATTAAATGAATTTTCTGCGTATCCCAGCTTGTTGGGTCAGCCATTGTACAGCGACCCTGGAGCTGACACGGTTACAGACCTTGTTCAAGTGCCCAACAGTCTTAGAGCTGGGATTCAAACCCACAACTTACTGTCCAATAGCCCAAAGCTCAACCCACTAGACTACAACTGTTCCACTATTTGTTTTCTTCCATATTCATTTCCATTGATAACCTTCTATGTTTTGCTTTTGTGTAGTTTTACTGCCACAGAGGACGTCTTAATTATATTATTTCTTGAACAACACAGTATCAGTGTTCTGAGGACGAGCTAATAATAATATAATGCTCATATCCAGAGTGAGTCATCATCCTGAGAATGATGTCTGCTCACCTCTCTAGTCTGTGTACTCTGGTAGTCTGGTCAGATCAAACCAGACTCGTGCTTGATGGGTACAAGGTAAAAGATACAGAGCAGGGTTCACCCATTGCTTTCAGGTACGAGGAGGCTGGTGTATTTTTGGGTTTGTGCAGTGGATTAAGCACGGCAGACAGGTGATGTGGGAGTACTGTGTAATCTGAAAATCAGACGAGCTGCGGCATTCTGAACTGGTTTCAGTGAACAGGTCTCATAGTAATTAGCAAGCACCTGAGTGGCTTCATTAGGAGAAGTGGTTGAATCCTTCTCATGTGGTAATGGAGTAACTTGTACGTTTGGCTCAGGTTAGCAGCACGATGCCAGGACGATAGCAGATCATCCTAAACTACTCTGGAGGGTTTTATTCTCAGGTGGTGTGATCCAGGTTCTCTCACATCAAGACACTACCACTATCATATGATCAGGTGGCACGGTGGCAATATTTCTTTATTGATCCTGGCACCAGACTCATTGCTCATTACATAATTGTAATGGACATTTTATTTGTATTTTTATATTTATTATTTTGCTAGATTATGTAGTTTAGGTACTTTTTTCATAATTTCCCATAAGTGTATAGTATAAGTGCTTAAATGTAGTTTGTTTTACCTTTATATAATTTACCTTATTTAAACATCTACAGGCTTATTCAAACCACATCTCAAACAATATCTTACCTATCATATCTTGGGTGTGTTCGAAAACCTAGGGAGCTGCCTTGCTGTCTTACTGCCTACATAGGCAGCTGCCTCAGTAGAGAGGATTCTAACAAGTCAATGAATTATAAGTCAGGTTATTCGAACGCGCTACTTAGACAGCGATTCCATCGGGTTTCGCATTTAGCATTTAGCATCTTGCCATTCAAACCAATGGGATGGGGTGGCACAGCACGCTAGCATGTCAACTAACATCTCCCTTCGTGTACCGAAAACGGTTACATTCACTGACAAGCCCGAACTTGCAAATAAAAACACTTGTGCAAGTTTATACAAGTTAAAAATCAATAATAATTTATTTACGTTTGAAAATAACTCCGATCATTTCTCCGCACCGTCAGCCATGTTTTTATTATTCTTCTGTGAGAGAAGAGCTGCCGCACTGAATGCTGGGATTGCCTTGATCACTAAGGACGCTTCCGAATCTCACTCGTTCTTGAGTCAAAATAACATTGAAATGTTAAGATGCCTTACTAGTGAGGATATTAAGGCATCTAGGATTTCGAACAGCCTCCTTCTCGGAAGCGCGCGTAGGATGACGTAACATGCCGTCTATGTAGAGAGCGCACTAGCTTTTCGAAACAAACCCCTTGCCTTGCCTTGCCTTGCCTTGTCTTGCCTTGAATGACTGTTTGCCAGTGGTTGTAACTGTTACAAGCTGTAAAAATCAGGCTTGTTTAGCATGGGTTTTTTACATGGTTTTCTCCAAAGACTTGCAGTTGGGCCAATTGGAACAATTTTTTAAATTGCCTAAGTGTGTGTGTGTCTGTCCAGGGTGTTTCTTGTGTTTTGGCCAGTGAATTAGAATCACTGTGACCCTGACCAGGATAAAGCAGTGGTAAAACAGACAATGAATGAATTACAGAATCAAAGATCTGAATTTATTGAACCATTGTTATTAAGAGTAAACAGCACTTGCACAATATTTTCTACCACCGTTCAATTATCTTGTTTTTCTTTTCCTTTATACTTTTACTTTCACTCTTATCCACCAAACTCTTTCTCATGTCTGTTGCTCTGTTCTCACGTTTTTTCTTCTCTCTCTCCAGCACTCGTGTATCTTATTATTATTAACTTGCCCCTAATCTTTCTACATTCTTTCATTCTTCTCACACATAAATCCTCTCACGCCGTCCTTCTTACTGTCTCAGTTTTTCTCATCTTCTATTTATACCTCAGTAGGGTGGGAGTATATGGTCAGACTTCTACACTTCTCTACTCCCCCCCGACACTCCGTTTTCTACCGCATTGTTCTCTCGTCAGTGTTAAATGGAGATTAAAGGCCGGGTCCGCCTGCTTTCATCTGCTCCCTTGTTTCCGCAGGGCTGTATTCCCTGTTCTCCAGTCCCATCCCGACAGTCTTATGCCAGCGGTCTTCAGATTCTCTAATCAGTAAAATGAGTTAGCTGCATGTCTGAGTTTGTTATGTGTGTGTGTGTGTGTGTGTGTGGTATTAATCTGATGGCAGTAAACACTCCTGTCATTCTGTTCAGTCGGACAGCGCCGGGTCAGTAGATAGATTGATGATAAATAAGTATTGTATTGCTGATTACTGTTAGACAGACAAACACTGATTGATTTTTTTCCCACTTCATTTTCAGCTTTACCACCACTTTATGGTGGTCAGGGTTGTGGTGGGTGTGGATTTCCTGAAATCCCTGGGCGTGATGCAATTAGGACGTCAATCCATTACGGGGCCTTGGCCATTATTCCCTCGTACATAGCTGATCATGTCTGCATGTCGATGCCCGAACCCTGAATCCCAGCAGGAGTGGGCTAATGTAATTTACCGCTGAGTCACCCAAGCGCCTTATTTTATTGATCCCAAATTAAATTTAGGCCAGTACACACACCAAACACACACGCCTTTATGGTCAGATAATCTTACTACATTCAATTCAGCGTTTAGCCCTAAACAATAAAAACAACAAATAAAATAGTAGATCAGTAGAGCTATTTCGCCAGAAAGTGGCGCTATCACGACATGGTGATAGTGTGTTAGTGTGTGTTGTGCTGGTATGAGTGGATCAGACACAGCAGCGCTGATGGAGTTTTTAAACACCTCACTGTCACTGCTGGACTGAGAATAGTCCACCAACCAAAAATATCCAGCCAACAGCGCCCCGTGGGCAGCGTCCTGTGACCACTGATGAAGGTCCAGAAGATGACCGACTCAAACAGCAGCAATAGATGAGCGATCGTCTCTGACTTTACATCTACAAGGTGGACCAACTAGGTAGGAGTGTCTAATAGAGAAAAACTCCAGCAGCGCTGCTGTGTCTGATCCACTCATACCAGCACAACACACACTAACACACCACCACCATGTCAGTGTCACTGCAGTGCTGAGAATCATCCACCACCTAAATAATACCTGCTCTGTGGTGGTCCTGGGAAAGTCCTGATCATTGAAGAACAGGGTGAAAGCAGGTTAAAAAAGTATGCAGAGAAACAGATGGACTACAGTCAGTAATTGTAGAACTACAAAGTGCTCCTATATGGTAAGTGGAGCTGATAAAATGGACAGTGAGGTGGTGTTAATGTTATGGCTGATCAGTGTATACACTAGTTTATTCTTACATCCATGTACAAGCTGTGCTGAAGTTGTGCTAAAATGAAGCAGATCTTCAGAAGACTTGAAAAGCTCCAGATGAAAGACTTTATTATTTATATTTTGAGTGGAACTAACTTTGATAAATCTTTAATGGAGACACGTTGCAGATCTTCGTGTGCAGCTCGCAGCAGAACTTTGTACATATTTAACGCAGCGATTTCACTCTGCTCACTGAGTTTTTCCTGGCGACACTGAACTCTGTTGAACAGTTTACTTTTATCTGATTTCTGTCATGCTGCTTGTTTCTCCCAGAGCCAATTTTAAACCAGATGCATTAATCATGTCGGAGTTTACCTGCAACATAGCACAGGGTAGATCTAGCTACAAATCACTATTAACACTATTATTTATCGACCCTTAGTTATCACAGCTGCCATGGTCGAATCTGATTACACACTGTACGTATGCAGATTTCACCTACAATCTAATAGTTTAACAACCTATGGAATGTGTGATGTATAGTTATTTCTAATATTTATAAGCCTGGCAAGCCTGCAAGATTTGAACCCTAATCTCAGTGGTGCTGTCAGCTGGCAGAGCTTCTCCACAGACTGGCTATTATTGGCTGAAGTGAGGGAAAGGCTAAAGACGATAAATTGGCACCCTGTTCAGGATGTTCCTGCATCGCACCTAGCGTTTCTTGGTAGAACCAGGCCTGCCAAAGCCCTGACCAGGATTAATTGCTCCATTAGAGACCTAAGCGCTGTAGCTGTATTTTCACATTTTTTTTAATTTCTTTATGGTGTGGTACAGGCCTCTGTAAAGGAATAAATTCCAAATAAAAAATAAAGTGCAACAGGCCGCTCAGGTGGCGCACACACTGGAACCAGAGCTGGGATCTCGAATACATCGTATCGAATCTCAGCTCTGCCTGCCGGCTAAGGCTGAGCGGCCACATGAACAACGAACGTTGTTCAGAAATGGGCGGGACTAAGCCGGATGGGGTCTCTCTCCATGACTGGTGCAATTACGACCTCTGCTGGCTGATTGATGGCGCCTGCAAAGAGATGAGAAAAGAGTGCTGTCAGGGTGTGTCTCTACGTACACAACGCTGAGCTGCACTGCACTCGTCAAAGGTGATAAGATGCATACGGCATGCTGCCCACGTGTCGGAGGGGGCGTGGGTTAGCTTCGTTCTCCTCAATCAGAGCAGGGATCGGCATTGGTGGAGAGGAAGCATGATGCAATCGGGCAATTGGACGCGCTAAAAAGGGAGAAAAAGCATAAATAAAAATATAAAAATAAAAAATAAAGTGCAACAAAGACACACAAACTCTATTCCTGTCTGAACAATTCTGACAGTGACAGTGTTGATTCTGGAACTCTGCTGGACTTCCAGCACTGTGGACTTCACAGTGGACTACAGGAAAAGATGTATTTCTCCACAGCCGCCATCTCTGCTGCCATTCAGCCGGCGTTTCACACAGTTCCTCACAATTCCACTTGAATTCTGCTGGTTAGCATTTACAGCTCAGTTTGTTCTAGACTCCCGCTCAGCTCACAATCAATGTCTGGCTTTATCTCCAGCAGACTCCTTTTAGACTTCTGCGGAGATTCTTTGTGAACGTTTCTTCACCACTCCACACACTGCGTCTGCCTGGATGTGGATAGAAAGAGATTTTGTATGGTTTCCTCTCAGTCCAATCTTTTTATTGATGTGTTTTTATAGACTAGGTCTGAATAATTGAGTGCTTGTTTGTAAGAGCGCTGACTTGTGCCTTACAGTGGAAGAAGGCATCATGGGGATTCCCTCACTAAACACACAATATCCTGGATTTTAAATAAACTGGCAGGCTGACTGGCATTTTCAAGAGTGCAGAAAGAATGACTGAAGGTTTGTGCTTTAATAATTGGATTTATTTATCAGAATAAAGTTCTAAACGAACCCAGGATTGAACCGTGTGAGCAGTTCCACCCTCATTTTAATTACAGTGAGGAGTTCTTTTGGATGAGATTCTGAAAATGATGTTATGTAATGTGTCATCATCGTGTTGAGCGACTGTCAGCGACCTGACATGACAGATTATGTCACGGCTGACACTGGTCTCGTGGTAATGGTGATTTGCAGAGCTGCGTGTCAGCGCTGCCATGTTTCATGCTTCATCTCTTTCCATATTCGCTGGCTAAATTTAGATCCCCAGTCTGATGTTGAAAACAGTCGTGCGGTTTTCCTTTAGTTTTTGGTGAGAGCGCAGTGAGACACAGTATTTCCATTAGGAGTGGAACGATCATGCATTTTTAACACCACGTCTTATCATTGCAGTAATGACAACAAGTACAGCTCTACCTAATTCACAGCTGTGAAAATCGCATCATGAAACGTAAAATGAGCCGTTTCCTGTGTAATATGCAATTTGCTGTGAAATTCAAACTTTATTTTTTTATTCCTGTAGCTTTCAAGTGTCTCACGTTTACTGCTTAATTTGCACTGAGGGGCCGCTCAAGTGGTGCAGCGTTAAAAACATACGCTGGAACACCAGAGCTGGGATCTCGAATACATCGTATCGAGTCTCGGCTCTGCCTGCCGGCTGGGCTGAGCAGCCACATGAACAAAGATTGGCCTGTTGTTCAGATAGGGGTGGTGTATTAAGCCGGATAGGTACTCTCTCATAACTGATGCAATTACGACCTCTGCTGGCTGATTGATGGTGCCTGCACAGAGACGGGGAAAGAGTGCGCTGATCAGAGTGTGTCTCTCCGTACACAGTGCTGATCCACATTGCACTCATCAAAGTGTAGGTGACAAAATGTGTACGGCTGCTGCCCACATGTTGGAGGGGGCGTGGGTTAAATTCGTTCTCCTTAAGTCAGAGCCGGGGTTGGAATTGGTGGAGAGAAAGCATGACGCAATCAGGCAATTGGATGTGCTTAAAGGAAGAAAAAGGGGAGAAAATGCGTCATTTTTGTAACCGTTGCTGGTTTACATTAAACTATTAAGGTCGGCTGTGCTGTGTACTGTAGTTTCCATTTAGTAGGACCCTAACCATAAGACACTGTCACGGCTAATTTTTAGTAGTGGAAAACACTTTAAAATACCAGACTTTACAAAGATACAACACTGACAACATGATGAACGTTTTACTCAGATGTGTTTGTGTTGTGTAATCACCAACCACAGACAATATGACAGAAATGATGCTAGAATTAGTCTGAACTAATTGGCTGCTTCTATCTTAAGAGATGTTAACAGAACAGTGCAAGGATTTGTGGGAGGTTATATTATTAGACATTGTGCATTTAATTATAATAATAATAATAAACACTCCAGTATCTCTACCACCAAAAACTGAACGTGTGCAGTGGAGTGGGCAGTTAACTAAAGATACTAAATTGTCCATGACTTGAACTGGTGAATCTTGTGTAACCAGTAACTACCTGTCCTGTCATGAACGTAACCAAAGTGTGTAAAACATGTCGTTGACTGTTTGTCTGCCTGTCCTGCAGGAGGATGGAAAAGTGTTGGATGGAGGCTTGCTGGGCGATGCTAACGGTGTGGGTTCTGGCTCTACCAGGCAGAAGGACAGTGGGAAATGGCAGAGGCCTCGGTTCACAAGGAAAGCCCTGATGAGGTGCTGCCTGCTCCGCTGGATCATCCCCAGCACCAGCCCCAAAGAACAGGGTGAGGAAAAACACCCCAAAACCACACAGTATTTATTATTTTATATATTGAATTTGATACCTGCAACACATTTTAAAAAGTTGGGACAGGGAGTCATTTCCAGTTCCTGATTGTATTTTTACACAACACGACCAGTTGTTTTTGTGTGAGTGCCGGGTTCGGTCGGCTCTGCTGAGATCTGTACTTATAAGTTTGCACACTCGGCAGTGGTGTGCCGCACCAACCGCTATTAGTGACAAATTTTTTATCATTTGGGAATCATCTGAGGATACGAACTGTTGCAGTTTTGCGAGTGGTTGCCATTTTTTTACGAGACTTCAGCTGCTCAACAGTCCGTGGTCGCCGTTGTCTGATTCTCTTCCTCATGACGCGGCAGATATTTTCAATATGAGACCGATCAGGACTGCAGGTAATTACTCGGCCGAATTCTATTGATTGCTGCCAGTTTAATTAAGTGTATTTTTTAATTATGTTTTATTTTTAAACAGAATTTCTTCACTAATGTAAGCAACTATGTTCTTCATCTTTGCTTTGTTTTTTATTTTTTAGGATTGTAACGTCATGTTTTACACACTTTGGTTACATTCATGACAGGACAGGTAATTACTGGTTACACAATATTCATCAGTCTTTACTGTCAAACACAGTCATGAACAATTTTGTATCTCCAATTCACTTCACTTGCTCGTCTTTGGACTGTGGGAGGAAACCCACACAGACACGGGGAGAACATGCAAACTCCACACAGAAAGGACCCGGACCGCCCCACCTGGGGGTTGAATGATTTTGTCTAATGTGATTTTTCAGCTTTAACAACAGTCGCTCTTCTGAAAAAGCTTCTGGCAAGACTGAAGTATGTCTGTGGGAATTTGTGCCTATTCAGTGAAAGGAGCATTTATATGGCTGGGCACTGATGTTGGTCAAGAAAATCTCAATTGATGTTCCAGTTCATTTCAAGGCTGTTCAGTGGGGCCGAGGTCAGTGCAGGAGATTCTCTAAACTGAGATTTTCTTAATGTTTTTATAGAAAAGTTAAGATGAATCAGACTCAGTAAGGAACCCGACTTCCTTGGTGATCTAGACGATAGTTCAGTTAATGAAGTGAGTCAGTGTTTGGGTCCATGTCGTACCCTCTTCCCCATCATGTTCACCTCTCTATTACACCCTGGATTGAGAGTCCAGAGCTCCTGTGTGATGAGGCTCTGCTCAGTTTGGCTGGTTTTCCCTGCTGTAATGATGCCGTGCTGACTGATTTGAGAACAAGCACAACAGATGGTACACGCCTAAAGCTCAGAATGATCGCCACACACACATACGCACACACACACACACACACACACACACACACACACACACACACACACACATACATACACGCACACCGACACACATACATACATACACGCACGCCCACACACACACACCAACACACATATACATACACCCACACATACACACACACCCACCCACACACACATACATACAGTACACGCACACCAACACACACACACACACACATACACACACACACACACCCACACACATACATACATACACACACCAACACACACATACATACACCCACACATACACACACACCCACACACACATACATACACACACACCAACACACACACATACACACACACACACCCACACACATACATACATACACACACCAACACACACATACATACACCCACACATACACACACACCCACACACACATACATACACACACACCAACACACACACACACATACACACACACCCACACACATACATACATACACACACCAACACACACATACATACACCCACACATACACACACACCCACACACACATACATACACACACACCAACACACACACACACATACACACACACACCCACACACATACATACATACACACACCAACACACACATACATACACCCACACATACACACACACCCACACACACATACATACACACACACCAACACACACACACACATACACACACACACCCACACACATACATACATACACACATCAACACACACATACATACACCCACACATACACACACACCCACACACACATACATACCTCACACCAACACACACACATACATACACACACACACACACCAACACACATACATGCAATCACACATACATACACACACCCACACACACACATACACACACCCACACACACACATACATACAAGCACACCAACACACCGACACATACATACACTCACACCCACACACACATATACATCCACACACATACATACACGCACACATACAGGCACACACACACTCGCACACAGACACACAAACACACACACACTTATTTGTTAGCATATTTGTTTAAATAAAATGATAAAAAGTGATTGGTGTTAGACATCATTGTTTCATCATTCATTTACACATACCTGTAATAACTCTGATAATAAAATATAGTGCAGTGATTCTCTTTTCATTTTATTTTATTTTTATCAACCACTGTATGCTGATCAGGGTCAAACCTGGGTTCCAACAGGTTCCCCCAGGACTCCCAGGACTGGCCTCCCTAACGTTGTCTCAGAAACTTCTGACCTGCCCGCTGGAGCTGTAATAACGGCTCGCTGGAGACTGAGGGAGAGTTTTCAGTTTCATCAGAAGCAAGCAATGGCTCCATCTAGGGTTTAGTGGATGTCAATGTGCTTGAGTATTTGAAGCCTGGTATTAAAAGGGACTGGCAGGGCTGGACTGGGAGGCTCTTTCATGCTGGGAATGTAAATTTGAACCCAGGCCACATACAATATAAAATATACAATACAATTTGTGGACAAAATTTTCAGGCCACCTGACCAAGAGCTTGTAGGACATCCGATTGGAGAACAATAGGCATTTACATCAAATCTAAAACTGAAGATATGGTAGCATAAATATCTTTCACCCTTCTGTGAAGCCTCTCTACAAGACTTTAAAGTGTGTCTGTGGGAATTTGTGCCCATTCAGTGAGGTCAGGCACAGATGTTAGACGTGAAGTCCTGGCTCGCAATCCAAGTTTTTATTTAACCCATAAGTGTTGAGTTGGGTTTTAGACCAGGGCTCTGTGTAGGTAGCTGGAGCTCTTTTGCACACAGCGAGTAAATGATGTCTTTATAGAGCTTGCTTTGTTAAGTCAAGTCAATTTTATTTGTATAGCGTTTATTACAGTAGACATTGTCTCAAAGCAACTTTACAGACTCCAGGACCGACAGACCAAAAACCCCTGCTGAGCAAGCCGAGGGTGACAGTGGCAAAGAAAAACTCTCTTAAAATTACGGGAAGAAACCTTGAGAGGAACCAAACTCATGAGGGACCTCTGTCCTCCTTAAGTGGCCTGGGGAAAAATAATAGGAATAAATAGGATTTACACAAATCAAACATACACACAGTTAAATTCAACTAAAAGTTATAACTAGAAAAGAAAAATAATAATGTAAACAATTGGAGTTCTTCATTGTTCAGTCCAGTCTGTAATAAAGTCTGTAGTGAGTTCTGGACATTTTTGGTGCAAACATGCCTGGTTCCTGTCACATGTATTATTATTTAATAATATTAAATAATCTATTATTATTTAATTGTTTATTTATCTATTTATTTATCTATTTATTTATCTATTTATTACCAGTTATGACTTTTAGATCATTTAATTCTGTGTTTGTATGATTTGTGTAAATCGTGTATTTATTTAAAGTATCCTCCAGGCCACCCATGAAGGATGGGCCCTGCTGAGTCTGGTTCCTCTCAAGGTTTCTTCCTGTAATTTTCAGGGAGTTTTTCCTTGCCACAGTTGCCCTCGGCTTGCTCAACAGGGGTTTTTGTAACTGTTGGTCCTGGATTTTGTAAAGTTGCTTTGAGACAATGTCTATTGTAAAAAGCGCTATATAAATAAAGTTGACTTGACTTGACTTGACTTGACATGTAGGGTGATTTGTTCTCAGGAACATAATCATGCTGAAAAAGAAAATGGAATTTACCAAACTGTTGCCACAGTGTTAACAATGGATGTAGCAGAAACAACTAAATTCACTCATTAGGAGGGGTGGTCACATACTTTTGGCCATATAGTGTATCTTGATTTCAAATGACGTGTGCCACGCTGGTATAACCATCTGAAACTTGAGGAGCCTCCTGAGTTGCTCTCTCTCTTCCTCTCTCGACCTCGTTCTATTATAGTCTCTGATCCCCCACCACTGCTTTTTTTGACTGCTAATCAGAGACACCTGAATTGCTTCATGCTGCACGGATTTCTCTGTCCGACTGTTCTGACGTCTGATTGTAGGACATTCTGGACTCTTGAGCACTTTTTCATCAGGTGGCTTTGGACCTAAAGTTGTCTCATGTTACTGTAGAAAGCCTGGAGCTCTGCACCCTGACGATGTGTCGTTATGTGTGATGCACCGTTCGGAAAGGTTCGACCATGAGGAAAAATCTGTGGTTCTGGATCAAACTTGTCAGAGGTGGGAGGAATGTTTGAGTTTTGAGTGTGAAGTTGTTGAAGACTTTGGAAAGCAGGAGGTCAGCATGGAGATCCTGAGGCGCTATAAGGATCAGTGTCAGAAGGAGTTGGGAAAAATACTGCACTGTTTTTTCAGCTTCATCACCGGCTCTCCTGTTCAAGGTACTGATAATATTTCTCAGGTTTATGACCGTGGGCTTCTGGATTGTGTAAATGGTAAACGTGTGAAATGTTTTAAATGTGATCATTTCTGGTGATGGCTGACACTCGGATGATTAAGATTTGGTCGTGTGTTAAGAAACGAAGCAGAATGCTGCTTCACCACGGCACGTATCGTGCAGAATGACCGTCCATGGTGTTATTTTTGATATCTGCTAACCACGCAGATATCACGGACTGTCCTTCCGTTGAACATTGATTCGATGTAAAACTATCTTTGCTGTGTTTGCTGTATGCACTGGACCGTCTGTCATCTGGCTCTGTGTGTTTCACTAGAGGTCACTAGAGGTCACTTTCTGCAGTTTGCTTAAATTTTTATATAAGTAGTCCCACTGCATTTCATTAATTAGGTCACACCAAACTTGAGAAAAAAGAGGGTATTTATTTATGCACAGAGGCAAAGTTGTGCTGGTTGAAACAGCCTTCTGCAAACTGCTGCCACCAAAATATACGGCAAGCGTATAATTGATTTTGTCATTGATTGTATATACCTGTTAGGAAGGCGTATGTCTAAAATGCCTGGATGCAAAACTTAAAAGTTGCGTTTTATGAGTTTTAGATATCTTCTGATTGCCTGTCGTTGCACTATTTGAGTAAGGGCCACTTATGCTCTCATGGATTAATGGTCAAGCATGGCATTCATTATTAGTAAGGCCCTACCTAATTAACGGCTATGAAGATCGCCGTTGAAATTAGCCTTTTCCTGTGTAATGTGCAATTTGCTGTAAAATTCAAACTTTAAGCTTTGTGTTTAGTGATTTAACGTTTTTCATTTGCGTACTGTTCAAGTGATTCACGTTTACTGGTTAATCTGCACTATGAGGTGGTCCTAGCAATCCTACGGCAATTCAGTTAGCAATCGGTTAGTCGAATTGTCCAAGATGTTGAAGTCTAAAGCAGCTAAAAACACGACTCGGGTAACTTAGTTTGGAAAACTCACAACAAATTCTGTGGATGCAGAGGGGTGTGTCAAAACACGAATAAGAATTTTTGTCTTTGTGATGGATGTTCTAGGTTTACATTTAACTATTAAGGTAGCTGTGCTGTGTATTTTAGCTTCTATTTATTCTATCATTCAATTTGTGTGTTATTTAATGACTGTCGTGAAATGTGGCACTCTTCTGTAAAATCTGTGATTTTTAAAAAAACGAGGTCTGTGAATTAAGCACATTTTCTTGTGAATTTAGTAGAGCCCTAGTTATTAGGCTTCAAACCTGCAAGCTTACATAAACAGCCACTGAGGATCCACTGAATGTTGCTGAACCAAAAGACATAAAGTTGACCAGCCTTATTTAATCTTCATAGATTTGGCCATCATAACAGACCTGTAAAAGAGCTGTCACGTATTCCAGTGTTCCCGGTAGCGGTCACTCTCCCATGAGGTCAATCAGGTTTCAGATGACGCCTCTGTGGCTCCCAAGAGACCTTGTTCTGTCCTTAGCTTCATGGTGTTCTGTGTGCACCTGACAGAAACCTGCCTGGACAGACAATGACAGTCAGTGAGATTTGAACCCTCATCCTCAACACCATGGTACCCTGATCTATGTTATTTATAAGGTTTCTAATGCCCTTTCTTTCACAGATAAAAGATGCACACAAGCCTGGCTGTTCAGTTGAAAGAACATAAATAATATTTAGCTGTGTGGAGTTTGCATGTTCTCCCTGTGTCTGTATAGGTTTTCTCTGGTGCTCAAAGACATGCAGTCAGGTTAATTGGAGCTACTAGAGCTACTTGGAGCTACTAGAGCTGTTACACTAAGTATGTGTGTGTGTGTCGCCCAATGAATCAAACCCACCGTGACCCTGACCAGGATAAAGCGATGATAAAACAGACAATAAATGAATGAATGAATAGTTTTTAGGAAGCTTCTTTATTATAGTGTGTGACAGATCTACTTCAAACACAAAGGCCTGGGTGGAGGGAGACGGTTCTGATTTAAGTTAAAGGTCACGTCTGGACGGACGGGCCTTTTGATGGCTCAAGCGTATTAACAGACACATGCACAGGACAGTCACACAAATGGGCGCACAGGCACCCCCTCTTTTGGGGTTTGACCAATGTGCAGTCACCAAACAGAATCTGATGCTCTTTGATAAGCGTGCACACACACATACAGTAGTAATCTTTCTGTGTCTGGGTGTATGTAGTTGTAAGCTGTGGTGTTAGGAGAGTTGATTTGATCTTTTTGGGAACCTCTTTAGATTATTTGATCAGGTAGAAATGGGAAGTGTCATCGCTACTTTGTCTTTTGAGGCTCGTCGCCGGTTCTCTCGTTCCAGCTTCCTGGCTGAGTGTCGACACAGCATAGCACGCTATCACCGCTCAGGTAATGTAGGGCAACATACAGCCACAATCTTACACTCTTATCAGGTAAGCAAGATTGATGACTGATTAAGTTTGTAGCAGTGCAGTAAGTAAATGTATATATATGTACCGCAGTAAACACTGTATACATATAGTTTGGATGGTGCAGCCATCTATTAGGCTAGCCTGTCTGTTTTATCTACTGTATGTTGTATTAATCGTTCCTGAGCTGCAGTGTCAACAGTAAAGTACAGTATGCATGAACTACATTAACTATGTACTGCTGTCCACTGGATGGCGCTGTGTGCTCAGTGTGAATATTTTACATGCGTAGTGCAGAGCGGTCTGGGGTTTCCTGTGTCCAGAATCACTGGGGAAAATCATGATGTTAAAATTATTAAATGTCTTTGCATAAATAAAACGAATAATTTAATGTTTTATATTTTTATGACATTAGTAAAGCCTTGATGTGATGCCATAAGGTCATCAAATAAGACATTATTATGTACCAACTACATATTCTTTTGTCTTATCCAATTAGAGGATGCTGGAGCCCATCACAGCTTTTCAATGGGCGCAAGACACACAGTAACACCCTGGACGGGGCGCCAGTCCATTGCAGGGCAGACACACACACACATACACACACCAATTCACCTATAGGGCAATTCAGTGTCTCCAATTAACCTGACTGCATGTTTTTGGACTGTGGGAGGAAACCGGAGCTCCCGGAGGAAACCCACGCAGACACAGGGAGAACATGCAAACTCCGCACAGAAAGGACCCAGACCGCCCTGCCTGGGGATTGAACCCAGGACTTTCTTGCTGTGAGGCGACAGTGCTACCCACCAAACCACCGTGCCGTCCCATATTCCTTCCAATGTCACTTTTTACCACCGCTTTATCCTGGTCAGGGTGGTGGCGGGTCCGGTTTTCTCAGAATCACTGGGCGCAATGCAGTAGCACACCCAGGATAGAACACCAATCCATCCTCGCCATCCCTGGCATCTGTAGACTCCTGAAAAATGGGAATACAATGTATTGGGCAGCGGTAGCTCCTCAAGCCCCACGTCTACCAGAGTGCCACTGTTAGGCCCTTGGGTGTGGCCCTTGTGTTATTCAGTCACAATTGTTGTTTTCGGATAAAAGTGTCTGCTAAATGTTGTAAATGTGAAATGTAAATGGACAGGGACCAACGATCACAGCGCAACATCTCTCACTCATTCATTCACTCAATCTTCACTTACTCACTCATTCAATCACTCACTCACTCACTTAATTATTCACTCATGTACTCACCACTCATTCACTCACTCACTTAATCACTCACTTAATCACTCACTCATGTACTCACTCATTCACTCACTGACTCATTCACTTAATTATTGACTCATGTACTCACCACTCATTCAGTCACTCATTCATTCATTCACTCATCACTCACTCAGTCAATCATTTCTTACATACTCACCACTCATTCACTTGCTAACTTACCACTCAATCACTCACTCACTCATTCACTCGTGTACTCACCACACACTCAAGTACTCATGTACCCACCTCACTCACTCACTCACTCACTCACTCACTCACTCACTCAGCTCTCACTCATTCACTCACGTACTCATGTACACACCTCACTCACTCACTCACTCACTCACCTCAACAATAGAAGAGAGTACAGTGCAGGAGAACTTCAGGTCAGTGTTTGTTTTTTACTTTCTGCACTTTTGCATTATCCTGAAGCTCTATTGATTAACTGATGCTCTGCTCTGCACTCACAAAATATCTTTCAAGTCTTTCTCTCCATGTTTTAATATAATTACCAGTGAAGCTTTATGAGAGAGCTGGGGGTGGCATTAGGGGCATAAAGTGGTGTGTCAGCAGGCCCTCGTCTCCACCGCCGTGTTTAAGAGCTTCTGATGGCATAATGGTCTTACTGGAACCTGCTCCCACCACTCAGCCCGACTTCCTGTTCTCTGCCAACCTTTCTGCCGACTCCACTCGTAAAAGTAACATCCGCCTCCACACTTAGAAACATTATTGTGATATGGTAATCAGAATTGTTAGCATAAGAGCGGATGATGTCGCGCCCTAGTGGTTTATCCGGGGGTGTGTGTGGGGGGGATTTTTCCTTAATGAAAGTCACTTCAATGATTAAGCTTGGTATGGAGGAGATCAATAGAGGTTTTGTGGCTTTTGGTGAAGGACGACTTGTGGAGCCATTTGAGACGGAGAGTAATGGGGAGAGATGAAGAGAGATGATAAGAGAATTGAGAGCTTTTGATATCAACTTGTGTGTTATACTGAAAGCCGCCAATATTTTCATCAATTGATTTCTGTTATCTGACTCAACTAGTGCAGCACCAACGCCCAAATCCTTTCTTCATCACTTCTTATTCTCTCGTCTTTCCTAAATTAGAGATGAGCAGCTGTTTTATTTACAGCCACTTTCTTACTTATGAAGGTCAAAACACTTTTCTGTGTTCTCTTGTCTCACTTATAATATAGAATGATTAAGGGAATCTGACTTCTGTGTCACTTCATGTACAGGGGTTGGACAAAATAGGTCACTACGTGATGCTGGTGGAGGAAAACGTTTCCTGACTCGCTTCTCCAAAACACCCCAAAGTGGCTCAATAATATTTAGATCTGGTGACTGTGCAGGCCATGGGAGATGTTTAACTTCACTTTCATGTTCATCAAACCAATCTTTCACCAGTCTTGCTGTGTGTATTGGTGCATTGTCATCCTGATACACGGCACCGCCATTGGATGCACATGGTCCTCCAGAATGGTTCGGTAGTCCTTGGCAGTGACGCGCCCATCTAGCACAAGTATTGGGCCAAGGGAATGCCATGATATGGCAGCCCAAACCATCACTGATCCACCCCCATGCTTCACTCTGGGCATGCAACAGTCTGGGTGGTACGCTTCTTTGGGGCTTCTCCACACCGTAACTCTCCCGGATGTGGGGAAAACAGTAAAGGTGGACTCATCAGAGAACAATACATGTTTCACATTGTCCACAGCCCAAGATTTGCGCTCCTTGCACCATTGAAACCGACGTTTGGCATTGGCACGAGTGACCAAAGGTTTGGCTATAGCAGCCCGGCCGTGTATATTGACCCTGTGGAGCTCCCGACGGACAGTTCTGGTGGAAACAGGAGAGTCGAGGTGCACATTTAATTCTGCCGTGATTTGGGCAGCCGTGGTTTTATGTTTTTTGGATACAATCCGGGTTAGCACCCGAACATCCCTTTCAGACAGCTTCCTCTTGCGTCCACAGTTAATCCTGTTGGATGTGGTTTGTCCTTCTTGGTGGTATGCTGACATTACCCTGGATACCGTGGCTCTTGATACATCACAAAGACTTGCTGTCTTGGTCACAGATGCGCCAGCAAGACGTGCACCAACAATTTGTCCTCTTTTGAACTCTGGTATGTCACCCATAATGTTGTGTGCATTGCAATATTTTGAGCAAAACTGTGCTCTTACCCTGCTAATTGAACCTTCACACTCTGCTCTTACTGGTGCAATGTGCAATTAATGAAGATTGGCCACCAGACTGGTCCAATTTAGCCATGAAACCTCCCACACTAAAATGACCGGTGTTTCAGTTATTTTGTCCAACCCCTGTATATACCCCAGTGAAATAGGAAGTCATGGATTACTGCTTGAAAGTTAGGA
The DNA here is from genome assembly GCF_030014385.1 of Trichomycterus rosablanca. Lineage (NCBI taxonomy): Eukaryota > Metazoa > Chordata > Actinopteri > Siluriformes > Trichomycteridae > Trichomycterus > Trichomycterus rosablanca. The sequence goes on from NC_085994.1 coordinate 37,311,263, forward strand.
TCAACTGTCACAAAAAAAAAAAAGGAAGTCAAGGTTAGTTACATTTTGTTATTAAGAATTACCCGGGGTGCCAATAATTGTGGCACATGTGGTTTTGTTAAGAACAATTATTTTAAAGTTTTTAAAAAAAAAATTTAATATATTTTCTTTATGCATTTTCTCCCCTTTTTCTCCCTTTTAGCGCGTCCAATTGCCCGATTGCGTCATGCTTCCTCTCCACCAATGCTGATCCCTGCCCTGATTGAGGAGAACAAAGCTAACCCACGCCCACTCTGACACGTGGGCAGCATGCCGTATGCATTTTATCACCTGCGCTTTGATGAGTGCAGTGCAGCTCAGCGTTGTGTTAGGAGAGACACACCCTGAGAGCACTCTTTTCTCATCTCTGTGCAAGCACCACCAATCAGCCAGCAGAGGTCGTAATTGCACCAGTCATGGGAGAGACCCCATCCGGCTTAGTCCCGCCCATATCTGAACAACAGGCCAATTGTTGTTCATGTGGCCGCTCAGCCTTAGCCGGCAGGCAGAGCTGAGTTTCGATACGATGTATTCGAGATCCCAGCTCTGGTTCCAGCGTGTGTTTTTACCCTTTTTCCAACATGAGCTGAAGCAAATTCACCAAACACTGAATTTATTACTACCGTCTTTGCTCATCTTTACCAAGAGGCCAATAATTGTGGAGGGGACTGTAAGTAAAATAAAAGTAAACACTGCATAGGTGCTACAAACACTTTGGGTTGAGCTTATAAACTAGCTTGGCTAATGAGTTAAAAAGAACTGGTTTAAAGGGGGTGGCACAGTGGGGCAGTGGGTAGCACTGTGGCCTCACGGCAAGAAGAGTCTGTGTTTTATTCCCCGGCTGACCAAGGGGTCAGTATCTTCTCTGTGTGCTTCCTGTGTCCACATGGGTTACTCTGGGTGCTCCATTTTCCTTCTCCAAGTCCAAAGACATGCAGTCAGGTCAAATGGATCACGAGATATACTTGAGGTTTTATTCCAAATTTGTATTGTTTTTATTAATTGCACACATTACCATTAATTCCCATTTAGTTTTTTCCTGCCCCATAGTTTTGGTAGCATTACGCATTGCTTGCTTCCCTACAACAACAACAGGTTGGAGCATCAGGAGCGGCAGCTGGTTTTGGTGGGATTACTCTCAGTGTCAGGTTTTCCCACCGAGACTGCATTCTGCCCCGTGTTATATGAGTCACTGTGAGTGAGGGGAAACAATCTGGTCGAAGTGTGTGGGTGGATTTATAAAAGCCGGGGGAGAACCGAAGGGGAGGGCAGGCTGTCCCTGGAACCCGATCCCATTAACCTGGCTCTCTCACACTCGATTTAGAAATGTGACTTTTCTCCAGGTACTCAAATGAGAGAGATGTTCTTGCGGTAAGGGCGCGAGGGGTGAGACAGGTTCAGCCTGGTGGTATTAACAGAAAAAAAAGAAATAGATGAAAGAAAGGATGGGACAGGCAGGCGCAGACGGCGGGATGGATGGAAAGCTGAAAGAAAACAGCACCAGGACCGAGACGGTGAAGTCGAAGGATTTCCAAAGGAGGCGGGGGAGAAAGGGGGAAGTACAGTACGGCTTGAGAGGAGAGACAGAAGATAAAAGTGCTGACGAGGTGGAAAAGCCAGAGAGGAGAAGTGAGGCTGACCGGCGGGAGAGTCCAGAGGAGAAAAAGTTGAGCTGCGTCCATCCTTCATTCATTCCTTGCTTGTAGAGTTTCTTTGATCAGATGCCACGATCTTGAATCAGATCTCGAACACCCACCAGAACTCTGACCTGAAGTCAGAACTAACCTGGATTGGATTAACACAAATTCTGTGGATCTACAGACGTGGACTGATGTGATCACCTTGTGCTTGTAGGATAAGTGACGTTTGTCCATTATCTTACAACGATGGGACATCCGGAGCACTTCTGCAGTTTGTCTTCAGAAGTTATGGAAAATAAAAAAAGCACATTCGACAAATGCTGGTTTTGAATTTGGCTTGTTTTTGTCTGATTCTTGGGTAGTTTTGGGTTGTGTTTGATTCAGCTTTGTTCCTCAGATGATCGTGATAAGAAATATGGTTAACTTCATGTTACTAATCCGTAACTACTGGCATTATGAGTTTAAAGGGTGATCGAGCCTGGTCTGTGCTAGTCTTAATCTCTTCTCCACTTCTTTCAACAATTTGTCCTTGTTGACTTGCTTGTATTGGGTGTGTTGTCCAATTCTGCAGCAATTTTACGATTCAGTCATATTGATCGGTAAAAGTTAAAAGGGAACATAAATGGGAGCAGCGGGCTGAATAATTTATCGTTAGTAGATCATGGAGTGAAGTTTTGAAGTTTGGACAGTTTTAGTAAGTCTGTCATTTCTGATCGGTCTGCTTTGGGCTGCTCTTGATCCAGCTGTTTCTCTAATTCCACTTTTTGTCACATATCTACAACATCTGGCAATTTAAATCCATGACCTGATTGTACCTGGTTAATCCAGGTTGGTCCTAGTCTTAATCTCAAAGCCCTGTCTACTTTATCAGATTTGTAGAGAAGTTTGGCACTTCGGCTGAGGTTAGCTGGAGAAAAACACTGATGGATGATTTACTTCTTTATCAGCAAATTACTTTTGGCTTTCTAGAGTTCATGAATCTGCTTCTACAGTTAGACTCTTACTTGTCCATCAATGACCCTTATATAACGTCCTAGCTCAAGATCTCACATTAGAAAACTATAGGAATTAGCATCGACTGTGCAGATTTTACAGCCGGCTCATTTCATCTGGATTAGACTGTTTCTGATTGATGTTCCTCAAGCTCTCTCAGCATGATTAATAATTAACCTTGTATCACGAATCCGTAAAAAGAGGCATTTTAATTCTGAGTTCCTGAATCCTGAGTAATCCGGTCTGTTTTGGTCCTAATCCTTCCTCGAGGCCTTCCCAAAGCCTATCCATTTCATACATGTTGTTATCTGAAAGCGTGCTTTGATAGATCTCACAGCTGCACAGTTTGAAAGACTCGTCTGTTGTTGACACTTGCAAATAACATCCACGGCACACGATGGCTTTTACACGTCTGGACTGTGTAAGAGCGCAGCAATCCGTGGCGTTATTTATTCACATCTGCTTTCAGGAGGAATGACCTAACATGGAAACACAAGACTTCTCATCGCTGGAATAAATAATGCCTTGTCGATTTCTGGGCCTGAAAAGTTTGACATTCTTTAAACTCCTAAAATGCTGTTTATTTTCTTCTACATGTGAGAGTCAAGTATGACGGTCCCTGCGTGTGCATGCTAGCTCATCTCCAAACACCCTACCAAACATAAATACTTCCAGCGAAAGGACCTAGAACACTCGGACCTAGTGCACTTAATACTCTCAGTCATGGAAATTCAGGGTATGGAACTGTTTGCCATAGCAGTGGTGATTATCCTCTTTGTGGCAGTTCTCAAGCAGTTTGGTATTATGGAGCCCATGTCTCTTGAAGGTAAGGAGCACGGCTAGAACCACACATCACACACTCACACACTCAGTCAAACCCTGGTGGCCGTGTTTATGACAGCCGGGATAATTTTACATAAAGCTTCGCAGGCGTGACAGCAGAAATCGTAGCGACTCAGATGGCGAATAAAGGATGAAATAGTGGCGGCGGCTCGCAGCGCTGCCTGTCTGGTTTGTTGATAATCTGTGAAAATAATGCTTTGTCTTGAAGTTTTGTTTAAACGGGACTACAGTCTGATTATCAGCATGCGATGGATGGGCTCCTTTTAAGGCCGCTGTTGGCTGAAATGTAGTGATGAGCCTTTTAAAAGAGGGGTCGGCGCTTTCATACATTCGAAAAATTGAGGAATTCTGATTGTCTTCATTCAAAGCAAATTCAACACATTTTGTAAAATAAAAATTCTCTGAATGTTTGGTTGCACCACCTTTAGCAGCAATGACTGCAACTATACACATTCTATAATAAAGCAGACACACTGCTGGGTGTTTCCAGACATGAAATGCTCATTTAAGGTCTTTGACTAGACCATTTGTATTTTGTATTTTTAGATGGATAGATAGATAGATAGATAGATAGATAGATAGATAGATAGATAGATAGATAGATAGATAGATAGATAGATACTTTATTGATTCTTTGATGCTGCATAACCCAGTTCCAGCTTAGGTTCAGGTCAGGAACAGATGACCTTATATTCTCCTCCAGTTTTCTTTTAAAGAGCAAAATTCATAATTTCTGCAATATCAGTAAAATTTGGTCCTGGCACATCAAACATTACCATCACGTTACCAACGCCCCGATTAACTGTTGGTATAATGTTCTTTCCATGAAGTGCTGTTTTTGATTTTTTTTTTTTTTTGATCACTTAATAAGGCTCCTGTTGTCCAGAAATGTTGCTTTTTTTCTTAACCGCTATCATGGAACACTAGGTGCAAGGCAGGAAAAACCCAGGAAACTAATTAAATCCATTGCATCCTTTGAACATCCCCTCTTTCTTAGACACGGAGAATCATATCTGCATAGACACCTAGCCGGCCGATAGCACTGCTCGAATTTAAACCCGGATCTCTGTGTTGGTGGGCTACGTTTTCTTTCAATAAGTGAAAAACAGTAATTAGAACATTTACGCAGAAAGGTTTGGGAATCATCCAGATGTTTTTTTGCAGCTGTCAGATGAGCACTAGTGTTTCTCTTGGTTAGCACTTGTTTCCTGTTTGCTGCCACACAACTCCCATGAATCAGATTTTTTAACCACTTACCTTTTGTTATATTTGTGGTGTCTTTTGTATTTGTGATTTCCTGGCTGAATGGTCACTGAGCTCTTGGAGAAATGTAATTGCTCGTTGAACAAGTAAAATTCACACCTGTTTGTTTCCTCAGTGTGGAGATAATAAATGTTAATTTAGAACCAGATGTTAAACGTCTGAACTTGAATCTGGATTACTAACACAAGAACTTCTGAACTACTCTAGCTCAGTGAATGTACAAATGTTGACTCTGGGTCGGTTAAACCTTAGAACCTTGGACAAGGATTTTTATGAACTTTTCCTACCTGTGGTGTTTGTTAGTAAAAAATAAACTGCTTTAAATATGTACCCTCCCAATCCAGTCATACCCAATTACCCTACTGCATATTGCTTCCTATGCTGCTGCTGACCCCCACTTCTGACTGAGGAGAGTCGCTGACGGCTTCTTTTCACTTGCACAAAAGAAGAAGATCCGTATGAAGATCCGTATCACGCATGGAGAGTTATGCCCCGATCTCCATTATTCCCGTCTCTGTGCAGACGCCATCGATCAACCAGCAGAGGTCGCAATTGCAGCAGTTATGAGGAATCTCCTCTAGCAATCTACCCTCAGATGAGCCCATCATAGTATGTATAGTCGTCACCCAGCCTGTCTGTAGCAAAGTTAGATTCAAATTCGCGAGTTCGAGATCTCAGCACGGGTGTGCTAGCATGTTTTATCGCTGCACCACCCCAGCACCACCTTGCTGCATATTTTGCATCCATTGCAGTCACTGCAAGGTGAGAACAGATAAACAGAACAGAAATATTCATTCATGTTTAGAAATAAATCAGCAGGAGATTAAAGATGGGCTTATTATTCACAAAACATTTCCACTCTTGTTAATACTGTGTATGAGTTTTGACACTTGAATGACTTCAGTTTGTAGATGCGGCTGGGTGTAAGCTGAGCTGTATTTGAAAGTCGTGATGTTTAGCCTTTTGCTCTGTGCTATTCATAGTCCTGAGGTCGTGACGTGTGAGTCGCTGTGGTTTATCACACACATTCATATAGGGATCACAGTGCCTTATACTGATCAAGCATAAAGAAGACACTTTCTTCTAAATGGCTGAGGTTTGTTATTAGTGCATGAATTACCGTATGTACTCCAGCATCTCCACCCACCTCTGAAATATGTCCGCTGGAGAGCTTTCACATCGCTTTTCCTCCAACTCTTTCAAGCCAAAACAAGTCTTGCATTACTCCTCATCTATTATGCATGCACTATTGAGTGGGCTTATTTTACTGCCACCTAAATATGGGGTTTCATTGCTGGATCTCGAAGGACACTGTCCATTCCCCAAAATACCCACACAACCACACAGCCGTCATCCGATCATTAACCACACCTGAAACTGATTTCACACTCCCATTTGCTTCTGTATTTCCAATAGTCCAGTGCCTTTGTGGGTATCCGCAGCCTATTAGCATAGTTTTCCACCCCAAAAATTATTGATTTATTTGCAGTATGTTGCACTAAGGGCTTCCACTTTCACTCACATCCACCTTCCTTCATGATGCCAGCTTGGGTTATCACGTTTCACTCACGAGCAGTCTTGTTGCAACTGTAGCACGTCCTGATATTGTGAGATGTGAGATGTGGCCCTGGGTCAACAGGAGAGGTGCTTAAATTGAAATTGTTCAACCAATCACAAACTAGCTGCTATGACATCACCACATTTGCCGGGCCTTTCTATTTTTTTTAATTTTTAACCTCAACCAGAGAAGCTCCGTGCCACGCACTGAATCCCCTGCAGAAGGTAAGATATTTATTTTAGAAGTTCCTTGTTATACATGCTTTTAACATGTAGTAGTACTGGTTCTGCTTACACAGAATAATATTTTAGATATTGTAGCTGGCTAACCTAATGGTAAATCTGAGAAATCTATTTAATGCTTTCACACTGTTAAAATTTTGCACTGTTAACACTGTTAAAAGTCTTTCAAATACTGAAAGTAACACAGTTGCTGGATCTTTTAGCTTGCATACCCATTACCTAGCTAGATAGCTAGCATAGATAGCCGACCTATGCAGTTTTAGGAAAATCATACCTAAAATTTACTTAAAGACATCATATAGGATCGCTGTGTTAACCCAGAAGCAATCCATTTTATATTAACTTAACAGCAAAGTTCTGGAACTGACAGTTTAGCTTTAATGACACAGTAAGCTATATTAGCATATTATGCAGTCCCAGGAACATCATCTATGTGGTCCCAGGAACATCATCTATGTGGTCCCAGGAACATCATCTATGTGGTCCCAGGAACATCATCTATGTGGTCCCAGGAACATCATCTATGTGGTCCCAGGAACATCATCTATGTAGTCCCAGGAACATCATCTATGTGGTCTCATCTATGTGGTTCCAGGAACATCATCTATGTGGTCCCAGGAACATTATCTATGTAGTCCCAGGAACATCATCTATGTAGTCCCAGGAACATCATCTATGTGGTCCCAGGAACATCATCTATGTGGTCCCAGGAACATCATCTATGTGGTTCCAGGAACATCATCTATGTGGTCCCAGGAACAGCATCTATGTGGTCTCATCTATGTGGTTCCAGGAACATCATCTATGTGGTCCCAGGAACATCATCTATGTGGTCCCAGGAACATCATCTATGTAGTCCCAGGAACATCATCTATGTGGTCCCAGGAACATTATCTATGTGGTCTCATCTATGTGGTTCCAGGAACATCATCTATGTGGTCCCAGGAACATCATCTATGTAGTCCCAGGAACATCATCTATGTAGTCCCAGGAACATCATCTATGTGGTCTCATCTATGTGGTTCCAGGACCATCATCTATGTGGTCCCAGGACCATCATCTATGTAGTCCCAGGAACATAATCTATGTAGTCCCAGGAACATCATCTATGTGGTCCCAGGAACATCATCTATGTGGTCCCAGGAACATCATCTATGTGGTCCCAGGAACATCATCTATGTGGTCCCAGGAACATTATCTATGTAGTCCCAGGAACATCATCTATGTGGTCTCATCTATGTGGTTCCAGGAACATCATCTATGTGGTCCCAGGAACATCATCTATGTAGTCCCAGGAACATCATCTATGTGGTCTCATCTATGTGGTTCCAGGACCATCATCTATGTGGTCCCAGGAACATCATCTATGTGGTCCCAGGAACATCATCTATGTGGTCTCATCTATGTGGTTCCAGGAACATCATCTATGTGGTCCCAGGAACATCATCTATGTAGTCCCAGGAACATCATCTATGTGGTTCCAGGAACATCATCTATGTGGTCCCAGGAACATCATCTATGTGGTTCCAGGAACATCATCTATGTGGTCCCAGGAACATCATCTATGTGGTCCCAGGAACATCATCTATGTAGTCCCAGGAACATCATCTATGTGGTTCCAGGAACATCATCTATGTGGTCCCAGGAACATCATCTATGTGGTCCCAGGAACATCATCTATGTGGTTCCAGGAACATCATCTATGTGGTCCCAGGAACATCATCTATGTGGTCTCATCTATGTGGTTCCAGGAACATCATCTATGTGGTTCCAGGAACATCATCTATGTGGTCCCAGGAACATCATCTATGTGGTCCCAGGAACATCATCTATGTGGTCTCATCTATGTGGTTCCAGGAACATCATCTATGTGGTTTCAGGAACATCATCTATGTAGTCCCAGGAAATATATATAAACTTATATAAAGGAAATGATATGCTTTCAACTTTGCAGCAACAGTTTAGGGAAGGACTTTTCCTGTTCCAGTATGACTGTGCCTCTGTGCATAAAGCAAGCACTTTAAAGACATAAAGAAAGCTCGAATTAAAGAAAATCCAGAGGCCTGCACAGATCCCTGACCTCAGCCCCATTGACCAGCTTTGGGATGAACTGGAACATCAACCGAGGCTTTCTTGACCAACATCAGTGCCCAGCCATACAGTTGTTCTATTAAATGAATAGGCACAAATTCCCACAGACACACATCAAATCAAATCCTTGTGAGAAGCCTTCTCAATAGAGTTTCATTTGTTTTTTAAATGGACAGTCCAGCAAACTCATGGTCAGGTGATCAAACACTTTTGGTGATACAGTGTAGATCAGGTGATGGTTTATAATGATTGTAAATATTTGCCATGATTTAGAGTAATAGTAGATGTGTGGTCTGATGGAGGATAATTGGAGAGGCAGCGTGTGGTTTACATTGCTCTCTGTGTTCTTCCTGCTGTTTGGTTGCTTGGTGAAAACCAATAGAGATAGATGGTAAACAGACTGCACGGCGCATTACTGCACTGTGTATTCTGCTGTCACATGGTCTGGACTGAACCGCGTCTCTGCTAATGACTCGCTAATGTGCTGTTACTTCCTGACGGTAAACACAAGTAAACACATGCCGCGGTGATAAATAGTATTTTGGATTTTCTGCAAGGTAAATAAAGCAGAATCCTGAATGCACTGGATTCAGCACATAATCAAGGGTGTACAGAATGGAAAAGAAACTGTGCTGTATAATTTAACAGACTCTTTCACTGCTTTACCAGCAAATGGCACCAGACATTGACATTATACTTTGAGATAAGCACTCAGATCTGCTTATCAAATGTATATACAGCATATATACATTTTATTTGTTGTCTGTTAGGAGTTGTGGATGTTCTAGAGTTTCCCCCGGGCTCTTCTGTTTCCTTACACCTCACTAAAAGAGGATTGAGTGAACGACTGAATAAGCGAGTCTGATGGATTGGTGTGGGAATAACCCACTGAGAACCTGCTCAGGTTGTAGTAGAAATATTCAGTAAAGACGTTTAAATAGATGAATGAAACAGCTGAGACCGGCTTTGTGTTTCTAACCAAATACACTGTGTGGCCAAAAGTATTTGGACACCTGACCATGAGCTTGTTAGACGTCCTGTTTCAAGAACAAGTGGTATTAAAATACAGTGAACATTTCAGCTCTACTAAGAAGGCTTCTCACAAGACTTGTCTATGGGAATTTGTGCCCTTTCAGTCAGAAGATGACTTAATATGACTGGAAACTAATGTTGGCCAGGAAAGCCTCAATTTGTTCAAATTGTTCTGGTTCGTTCCAAAGCTGTTCTGTGGGGCTGAGGTCAGGACTCTGTTCAGGACACTGGAGTGTCTTGTCTTTAAAGTTGTCTTTATAGAGCTTGCTTTTTGCACAGGGGCACAGTCATGCCGGAACAGTACGTGGCCTTCCCCAAACTGTTGCTGCAAAGTTGGAAGCCTATCATTTCCTTTATATAAATGATTTATTATAGTTGTTAGCAACTGTTGTGGCTGAAACACATGAATTAAATTATTAGAAAGGGTGCCCCAATACTTTTGTTTATATAGTGTAATAAATGCCAGTAAGGAAATTATATAGATTGACCCCACAACCGTAAAACCAGTTTGTTTTGAGTATCATCCCGTCTCTATACGCTTATCTTCATTGTTCTAATTTTCTAGCTTTCCCGTTTTTAGTTTTGTTTGGGGATGATTTGAGATCATTTTTGAAGCTTGTGTCACTGTCTGTAGCATCTTGTGTTTCTGGAAAATCCATACAAAAATTTACATTATTACTGAAGTTTTTAAGTGTTCCACTAGAGGGGTACATTACACTGGATTCAGGACTGTGCTAGGTTTACCTGGTTCTCCATCTGAACAGAACTGTGAAGGTGAAGAATCTTTGCATCTGCTGGTTTCAGAGATCTTTATCACTGGAAAGTGAAAATTACCAGGAAAAGCCTGTGTGTGTGTGTATGTGTGTGTGTGGGTCTGGTTTCGGGTGTGTATTATAAGGCACTGTGTGGAGTTTTGTGAAGGATTTGATCATGTATCAAAGTTCTCAGGAGGTTTCTGACCTGGTTTCTGTCAATAGCATGATACATGACAAACAGGCTCTGATGGATCGTTAATACTCTGTAGTTACAAGGCAGAGAGAGAACTGCTCCAGGAGAGGAGGTGAACTAAGGTACAACATAAATCCTATAGATAAAAGTTTTGGGACACCCTGTTTAATTTTTAAATTTGTGTTTTAACCACAACAATTGCTAATTACTGTAATAAATCAATTATATAAAGGATATTATGTTTCCAACTTTGCAGCAACCTGTTCCAGCATGACTTTGTAAACTCTATAAAGACATGAAGAAAAGCTCTGTTTAAAGAAACTCCAATGGTAAGCCGCTCAGGTGGCACAGCGGTAAAACACGCTAGCACACCAGAGCTGACATTTCGAACACATTGATGAACAACAATTGGCTGTTGTTCATACAGGGTGGGAAAGCCGGACCGGGGTTCCTCATAACTGATGAAGCTATGACCTCTGCTGGCTGATTAATGGCGACTGCGCAAAGTCTAGGAATAATGCTGATCAGGGTGTGGCTCTCCGTACACAAAGCTCGTGCAGGTGAAAAGGGGTGTGTGTCAGTTTTGAAGCTCCTTAGTCAGAAGTGGAGGGTTGTATCGGGGAAGAGTAATGCGATCAGGGTCATTCGATACGACAAGATTAGGGAAGAAAATTAATGGGAAAATTGCACACAAAAAAAGAAGCTCCAATGGAAAAAAAACCTCCAAATTCCCACAGACATACTTCGAAGTCTCGTGAGAAGTAGAGTGGCTGTTGTTCTAGCTGAATGATCACATAGAGGTCACTATATTTTAATACAGTTTGTTTTTGAAACAGGTTGTCCGACAAGTTCATGTTAAGATGTCCTTTTGGTTATATAGTGAATATTGCAAATATTGTACCATGTATAATTTTCATCTAATTGGGACAAATGGTCCCCAGAGTATCTTATAAAACTGCACTTGGAGAGGTCTGAGTGTCCTCTGAGAATTTCTCTGTGAAAGGTTAATTAGATGAGATCAAAGGAAACGTTGAGAGATGGAAAGGAAAGGCTCGTGCTTGGATTTCCTCTACAGAAGACTTTGATTCGAAGCTTAAGTAAAGCACGACTGTAATTTTTTAGCTGTTATCTTTCATGAGAAGGTGTAGAACCACATGGATGAATTAAAAAAGAAGTGAGATTTTAAACAGGATCATGATTCATTATTTTTGAGTCTGCATGGATGGAAATGAGCGAGGCTCGGCCGGGCTGTGTGTAGGTCTGCTTTCAGAGTTAAAAATTAAAGAAGGAATAGAGGTGGGGATTAGGACTGAGGATGAGTGTGAGGTGGGAGACAGAGGGTTTGCAGACTGTGGGCATCGTCTGCCTGGTTATTATGTTCCTCAAACTCATGCACTTACTCGGACTTATCGACATCACAGAAACAGGTGAGAAGGACTGACCGCGAGATCCGACTCTGAAAGACCTGATTTATTTGATCATGGATGTTGTTTTTATTTAATACTAACAGTTTTTGATTAATTAACCCAAAACAAATGATCTGAATGACTGTGTTTTTGTATCTTTAAGCCTGAGACTGCAGTGAAATTGCTGTAATGTTTTTATCAGTATCCTGTTCAGGAAAATGTCCTAATTCTACATAGTTTACCTGAATTAACTTGTTCTTTTGTCTCTTTTCCCTCTTTCCTCCACCATTCACACATTGTTTCCTCTTGTCGTTTTTCTGTGTGCATGTGTCTGTATGAAGACGGTGAGCGTAAGCATGGTGAAAACATACCCACATTTATTTGATCTTGATGTGGTGATGTGGTGGTATATTTTCCTGTGATTGTTGCAGTCTGTGTTTGGTTCTTTAGTGCTTTCTGTAACTGTGTGATTGGTCATGAGGTCAGTGGATTGTTCCCTTAGGTCATTTTAAGATTACTTTAAGGTCAGGTTAATTCATAATTACTTTGGATAAGTTTTGGTAAGTGTAGGTCAATTTATGTTTACTATAGGTCAATTCATGATTACTGTTGGTCAGTTTGTGGTTACTGTAGGCCAGTGTTTGTGTTACTATAGGTCAGTGTGTTGTTACTATAGGTCCTCTTGCTCTATCTACTATAGTAAGCAAGGGACTGGTCAGTTTATGATTACTGTAGGTTGGTGTATTGTTATTTTGGTCAGTGTACTGTTACTTTAGGTCAGTGCATTGGGACTGGTCAGTTTATAGTTACTGTAGGTCAGTGTATTGTCACTATAGGACAGTGTATTGCTACTGTCGGTCTGTGTATTCTTACTGGTCAGTTTATGATTATTGTAGGTCATTGTATTGTTACTGTGGTCCTGTATGAGCTTATTTAGGTGTGATAAAGGAAAAACAGTGATGTTTCACTCAAAAATATACATACTAAAATTAATAAAAATAAAACTATATGTCAGGGTCAAAATACATGGAATTACTAAAATTATTTTATTATTATTTCACACTAAACAGTTTCAAGCTATCTAATCTGTTCTAATGATGTTTAGGCACTTTTATATTAACCAATCAGACAGAACAAAAAGCACTTCTGTATCTTTTCCATCTTTCCTCTCTGAGTAGATCTTTCTGTCTGCTTCTCTTCCACTGTTGTGCTAACCCTGTACTGATCTCACCTCCCTCCTCCCTCCCTCCGTCTTCACCATCGCTCGGTCACTTCGTCATATTCATTAACCTGCATCCCACTTCCTCACCCCTGTCTTGACCCTCCTTATCCTCCCATCCTCTCACTCTGTGCTCCTCTTCTCCTGTCTCCCGTCGCTCTTTCTCTCCTGTAGACAGCAGCGACAGCGACCTAGAGCTTGCTGCGGTCAGGCACCAGCCGGAGGGACTCGAGCAGCTACAGGCTCAGACCAAGTTCACCCGCAAGGAGCTGCAGTCGCTCTACAGGGGCTTTAAAAATGTGAGAAGCTCTCGGTTCTGAAAGAGACCTACTCAAATCTACTCTGTTTATTTTCATTTTATCTGTAATGTTATTCATTCATTAATGTGTGTTTTACCACGGCTTTATCCTGGTCAGGTTTGAGAGTTGTGGTGGGTCCAGTGGTCCAGTTTCCCTGGACCAAGGCAGTAACACACCCTGAACACCCCCCTACACATAGCCTATCATGTCTGTGGTAGCGCAGAGGTTAAGGTACTGGACTAGTAATCATGAAGTTGCCGGTTCAAGCCTCACCATCACCAAGTTGCCACTGTTGGGCCCCTGAGCAAGGCCCTTAACCCTCAGTTGCTTGAAATGTATTCACTGATAATTATAAAACACTTTGAATAAAAGCATCTGCTAAATGCCACAAATGTAAACGTCTGTGTACAAATACTACTCTGCTTCAAAAATGCATTAAACATGCAGGTAATGTTGGTGCTACACGGTTTCAGCGTGTGGAGTTTAGCATGTTCTCTATATCCTGTGGGTTTCAACTGATTTTATTTCCTCCACCTTCTAAAACATGTTAAATGTGGCCTGGCATCCATTTATTCCAAGCTAAGTCAGTGAGTGAGTATATAATTCCCTGAAATAAACTGGTGCCCCTGTCCGGCCCTGTTTAGGGTAAAAGTCTTACTGAAGATAAATGAGTGAATAAATAATACATTAATAATTAAAACATAAATAATAAATGATGTTGCTTTTAAGCTGTGGTGAACCCACATCCTCAGTTTAATTCCTAGCAGTGCGTTTATGCACTTGAACAAGAATTTCTGTATTTTAGACTTACAGATAAAAGACTGAACTCTCTAGTCTATAGGATTAAGGGTTTAAGGTTTAGTCTCCTGTCTGACTGTGCTAAAGTTTAGCGCTGAATGCTAACACGCACTGTGTGAACAGAGATGTAGGACAGTGAGAAGAGCAGCTGCGGGTTTAATTAGTCCATCATTCTCTTTCCATTTCAGGAATGCCCGAGTGGCCTAGTCGACGAGGAAACATTCAAGACCATCTACTCTCAGTTTTTTCCCCAAGGAGGTAAAAAAAACTCATTTGTCCTCTTTAGATAACACTATGTGGACAAAAGTATTGGGACACCCCTTCTACTTATTAAATTCATGTCTTTAGCCACAACAATTGCTAACAAGTGTAATAAATTAATAATATACAGGAGATGATATGCTTCTAACTTTGCAGCAACAGTTTAGAGAAGATCTTTTCCTATTCCAACATGACCATGCCACTGTGCACAAAGCAAGTTTATAAATCCATGAAGAACAGCTCGTTTAAAGAGCCCTGATCTCAGTCCCACTGAACAGCTTTAGAATTAACCGGAACATTAACTGAGTTCGATGTCCAACAAGCTAAGCTCATAGTCAGGTGTCCAAATACTTTTGGCCATATGGTGTGTATCATTATGTGTATATCAGCCTTGACCAATATTGTTCACTTAACATTTCAGATGCCACTATGTACGCCCACTTCCTCTTCAATGCATTTGATTTGGACAGAAATGGCTCCATTCGCTTTGAGGTGAGTTTGTTATTTTAAATAACTGTTTTTTTTAATTGCAGGACTTTATTAATGTATGTATTACAGGACTATAACAGGGTTAGGTGTAGCCCCTCACCTGCAAGAATTGAAATGAACCCCATTTGCAGGATGACTAAATAAGGTCGAACAGTACTGTGGCTAAAAAGCCCCAAACAAAAAAATGTAATGGAAAACTAAAAGCGGTGGCCAAAATAATGGAAACAAAGTAACAAATAAAGGGTGCACCAACATCTGGTGTGTTGAGTCTGAGTGCTGCACCACCCGATCGCCGTGCTGTTTTCTATTACAACCTAATTATATATCAGGGCTTTATCTGATAGCTAGAATAAATGGATGGATGGATAGATACTTTATTTATCCCAAGGAAAATGATTGCCTCCAAGAGTTAAACATGCAAAAGAAGAAAAACTAATACAAATAAAATGAAGTAGAGTGTAGCAAATGTACAACATGCATAAACACAATATACAATATACAGTTTGCAAAAAGTATGTGCAAATAATGGAATCAGTAATGTATCTATTATTATAACAATATATGATGTTTTAATGTGGCAGGACTTTGTGATCGGACTTTCTGTGCTGCTGAGAGGTTCAGTCACTGAAAAACTGAACTGGGCCTTCAACCTTTACGACATCAACAAAGATGGATACATTACCAAAGAGGTACCGAGCACCTCACGGACCTGACATGTAACTCACACACCCACTCACACGTTCACATACTCACTCGTATTTAATTTTGGAACTTATTTTAGAGGAATAAAGACAACATTGAAATTAGACCCATCAATACAAGTCAAGCACAAATATAAAATCTCCTCATCAGCAGGTGCCTTATTATTAGATCTTCATTTTATTTTATATTTTTACAAACTATTTTCCTGGTAGTGGTTGTGATGGGTCCTGTTCCTCCTGGGAACACAGGAAACACACCCCAGACAGGGCACCAACTCATCACTCAGACAAAACTACTCATGTCTGTGTTGACGCCCGGCTGACCAGTAGCACATGCTGAGATTTGTACCTGAGCACTCTTTCTTGTACCACTCTTACCACATTGAGAGTTAAAATATCTCATATCTCATATTGAAACAGCATCATCTAGTGGGGAAACATTGCAGTGCACAACTTCAGTCCTGTAGGGTTGGAACGGACACAGTTTGGTCCTTTATTTGAGTAAACTGATTAATTCAGTGAATAAACACGACCCTTTGCTTTAAATGCAGTCGAATGTACGATAGTTAATTCCTGGACTGTGCGAATTGTGATCAAGATGCATTAAAAAATGATAACATTTACACTTCATTAGTTTTTATTATCTTAAGAATAATATTTAAGGTTTACTTTCCCACAATACATGCATCCATACATTTTTTATATTGAATAAAATGACTTTTTCCCCTGTCCTATTGTATTACTGTCTGCAGTTTGTGGCTTGTCCTTTTTTGGACCTTATCTGTGGGTACTCACCCCAGCTGCCCGTGAGCACCACTTGCTGTTTTGGAGACACTTTCAGCCATTAGTCTGGCTATATAACCATTTGGCCCGTTGATCAAAATCGCTCAAGTTTTCATGCTGACCATATCAGCAGCATTCAACACAAGAAGTACAAGAAACCATCATGAAACAAGCCTTGTCATGCACATTTTTGAGGGGTGGTGTTAATGTTTTGGCTCATCAGTATTGTTGGTGAAAAGGTGAAGGGGTAAATAAATTGTTTTGCAATGATTTGGCACTACGGTACATGATCTAACAAATTGTGTGTGGGTGCAGGAAATGCTGCTGATCATGAAGTCTATCTATGACATGATGGGGAGGTACACTTACCCCTGTGTACGAGACGACGCACCATCCGAACATGTGGAAAAGTTCTTCCAGGTAGTAACACTCCAAAATCCTAAATCCTTTTCCAACTAAAACAGTTGTGGTTATTATAATCTTACACTGATCTCATTCCTGCAGAAGATGGACAGAAACCAAGATGGTGTTGTGACTATTGACGAGTTCATTGAAACATGTCAAAAGGTATTTGTATTGATTTTATTTCAATGTGTTTCATTTCTGTGTTTTATCACCGCTTGATCCTGGTCAGGGTCACAGTGGTTCCAGCTTTTCATGAATCACTGGGCACAATTCAGTAACACACCCCGGATAGGACGTTAATCCATCGCAGGGCCTCGGCTATTACTCCCCTATCCACCAGATGTAGCCAGTCATGTCTGTATGTAGACGCTCGACCAGCCAATAGCACTACGGAGATTCGAACCCTGAATCCCAGCAGATAGGGGATAGTGTAATTCACCACTGCATCACCCGAGCCCCCAGGAAGATGATAATCAGATAAATATATCAAATGCAGAGTCACAGCAGGATAGTGTGGGTGCTACACAGCATCACGGGTTCTGGGAAAAGGTGAAGGGGTAAATAAATTGTTGTGCAATGATTTGGCAACCAATCCAAACTGTTTGCAAGTGGTACAGAACCCACTGTGACCCTGACCAGTATAAAACTAAATGCTAAATGTTCAGATTGCAGGAAAAACATTCTGCAATTTTCATTTCATTTAATTATAGCAGAACATACACTATATAGCCAAAAGTATTCGGACACCTGACCATTAGCTTGTTGGACATCACATTTCAAAAACAAATGGTATTAAAATAGAGTGACCTGTATGTGACCTTTTTAGCTATAACAACAGCCTCACGTCTGAGAAGGCTTCTCACAAGACCTTAAAGTATGACTGTAGGAATCTGTGCCCATTCAGTCGAAAGAGCATTTCTATGGCTGGGCACTGATGTTAGTCAAGAAAGCCTCAGTTGATGTTCCAGTTCATTCCAAAGCTGTTCTGTTTTTTTAAACTGAGTTTTTCTTAATGTCTTTATAGAGCCTTGTGCACATGGGCACAGTTATGCTGAAACAGTAAACGGACCTTCTCTAAACTGGTGGTGCAAAGTTAAAATCATATAATTTTCTTTATATAATTGATTTATTTCATCTGTTAGCAATTGTCCTGGCTGAAACACAATACATAGAATTCACATGAAGAGGTGTCCCAATACTTTTGTCCATATAGTATATAAGCATTGACTACATTTACAGTAAATAAATATTAGTGTATTTTATGTATTTTCACCTGAATTGATATTTGAATGATGTGTGTTGCAGGATGAAAACATCATGAGCTCCATGCAACTTTTCGAGAATGTGATCTAGACTGATATAATCACTGATTCATGTCTGATTCTGTCTGAAACCTTAAAAGCACCCAGCACAGAAACCCAGCAGCACTTTAGCACAGTTGCATCAAACTCCAGCCTGTTAGAGACTCTTATATTTGCACACGGGGGTTAATTCGGGACGCGTTTTTACTGCACAGCAAATTCAATTCAGCAAGAAGAGAAGAAGAATGCAGCATTTAAACCATCAAGCCCGGCTGTTTCAGAGGAGCAAGTACAGTTCATTTAACCAGTTATAACATCCAAACGAATGATAATCAACCTGATCTACAGAAATAATGTATAACAACAATGCATCCGGCCGACTGGCTTCACATTCTTCAGCTCTTCCATACGCTCCAGTCTGGATGGATTACGGATTATTCTATACGTTCATAAATATCAGATTCTCAAGAAACATTCAGGGGCAAAAAAGACTTTGAAAAGCACAAGGGAGGGGGTCACCACTACCATATACTAAAAAAGACTGAACGTAAATCCTAACTTAAGCATGCTAATCCAAAACCATGTGTGATTTTTGTGGTTTGCCTGCACTGAAAATGAAATGAAACAGTTGTACATTTCCTTCTTTGTGAGCCAGTAGATTCTTCCAGAGACTTCTCACTCTACAGGACTCGTACGTGTAGCGTAATATATTGTAAAGTATTATTTAAGTTCTGCTCGAATCTGTATTGCACTGAGAATGAACAAGTGACGTTTGTTCTGAATTTAATAGGCACTCGAATAACGTAGGCATCTTGTTATTGGATCGTTTATGAGAATACATGTGTTTTAATGAAAATCTTTTCTTGAATCATACTCTGTTAGAAAATCAAGGTGTATGCACTAGCAAAGAGGTCAATATTGGGAAAACATCATTTATATTTACTTTAAAAGCATAATTAGCTTACTTATAATATATATATATATTATAGAACAACATGGTAATTTGCAGTACACACTGGATAATGATGGGATATTAAAGCACAAAAGAACTACAATCATTAGACTTCAGTCTAGTCCTGATTTATTCATTATTCTCACTCCACACCAACTGTTTACCAATTTGCATATGATTTATTTTAGTTATTTAATTAGGAATATCTTATGTTTAAATGATGAATAAAGAATGCACTTCTTGTGACCTCCTGTAATGTGTTCTTAAAATAAAATGTTTTTCTGATGTTCTACTTAAAACTAACACCTCCATCACTTAAGTCTACCAGTAAAAGTAACATCTACATGATTGCTTGGGCCGAAGGTCTCTCCACAGATCATCCCATTTACTTTTTTTTATCCATTTATCCAAAGCACCTTTTAGTACTGGGACAGTATATTGTCTAACAATTGAGGGTTAAGGACCTTGCTTAAGGGCTCAACAGTGGCAACCTGGCAGTGATGGGGCTTGAACCAGTGACCGATTACTAGTCCAGTACCTTAACTTCTAACCTCAAGGCTACACATCCAGTTAAGTGATGCACACACCTGCCTGTCCACATGATGTGAAAGTAAATGTAATTCAGTACACCAGGCCACATTGTTCTATTGCTCCATGGTCCAGTTGTGATGATCACATGCCCATTGTAGGCACTTTTGGCTGTGTACAAGGGACAGCATGGGAACTCTGGTCTGAGTTCAAGCTGGGATACACTGTGTATTCTGACTCCTTTTTATCATAACCAGTATTAACTTTTTGAGCAATATTTGCTACAGTAGCTCTTCTGTAAAATCAGACCAGACAGACTAGCCTTTGCTCCTCAACTTGGAAGTATGACCCTGTTGCTGGTCCATCAGTGGTCCTTTCTGGGACCACTTTTGGTAGCCACTGCATGATTTAGAGGCTAATCTGGCCCTAAATATTTATGTCAATTTTCATGCCTCCAACACATTAACTTCAAGAACTGACTGTCCACTTGGTGTCTAATACATCACGGCTTTATAACCAGTGTTATTCTCTTCACCTGACAGTGGTTTTAATGTTGTGGCTGATCAGTGTACAGTGCTAGAGAGAATACAGACAGGCTTCTTGGTGGTATGTACACACTCCAGAATTCTAACTATTGTTTTGGAAGAATTTTGGTTCTCTGTAATTATGCAGTAGATGTTCTGAAGAAGCTGAGAGCCTCACATTGATAAACGCAGTTCTGCTAATGTAACGGTTCATTTAGTGCTGTTACGCTGATCCAGTCTGTTTACCAGAGCTTAGCTGAAGTCATTTAACTCCACCCTGTCTCTACAGTCATCACTTCTGTCCTTCATCCAGTCTATGCAGTTCTACTCTCTCCTCAGCTTCAATCTCCTCAAATATTTTCATTTAGCTTTGTAACAAAATGTTCTACACATTCACACAGTATTTCTACTTAAGTCCTTAATTTGTTTTTTAAATACTTATTAATGTACATGCAGGATAAATGTGACCACAACATCAAAGTCTGATCTGTTTTAGCGTGTATCAGACTGATCACTCATAATGTAGCATAAGACAGAGACCATGAACCATGCAGGAAAAGCTGACATCAAGTAAAAAAAGACCAGAAATGTTCAAGCCCAAATAAAAACAGATGACCTTGATATATTTTACGTATGTGTAATGCTGCAAATTAGGGTTATTATGGATTTACTATAGACTTTAGAAACAAAACATGATATTACATGAGCTTTTAAATAAGTAAGTGTCTCCATAAATAAATAACCTTAAGCAGCAACGACTGCGATTAAACATAATTACATGAATATGATTCAGAATAAATTATTCATTCAGTCATTCATTGTCTGTTTTACCACCTCTTTTGATCATGGTCACAGTGGGTCTAATTCATTGGGCAAAAGGTAAGAAACACCCCGGACAGGTCACTGGTCCATCACAGGGCAGACACACACATTTCTAGTAGCTCCCTTTGGCCTGACTCCAAAGGGAGAATTCGAAGGAAACCCTAAATTCTCACCCTGTTTGCTGTCAGGCAAGTTTGCTACCCAAGCTTTTGAATAATTTCCTGTACATGTTCAGTCTTTTACTTGGGTTTACTACACCCAGAGGCTGAGGGAACATTAGCACAGTTTGGATGTGTAGAGAAAATGAGAGTAGACCTTCAGTGTAGATCCTTAAGTGAGGCTCTTAACTTTTTGGCCACAAAAATTCTGTATCCTTACTGAATCTGGAGTCTTAATGCACTTAACTAACAGACAGAGTTCCAAAGAATGCAAAATTATTATATTGTACACCTGTATGTAATATTATTAAAGCTTTCCTCTGCTGTCCTCTGTCTTATCTGACCAGTATAATTCATATTATTTATGGTTTACCACTGTGATGCACTTATCCTTTCATTATGTGTTAAATGTATTTACCCACTATTACAGTGTCATAACTCACGATGTGGTCATTCTAAAATAGCTTTTGATGTCATGTCTGTTGTTTTCAAAGTATAAAAGGGTAACATGTTTTTAATAGAAATTCTATGTGTATTAATATGAAGTTACTCTTCTTTTGCTGCTACAACAGTTTTTGCACTTCAAACATTGTCTTACAGTGAGTGTTCCAGTTGGTATTAATGTACAGATATACAAAAAGTATAAAAAGGGAATGAGGAATATAAATATTTAAAATTTGGATTCATTATTATAAAGTCCAATATGTACAGGTATTGTACAATATATGAATTATTTATAGTGTGTATGCAGGTGTGGTGGATATAATGTAATAGCATAAAATATTAATTATATTTTATAATATATTAATAACAAAATTACATCATATAATAAATTCCTCCAGGTACCTCAGTTTCCTCCCAACTTCCAAAAGCATGCAGTAGTTGTGCTGGTTGAGCTTGGCTGCTTTACAGTACCCTAGATGTAAGTACGTAAATACATAACAGTGCGATGCCCTGCGATGGACTGGTGGCTATTACAGGCCTTATTACTGCCTTGCACCGGATCCACCACGACTCTGATCATTTTACATTTACATTTTACATTTTCAGCATTTAGCAGACGCCTTTATCCAAAGCGACTTACATTACAGTATACAGTCTGAGCAATTGAAGGTTAAGGGCCTTGCTCAAGGGCCCAACAGCTGCAACCTGGCAGTGGTGGGGCTTGAACCAGCAACCTTTGGATTACTAGTCCTTTACCCTAACCACTAGGCTACGGCTTGCCTACTATGAATCAATAACTGAAGAGAAATGATTATATTATGTATGTTGTATGTTGAATGCTCTAGTTTATTATATAGTTCAAGTTCATCATTATGTAATTACAATTAAGCAACAAAAGACGGTTAAGTAATAATGCAGTAGCGGGTACACACCACTAGGCGGAGTACAGAGGCATCATGCGCTCAACTAAGAGGCTGTGTCCTAAATCTCAAACATCTTAAAAACTGCGTGGGTGTCTTCAATAACAAGTTATTGACTTCATTGTTTTATATTATATGTAAAATAAAAGTTGTACAATTCTTATCAAACGTTCTTTTTTAATTATCTGTATAAATCAAAGGACAAATAGCATCCGATTATACTTTTCACTTGGTAGGGAGTAGGGAGCAGTGTATGATTATGATTTGACACTCACCCCTAGACTGTGACATGCCACGAGCGTCATGAAGACCTAGCGATCCGACTGGCTGGTACTGTCTGACGCAAGGGAAACGTCAAAAGTCCAGCTGGATGTGCGCATGCGCAGAGTTTATCTAACCGTCGCTTTTGTAGCGGTGTGAGTGAGTGAGTGTGTGGAACCAGATCTGAGCAGATGAGCGTGTGTGTGTTCCGTGGAGGCGTTTAATCACTGGAAATCATCTCATCTGAGTTCGTATCAGCGAGAAGATTCACATTTACACACCATTAATGAGAAGCAGCGGTGAGAAGCAGATTCAAGTACAATAAGTTGGCTTCACTTTCCTCTCCCACACAGGTGAGTTTCATATTAACCGTCTTTTAACGGTCACCAGCTCTCATTGATCAGCATCTACTTCTCTATAATGTTATTTTGTAATAAACATCTGTAATACAGCTGTTCCCGTGAGCTCATGTTGATGTGATGGTACGGCAGGCCTGTAGTTGTGAGGCCGGAATGCTCCTGGATCAGTGGGATGCTGTCACCTCTCAGGGGTGGGCGGTATATCGAACATATATCGCGGTGCTTCCTGTATTGTGATTTTTAAGCTTGTTCCAGCAGTAACAGTAGTTCCACATTTGACCATTTTAATTAATACTGAGCATTGTATCAGTCAGTACAAGTGTACCATTTTATCTGTATCAGTATTTGCACATGGCAAACAATAATGTATATATCTGCTACACTTATATACTCTTTATTCTCATTCATTACCCGGAGTTTGCATGTTCTCCCCGTGTCTGCGTGGGTTTACTCCGGGAGCTCCGGTTTCCTCCCACAGTCCAAAGACGTGCAAGTGAGGTGAATTGGAGATACTAAATTGTCCATGACTGTGTTTGATATAAACTTGTGAACCGATGAATCTTGTGTGATGAGTAACTACCGTTCCTGTCATGAATGTAACCAAGGTACATTCAAACAAACATTCATTACTCAGCCACTTTACTCACCTTTCATTAGTAATTATATACTATAGACCAGCGGCCCCCAACCTTTTTTGCCCCACGGACCGGTTTCATATAAGATATAATTTCATGGACCAGCAGGGGCGGGGGGATTTAAAATAGAATAACTGTACTACTCACAAACGAGCTTTTTTTGGCTGCAACGAGATGCTGCTCCCACCTAGGTGTAGTGTTTTCATTGATGATGTAGCGATCTCTAATTATTTCTTCTTTCTGTGCGGCCCAGTAATAAATGGTAATAAAAATCTAACTTATACTTTGTTTACCCATAAGGATGTGTACAAAGATGTTCCATAAAGTGTGTGTTTCAATCATAAAGTCACAGAAAAAGAAATTTCACTGTTCATGTTCTTACTGGTCTATACGAAGTTTTGATTTTAACTGTCGACTATCGGGGCTGTGCTGGGAACTGTCCTCACAGATCTGCGTGATGTCAAGCAGGAAAGAGAAGAACAAACCAGAAGGTTTTTGGTTATATTACTGATCCTTGGTTCATCGACCTTCTGGCATTAAGCTGGAGTGGAGTCTCTATTCATTCTGTGACTTCGGCTCTCATGTGACATTTCTCTGGGTACTTTGGAATAAGTGGTAGGATTAGTAGGTGGTGTAGCGCAGTGGTGGCTCAGCGGTTCAGGTACTGGACTTTCTACTGAGAGTTGCTGGTTCAGACTCCACCACTGCCAAGTGTTGGGTAAAAGTGCCTGCTGATGGCCTGCAATGGATTTACAACCTGTGGATGTCAGAAGATGCAAACGTAAACAATAAGCGATAATAAGGAACTATTAGAAAGAGAAGGTACTTTTTTGTTATTGATCACTGTGTGTTTTGTGTTCACTGTAGATGTGTGTGTGTGTGTGTGTGTAGGTTTTAACCTTGTGTGGCAGAGATGAATATTGATTGAACGATTTCTTGATGCTGTGTGACGTTCAGAAGTCTGAGAGTTATTAGATAGTGTTGTTGGAACAAACATCTCTACTAGAAACAAAGATAACAGACCTTTACAGGACTAACAGGACTACAATATCATGCATGTGTTCAGTTTTAAGCCTGTAATTTTAATTATCTGTGTATTTCTGTTTCTCCGGCTGCTTCTGTATTTAACAAGGCTCGCGTCAGCAAATCAGTTTTGTAATAATCTAGGCATAGAATACTGAAACATATTTTAGCTGCAGGCTTTTTCTCTCACATGATTGGCATCGCGCCCTTTCCTGCAACGTTACTTATGCCTTATAGGGAGAATACATTTGAATAGAAAACACTTTGGATGATGGTAATATTGGAGTCTATAGGCTTTCTTGTTCTTGTTAGCTATCTTAGCCTTGTAACTAGAGATGGGACGATCGATCGGCTATGAATCGGTATCGGCCGATTTTTAATCAAAATATGCTATCGGCCGATATTTCCTAAAAGTAGCCGATCCGATCGTGTGATATATAAAGATCATGTTAAGTTAACAGCTCAGTGGATTGATCCAGACGCCAACCATCACATCACCATTCATCAACCATCGTACAGAAACCACAGTGAAAGCTCTTCATGACCTAAAATAACATCATTAACGTTGTGCATCATACATACGATGTAATTTTGCTGATTGTAATATTTACTTTAAAAAGATAATTCAACCCGGTCACATCTGAGTCGATTCTATCAGCACGTTATATAAACTCCTGGTTCACTTTGGTAAATCGTAAGCGGTTCTTACTTGTGATGTAGATGAGAACAGAAAACGTTACAGAGCCAATCAGAGGCAAAAGTTTATTCATTAGCAAATTCGTTAGTTCAGGATCATCTGCTGAACTTTTAGCTCCTTAGACGGAACGAGTCTGACGGTCGGTTACAGATCTGTGGTAATAGCAGTTTAATGAAGCTTTTTAATGAAGCTTTTTAATGTAAGAGAGTCACACAAAATGTTCTGTAGTAGTTGGTGTTTATTTAAAACCACGACATTTAATTAATAACAGTAAACACGGAGAGATAACTGAGAAGAGAAACTTACGCTTGGCGAAAAATGAATCGACTCATGAATCAATGAATCACTTATAGCGATACTGTGAACAAAGCGTATCTTCTAAGGGCACACACACACACAAACACACACACGCACGCGCTGCTCCGGTTTATCTTCACTGTGAGGCTCTTTTTAAGTTTATTTATTTTATTTACTGCTCAACCCCCCCTCCCCCCGATCGCAATCGGCTATCGGCCGATGTCCCTGAAAGGAGATCGCAGATCGGAATCGGTGCCAAAAACCCCGATCGGCACATCTCTACTCGTAACTGATGTGAAAAACTCAATTCTGCTCTTATGGAAAGTTTTGTGTTTTTATTTTTGCTCTTTGGACGGAATAAGGAACTGAATGTTGCGTTTCATGTACAAATGAAATTATTGCGTGCGCTGCAGACCGCGGAGCTCCAGCTGTTCATCATGAATGAGCATCAGCTGTGTTCAGTTTTTAATCATTCATCAATACTCATCAATGCTGGCAGTAACAGGGTTAGGGGTAAATGTAGGGATTTTTGTCATTATTAAAAAGATTTCTTATTGTTTTTAGCAATTTAAAATATTTGTGATTATTTTTGTGCTTTTAAGAAGAATCTACTGGGCGTAGATTTACTGGCTTCATTTATGCAGTAACATACCACAGACAGGACGCTAATCCACTGAGGGGCCAGATGTAGCCAATTCTGTCTGTATGTAGACACTCAACCAGCCAACAGTGCCCTATAGGGATTCAAACCCTGGTTTCCAGCGGTAGTCGGCTAGCGTAATATCCCCTACAGTCTTGGTAAAGGGGAGCATGGTCACTGTTGCTGTTCGTCCCTCAGATGGAGATGTTTCCTCCATGCCTGTCAGAAAGGGTGCAGATTTTATCACTGATCGTTAGTGTCGCTATTGTATTTGCTGTTGCTTCTTTTCTCATTGGTCCTGCTGAAGAAGCTGAGGTACCTGTCAGTAAATGACATTTGGTGTCTGTACCCTCAGTACTAAAAATGGAACCATGACCTTACATGATGACCTGCCCATGCAGCCCATCCTAGTGGGGACAGAATCTGTGTGGAAGGTCTTGTGTTTTCATGTGCTTGTTTTATTTGTGGTTAGAATAAAAATATTACCTTGGGTGAAATGCACCCAAACATCAACGTTAAACCAAGAACACACCAAGGACATTCAAAGACCAAGTCATACGCACAAGGTGCAGAATCGGCCACACCAAAATAACCCAAAAACACCTAATAAAAGGAGAACCCCCCCCCCCCCCCCCCCCCCACCTGTGAAATCTGTCAAACACCTGTAACGATAAAGCACATCCTAATAGAATAGAATGCCCCAAATACACCAAGGAAAGATAACAAGTACAAATGCCTGAAACCATAAAAGAAATTCCTACACAGGACAATGCAAGAACAGGTTAACCATAAAAATATCAAATGCCCCAGAATATAAAGACAAGATAAAATAAACAGACAGAAACGTAATACCTGTCTTGTTATTAATTGACACGTATGTGTTAAACATGGCGTTAAAACCCAAATAAATAAATAAATGAATAAATAAATTAATTCCCCTGACACTTTCCCTGTAGTTAAATTATGTCATTTATTTTTTAAATCTTCCATAAACTAACTATGAAACCGAACTCTTCCCAACTTGGCACTGGCTGCCTGGGCAGACGCTCTCCAGCACCCTGGTATCACTTCACTGCACACGTACGGCTCCGGTGCTTCTCCGTTTCAGACCGGCGGTGCAATCTAATAAAATCAGTGTTAGTGAAGCTGGTGTTCAGTGGCTCGCTCTGACTCAGGATTATCGTCTGTGTGATTTCCCTGTGACTCTGACTCGTCCTGATACTATCAGACACCTGAACGTTCTGTGTGACGCCTCACGTAATTGAGAGTGATCCTTACTGAACAGTGGAGCTGTGATTCCACTTCTAGGAAACCGCGTTGTCTGAATGGTCGTGAGTCACTTAGCAATTCATTCTTTATTTACACTTTTCCTTAAAGGCATGTGGGATTTAATTTGTGTGCTGTCAAGGCGTGTTACCTTTTTGAATTGTGACCGCATTGTGTTTGCTTGTTGCTACTGTGCATTTTCTATAGTTTGTTTCATTGTCGGTGATCATGTGACTTTGTGTGTTTGTTCTGAAAATTATACCTTATATTTCAAGATTAACAAGCTATTGATTGACCAGGCGCCTACACAGACACTTGGCTGTGTCTTTGGGAGTGGGATGGTCGAGCTGTGGTTCTTTATTGCTGCTTTGATTACTGCTTCTGTTGCTTCATTTCTGCTTCAATTGTGGGAATTTGTGCCTGTTGCATTAGTAAGAACAGGCACAGACGTTGGATGAGAACATTTCCAAAACTATAGGCATCAATATGGGCCCCTGCCTACCTACCCCCCGCCCTTCTGGCTATAACAGCCTCTACCCTTCTGGAAGGGTTTGCACAAGATTTGAGCATGTCTGTGGGAATTTGTGTCTGTTGCATTTGTAAGGTCAAACACCAATGTTAGATGAGAATTTCCAAATCCAGGGGATTTCATCTCTTTGACTCCTCCCTATTTGTGTCATTTATTGCAAACCTCATCTTCAGTTTATTATACTCGCGCTGCTCATCGTATTTCACTGAAGGTTCCTAAAACGAACACCATTTCATCATTTCAAGTGGCTGCAGCCACAGACTGGAACAAACTGCATGAAACTCTAAGGCTGGATACATTTATTTCTAAGACATCTTTTAAAAAACAAATTACAGTTTTGTAATCTTAAGAGATACATGCAGCTGTATGACAAATTGATTCTTCTTTTATGCTGTTGCTGGGTGGTTCGACTATGTGTTGTGTATTGTATTGTGATAATTGTTGTTTGTTTTCAATGTCTTATGTAAATTTGTTTGTATGATTGTTCCTCGAGAGGCTTTGCCTTTTGCCAGGCCGCCATTGTAAATAAGAAGCAGTTCTTAATGACTTGCCTGGTTAAATAAAGGTTAAATAAAATAAAAAAATAATTTGGCCCCTGTCTACCTACCCCCTGCCCTTCTGGCTATAACAGCCTCTACCCTTTTGGAAGGGTTTGCATAAGAATTTGTGCATGTTGCATTTGTAAGCACAGACACCGTTGTTGGATGAGTAGATTTCCAAAACCATAGGTGTTAATGTGGGCCATTGCTTGCCTACAGCCTCTACCCTGCTGGAAATGTTTGCACAAGGTTTAAGTGT
The DNA here is from genome assembly GCF_030014385.1 of Trichomycterus rosablanca. NCBI lineage: Eukaryota > Metazoa > Chordata > Actinopteri > Siluriformes > Trichomycteridae > Trichomycterus > Trichomycterus rosablanca. The sequence goes on from NC_085994.1 coordinate 37,340,406, forward strand.
TACTGTGGGAATTTGTGCATGTTTCATTTTTGTAAGCTTGAGCACAGATGTTGGATGAAAAGAATTCCAAAACTATAGGCATCAATATGGGCCCCTGCCTACCTACCCCCCGCCCTTCTGGCTATAACAGCCTCTACCCTTCTGGAAGGGTTTGCACAAGATTTGAGCATGTCTGTGGGAATTTGTGTCCATTGCTTCTGGGCTATCAATCAAATAATGTCAACTCATTAAAAACACTGACCCACATAATGATTAAAGTTTCATAACGGAATCAGAATTGATCCTGAAAATTGGCTGTAATCAGTGCAGTTCTGGTTAAAGTTTGAAGTTCTAATAAAAGTTTATTTGCAGGTCTGGTTTCTGAGGGTCATGTTGTGTAATCGTACCTTTATTACCCTGCGCTCAGCTGGTCTTGTAAAAGAATTTACTGCCAACCCATAAGATGAAAGAAATTCCAGTGTCAGCTTTAGTCCTTTTATCTGAATATATATTTGTGCTGGACGTCTCATTTTCTACTTGTCACAACCCTGCTGTCTCATTTTCTTCCGGCTCACCTAATTGTTTTCATATTACATAACTCGTCTCTGACGGCGAGGAACCGAGGTCGGTGTGAGAGCTGCTCACACTGCTGCTTTGCTAAAAACCTGGTACTTTTGAAGACATCATGCTGGATTTTACTGACTACAGTGAAATTAAGCTAAGTACTGTCTGCGTGACCGGGTTAATGAACTTTTTCAGCTTCCATAAAATCACAAAATTAAATAATCACTGGTTTTGATCTTTCCAGCCGTGCTAAAACAAAGCTGTGCACACTGGAGTGGGTTCTGTTTGCCATGTCTAACATTAAAATGGCATTTAATTAAAAATAATCAGTAATTATGGGTTTCATCAAAGCAATTCATTTGGATCTTGTTTACCAAATTTGTCATGTTTAACCAATCATATTCCCTGTTGTACTTCCACCAAATGAATTTCTAGCCTGAATCTAGGGTTAGGGTTACCAAAGCCGTCAGTCTTACTGAGCATCTTCTTGCTCTTGTTTTTTAATATCTTTTATTTGTTCTTGTTTTCCCCCTTTTCACCCATATTTAGTTATAGTCAATTGGAATTTATCTCTTCTTTTATCTCGTCGCTACTGCTACCACCTTGGCTGAGGCCGTCACGCGGCCCCTCCGACATGCACTAGCCACCAATCGCTTCTTTTCACCTGCTAGGGGCGGGGTCTTACAGAGAACAGAACTCCATGCAGAGAGCCACTCACTGCCATCCATGATCTGTTGCTCCCCGTGCAGGTGCCTCGACCGGTCAGCAGGACATGGAACCCTGTTTTAGCCATCATCCCTCCCCTTATAGACACACAGCCAATCATGTCGTGTGCTGATAGCAGAGCTGAACTCGAGAACTTGAGAGCTCAGCACTGGTGGGCTAGCGTTTTACCACTGCGCCACCCGAGCGCCTGTCTTGGTGTTTTTTTTGTTATTTAATGTACACGCAATCACACTCAGCATCAGTTATGTTCACCTTCATGTTTGAGGTCAGAAGCAGCCTGTTTATTGTTTTAACTGCACAATTGGATCTTACTGGAGGTCCAGATCGGTCATTATTGTTTTGCACTGTGCTCAGGGTATCATGGCGCTAATTATTTTATTTTTTCTTGGTTAAAACTTGTGGGGCAAATACTGGTTAGGATGAGAGGTGACCCCCATGTGGCAAGTCTGCCCAACCATGCTAGTAATACAGCATATTCTCCTGCAATGAGTGAAATGAGAAAACGTTTCTCTACCGCAGACCAAACAAGAGACATGTTTGAAATTTTGAAAAGTTGCACCTAATAAAGTTCTGGGATTCCTATACAGATGTAACAAATGTAAAACGCCTCATGTAGAAACTAAACGCTGGACCAGCACTTCACAAGGCAGGTCGAATATGTTGCTGTTAAGTACATTTATGTAAATAGATTTTTTTGCATGTCATGTAAATAGACGTCAGTACTAACATGACGTAAAATGATGCTAATGATGCTGGTTTATTTCTTGGTAGGACACACCGACTCCTTTTGTGCCATTCTCTTACCCACTGCAGACTTAACACGTCTGAACATGTCACACTAAACAACCAGATGTGAGTTTAGAAACGTGCACTCGACAGGCTGCAGGTTTTGTCATGTGCTCTTCACACATTGATCGCTTGAAATCCTTTTTACCCGGAGGAGTGTTTCGTCCTGTGTAGGTCAAACGGGGACAAGATGCACCGGGGCATTTCAGGTCAGACTGTACCATGATCAGTTTACACTAGCATTTGAGAAACAGAAAAGAAACGTTATACTGATACAGATGTTCTGGAGCTAAAACACTGATAATTAGAGATGGGACGATCGATCGGCTACGAATCGGTATCGGACGATTTTTAATCAAAATAGGCGATCGGCGATATTTCCTAAAAGTAGCCGATCCGATCGTGTGATATATAAAGACCATGTTAAGTTAACAGCTCAGTGGATTGATCCAGACTTTGAGCTACGAAGCTCCAACCATCACATCACCATTCATCAACAATCGTACAGAAACCATCGTGAAAGCTCTTACGATGTAATTTTGCTGATTGTAATATTTACTTTAAAAAGATAATTCAACCCGGTCACATCTGAGTCGATTCTATCAGCACGTTATATAAACTCCTGGTTCACTTTGGTAAATCGTAAGCGGTTCTTACTTGTGATGTAGATGAGAACAGAAAACGTTACAGAGCCAATCCGAGGCAAAAGTTTATTCATTACCAAATTCGTTATTTCAGGATCATCTGCTGAACTTTTAGAAAACTTTTAGCTCCTTAGACAGAACGAGTCTGACTCGGTTACAGATCTGTGGTAATAGCAGTTTAATGAAGCTTTTTAATGAAGCTTTTTAATGTAAGAGAGTCACACAAAATGTTCTGTAGTAGCTGGTGTTTATTTAAAACCACGACATTTAATTAATAACAGTAAACACGGAGAGATAACTGAGAAGAGAAACTTACGCTTCACATAAAAACGAATCGACTCATGAATCAATGAATCACTTATAGCGATACTGTGAACAAACTGTATCTTCTAAAGGCACAAACACACACACGCGCGCGCTGCTCCGGTTTATCTTTACTGTGAGGCTCTTTTTAAGTTTATTTACTGCTAATCCCCCCCCCCCCCCCCATCCCCGATCGGAATCGGCTATCGATGTCCCTGAAAGGAGATCGGAATCGGTGCCAAAAACCCCGATCGGTCCATCTCTACTGATAATGGTATTGGAATTAATGTAATGTCTCTTTTTTTTTATTGCTCCTGTATTTAGGGGTTGTTGCAGTGGTTTCCAACCATTCTATTATTTTTATCTACTGGGCATAAGATGGGAGTGGCCTGACACTACTAACAAATTGTCGTTCATTTCTTTCTACTGAAGTTGCTTTGCATGTTCTCCACTTTCAGTCCTCTTTATCTAATTGCAAAGCTGCGTTCATCAAGCTTAGTTCAGTTTAATCACATTCTCCATCACACACTCTCTCACTGGTACACCACCACAGCAAGTTATCTGGTTAAACCTGATTTAAGTCTCGTTTACTTGAATTAGCCGGCTCTTCCTGAACATGTGATGTGATTTCAGCAGCTGAAAAGGGCAAGAAAAGATTGAAAGGTTGTTTTGAGGATTTTGGATGTTGCTTGCAGGCTGGTGTCCTGAAGTGAAGCTGTTACGAGCTGCAGCTTCTGATGAAACAACAACAGATATTTAAGTGAATCCCAGTTTAACGATAACCGAACAATAATATGTAGTCACTATTTGCAGCTATAACAGGATCCACTCTTCTAGGAAGTCTATTTTTATCTCTTATATACTTCTTTATCGTAATAATCTTCTGTTGGTGTTTTACCTGAGTTTCGATCGACACATGCTTAATAGATAATGTTTTTGTTATCAAGGGAGAAGAAAACAAACGGTTGACGATGGCTGGTGTGTGTTAATTGTTAAATTTGTATTAATGTTTAGAACAGTGTTTCCCAACCACTGTGCCGCGGCACATAAGTGTGCCATGAGAAATCATCAGGTGTGCCGTGGAAGATTATCCAATTTCACCTGATTGGTACTTTAAGGCATATTACCTGCAGCGTTGTCTCACTCGCAGCATGACTGTTCTTTCGTATTTCTTCTTCGTCTTCTTCTATTTTACTGGCGGTTGGCAACCCACTTAATTGGAGCAAGAAGTTATACTGCCCTCTAGTGGAATAGAATGTAATTGTTCTGCCTGTCACTACACGCCGCTCGCTTAGAGTCTAAGAAATACGAAGAAGAAAACGAAGCTATTTCTTCAGTTCTGCTCCCTTTCTCCACAACCTATCTGTGCGAGGTGGGCTTTTCAAGCATGACTGCGATAAAGACGAAAAAAAGAGAGAGACTCAGAGCTGTTGAGGAAGATCTTCGTGTGTGTCTTTCTTCAATTCCTGCAAGAATATCAGCTTTGTGTTCAACTAAACAGGCCCAGGTTTCACACTGAGTAAGTAAATTGAGTAAATTGAGACTAGATTTTCATTATATTTCAATAAATTTACTTTTGTTTGGTGGTGTCCCTTTTTTCTAATGTGAAATATGTGCCGTGGCTCAAAAAGGTTGGGAAACACTGGTTTAGAATATATAATAAAGGTTTTTATGACATCGCCCAGAATAAGTTTGAGTCTATGTCCCGTGTGTGTGTGTGTCTTTCCATGTGTTACCCTGTGTGTCTCACCGTGGTGTTGGTCCTCGTGTGTTTTTCTCTGTGTGTGTCTCATTGTGTGTCTGTGTGTGTCTATATGTGTGTGCCTCTCCGTGTGTTACCCTCTGTGTGTGTGTCCGTGTGTGTCGCTGTGTGTCTGTCAGTGTGCGAGTGGTAGTTCAGCAGTTAAGCTACTGGACTAGCAATCAGAAGGCTGCTGGTTTAAGCCCCACCACAGTCAAATTACCTTTATGTGTGTGTGGGTGTGTTTCCCAGTGTGTGTGTGTGTGTGACCCATTATATAACCTTTATAACCCTGTATATAACCCTTTAGCAGTGCTGTGTGTGAATAGACTGCTAGCTGTATGAGTTGTATAAGCCAAGTGTACAGACGTAGCCTCGGCGTTGAAGTCGACCTTGACTGTAGAGTGGCGCTGCTCCAACTTTCAACTTCCTTCCATCATTCAGTTTTGTGGCCTTGAACAGCGTCTCTTCAGATCTGTATAAACTGGCTCATTTTTGTTTCACACACACACACACACACACACACACACACACACGTTTTGTACACACCCTGTTGTACTATGGCAGATAAAATTACATGCTTAGACAGTCTCATACACACACACACACTTGTTCTCAGGCTTCTCAATATTTAAAGGTGAGATTAGGTACAGACATCTTCATCTATACCTTTAATAGTGTTCAGCCTCCTAAACTCATTTTATACTTAATTGTGTCTTTGCAAGGTCAATCAGTATGGTAGAACTAGATAAGGGATCGAATTATAAAGAAGCAGAGATCTGGAGAAGGATACGAGAACATCTAAAATGCACTTGGGCTCATGTTCCTTTCAAACTGTCCCTGAGCTTATTGCTATTTATCCAGAGCACTTCCAGGTGTTTTGGATATGATTACAGACGTGCTGATAAGAGAAAGCAGAAAGCATACCTTGGTATCCGTGTTGACCTGATCTAGATTCAGAAGGTGTGTTTTTAGTTTGTGGGAGAATGCCAGATCCTAACTGGGTCAGATATTTGAAACGTGGGAAATGTGGACCTTGTCCAGAATGCTCTGTTATGTCAGTACAGAGGTCAGAGGTCTGCACTGTGGGGTGCAAGCTTAGGTTGCAGCAGTGGGGTGGATTTTGGATACATCTATGCATCGAGGGTGGTCGGTTACGCTCGGGAGGAAAAGGTTATGAAAGCGCATAGAAGAAGTAAACAGGACGTGACGGGGCAAAAAAAATGAAAACACTCAGCTTCTGACAAAGCATACTGGTGTTCTAGTATTTTTCCTCACTTAAGCCTTTGCCAGCACTTTCACTTTCCTACATCTCGGTTTTTCACTACCTTCATTCCACTCATTAACTTCTCCATTTATCCTGGCCAGATCTTCTCGGCCTCGGGCGGTTTAAATTGATTGACCAGACACCGGTTAAAATTGCCCTTAATAACCTGGCTGACTGAACTTTTGCCCAGAAGTGATTCAGCTAAATCTGGTTTTCTTAATTAATCCACACAAGCGGTCTCGTCTGATTCAAACTGCCATAATCAACAAATGTCCTTGTAAAGCTGACTGTACATTCAATTATACTTTCTTTCTTTATGGCATGGCTGATAGACTTGTGTTGGATGACTCCCCGCATGCTTCTCATATGAATACTGTTATAGTGAATGAGCACTACATACACTTTAAGCACAAAAGTATTGAGACACCTGACCATGATCTTCTAGAACATCCTATTCCAAAACCTTAAAATCCCTGTATTACATGCATCCCTAAAATGATGCCCGTTTTTTCCCCAGATGAGCTGGCTGGCCGGGCGCTGGACCATGTGACTGCAGAGGGCAGAACAGACGAGTCTCTTTCAGAGCCAGAGAGCCGGTGGAGGAAAAGTGTGGAGGCGCAGAACGAGCAGGTGGTGAGCGGAGGAATGGGCGTGGGGAAGAACTCCACCTGCAAATCCATGGACTCCACAGCGCAGCCAAGCAAATATGAAGAGGAGAACGAACACAGTGCCGACTTCTACCCCATCCACGTACGTTTCTCAGCCTGCGTGGCTAACATTGCACCCAGATATGGTACCAACTATGGAAGTTCAGAGCTTACTGACCTGGGATAATGATGTGGTGTGTCTGTGGTCTGGCGTGTGAGGTGTGTCTGTGTTCAGTGGACGTCTGGGAACAGTCTGTCCTAAAGTCACCTGCAGACAGATGATCTAAACAAATTAGCATTTCAAAGCTTTTTCCTCAGTTTTACATACTCAAATAAGGAGCACCCAGGACAGTCTGTACCTTCCTGCCAAAACCAGGTTCTGATGCAGGCACAGTGAGTTGTACTGGTTACAGAGTGTGCACATTTCAATATTAGTGTATTTAAAAAATAAAGACAACATATAAATGTATTGATTCACAACTGATTCACAATACTGATTCACAATACTGATCCACAATACTGATCCACTGATTCACAACTGATTCACAACTGATTCACAACTGATTCACAATACTGATTTATAGTTTCTTACTGATTCACAATACTGAGCCATAGTTTCTTACTGATTCACAACTGATTCACAATACTGATTTATAGTTTCTTACTGATTCACAACTGATTCACAATACTGAGCCATAGTTTCTTACTGATTCACAACTGATTCACAATACTGAGCCATAGTTTCTTACTGATTCACAACTGATTCACAATACTGATTTATAGTTTCTTACTGATTCACAACTGATTCACAATACTGAGCCATAGTTTCTTACTGATTCAAAAAACTGATTCCATAGTTTCTTACTGATTCACAACTGATTCACAATACTGATCCATAGTTTTTTTTACTGATTCACAACTGATTCAAAAAACTGATCCATAGTTTTTACTGCTCCACAATACTGATCCATAGTTTTTTTTACTGATTCATAACTGATTCACAATACTGATTTATAGTTTCTTACTGATTCACAACTGATTCACAACTGATTCACAATACTGAGCCATAGTTTTTTTTTTTTTACTGATTCACAACTGATTCACAATAGTGAGCCATAGTTTTTTTTTTTTACTGATTCACAATACTGATCCATAGTTTCTTACTGATTCACAACTGATTCACAATACTGATCCATAGTTTTTTGTTTTTTTACTAATTCACAACTGATTCACAATAGTGAGCCATAGTTTCTTACTGATTCACAACTGATTCACAATACTGATTCACAATACTGATCCATAGTTTCTTACTGATTCACAACTGATTCACAATACTGATTCACAATACTGATCCATAGTTTGCAGTACCCATGTGTTTCAGGTGATGTTCAGGGTCTCAAATTTCTCTTCAGTGCAGTGTATCACTCTATAGGCCAGCCTTGCTTAACCACTGTGTCATCTGGTTTTGTCAGGGATGCCTTCCAAAACATTTTTGCCATTGTTAACAGAAAAAGGAATTAAAATTTCAAAAATCATGTCAATCTTGCATTTCTTACATGTTCGTTTCTCAATGTTTGTGTTCCACCGTGTTGCATTGTCAGCGCTGGGTCAGCGTATGACTACGTAAAGGCTGACGTAAACAGAGTGTGCTGTTTACTGGACCCTCAAACGATTAGATAAGTGCAGAGATACATGTACTGGGTTATTAGTGTGCATCTGTGCTCAGTGACTACGTGTGTGTGTTTGACAGGTGGTGGTTAATGGAGTGTCACTGACCGCTGGAGACCAGGACATGGAGGACACTGAGCTCATGGCCATGTACACTAAAGAGCGACAAGCTGCTGATAAAGTGAGCTAACCCTCACCCTCCTTCTCCTTTTGTGTTTTTCTTCTTTGTCTTGTCGAGGTTGTGCTCACGTTCCCCTTTTATCCTCATCATTACCCCTCCTCCTCTGCTGACTCCTTATTGCTGGCCTCCAGTCATTGTGACTCTGCACTTTTACTGACGCGCTTAAGCAGGAGAAGGAAAAAGAGAAAAAATGAGAGAGAAAGAGGAGGCAGTGAGATGAATCATGGCTGACAGATCATGTGAACACAGCATTGCTCGTTCTCTCCCCCTCTACACCTGTTTCTGTTTTTACTCTGAAGTGTCGCTCCACTCCACTCAGCAGTTTCTGTTCATCGTTCGCTTTCTGTACACGTGTGTGCTTTCCTGTCAAGAGTCTGAGACCAGGTTAAAAGGCTTTCAACAGTGTTTTAGAGTACGTCTGTGGGGATTAGTGCCCAAGGTATTTTTTAAATGCATTTTTCTCCCAATTTAGCATAGCCAATCTGCTGCTGTGGACCCCAAAGAGGGTGTGTATTTGCCTGACGCACATCCCACCAATCCCTTCTTATTCACTTATACTTGGTGGAGTTGCACGTGAGGTTGGCTTTACGTACGGAGAGCCACGCCCCGATCTCTGTGCTCCCCCACTTTCTGTACTGGCACCCTCGGCAACAAAGGTCCTTACAGGTCGTTACTCTAGTCCGGTCTTTCCCACCCAGCAGACTGGAGGCCAATTTTGTCAGGGATTGGTGGGATGTGTGTCAGACGAATATACACCCTCCTTGGGGTCCCCAGCATCGCATCGGCTACGCTAAATTAGGAGAAAAAGGGGAAATATGCATTAAAAATGACCTTTTGACTGAATGGGCACAAATCCCCACAGACATACTCATGTTGAAAGACTTTTAACCTGGTCTCAGACTCTGTGGTAGCGGATTATCCTGCTGCACCACCTGGGCGCCCATTCAGTCAAAAGGTCATTTTAAAAGTCAGTCACTGATTTTGGATGAGAAAGCTTGGCTGACGGTTTACATTCCAATGCATCCCAAAAGTGTTCAGTGAGGCTGAGGTCAGGGCTCAATTTATTTTATATACTTGAATATCCTATATTTTTAACACTTTTTGGCAGTGGGTGTGGCTAAAACACATAAACTCAATAATTAAATAAAAGTGATTTAGTTTTAAGTGATTTCAGGTGTGTTTCTTTGTATTTGATGTTCTGGGGATCATAAGCAGTGGTACTTTTCTCGTTTACTGTTGTTTATTGCTGGATTGTGCATGTGTGCTAACTGCACTGATCTATTCCTGACACTGTGCTTTAAAAAGTGTAAAAAAAAAAAGCAGTTACCATGGTAACCTCAACATCTCAATATGTTTGTTCTCTCCTTTCTGCCCAGAGTTCATTATCGGAAACAGTGGACAGTACAGAGAGCACCGACGCTCGCAAACATGACATGATCTACACCATAGAAGATACTCCGCCTTGGTATCTGTGTATCTTCCTGGGTTTACAGGTAAGCACAGGTAGTAACTTAACACCACAATGTCAGACTCGGACACCTACGTTACACGCTGGCGGACATGCAGCTAACGTACCGGAACTCTATTGTAACACGCTCGAACAGGCTCATGACTTGCTCGGGTGTGTAGATGTTACACTAATCTGTTCCATGTAACACCCTGGTTTTATTGTAAAAGCATTCTGAACTTTTTCTCCACTACAAAATATCTAATCTAGAATACTTAATAGTTTGGCTCCTAGAAATACAGTACAAATATTAGGATTTGTCTCTGGTTCCCTAACTAGCACCATGTCGTTACACTAAACAGAAACAAAAAAGTGCATTTACAAACACATTTATGCTGCACAGGAAATCTTGTGAATTAACACCATAGATAGGCTATAAAAAGCTTCAATAACAAGCACATTGATCGCACTATATGGCCAAAAGTTTATGTAACAAGTAGGTGTGGCTAGGTTTTATTATTAGGGTTTGCCACAGCAGATCATTCTGGACTACATACCTGGTTTGGCACAACCCTCTTTATTTTATCTCGGCACTGAGAGCTCACTGTCAAGAGAGCCCAAATCAAGGGCACTTCCCAATGGCTAGACTGTTTGGCAAGCAGACGCCCAACCGACCAATTTCAGGAAGGTCGTTTCATGTGCACAAAGTGATTAACGCAGAACACATCCATAAAAACGTTCTTTGAGTTTAGTGTGGAGAAACTCCAGTGACCTGAACAGAGCCATGACCTCAACACTAATGAACACAGTTGTAATTAGTTGGAATGTTGAAGCTGGTTCTCATCAGTACCTGACCTCTTTAATCTGCATTTCGTGATGATAATCCCTCCTTTGGGGCGGCACTGTGGCTCGGTGGGTAGCACTGTTGCCTCACAGCAAGAAGGACCTGGGTTTGATTCCCAGATGGCGCGGTCCGGGTCCCTTCTGTGTGACGTTTGCGTGTTCTCCCCGTGTCTGTGTGGGTTTCCTCCGGCAGCTCTGGTTTCCTCCCACAGTCCAAAGACGAGCAAGTGAGGTGAATTGGAGATACGAAATTGTCCATGACTGTGTTCAACATTTAACTTGAACTGATGAATCGTAAAAATAACCAGCAACTACCTGTACTGTCATGAATGTAACCAAATTGTGTAAAACACGACGTTAAAATCCTTACAAATAATAAATAATCCCCCCTTCAACTACCCCAAAAATGATTGAAAAGAGGTTTAAAAAAAAAAGCTCCTTGTCAAGGAACTATAATATTTTAACATCCCACGATGAAATGATCCAGAACATAACCGACATGATACAGACAGCTAACAGTATGTATTTATTTACTTGTTTAATGTTTCCAGTGGTCATGGAGAAAGCCGAGGATACTGAGAAATATTTACCTGATGAGCCACTTAGTCTGTAAATAGTACTTTTGTTTCAGTATTCTAATTACAGTGGCTGGTTATAGTAAGGACATGTTGTGTTTACTCTGTCATTTAACGAGCTGTAGTGAAGTCTGGTGCACTCACTGACACACACACACACACACACACACACACACACACTCTTGTTTTGAACCGTTTCTGTTTTTGGGTTTACAGCACTATCTCACATGCTTCAGCGGGACGATCGCTGTGCCGTTCTTACTGGCTGAGGCCATGTGTGTGGGCTTCGACCAGTGGGCTACTAGTCAGCTGATTGGCACCATCTTCTTCTGTGTGGGCATCACCACGCTGCTGCAGACTACTGTCGGCTGTCGGTAAGTATCGTGCATGTGTGTCTCATGTTTGAAGAATACAAACGTGTCAGTAACAATGGACGAGCTTCTGATAAACAAGTGATTCTTAAACCCTAGTGTGGGGTCATCCAGGGGTACAGGGTTTTTTAATGGAGGGGGTTGAGGGTACAGTTTACTGTACAGGTTTTTCTTTTCTTTTCTTTTCTTTTCTTTTCTTTTCTTTAATGGCCCAAAATATAATGACATAAAAAAAACCCAGAAACTTGATACCTATTTTGCCATTAAATTACACATGTGTTAAACATGGAATTAAAACCCAAATACATACATACATTTTCTTTCTTTCTTTCTTTCTTTCTTTCTTTCTTTCTTTCTTTCTTTCTTTCTTTCTTTCTTTCTTTCTTTCTTTCTTTCTTTCTGTCTGTCTGTCTGTCGTCTGTCTGTCTGTCTGTCTGTCTGTTTCTTTTTGTCTGTCCGTCTGTCTGTTTCTGTCTTTCTGATGGTCTGTCTGTTTTTGTTTGTCTGTTTTCTTTCTGTCGTTCTGTCTTTCTGTGTGTCTGTCTGTTTCGGTCTGTCTGTCTGTTTCTGTCTGTCTGTCTGTTTATTTCTGTCTGTCTTGTCGGTCTGTCTATTTTTCTGTCTGTCTGTCTGTCTGTCTGTCTGTCTTTCTTTTTTTCTTTTTTCTTTCTTTCTTTCTTTCTTTCTTTCTTTCTTTCTTTCTTTCTTTCTTTCTTTCTTTCTTTCTTTCTTTCTTTCTTTCTTTCTCTCTCTCTCAGTACCTCTCTCATGATCTTAGTATAACTTTAACCATCTCATTTGCACAGCTTTTTTTGGGGTATAAGCACACACTATGTAAGACTGAATCACTTCTCCTGCTTTAACACCTGTACTGCGTGTTTTTAGTTCATGCTCCACTACACACTGGCCTAAATCTTTCACTTTTTTTCATCAGTCTTGTAGTTTTTTTTTTATCTCTGTGATAAAAATGTGGTTGGTTTTGGCTGCATTAATCTTTTTCCATGACACTGAGCTGAAGCCGGTCTGCTCTTCATGCTGTGTTTAAACAACCCTCGCTTTGTCTCTATGACATTGAACCAGCACCCATCCACGGTCAACATTATTTCATTCCAGCTGAGCAGAATTGCAACAGGGGCAGAAAAAAGACAAAGTCCTGGTGTCAGGGAGTGTTTCAGCTGAGCAGTGTGTGTTGAAATTAGCTCTGATCAAGTTTATCTGTAGAAGGACTTACTAGCTGAATTTCATAATCAGATCGGTATGCTTGAGCCTCTTATAAACACTGCCTTCTACACCAAAACGTTAGACGTTAGAAATTCCTTCCTTTCAGTACCAGTCTAATACCAACATTTCACTGGTACTGGTATCAACAGTCAGCATTTTATTATAGTACCAACTTGATTCAGGCCATTCCTCAGTTAGATTATATGTGTTTAGGAACATCTTTGGAGTTGTAAACCCTTGGTTCAGGTTGTCATATATTTAATATTTACCCCACTTGGCTGTTAAAAAGCACGTTTTGGGTGTCTGACACCTGTGTGGGTTTAGTGCCTGTCATAGTGCTCATCAGAACACTGAACCCAATAATCTGAACGGCACGCGTGAGCTGCATTAACGTCACACGTGCAGTCCAAACCTGTGATCTCCGGGTGACTCAGGGTACTGAAAACAGGAAATCAGAGAACGCTGGGTAAAAGTACAATGACATCAGGCAGAGCCGGAGAGAGATGGTAGATAGCTGCAGTCATCATGGTTTGATGATTCATTCCTCCCAGTGATGTGAGTGCACAGAGCAGGCGCTTCTGAACTGTGTGCACAGCTGGGTGACCAGCAGCAAAGTCCACTATGATCACCCGATTATTGCTGTTTGTGAAAGAGGGTTTTCACCCCTTATTATTAACACACACTTCTGTAAATAAACTGGGAGTAAAACATACTTCAGTGGATTTAAAATGTGCGATTCAGGAATTAAATATTAAATCCAGTTAAATGAAGTAATACTGCTTTTGGACATGCTTATCTGGGCCAGGTTTTGTTAGCATTTTGTCTGCTGTCTCATGTAAACACTTTTGAGACAGTTCTCATGATTTCAATAATAAATTGTCACTATTACGGAAAAACAACTCTTAAAATGACTCAAACGTAATGACAGCTTGATTATAAGAAAACTGGAATTAATAAATACAAATCCCTGACTGTGTGTGACTTCAGTGGATGGCTACATCGAATTAGATTTCCTCCTTCCATTTTGTCTGACTGTGCTTGAGGTGATATAAAAACAGGGAATTTTCCCAAATGACCAAATAACACATAAAAATATTGACCCATTACTTAATTGACTTAGTAATTAGACTCAACAAAAAAAGCTATGAAACAGCTTGGCATGCGTGTATATCCTCACATTTGTACAGACCTGGAGTGTATAATCTGACCAGAGAACATGTTTTTACTTTCTAATAGCTCTAAGTGTTATGAAATGATGATTTTTTCCACAAATATTTCCATTGGTCCACATTGACATGGGACCATTATTATCTTTTCTAGTGCATGTGGTGACATCTAGCGGTTAGTACTGATACTGCAGGGCAAATCCATGTAGACCTAGAGAAACTAAATGTCTAGTTTTTCCATCATTAAACTCATAATTAAAAGTAATTGTGCACTTTAATATCTCAGTTGTTTATGTAAATATTTCGGGAAAAGAATAAACCCTGAGCAGAGGTGTTAGGTTTTTGGTTTTATTTTATATACTGTCATTGATGTGCAGTGAACTGAAAAGCATTTACATTTAATCATTTCATATTTTGATGAATTTAATTTATACTTTCCCTTTAATTGAAACATAGCTTTTAATTTACTTAAATTTGACTTTTTATGTTTTAAATTAGACTTTTAACATGTTCTTCCTTCCTATTCAGCTGCCCCTTATTTAGGGGGTCGCCACAGCGGATCATTTTGGTCCGCATGCCTGATTTAACTAATCGTGTTTGTGTAGATCTTTAGCCGAATATCTGCAGATTTCTGGTGGGCTAGCATAATAAACTGCTTCACCACCTGAGCTATTATTATTTTTACTATTATCAATAACAGGGTGGCACGGTGGCTAAGTGGGTAGCACTGTCGCCTCACAGCAAGAAGGTCCTGGGTTCGATCCCCAGGTGGGGCGGTCCGGGGTCCTTTCTGTGTGGAGTTTGCATGTTCTCCCCATGTCCACGTGGGTTTCCTCCGGGTGCTCCGGTTTATCCCACAGTCCAAAGACATGCAAGTGAGGTGAATTGGCGATACTAAATTGTCCATGAGTGTGTTTGATATAACCTTGTGAACTGATGAATCTTGTGTAATGAGTAACTACGGTTCCTGTCATGAATGTAACCAAAGTGTAAAACATGACGTTAAAATCCTAATAAACAAACAAACAATTATCAATAACAATTTAACACCGCTGGAAGTTACTTTGGATATACGTATTTACCAAATACATGATGTAAACACAGAACGGCTAATATTAAAGACTAACTGATCTGAGGGAATCTTTTAAAATTCTTCTTCATATCTCTGTCGGATGCATGCTGATGTTCTTGCAGTGTCTGATTAATAAGCTCATAAATATTAATTTAGCACTTGTTGGATGCTGAGGGTAGCTTTAGGGAAATATTTGATCACATCTTGAATATACCAGTATTAACATGTGACCTCTGTGTTTCCAGACTTCCGTTGTTCCAGGCCAGCGCTTTTGCATTCCTCGCTCCATCCAAGGCCATCCTGTCCTTAGATAAATGGAAGTGTAATGAAACAGGTAAGTTTTTTCATCATCATACACGCAGTCTTTGTGATTCATCAGTCTGTATGTGGGGTTTATTTTTGGCTTATTTCTTTTTTAGTTGTTCCTTTGGTGAACAGCACTGAACTCCTGCACACAGAGCACATCTGGTACCCCAGGATCAGAGAGGTACGAGCACTCAGCATATAACTATTATATAAAAGCAACAGAGTTTATCAAACACTAGTGGTAGTGCACTCATTTGACCTAGTTTACAATTTATCATGTTGTTGGTACACAACCAGACTTTGTTCCTGTCAATATGGGGGTGGGTGACCCTTGGGTTCTTTCTTATCTCCCTGACCAAGGGCAGTCTTGCATGGATGCCCAGTTTAACCAGTTCTAAAAAGATTCATGATTGTGCTAAGCTTTTTGCCCAGGCAAAGATGAGGGACTAGACAGATGTTTTTGCTGCTGTTTCGTGGCCCCTGGGATGTGAGTCCTGAGTATACATTAAACATAGATGCTATGTATGTTAAGTTAGTAACGAAGTAGGGGTTTTGCCTTTTGTAGGAAATGGCTATAGGGGGAAACATTTTTCTTTCAAAGGTCAGTCATTATACAACATAGCCAAACATATTTTAACTTTTTAACCATATTTGGATCTTGGTAAGAAACAGCAGCTTTCAATGAAAATAAATCAATTACTGAGATCATGTGAGTGTCTGTAATCAGTAATTTGTCAAGCCTTAGCCAGTCTTCTGTATCTATCCTCTTAGCATTTTCCTAGCTTACTCTGCATTACAGTCTTAAAATAGGTTCAGTTTCTCTTTTCTGTCTGTGACCCACATGCTAACACTCTTCTTCCCCTGCTCTATGTCTGTAGATTCAAGGGGCGATTATAGTGTCCTCTCTGGTAGAGGTGTGTATAGGAGCATTGGGTCTCCCAGGCATTTTGCTGAAGTACATTGGGCCCCTCACCATCACACCTACCGTGGCCCTGATTGGCCTCTCCGGCTTCCAGGCAGCAGGGGAGAGAGCGGGCAAGCACTGGGGCATTGCCATGCTGTAAGTATCGGGTTTAAATCAACACATATACGCACACACACTAAAACGGTACATTATATTTTATTTTCAGTTTTGGTAAACTGTTGTAGATGTGGCAAAAATATTACAATATTTGTGATGCCTGTTGATGTTATTTGATTGAAACCTTACAGGATTTTTACTCAGGTAGGAGGTATAAAACACTGAATAAACCAGATACTTTTGCCATTTCTAGCACCTAAATCTAGATTCAGGGTTTTTTGTACTCTAGTCATTTCCAACTCCCCTTTGCAGACCCCCACTCTGCTTGAGCTGCCCCTTTTCCGACACGTGTGAGATTGCTGACCGCTTCATTTCACCTGTCAGAGATGGGGCCTTACAAAGAGCCGTATAGAGTATGGAAAGTAATGCACTGCTATCTGAGTTAACCATCCCTCATGCAGGCACCCCAAAGAGAAATAATTCGACCCACCCTGCTTCAGGCACAGCCAATTATGCCTGAGTGGATGCCCGATTAGTTCGATAGTACAGTTGAGATTTGAGACAGCTTGAGCTCTGAGTGGTAGCTGAGCACGTTTGACCACTGCGTCACAAGATCACCCTAACAGACTCATAAATTGCACTGGATGTATGAATAAAGAAACAAAATAAGTCAAGCTGTATACTTTGTGTTTATTATAACGTTTGTATATGTTCTTCCCCTGCAGGACAATATTTCTGGTGCTGCTCTTCTCTCAGTACGCTCGTAATGTACAGCTGCCGCTTCCCATCTACAAAGCCAAAAAAGGATGGACCTCATACCGCCTTCAGCTCTTCAAGATGTTTCCTGTTAGTCCTCCACACACACATACACACACACACACACACAACCCTGTTTTACAACACTGAACCCATTGAAAGCTTATAAGGATTAAGGTGACTAGAAGTCCTCATTTTCTCATCCAGGACCTTTTTTAAAGTCTGAAATATTGCTTCTGGAAATATATTTCTCTAATTACCTTAAATTGCAACAGTAATCATGCTGCTAGCCTGTTTATTTATTTCTTATGTTTTGAGCTTCTGTAGTTTATTGTGCAGCGCTCAAACACAGAGGTGTTTCTGTAAAAAAGCACCAAGCAGAGATGCTTCATGATTAAAAAAATAGAAGCTGGTGATTAGTAGAAAAGTAAACTGTTTTTTTTTTATATTATGAAAAATAAATGGCTAGTTGTACAGCTTACAAAAGATCCTTTATTTCCATTTCACCAACTATTTTAATCAAAAGTCTTGGTCTCAAATACTTGAAGATTTACACCAGAACAGGAGGCAAAACTTTTGCACATTCCATGTGCTTTCTTTAATTTTTTAAACAAATATGAAGTAACTGTGCATTATCATTTAAATAAACTTTTTTCTAACCTTATTTGACCAGGGCTGCCCAGGTTTTTATTATACGATTAGAAATGTTGTAATATTCATAAATCATTAGTGTGAATGACTATGAAGTGTTAACTCCAAATCCCCAAAACAGTCCTCAACTGGAGTGCCCTCCCTGAGTGAGCTTCCTGTCATCGTCCATGTCTCTTTAGAGGATTAAGGACATCATTACCAGTCTGGTGATGACAGATGGCAGACGCTGGTGCACTTGAGTGCTTGGCATCAGAGTAGGTCACACCTGTGCTCGTCTTTATAATGAATTTATCATGACAGGCTGTGTGAGGCTGTGGGATCTGTGGGAGTGGTAAGATTCAGTCAGGCTGTAAACAGAGCACAGTGTCGCTGTTTAAGAAAAAGAACAACAATGAGGACTTTGATATTCGTCATCCTATTCATTCACAGTACATAATGTATGGTGGGCCAAAAAATTACAGAATACAAATAAAGAGCAACACAACAACCTAATGTACATTGAATGGGTATATTCAGGGTTTACTGAACCAGGGATTTGGGGTAAGGTCAGAGTGAGTGGGTCCCTCATATCCTGGTAATTAACAAGCATTCATTTTAATAATGAAGCCTCTTCTATCCTCTCTGTAGATCATTATGGCGATTCTAGTCTCATGGCTGCTGTGTTTCATCTTCACGGTGACGGACGTGTTTCCTCCAGAGAAAGATCAGTATGGCTACTATGCTCGGACAGATGCCAGGCAGGGCATCTTGGCAGCCGCACCCTGGTTTAAAGTACCCTACCCCTGTGAGTCCTTCAGTGATTTCAGTGCATTTAGAAATCTGTGATCTGTTTTATTTAAAGTGTATTGTTATATCTTCCTAAAATGTAAGATGTTATCTCAGCTAAATCAGCTCATCTGTTTCATTGCAGTTCAGTGGGGGTTGCCGACGGTCACTACAGCAGGCGTCA
Source organism: Trichomycterus rosablanca (assembly GCF_030014385.1). Classification (NCBI taxonomy): domain Eukaryota; kingdom Metazoa; phylum Chordata; class Actinopteri; order Siluriformes; family Trichomycteridae; genus Trichomycterus; species Trichomycterus rosablanca. The sequence goes on from NC_085994.1 coordinate 37,359,290, forward strand.
TTGGCATGATGAGTGCTGTGGTTGCCAGTATTATTGAATCTATTGGTGATTATTACGCATGTGCACGGCTGTCCTATGCTCCACCTCCTCCTGTACACGCTATTAACAGGTACAACAAACACACACAAGCGTTTATTACATCCGCATCCACAAATGCAGTGTTTACTACACACCCTGTAGCAGGACTTTAATTAAAAGTCAATTCAGACTGAGTGCAATGCAAGCAATTAAGGGTTTAGGACTTTGCTCAGGAGTCCAACAGTGGCAGCTTGGTGATGATGGGGCCTGAACGAGCAACCTTTTACCTTCTACCAACTTAACATTTTACTGTTATTTTCTCTAAATAAATAGTGTTTAATGGACGAGTCCTGCACTCTGTAGTGACGTTGATTTTTACCTGGATCTCTGTCTCTTTCAGGGGGATTTTGATTGAAGGTCTGTCCTGCGTTTTGGACGGTGTGTTCGGCACTGGAAACGGCTCCACATCTTCCAGCCCAAACATTGGTGTGCTGGGCATCACTAAGGCATGTCACCAGGGCATCTTGCTTTTTTAATCATGATGAATAGTTATACTGGTTGCTTATTGGATGATTGATGTGTCGTTTTTGGTGCAGGTGGGCAGTAGGCGGGTGATTCAGTACGGCGCGGCGTTCATGCTGCTGTTAGGAACCGTGGGGAAGTTCAGTGCGCTCTTCGCATCTCTTCCTGACCCGGTGCTGGGTGCTTTGTTCTGCACCCTGTTTGGCATGATTACAGCTGTGGGATTATCCAACCTCCAGTTCATCGACCTCAACTCCTCACGCAACCTCTTCGTTCTGGGCTTTTCCATCTTCTTTGGCCTTGTCCTGCCCAGCTACCTCAAGGGAAACCCTCTCGTCACTGGTGGGTACACACACAAATACATACACACTTGGTCAGATCAATTTTTTTCCACTCAGAATGCAAGTTTACTGTTGTTGTTTTTTCTGTACATACCTATCATGCTTTTTTACACATCAGAAGAGAATCTGTGCACCATCTGCGCACCATCTGCGCAAAGATTAAGAAAACAGCCTAGATTCTTCCAGTTAGGTAGCAAATAATCAAACTGTTGTTGATATTCTGTACTAATGCTGTGCTAGCACTGTTAATGGTGAAGTATAAATTCAGTTTTGTGTAACAAGTAACACTTGTGTCGCTAATTCTCTAAAACCTTTTTGTTTTGTAAAAGTAATCATTCAAGGCTGGGATCTTTTTTTCTTTTTCTTAGCTACTCATGTATTTTTAGGGGTCACCACAGCGGATCATTCTAGTCTGTATACCTGATTTGGCACAGTTTTTATACCAAATGCCCTTCCTGACACAGCCCTCCTGATTTCATCCAGGCACCTCCCAGTGGCAAGGCTGTTCAGCCAGTCATGTCACACTGTAAACACTGACCGGCCAGCAGCACCATAGAGATTCAAACCCCCAGGTCTTGGGATTGTGGGCTGGCGTGTTTTAGTGCTGCGCCACTTGGAACATATTTAATGAAACTGTGTTTAAAATGTGTCAGGGTGCAAATTGTCATACAAGCCAAGCTGCATTTTATTTTGAACCTGAATTGATACTTTCTTGACCAACATCCATGCCCAGCCATACAAATGCTTTTTTATTAAATGGAAACAAATTCCCACATACATACATAAGTTTTGTGAGAAGTTTACTAGTGTATTTTACTGGAGTTGCTGCTTGTTGGATGTTGAATGCCTTGTGTTGGCATTCTGCTGTCATTTGCTCATCCTGTTCTAAGGCCAACGCTTTTTTTTGTCTTTTGTTCCGCTGCAGGAATCGTTGAGATTGACCAGGTGTTGAATGTTCTGCTGACCACAGCCATGTTTGTAGGAGGTTCTGTGGCCTTTATTTTGGACAACACTATACCCGGTAAGTTCACTCAGCGAGAGATTTATCTTCACACCGTAATTTCTATAATTTTTGCAATGGGTTTTGTAACAGTAACAGTTTTTGTTTGTGCAATTTAGGGCTGCAATACTTTTACATTTTCATTTACATTTTCAGCATTTAGCAGACGCTTTTATCCAAAGCGACTTACACAATGAGCAATTGAGGGTTAAGGACCTTGCTCAGGGACCCAACAGTGGCAACTTGGTGGTGGCGGGGCTTGAACCGGCAACTCTCTGTTTACTAGTCCAGTACCTTAACCACTGAGCTATCACTGGCCCCAATACTGAACTTTGATTGTGAATGATTCACCACCCAAACAATATGTGTTCAATTTCAATTGATAGCTGGGCTGGAGGGGGTTAACAAAAAAAGCAGAGCAACCTATGGGCAAAGTAATTGTATACCCACAAAGTTTAGCTAATAAAAAGTGGTCAAACAGTTTACACACCACCACTGAGATCCTGGTTTGAATCTCAGCAGTGCTATCAACCGCTTGTTTGTCTTAACAGATATGATTGGCTGAAGAGGGGTGGGCGAAGCATATTCCTGTGTTGCGCTCAGTGTTTCCAAGTGATTAAAAACCACTGCAACCTTGACCTGGATAAAGTATTTGAAAATGATGAACAAATAAAGCGATTATTAAAGTGGCCTGTGTGTGTCAGGTGTTTCAGGCACACTACATAAAATACATTTCAGTCTTCTAACTTTGTGGCAGCAGTTTGGGGTAGACCCCTTTTTGTTCGAGCAGGACTGTGTGTGTCTATTCAAACTAAGGACTACTATGGGTGTCAGAGCCCTGTCCTCAATCCCACTGAACACATTTAGGCTAAAACTGAATATGGACTGAAAGCCAGTCCTTCTTTTTCTATATCAGTGCCTGACCTTACTAAAAACATAAATAAATAAATAAATAATTAAAAATAAAGGACAGATTGAGCTGTTTCTACAGTATTAATGTATGTGGCAGCTCGGTGCGTAGCACTGTTGCCTCACAGCAAGACAACCCTGGGTTTGATTCCCTGGTGGAGCGGTCTGGGTCCTTTCTGTGTGGCGTTTGCATGTTCTCCCCGTGTCTGTGTGGGTCTCCTCCGGGAGCTCCGGTTTCCTCCCACAGTCCAAAGACGTGCAAGTGAGGTGAATTGGAGATACGAAATTGTCCATGACTGTGTTTGACATTAAACTTGTGAACTGATGAATCTTGTGTAACCAGTAACAACCGTTTCTGTCATGAATGCAACCAAGGTGTGTAAATCATGATGTTAAAAAATCCTAATAAATAATTATGTCTGTGTGTGTAGGCACTTTGGAGGAGCGAGGAATCCGGAAGCTTAAGCGCGGCACCGGTTCCAGCTCCTCAGAGCTGAAAGGGATGCGATCCTACGACCTCCCATTTGGCATGGACTTTCTGCGGCGACACCGCATTTTCCAGTACCTGCCGATCAGCCCTACGTTCACTGGCTACCCGTGGAACACGCTGGGTGAGGTCTGTCAGGGGAGCAGCCGAGAGGAGGGCGAAGCTTCGAAGACAGAGACTGGAGATACTAGGGTGTAGTGCTGGTAGAGCTTGAACCTTGATCTTAATACTTTGTGTTTTCCCTGGTCTACATTAGAGCAGGCAAAGCATGAACCTGATGAGCGAGGACTGAGATTAGCAACCACTGAGTTTGTTTCAGTGCAGCGCTGCTTTTAGGTGAATTAGAGAGACTCCTCATGGGGTTATAGAATGCACACACACACACACACACACACTTTCTCTTTTGTGCTTTATCCAGCAGCTGTAACATACAAACCTGTTGTCTGGATGACGGGACACTACAGTGTTTCAGGATGGCGGTTATAAAAACATTCCACCGGTGAGCAGCGTGTCAGATGTTCATTATTAAAACGGGTCGCTTGGGCAGACAGACACTGAGAGATGGAAATTGAAAAGCCGAATAAAAACGCTACACAAATATAGACGAATGATTTATTATTCCTTAGCAAACCTGCACTGTGCAATGCATTATGGGAGCTGTAGGTCATGACTTTGCCTCATTATGCTTCACATGACTATGCAGGATTTGAGGTTCAACCCTAAACTTCAGTTACTGTTAGCGAAAGTTTGGTTGTTCTTATTGGTCTAGGCTGTTGTTCTCTCTCTATAGATGTTGGCATGCCAGTAGTTTGATTGGTGACTTGTATCAGCTAAAGGCATGTTTAGTTTTCTGCTGCACTAATGCAAGAATTGTAGGTAATGCACAAGCTTGTTAACACCAGATCCTCCTTCTGCCTGTCCCATGCAGCAGTGCTCACATATGGCCAAAAGTATTTGGACACCTGACCATGAGCTTACTGGACATCCTATTTCAAAACAAATCCTATTAAAATAAAGTGACCTTTATGTGATCTTTTCAGCTGTAACAACAACCAGTCTTCTGAGTAGGCTTTAGGCTTGTCACAAGGCTTTAAACCTTCTGTATCTGTGGGAATTTGTGCCCATTCAGTCAAAAGAGCATTTGCATTGCTCAAGAAGCCTCAGTTGATGTTCGAGTTCATTCTAAAGCTGTTCAGTGGGGCTGAGGTCAGGGCTCTGTACAGACTTTTCTTAATGTCTTTATAGAGCTTGCTTTATGTGTCATGCTGAAACAGGAAAGGGACTTCCCTAAAGGGGGGGGGGGGGGGGGGGGGTGCTGGAGCCTATCCCAGCTTTTTAATGGGCACAAGGCACACAGTAACACCCTGGACGGGGTGCCAGTCCATCGCGGGGCAGACACACACACACACACACACACACACACACACACATACACACCCATACAAGCAATTTAACATGATTTAAAAATAAATCTTTTTGGCTTTGCAGAATAACTTGCAGGTGCAGGAGCTTCTTTGTTTTACTGATGCAATATTTTTTTTTTCTAAACCCAAGACAATGACAGACTGCAGCTTTAATAGCTGAGAGACGGTTTACCAGATCTAACAGCTTCAGCGTTTCCACTGTTCGGCTTTGCTTTGCACAGCTGGTCACTTTAAAAAGCCTGTTTGCTCTAGCACACCATACGTACACACACAAGTGGCCGTGTTTGAGGGAGGGAAGGTCGGGCAGGGTGACTTCCAACTGCTGCTGCTGTGAGATGTGATCTCCGGGTCTAGTCCGGGCGCCTGCGTGAGTGGGGTGTAGGGGGAGACAAGGAGCTTACCCAACACGGTTCTGTGTGGGAACCTAACACTGGCAGGTGATAAGAAGCGGCCGCAGATTGGACACGTGTCACAGGTGGCGTGTGGTGATCCGAGTCGCTTGATCAGATCATGGGGTTGTGCAAGCAGCAGAAGATTCTCAATCGGGAATTGGAAATGACTAAATTGGGAGATAAGGGGGGCATTCAGATAATTTTATTTCTTTTTATGTTCAGGAACCTAATTAATGGACCTATTAATGGACCTAACTGATCTTTTTATCCTATTACATGTTAATCGCTAATGCAAATTGTTGCTGTCTTTACATTCTTTTTTTTTTTATTAATAGTAAACGCTATTTTAACTTTTAAATCAATTGTAGTTTAGACGAGTATTGTGTTGTCAATGTCACATGCACGCACACACACATTGTACACACTGCAGTGCAGTAATGTTAGTAACATATGGCCAGTGCATGGTTTGCAAGGAAACTTGAAAAAAGGGGAACATACTAAAGCATTTTAAAGTAATGGTTTGGCCAAAAAAAATCACATTCAAACATTTTACATTGAATCAATAAATCACAAAAGACTCAATGGCCCTAATATCACAAACAAGTGATAAAAGTTTGTCATATAAGACTGAATACAGTCCAAGCTATTTAATGGCAACTAGATATATGTGGGGCTCAAACCAGTGACCACCTGATTACTAGTCCAGTAGCTTAACCACTGAGCTGCTGCTGCCCATTGAATGAAATAACTGATGTGAAAGAGTTGTGATATTCCCTATTTACAAAGTTAGCTATATGGCATCTGTATACGTCCAGGTTTTTGGTACAGTTCCGGCTCCCATAACTGACAGACATGGAGCAAGATAATACCAAATTCCTCTTTGTATAAAATAATCTTGGTTTTATGACACATTTACCTAAAGTTAAAGTTTTGATTGTCTTTAGATAATGCTGAGTTACACTCATGTTACACATGTATGCATATTAAAAAGATTTTAGTTAAAAAACGAAAATAATTGATCAGGTAAAAAAAAAAAATGTTTTGTGTTCCAAGGCCAGCCCAGCCGTCTTTAAAAAAAATCGTGGACTGTATGATTTCATCAGTGAAGCAGACACACACAGTGTACTGTACAGAGATTCCTTCTATTGTTAACGTGCGGTCTGCTTCACCTGAACAGTTTATGCCTTGATAAATATTCTATTTATTTGTAGTGCACCAATGCGTGACACATGTAAATAACACGTCCTGATCCGTATCTGATGTGTTTTTAGCTATGCAAGCTTACATCCATGATTTGCTGGTTTAATTTCAAATCGTGTACTACGAAACATGCTGCCTGAATATCAGCAGCGCACTACTTTAGCACTGTTTAGTACAGTGATGTTGGGTTTTGGTCACTACTTTGATCTCTGCTTTCATTCAGGAACCAGTTTACCAGCCATAATAAATCTGTTTTTAACCAGTTTAAGTGGACAAATCACAATGAGGTGATGACCAGCTTTGTGTGACAACTTACTTCAGTTCTGCTTGGTCTGATCTTCATTATTCAGAGGTGCCAAATAAATCCACACTGCTGAACATAAATTTGTGATTGAACACCTGAGAAAACTCAATCGACATACTTTAAGATATTAATAAGAGACGTTTTAGAGGAGTGTTGGCATTGACGTCATCTGCAGTTGGATGATTAGTTTTGCTCTTAATTCTGCTCTCACATCAGGATTTTATTTTTGCTTGTCATTTTATAAGATGCAGCTTGATAAAGCACACTTATTTCTAAAGAACCATCACAGCAGTCAGCTCAGCTCATTCAAAACCTAGCGCACAGATCCTAGATGCTTTTCATCATCCCAGAGCTGCTGACAGAGTATTTTACAGCATCGTAAAGTAACGTAACGAGAGTTTGGGTTTGTTATATCAAAGGCATTGACAGAACGATCCAGATCTTAGAAGTCAGATTTCCTCCTTCATTGCCACACCAAAAAAAACAAACCATCTAAAATAATGAAGGCAGGCTGCCTGACTTTCCACCCCCTTAGAGAAAAGCTTTTCTTGGTTGTTTTATTTATTTATTTATTTATTTGTGCGTAATAATTCATGCTATTTCTAAATAGTGCTGCTGAAAGATTCCACCCTGATCCACAAATACAGACATGTGTTTAAGAGTTGGTGCTTCTTCACAGGTCATTCCATATACTGTGTTCATAAAACACTCTTCTTCTTTAATTTAAGGTGATTTCTGCCTTTAAATCTTGGTCTGTTTTCCTGAGTGAATAAGACTGTAATTTAGCAGTTTTAAACATGCAGTTGGCCTGGAAATGCACTTAAGGGTACCATCTGACTTTTAAACTTTTATACCAAACTCTTTTCTCTTTTTTTTTTTCTTAAGCTTTTACAGTACATTTACCCCAGACTTTTTACATGTCAGGTAGTGTGTACACACACTGATTTTGCTGATCTTGCTAAGCATTCTCGGGTCAGCAAGTGCAGAGACTAAGCTCAATTCAACCAGGTGATCAGATGATCGCAAAGCTTTAGTTGTAAAAAGCAAAAGAAAACCTGGATCATTTTAATGTCACAATTCATTACCATCACATGAGCATTGTCACGTATCTTTTTAAAGTTAGTGTAACTCACCATGACAAACTGAATGGATGGCAAATTCGACCTTTTCTTTTAAATGTTAAATAAAAAAAGTCTAAAATAAAAGCAGCAATATTATGAAACTATTGAGATTGAGTTGCACAATAAAAAATGGAATTGCAGATCATAAAGAGGCAGTGGCTGGTTTTAAGGCAAATTTTGTACATCTCATCATTGACAATGGGTGGTGCATTATTGTTCATATTGTGTAAACCAAGTCTTATTTAAACTAAAATTAGTTTAACTTTGCTGTGATGACACGACATATTTGTAATAATAAAATGGAGCTACAGCTCTGCACATGTTGATACAAGACCACGTGACTGCAAAATCAGGATAAGTTGTAGTGTACCAGTGTTAGTGAGTATAAAGGACCATACTTGAAGGGTGAACCTATTGTTTACTACAAGCCTGGGATGAGGTGCTATAGTACTTACATGAACTTTTAATGTCATGGTTGGTTAAACATGTTTTTCTGCTTGGATCAATATAGCTCTATATCAATTACATTTATCACCCTGTTTATACCAATATTGGACATGTTGTTAATCAGAATAGTGTTTCTGTACGTATCAGTGCTGGATTTTCTGTCCATTCTGCACCTGCAGTGCTTACAATGTTCATTTTAATGCTCTCAAATTCTGAATACAACTCAAAAGAGACTTTCTTACTAAGACCTCTCACTTCCTGTGTCTCTCCCTCCTGTTGGTCAGGGTAACACACTATCATATGCATTTACAGTTGAGTGCAAAAGTTTGCATTCCACATCCTGGAAAAAACAAGTCCAATAGAAAAGGCAAAGTAAAGGATCGCCCTTGCTACTGTCCTCTATCGCAGTGGTCCCCAACCTTTTTTGCACCACGGACTGGTTTCATATAAGATATTTTAAATATTTAAAGTAGAATAACTATAGAATGGAAAATCAGTGTGAAGCCTGAGCTTTTTTTCCCCTGCCATGAGGCGCTGCTCCCACCTAGTGGTGATTTGGGACAATAACACTCGAAGAGTATCGAAAATGTAATTGCTCTTGTAGCGATCTCTAATTATTTATTCTTTCTGTGCGGCCCGGTGCTGGTCCGCGGCCCGGTGGTTGGTGCTGCTCTATCGACACAAGTGATAGAGGAATACAGAGAGCCTAGATTGTTTCTCTGTGTGTATTAAACCTCACTGTATACATTTTAATACTTTAAATGATTAATACTGTAAATGATTAAACAACTGTGTATCAAGTTTAGCCACTTCATTTTGCATTGTTGGAAATGACTTCTATTTCTTTTTTTATTCTTCTTTTAAATTTTATGGGTGTTCAAACTTTTCCACTCAATTGTATATTAAGTGTGAACTGTTGTTCTCAAAAATCATAGTAGGTGCATTATACAGTAATAGAACTTTAATTTGGAGGTTAAATCAGGAGGTGATGGGTTTTAGTATTGTAAGAGTCAGATTCACAGATTAAAATCCTTCATTTATTTTGAGGGAGAATCTGAAGGAACTTCTTTTGTCTGTCTTTGATGACGTATCTCTCGGATGTCTTTCTCTTGTCTTTTTTCTTTCATATTTTTTATGTTTTTTTACAAGCAACAATGTTTTTGTAAATAAAAGATCACATAAATATTAGAAATATAAAACCATGCTGCAATGCGCACCGTTTTGTTACAGTTTTATTTAAGTGTAACAAGTGTTTTTGTTTGTTTCTCTTTAAAATGTACTTTTGTTAGCTAGAACTTTTTCATATTGTATTTTTCTAACATTGCTTCTAGTTGATGTCAATAGTTGAACAAATGGAAACAAGTGAAATATTTAAATATAAATATAGAATTATACACTTCTATTGTGTGGAGTACGCTGGATGCTTTACTCCTGGACCAGGCTTTGTGGATACTAACTGTAGCAAAAACTGTTCAATTCTTTGCTCTTGAATGATTTAAAAGTTTTCTTAATCAGTGTGTCTGCTTGATTTATTACATCTCATTGGACATAAAATGCTTTTATCGTATTTAAAAAAGAAATGAAGTATGAGAGAATGAGCTTTACATCACCATGCTCTTAAGGCACTGCTACTCAGGAAAGAATGCTTTGTTATATGGACACTCATCAGCATCCCGTGACTAGTAAATCAATAATTAATTCATTTTTACTAACAGTTCAATTAGTTATAATGCTATAATACTGGGAATGATGGGAATTTATTGCTGAGCAACACATTTACACACACATTCACACTAAGGATTAGATTTAGTGTAGCCAGTTCTTCTGTATGTTTTAAGGAGCAGGAGGGAAATACTCAACTCCTCAGACAGGTCAACACCACTGTGTCACCCTGAAACTATCAACCACTGGGGGACAAAATGGGTTTTTCTTTACACCACACTGGACTTTACAATGTTTAATGGTGAAGTCCTGGCTGGCTTCACCTGACCAGCGTTTTGATATGTTACTGATGGTTTGAGTGCTTGTTTCATGTGAACAGTCAGTTATAAACGCTTCTCTATTGTTTACTAGATTCCCTCATTAATTATTCATACAGTGGAACAAAGGGGCGGTGAAGCTGCTCTCTGATTGGCTGAGCCGGGATTTCCTCATTAATTATTATATATGTCAGAGTAAGGCGTGAACAAAGGGGATGAAGCTGAGTGATGATTGGCTGATTCGGCCTCTGAGAGCATAAACAATGGATCAGAAGTCTTGTCCGTTATGATTCACTTCACTGAATCGATTCATTCAAACAGTCTGAATCATTTGAATCAATGACTTTTCACCAAGGTTAGTACAAAGATAAACTGTGCCTTAATAAAATTAAATGCTAATGAAACAGTAAAATAAATCAATACAGATACATTGTCTAATGATATTTACTTGCACCATTTAGCAGAAATTTTGCAGAAACCTTCTGATTACAAGTCCACCTTAATCATTAAGCTACCACTGCCCTGTTATAGTATCAGTTCATACACTTGGAAACAAGTATTAGGAAAAAGGACTGAAAATTGTGTTTATACATAAACAGTAGAAAACCACAGATTCTTTCAGGAGCTAAAACAGTAAGAGAATATTTTTAAAAATAAACACCACCAGCCATCAGTTACAACAAGCTCAGTGAAGAAATGTCTTCAGATTTTCTCTAAAAGTGTTAATTAGTTTAATATAACATATGAACTATAAACACCATGGACCAATAGATTTAATGATTAGAGTCTATGAGTCTGTCCAAGGTGTGAGAATGTCTCAGAAATATCTAACCAACATTTGCAAACAGAGGAAGGAATTTTTTTTTTTTATAAATCGTCTTCCTGTAGTCAGTGTGGGATTTAAAACTGAGGCAAAACAAGATAAGTATTTGTAAGTATTATATTATGATATTAAGATTATTGTGGTGTAGATTTACACTAGTGGTTAAAAATTTTGAACACCACCATTTTACCAGGTGTTTTTCTTATAAATGCAAGAGGCATAACAATAAAAAATAGCACCAATTTCGCTAAGGGGGACGTTGACAGGAAAAGGCCCGGTAGATCCACAGCTACTACAGCATCAGAAGTAAAGTTTCTGAGAGTCAACAGCTTGTGTGATAGGCGGCTTACAGGACAAGCTCCACTAACCGACTACTGATGGTGGGAGGAAGGTCGTATGAACCAAAGAATTTGAAATTAAATATTTAAATCAGTCTGTGGGTCACAGCAAGAAGGTCCTGGGTTCGATTTCCAGGTGGAGCGGTCCGGGTCCTTTTAGTGTGGAGTTTTTTTAATGTTCTCCCGGTGTCTGTGTGGGTTTCCTCCGGGAGTTCCGGTTTCCTCCCACAGTCCAAAGACATGCAAGTGAGGTGAATTGGAGATACAAAACTGTCCATGACTGTGTTTGACAATCAACTAGTGAACTGATGAAGCTTAACTACCGAGTAACTACCTAATGAAATCCTAATAAAAAATACATCTTTTATTAGATCCAGAGTCAGCAACCAGACTGGAATCCTGACCCAAACCGGATGTTTCTCCTTGGCAAATAAATCTGTACACATTTCTCCAAATTCATCTGTAGCAGCTTGGGGAGCTTGGTTGTACCACCAGTTGTACAGTACTTCAACCACCGTTTGAGAACCACTGACCTACTTGAAGTAAATACTAAATAAAATACTAAATAAATACTAAATAAAACTGTACCATCAAATGACTTTGATGGGTCACCGGAGAAATCGCAAATAAAAGACGACAAACTTTCACCCGAATGAACTGCTTCATACGTTTTAAATCGAGCTCGCGAATCGACTCATTTGTTCCACTCTCTTAAGGAGTCATCAAGAAGAACCGATTCCTTGGTGAATCGCCCATCACGACACTCGATTGTTGTCGGGGCGCGCTGACGGAGACTCGGATCAGGCGCGCGCTCGAGGAAACACGCGCTCGGGTCGAAACTGCTCCGCGTGGCTGTTCGGTTCGGATTAAAGGCAGACCGGAGCGCGTGAGGCGCGTCTGATCAGATTAAAAAGACCGACAGCTCCAGACACCGACGGCGTGACGTCACTGGTGCGAGTAGAAAGAGCTCACAGACGCGGGTGAGTGAACTAAGATACAATACTTACTGAATCTGTGTGTGTGTGTGTGTGTGTGTGTGTGTGTGTGTGTGTGTGTGTGTGTGTGTGTGATCAATATGCTGCACAGATTCCAGTGATCATGCCACATCCGATCAGTGTATCAATCTCTTATAATACATTTTACTGCACCCTAATAATGTGATGATGATGGTGATGATGGTGATTGGGGATTGATGATAATTGTGATTTGCTGATGATGGTGATTGGGGATTGATGATGATTGTGATTGATGATAGAAGATGTTGGCGAATGGGGATTGATGATGATGGTGATGATGATGACTGATCTGATGATGGTGATGATTGATGTGATGATGATGGTTATTGGGGATTGATGATCATGGTAATTGATGTGATGATGGTGATTGATGTGATGATAGTTATTGGGGATTGATGATCATGGTGATTGATGTGATGATAGTTATTGGGTATTGATGATCATGGTGATTGATGTGATGATGATTGATGTGATGAAGATGGTGATGGTGATTGATGATGGTTATTGGGGATTGATGATGGTGATTGATGTGATGAAGATGGTGATGGTGATTGATGTGATGATGATGGTGATGGTGATTGATGATGATGATAGTTATTGGGGATTGATGATGATGGTGATTGATGTGATGATGATGGTGATTGATGTGATGATGATGGTGATGGTGATTGATGATGATGGTTATTGGGGATTGATGATGGTGATTGATGTGATGAAGATGGTGATGGTGATTGATGATGATGATGGTTATTGGGGATTGATGTTGGTGATTGATGTGATGAAGATGGTGATGGTGATTGATGATGATGATGGTTATTGGGGATTGATGATGGTGATTGATGTGATGATAGTTATTGGGGATTGATGATGATGGTGATTGATGTGATGATGATGATGATGGTGATTGATGATGATGATGGTTATTGGGGATTGATGTTGGTGATTGATGTGATGATGATGGTGATGGTGATTGATGATGATGATAGTTATTGGGGATTGATGATGATGGTGATTGATGTGATGATAGTTATTGGGGATTGATGATGATGGTGATTGATGTGATGATAGTTATTGGGGATTGATGATGATGATGATTGATGTGATGAAGATGGTGATGGTGATTGATGATGGTTATTGGGGATTGATGATGGTGATTGATGTGATGAAGATGGTGATGGTGATTGATGTGATGATGATGGTGATGGTGATTGATGATGATGATAGTTATTGGGGATTGATGATGATGGTGATTGATGTGATGATGATGGTGATTGATGTGATGATGATGGTGATGGTGATTGATGATGATGGTTATTGGGGATTGATGATGGTGATTGATGTGATGAAGATGGTGATGGTGATTGATGATGATGATGGTTATTGGGGATTGATGTTGGTGATTGATGTGATGAAGATGGTGATGGTGATTGATGATGATGATGGTTATTGGGGATTGATGATGGTGATTGATGTGATGATAGTTATTGGGGATTGATGATGATGGTGATTGATGTGATGATGATGATGATGGTGATTGATGATGATGATGGTTATTGGGGATTGATGTTGGTGATTGATGTGATGATGATGGTGATGGTGATTGATGATGATGATAGTTATTGGGGATTGATGATGATGGTGATTGATGTGATGATAGTTATTGGGGATTGATGATGATGGTGATTGATGTGATGATAGTTATTGGGGATTGATGATGATGGTGATTGATGTGATGATGATGGTGATTGATGTGATGAAGATGGTGATGGTGATTGATGATGATGATGGTTATTGGGGATTGATGATGATAATGTGTGTGTGTGTGTGTGTGTGTGTGTGTGTTGTTTTTAATTCTTACCACTGCTTTTATCATGGTCAGGGTCGCAATGGGTCTGGTTTCCGCAAAATCACTGGGCGCAGCTCAGTGCTGTAACACGTCCCAGACAGAACACCAATCAATCTCAACTTCCCGGCCATTCCCGCTCAGACATAGCCCATCATGTCTATATGCAGACGCCGGACCGGTCGACAGCACCACTGAATTCCAGCAGTTGTGGACTAGTGTAATTTACAGCTGCGATATATATATAGAATATATAGAATATTACGTATAACGTATAGAATTGTGTCACACTAGTTAGACAGTGGGTATAGTTTCATAAATGTTTGTAACTTATTTTTATACGAGGGATCTTTAAGAAGTTTCAGCACTTTTATATTTTGGTTGGAAGCGGTGAGGGAGGGAGGAGGAGTATTCGATCATGTCTGAGAGACTGATAGTTCGATTTAGCTCCATCTGATTTCCACCTTTTTGGACGCTCAGAGAAGCTTTAAGGGGAAGAAGATTTTCATGTGATAATGATGTGAAAGCAGCGCTGCATCAGTGGCTCAACCAAAAACATTTTTTGCTGATGGCATTAAAAAGTTGGTACGACGCTGGAAAAATGCATCAGAAGGTGACTGTTAGAGAAGTGATGTGATTTGTTTTTGAAACTCTTAATAAATAGAGTTTAAAAAGTGCAGAGAACTTTTTTGAAGAACGCTCATAGTTTTAAAAACAGTTTGTGCTGGTTTTGTATTTATTTTCAGTAGTTTGCAGATACTCAGTATTAATCTGAACAGTCGCACCAGTGACCAGTTATCATGTTTTGAGATCTGACATAAATTTGAAGAACTAAAGAAACTCTGGAGAGAGTTCGTTTGTGTTGAATCCTCGGTCCTGGGTGCACATGGAGGAGCAGGTTTGTAGAAACTCGTGTGTGTGGTACATTGGGGAAGTTTGTGGTGGATGACAGCTGCAAAACTCATGAACTGGGGGAAGGAAGAAAAGAGGAAAGACGGACTCCTGGTGTTTGGCGTGACAAACCGGGCGGAGCTTGTCCTGCAAGTTCTCGGCCTGCAAGTGTTTTTAACGTCGCCATGACAATGGGAACAATAGCAAAGCGGAGGCGGTTTGGAGGGTTTGCTGACTTGGGGTGCCTCTGTATGACCCGGAGAGAAAGAGTGTGTACGTGTCTCTCTCTGTGTGTGTGTGTGTGTGTGTGGGAATAAATAACTGAGGTGTAAATCTTAACTCTTGACACTTCTTGAAACATTTTCCACTTAGAAGTGCATAAACAAACTCAGCAGAAAATAAAGTCGGAGCAATTTTATCCAGAAAATGAAACTCCAAAACTCCAAAAGGTTCAGTGTTATTAATTTAATTTGTAGGATTTGCATGAGTTGCAGTTGGTGAGTGCATGAACTTTTGATTTTTTTCTGGATTGTTCCCCTCTTTATCCCCCAGTTTAGTCATTTAAAAATGTCTGTTGTGAATCTGATGCTGCTTGCACAACCCCCGACCTGATCAATGAAACCCGGATCACCACACACCGCCTCCGAGACGTGTCCGATCTAAAAAGTAAAGGACACATCTCAACCCTCAAAAATTTATGGTACACAAATAAATCTAAAACAGATCTCGTAAGTATCTGTACTGTTTAGTAACATCGTATAATGTTTTTGTTCTCCGGATGTTTCTGAGCAGCTTGTTTGTTTACATTCCTCACCATTTAAAAAAATGCCATTTCTTTGCCTGATTGGCAATTTTAAATAGTATAAAAATAAGTAGTATGTATATTTTAATTTATATTTTATATGACCTATTTATATCCCTGACACAATTATTAACATTAACATAACATAAATATATGCATATAAATAAAAAGCGTATAAAAATACTCTTGGGTGGCGCAGCAGTCTTATGCGCCCGCCCACTTTCGCTGAAATCGAGGTTTGTGCACACATGTCGGTTTGTGTATTAGTCATGGCTCTCCTCGGTCAGAAGTGGAGGTCAGCAGCAGTGGTAGAGGAAGGAAAATATGATCAGTTTATTGGATATGACTAGATTGGAAGGAAAATTGGGAAAATGCTTAAAAACTGCCTTGACACACGTCACCTACAATTGAGTGTAAACTTCTGATTTGAACGTATTTTGGTTTTCCGATGGTGGCTTAGAGAAAGAGGCTGTGAGTAACCGAAAACAAAGGAAAATACAGTCTCAGATGCCAAGACTGAATTAATAATTACAGCAGGGAAAATGTATGCACAAACCATGTGTGTGTATGTGTGTGGGTGAGTGTGGGTGAGTGTGTGTGTGTGTGGGTGGGTGAGTGTGTGTGTGTGTGGGTGGGTGGGTGGTAGAGTGTTTGTATAAAAGCGATTGCTCTGCTCTGTTTCTCCTGAGAGTTTCCATAAATACCCTTCAGACCACCACAATCCAGACACTCTCTGGCTAGAAAGCTCTCACGTCTGAAGAAGTGTTTATTGAAGTTTAACTACTGAATACATTGTGGCTAGTTAGCATCTACCTACTTTCTACAAATTCCCTCTTACCTCATCGGGTAAAGGCTCACATGTGCTTACTTAGTGACACAAAGCAGATCCACTTTTTAAAGCTTGACTTATATTTACAAGCTGGGAGAAACTTATGTTAACATTACTTTACTGATGCCCAGGATTGGCTGTAAATGCGTTAATCAACTGGTCAGACAGAAACTGCATCCCTGCAGCGGTTCAACATGTTAACACACCATTGTGGATTTGTGAGATCAAATCTCAGCAGAGCCACTAATCTGACTGGGCATCCACACAAACACAGTCTGCCCTGTTTGAGGGAGGGATGGTTGGACAGGGTGTCTTTCCATGCAGCTGGAATATCTCCGGACACCTGCGCTAGTGTTGGGGGTCATATAGAGCATAGTGTGGCTCTTCGTACATGTAGTGTCATCCCTTTTTTCACAGAGAGATGAAGAAGTTACACTGTTTTGGACTTTCAGGAATAAACGGTTATGGTTTTCACAGGGATTGAACTTTCAATTGCCTACCTATCGAGTGATCATTTTTTTGTGGTTTCATAGCCACAAAAAGAGAGGGGAGGTGTTCATAATCAATGTAACAATAACAAAGGAATTAAAAAGGTAACAACAATGTACAGAACAGCATTTTGTAAAGTGTGTTGTGCTGCTTCACCACACAGATGAGTGTTTGGAATTTTTAAATCAGTACACATTAGACAACATGTAAGCAGAGTCTGATGTCTGATGTGATCTGTGATTTATATAGTTAAATCCCTGCAGAACCGGATCATCTTTTTTACTGCAGGTTTACTTGAAAAATCAGTCCACATTGCAGCTTTAAGTCGTATATTTAAGGAAATGATTTGGGGTGAGATGGACTTCCTTCTCTTGTTGTCTGCATTAGCCTCACAGAAAAACTGAGGAAGCAAATAAAACACCAACCACGTCTTGGCTGATCGACTACATTTAGGGTAAGTGGAGCATTAATACAACATTTTATTTAAAAATAGGACAGAACTATACATACAGCATGTTAGATTATTAGTAAGGTGAGATAGGAAGTTTTATAATGTCATGTAACTTTGTTTATCTGCTGAATCTGGCTGAGCTGATAAGCATGTTCAAGCTTCCAGTGAGAACACAGTTGCAACAGTATACTCCAGTGTGACCTAGATCATGGAAATATCACATTATTGTACCTAAACCTGACAAAACTGGTCCTGTATTGAAGACTGGCTCTGCATCCTCATCTATTGTGGATGCTTCCTTTAACAAATGAAATATTAACGTGAGACCAAACTTTTCTGAGCTTATTGCTGGTAAATATTTAATGGAGTGACTGAAGGTAACAGGTGGGGTGTAAGAAACACGTGGGAGGGGCAGGAAGGGAACGCTTGGTTAGGTTCTGTAATGATACACATGATCTTGAATGAGGGGTGAGGAGATGTGTGCGCTGGTAAGAATTCTGTAGACTGTTGTGTTGCTTTTGCACTATTATTATCATGAAGGATAATCAGGTTGTGTCCTGTGGAAAGCCATTATGATACAAAGCCATTAGGGGCCCTCGGAAGGCACCATGCTGTGTGTGTGTGTGTGTCCATTAAGTGCTTCAGTGAAGAACATATTGTGTTCAGGTCTATCAGGTCTGTATCAACGGCAAATGCTGCATTTAAGTGCTTTGGGAAACTTGTAATTTCAAGATACTACTAGATCACGAGTCCGGAAATTGATTTATATCTGACCCCGGAGTGTCAGGCGTGTTAATTAATATGTACATTAACCAGTGGGATGGATGTTGTGTTCAGTAGATTTAACACATCGCACAAGTAAGCAGATTATAAACTGATTGTGTTTTATTCAGAAGAGACACATGGGAACTTCCAGACTATATAAAGGTCAAACAGACAATGACTAAATGAAATGTAAAGAAATCAGTATTGACCATTATAAGTTATGAGGTGAACTTTTTGTGTTTTAATATTTGTGCTATGAAAGGAACTTCATAATCAAATAAAAGCAGTTGTAGCCTAGCGTTAAGCTACTGGACTAGTAAGTAGAAGGTTGCTGGTTCAAACCTTACCACCGCCAGGTTGGCTTGAAAAGATATGAGAGTTTTATTATGCAGCATCATTGAGGAGAAAATCCATCCGACCATCCCTCCCTCAGACACGGCTTGAGCTTGTCTAAATGATGAGGGCCGTGACTAATACACGCAGACACGTGTGCAGTAGCTGAACGCTTGTTTTCACATGTACCACCCGGGTTCATATTACGCTCTGATCTCTATGATCCCCCGTCTCTGTGCAGGCGGAGGTCGTCATTGCAGCAGTTTTGAGGAATCTCATCCGGCAATCCCACCCTTGAACCAGTCAATCATTGTTTGTATAAGTCCCCGGCCTGTCAGTAGCAAATCTGATATTTAAACTTAGGAGTTCAAGGTGTCACCTCTGGTGTGCTAATGTGTTTTTTCTATTGCTGTGCCTCCCATGCGCCCATTTTACATGGTTTTACTAAAAAAAGAGGCCGGCGTGCATTATATGTTTGATGTGCACTACTGTGGTCCTACCTTGCTTTTCTAAACATACAAAAGAAAAGTAAATTTTGATGATTAATCTTAGTGTCTGCATGAGGATGAACTTCTGCAGCAGGATCAACTTCTGATTCTCAACCTCTCACCAGAGTGTCTGGCATATATTACAGAGTTCTGTCTGAGTCATTGCTCCACACGCATGGTGTGTGTGTGTGTGTGTGTGTGTGTGTGTGTGTGTGTGTGTGTGAGAGAGAGAGAGAGATGAAGAGTAAAGCAGATGTGAAATTTGGGAAACAGTAGCATTAAGGAAGTCTACGGTTTAAAAGGCAGCATCAGCTTCCTCTGCGAATCAGAAAAGAGGAAGATAGGATCAGAATGGCAGCACTTCCTCAATCCTGACACCCCTCATAACAGTAAATGTACAGAGAGTGACGCGTCACTGTGGAGAGAGACGCAAAAACACTAGACACCCGAGAGAAGAAGAATGTAGATCTCCTCTCATCTACAGATCAGCTCTTACAGACCAGAGCGGAAAATCAGTCACATAAATCACTGGGAAGAATGTTCAGTAAAACAGGACTGTGTGTGTGTGTGTGTGTGTGTGTGTGTGTGTGTGTGTGTGTGTGTGTGTGTGTGTGTGTGTGTGTGTGTGTGTGTGTGTTGCATGTGGTGTGCGTGGTGTATGTGATCTGTGTGTGCTGTATGTGGTCTGTGTGTGTGTGTTGTATGTAATCTGTGTGTGTGTGTTGTTTGTGATCCGTGTGTGTGTTATATGTGGTCTGTGTGTGTGTTGTATGTAATCTGTGTGTGGTGTGTGTGCTTTGTGTGTGGTATGTGTGTGTGTGTTGTATGTAATCTGTTAGTGGTGTGTGTGTTTTGTGTGTGTGTTGTATCTGATCTGTGTGTGTGTTGTATGTTTGCTGTGTGTGTGTTGTATCTGATCCGTGTGTGTGTTATATGTGGTCTGTGTATGTATTGTATGTAATCTGTGTGTGTGTGTGTGTGGATTGTATGTTTGCTGTGTGTGTGTTGTATGTGGTGTGGTGTGTGCGTGATCTATTGTGTGGCGTGTTGCATGTGGTGTGATCTAGGCATCAGTTGTATGTGGTGTGTGTATGTGTTGTATGTAATGTGTGTGGCGTGTTGCATGTGGTATGATCTAGGTGTGTGTTGTATGTTTGCTGTGTGTGTGTGTATTGTATGTGGTGTGGTGTGTGCGTGATCTATTGTGTGGCGTGTTGCATGTGGTGTGATCTAGGCATGTGTTGTATGTGGTGTGTGTATGTGTTGTATGTAATGTGTGTGGCGTGTTGCATGTGGTATGATCTAGGTGTGTGTTGTATGTTTGCAGTGTGTGTGTTGTATGTGTTGTATGTAGTCTTAGTGTGTGTAGTACGTGAGTGTGTGTTGTGTGTGTCTGTGTTTATGATGGTATTTTTTATTCTTGTAACCCCTGTTTGATTTGTCGTTACATGGAGACGGTTGTGATGAATGGGGTGAAGGTCGTGCACCTGTTCCTTTTTCTCTCGGTGTTTTCGGAAGTGTCTCTATAGAGCTTTTGATCGGGACCACAATAGATCTGCTGGCAGTGTGCCAGGGGAACCTCCAAACCCTATTTGTATTCCATCAGTGTTGAAAAATAAGGATGTGCAGCTGGCTAACACACACACACACACACACACACATATATATATATATATATTCTAGTGTATTTAGGTTACTGTACTTGTACATTTCATGCTGTTTTTTTTTTTTATCTGATCGACCTGTTTGGTGGATTTTATAGCTCACGTAAGATGATCCTCCATACACGGAGCTCCCACCACATCTCTTAGGCACTCTGAATTAAAGAAAGAGACGCGACTAAAACCTTTACTTTCTCTTTTTGCCTTTGAAACAATTGCTCTTATCTTTCGATTACATCTTTCTCTCACTCAGTGATGGATTAATTACTCACCTGGGCACCTACACTATCAGGGTTTCATTCACTCCATCCTGGTGTCCAACACCCCAACACCAGTTTTCATTAATGCCTGTTATTAAACATTACATTTAATAATATCTTCACTTTTTGAACATATCTAATGACATTACTTATTATAAGAAATACTTATTATAAGGTGACTTCAGTGGTAATTATGACGGATTGTTCTTCAGTAAAATGTATTATTTGTTTTTCTTCCTGTGTCAGACGAACCTCAGTGTTATAATCATGACTGCGCTGGTGATTATTATTAGCTCCGGTGTGTGAAAATAAAAAGCAACTCGTTGTAATCTGCTGAAGCGCAATCATAGTAACGATCATATAAAATCTGATTGACGTGAGGGACTAGTTAGTGCATGGGTTTGCTGGTCCCACAGGCCACATAACCAAAATTATAAATAAGTAGTGGTGTGGCACAGTTGCAGCAACCCAGGTTTGGCTCCCACCTCCAGTTTCTACTACTTCATTTTTCTCCCACTGCCATGAAACATGATAGTAGGGCTGGCTCCTCCTAATTACCCTGTTATAATTGCAGGTAAGTGTGTGTTGGTCTGCCCCCTTTTAGCCCGGCCCCCACGGTGTATTCCAAACTGGCACCCAGTGCCTTTGTTGATGTTCTGATTCTGTCTCAGCTCTAACCTGTCTGTGTCTCTGTCTCTTCTGTGCAGTCTCCATCCATGCAGTGGTGCTAAAGTAAAGATGGATGACAGGAGTGTTCAGGTTGGAGAGAATAAATACATCAGCAAGTGAGTCTAACGTCACATTCACTCTCATTTCACACTCATTTGACATTCTGACGTCCACATAGGATACAGTAACACACAGTATATCTTAAATATTTAGATATAATCTTTATAGAATAACAACTAGTTTAATTTCAAGAATATAATGGAAATCTCTACACTCACTCATAATGCACTATATGGACACAAGTATTGGGACCTATTGCTATTACACCTAAAGTTATTACACTTATTGCTAACAGGTATAATAACTCAATTATATAAACAGCTTAGGGAAGGTCCTTTATTGTTTCAGCTAGACATTTACATTTTCGACATTTAGCGGACGCTTTTATCCAAAGCGACTTACAGTACTGTGACAGTATATATTGTTCAAGCAATTGAAGGTTAAGAGTCTTGCTCAGGGGCCCAACAGTGGCAACCTGGCAGTGGGGGGGCTTGAACCAGCGACCTTTCGATTACTAGCCGCTAAGCTACAACTGCCCATTGTACAGTGTACTTGGTTGTCCACTGAACAGCTTTGGAATAAACTGGAACTTCACTTGAGGCTTTAATGACCAACATCAGTGTCCAGCAATACAGATGCTGTCTTGTTTTGACTGAATGTGCACAGACAAATTTCCACAGACATACTTCAAAGTCTTGTGAGAGGCCTTCTCAGAGGAGTGGCTGCTGTTATAGCTGAAAAGGTGACATAGAGGTCTACAAGCTCATGGTCAAGGTGTCCAAATACTTTTGGCTATGTAGTGTACTAGATTAAGCTAATAGTTCCAGTTATGTATTGATTGAAAAAGGTTCTCGCCAATATTTTAACCACACCCTGGATTAATCGTTGTCCTGGTTGATAAGTAAAGAACTTCTTATATTTGTCAGACAGTTTTAGATGTAAATAATTAAATAATAATTAAATAATAATTAAATACATCGTAATATAAAGAATGACGTAGATAAATTCTTTAATATTAAATAGCTTAGCCGTGCTATCTGTGTTAAATGTGTGTGTGCTGACCAGTGTGTTCTTTTTGACACAGGAGCATTTTCCTCGCCCATCTGAAAACCTACAACCTCTATTATGAAGGACAGAACCTGCAGCTGAGACACCGAGAGGTATGAAAGAGGTCACACTCACACCCCTTCTAACCTTTGTTTAAATTGTGGTTTCATTTGACCCCTGTTGTCCCTGCTCAATAATTCACCGGTCTCCGGGGAGCAGCAGAAGGTAACGGGTGTGTGATCAGGTGTTTGTGCTTAATTGTTCCTCACAGGAAGAAGGCGAGCTGATTGTGGAGGGTCTCCTTAATATCTTCTGGGGTTTGCGTCGACCAATCAGATTGCAGATGCAGGATGACAATGAGAGAATCAGACCGCCTCCTTCTTCCACATCCTGGCATTCGGGCTGTAGCCTGGGCGACCCCAGGTCAGTTTATAAACCACACATACAGGGTTTGAAGAAAAGCTCAATCACAATTTCACACAACAGCTGCTGCCTGATGTGATTTATCGGTATGTGATCGAGTCCATCACAGTCCATCACACTTTTAGTTGGTACAATTGGGCGCTCAGGTGGCACAGCCACTGACACTCATTGGTTCAAATCTCACTTCTGCTACCTGCATGCTGGATGCCTACACAAACAATAATCAACTGATGCAATTGCGATTGATTGATGGTGCTGCACAGAGACGAGGGATCCTGTGATCAGGGTGTGTCTCCGTACATAAAGCTGATCCACATCGAACTCACCTCGTGAAGGTGAAAAGATGCAGTCGGCTACTGCACACGTGTCGGAGGGGGCGTGTATTAGTCACGGCTCTTCTCAGTCAGGGTGGAGGTCAACATCAGTACAGAGGGAGCGTAATGCAGTTGGGTAATTGGATACGACTAGATTGAAAGGAAAATTGGGGGGAAGAATGCAAAAAAAAAGGTACAAAGTAGGTACAATTTGCCTGACTGCACGTCTTTGGACTGTGGGAGGAAATCGGAGCTCCCGAAGGAAACCCACACAGACACAGGGAGAACATGCAAACTCCACACACAGAAAGGACCCTGGTCCTTACGATCCATGCTGCCCTTGTAATAGTCATAATTCAGATCTACAGCAGGACAATAATTCAAACTACAAAACTGGTTCACATATGAATAGCTGAAAAGAAACTATATGTAAGTAATGTACGATATTTAATAAGTCCAGATGTATGACAGACCTGTTAGATTCTGTGTGGTCATCATCTCTGCTTATAATAAAACATCTGACCATCTAAACACTGAGACTGTAATTCTGTCTCAGCGATGCAGCTCGTACGTTTAGCATGTTATTAAGTTCATTAAAGAAATTGCAGGATTTCCGTTTCTCAGAGCTACGGTATGCAGCTTAAGTAAACATGTTCAGTGGTAATGAAGCATGTCGCTGGATGAAGCAGGAAGTTTTATCCATGTCCTGTAGTATAACAGGAAGTAACTTTTGTAAATAACATTGCTTTGTCTTTTTTCTGTGTAGCACCGAGGCTCAAAAACAGACTGCACCCTCCATCCAGGTGACCCCACCTGAGAGCCAATCAGAAAATGGTTCAACCAACGAGACTGAGGAAGAGGGTAGGTGTTGCGCTTTTAGTGCACAATTGCTTCTGTTCCAGACATGAGAATCCATGAGTGGTTAAGTTAAGTTTGTGAAGGGTAACGAGGTCTGGATTCAGTTTTGTCTCAGTGGCTTTGTCTAAAAACATAAAAACCAGAATGTACAATGAGTGTCGTACTAATAAAGTCCATCTAACATACCATCTAGGGGCAGTTGTAGCCTAGCAGTTAAGGTGCTGGATTAGTAATCAAAAGGTCACTGGTTTAAGCCCCACCACTTCAAGGTTGCTGCTGTTGGGCCCTTGAGCAAGGCCCTTAACCCTCAATTGCTCAGAATGTATACTGTCATGATACAGTTAGTCACTATGGATAAAGGTGTCTGCTAAATGCTGAAATTGTAAATGTGAACACAATTATACCAGTGGTGGCTCGGTTGGGTAGCACTGTCCCCTCACATCAAGGGTTTGATTCCCTGGTTAAGCCGTCCAGGTCCTTTCTGTGTGGAGTTTGCATGTTCTCCCCGTGTCTGTGTGGGTTTCCTCTGGGTGCTCCGGTTTTCTCCCACCTCCAAAGATGTGCAAGTGAGGTGAACTGGAGATACAAAATTGTCCATGACTGTGTTTGATATTTTTCTATCCACTCACACGTCCATGATTTAAGTTCACTCAGGTATGCGTGGTGTAAAATGTAATCGAGCAGTAAAAAAGCTCCCTTTTATGTTCTCATATTCTTTTCTATTCATTTGCCTTGTTTTTCTTTTCCAGACAGACTTTATAAGCACACTTTAGTCTGAACAACATAACTCAATATTTTTGCTCTCTGTCTCACACTTCTGACAGAAGACACGTCTGCTCAGCTCCTGAGAACCAAAAGTGATGCTGGAGTTTTGAGGCGGAGCAATAAGCGGTCTCCTAGCGACCAGCGGAGAATCAGAAGGCACCGTTTCTCCATTAATGGTCACTTTTATAATCACAAGGTAACTGTGTGTGTGTGTGAGTGTGTGTGTGGAGAGATATTTAACATATTTGAGTTCACTAAAGAAAAGATCTTGGTTCAGGTTAGAAAGGACATTGCACAAATCATTTAATGGGTTAAAATGAGGAGGATTCACTATATGGCCAAAAGTATTTGGACTCCTGTTAGTAGTTGTTGTGACTGAAACACATTAATTCAAAAATTAGGAGGAGTGTCCCAATATTTTTGTGTTTTAGTGTATCTACCCACTTCTCAACATTTGCAATGCAGTAACACACCGCAGACACATGTCATTACATGGGTTAAAATGATACACGTTACACTATATGGCCAGAAGTATTTGGAACCTGACCTTGATCTTGCTGGACATCCCATTTAAAAAACAAATGGTATTAAAATAGTGTGACCTCTTTGTGATCTTTTAGCTATAATACAGCTGCTCCTCTGAGAAGGCTTCTCACAAGACTTTAAAGTATGTCTGTGGGAATTTGTGCCTATGCAGTCAAAAGAGCATCTGTGTGGCTAAGCACTGATGTTGGTCAAGAAAACCTGGATTGTTGTTCCAGCTCCAAGCTTTTTGTCAAGTCTTTATAGAGCTTGTTTCAGGTCAGGCAGTTTCATATTTATTTATGGGTTAAAATCCTGGTCTTCATGTCAGTAATTTACATGTTCATGGTGTAATCCTAACAGATCTGGTATTTATCATCAGTGTTGTTAAATCTTTTCTCTTCGTCTCTCTGTTCTGCAGACGGCCGTTTTCACTCCGGCGTTCGGCTCGGTCACTAATGTGAGGATAAACAGCTGTATGACCACACCTCAGGTGCTGCGTGTCTTACTCAACAAGTTTAAGATCGAGAACAGTCCAGATGATTTTGCTCTCTACCTCGTCCATGCCAGCGGAGGTCAGTCTGAGTCTTTAACTCCTTCTCCTCAGAAAAGCGAAGACAGACCGTCACCTAGTGGACAAAGGCTAGCAGTGCAGCCTAAAATAGATGATCCGTTCAGTGATTTTTTTACTAACTGCTTCATCCTGGTCAAACACTAAGCGCTATACAGGGCGCCAAACCATTGCAGGCCAACACACACTGACAGATTTACCTACTCACGCCAAGGTGGGAAAGTAAGCACAGCCAATCCACCTTCTGCATTTTTTGCAATGATAAAGAAAACCCAGATGAAACCCACATGACCACCGGCAAAACATGGAAAACTGAATAAAAGTTTATTGTTAGTAGTTTATTGTTATCTCATGGTGTGTGTGTGTGTGTGTGCGTGCGTTTCAGAGCGTATAAAGCTAAAGAACACCGATCACCCCCTGGTGTTGAGGATCCTGCAGGGCCCATGTGAACAAGTCTGCAAAATCTTCCTGATGGAGCAGGACCTGGGAGAGGAGGTCACCTACGATGTGAGTATCAGCTCTGACACTGTTTGGTAAAGGTGGATAGGGTAGAATTTTGGACTCTGGTGGTCAGAAAGTTAAAAACTAATATTCTGAATAAATCCAGTTGGATGAGACTTACAGTGTGTTTTTTTTTTGTTCCACTTCACACTAGGTGGCACAGTACATTAAATTTGAGATGCCCGTGCTTCAGAGTTTCATTACTAAGTTAAAGGAGGAAGAGGACAGAGAGGTACAGAAGCTCAAACGCAGGTAAACTTTATCCTTTAAAACCCACACACTTTGTGCTGCTGAGTTAGTTTGGATTTTGCCCATTAAGGCATTAGCTACAATAGTGGGATGACCCACTATTATATTTTAGTGTTATATTACAATTAAAAGCACCATAATAAAAAATGTGTATATATGGTGTATATACAGTGTATATGTACTTATTGGAAGTTGGAGATGTTGCACTTTTGCTTTTGTCTGATCTGATAGTTAAAGCAACATAATCAGTTTTTATATGAAGAAACTGAATTGTGTTTGATCATTTTCATTTTTTACAGTTTAAAGGTGATGTTTTCATAAAGCTCATATACACTATATGACCAAAAGTTTTTGGCCATGTGACCATGAGTTTGTCGCACATCCTATTTCAAAAACAGAGCCCTGAGCTTTTCTTTATGTCTGTATAGAGTTTGCTTATGCACAGGGGCAGCGTCATGCTGGAACAGGAAAAAGCCTTAAAAAAGAACATTTTCTTTAAATAACTGATTTTTTAAAATCGTTTAGCAACTGTTGTGACTGAAAATTCAGTAACACACCTCAGACAAGACGTCAGTCCATCACGGGCCAATCATGTCTATGTATAAGCACCAGCCGATAACACTGATATTAGACTAGCTTCATTTACTGCTGAGCCACCCAAGCGCCTCATCTACTGAACATTTGAAAAAAATAAATTATGCAGATTAAAAAGCAAATGTGTGTTAGGTCAGTTATGAATCTGTAGATACAGTTTTTTTAACTGGCATGTCTTTTGATTTCTTTTTGGCACAAAGTCCAAACTAGATAAACAAAAAAATATATATTTAACTTAATCTTCACAGTAAAAATAGTTTTACTGTAGTATTCAAAATTTTTGCACCCCAAACTTTAGTTCTGATTAAGGTCCACACCCTAAAATCCTGGACACCATGTTTTGATTGCTCTCCCTCTCTATTGTAGTCTAAAAATGAGCACCTGCTCTACAGAAACCAAACATGTGCAGTTTTAGTTTATTAGCAGAACTGTAATTTATTGAACAATTAACATTAATATTTTACATTTGTTTCAATATGTTAAATTTAGCATATCAATACAAATATGTATGTCTAAAAGATTTTTACATTAATGTTTTTAGTTTTACATTTCTATATGCATGTCTATCCTTTTTATTATGGCTGTAAAACAAGGCCAGCTCGTTGTGGAAAGCAGTGACAGAGCTTTTGCAGCTCAACTTTCAGACACCACAGTGTGCAGATCCCCCACACATCTGTGCACATCCACAAAAATCTGGATCTGAGGTTTATTTTTGCTTGCTTTTTTTTTTAAACAAACAAAAAAACAATTAAAATAGCTAGAGGGTGATCACTGATGCATGCTTGTTTTTTTCTGTTGTAGTTTATATACTGTGTATATTAGTTTTCTGTTATATATTTATTTTCTATTATATCTCTGTCTGTAGATATAAGTATCTGCGATGTATCATTGAAAAGCAGTTGCAGTGTTTACCTGATGATACCAGCTGCATGTGAAAAGTCCTGCACACTCATCTCCCCCTCACTGAACCACACAGACCTGTTTGGTGCTCTTTATCATCCTGCAGTAGAGCCTGACATCAGCTTTTCTTCTCAATGTCTATGATTGATATGTTCCATCCTTATGTGGCTGATTAGAGCTCTAATTACAACTGTATTACTGTATGAAGTAATGAAACGTGTTAGTTTATTATCGTGTACAGTGAACCGTACTCATGTTGAAGAGTCTGAACAAGGTGTAGGTGTTGCATAAGACATTTAAACATTCAAAATTAGGGTGTAATAGGTTTTATAGTGGGCTTAGAGATAGGAAACACCATGACTGACTATTTCCCCTGTATTCTAGTACTGATTTACATTCCCTCATTGACTTCCTCTCACAACATCAGAGCTCTGCCCGTTTGCTGTATTTTAGAAGACAGACACTATCTATATATGCTATAGCAGAATATGGTAATGAATGTCACGTCAGCTTTTGTGTACTGATGGAGTGATTGTTTTAGTGGGACCACACTTTCTCTCTGCAATGAGTTAATAAGCTAACTAACTAGTTAGCGTGCTTAACTAGATAAGCATCTAGCTAGTAAATGTTTCTTTTTTAAATAATTAAATGACCAAAAACACAGAAGTAGTAGTTTGCTACTTTGCTACAAAATTTGAAATATGTCCATATAAGTGTTTTGCTAGTTTGTTGTTTGCTTGTTTAATAGCCACGTGGCTTCTTGTGGGTACTCTGGTTTCCTCTCACCTTTAAAACGAGCAGGTATTGGATTGGCTACTGTTGGCTATAACAATGAATGTGTGAGTGTGTGATACCCTGCAGTAGATTGGCATCCTGTTTAAGGTAAAGTTCTGACTAATAATAATTAATTAGTAATTAATAATTAACTAGTGAAACTTTACTGATGGTTTGTTTAGGGGTTCCTAAAAGTAAATAGAGGAAGTCAACGAGTCTTGGAATGTCGCCACACTTTTATATCTGTCGCCTCCTAATCGCACAATTTAGAAAAGCACATTTTATTAATCTGGAGTGGGATTAATTCTTGCCATGTGAGAAATCTCGTAATGATAAGCACAATAAAACTCGACAAAGCGCACTCGTGTTATTTAGTGCTAACACTTGTAGAAAGTGTTTATATGTAGGACCTAGTTGTTGGACAGCTGAACCTGTTTATGTGAGAGTATGAATGTGTGCATGATCTTACATGAATTAAAGCAAATTTGTAATGTTTTTACCTCTTTTTTAAAAAGAAGTTTATTATTTTTACACCTTTGCTTCCCTATTAGTTTGTTTTAACACATAGAATTTAGCATGTCTTTAATTTTGGCTTACAGTGATGTCATTTAATAGATCAATGATTGTAAATAAATGAAATAAGGAAAACAATGGAATTGTATTTATTATCTGTGTAAGACCAGAAACTCCCTGTATTAGTTCTTATAAAGAATTTTACCTTTTTAGTTTTCACAACTTTTGAAGTTAAACTCTTTTACTTGCTGGGATTTCGAATACATCGTATTGAATCTCAGCTCTGCCTTCCGATTGACTGTTGTTCATCCAGGGAGGGAGCCGGATAGGGACCTCATAACTGATGCAGTTATGATCTCTGCTGGCTGATTGATGGCGTCTGCACAGAGTCGAGAAATAATGTGTACAGGGTGTGGCTCTCCGTGCACAATGCTGATCACATATGAACTCGCCTCGTGAAGGTGAAAAGATGCAGTCTGCTACAGCTCACATGTCGGAGGGTGTGTGTGTCAGTTCGCTGTCCTCTTCATAGGGGCGGGGGTCAGCACCAGTAGAGAGGAAGCATAACGCAATTGGATAAAAATTGGACGTGCTAAAAATTAGGAGAAAAAGGGAAAAAATGCATTAAAAAAGTCACAATTTTTTTATAGACTTAGCCAAATTTTAAAGAGAAACATTTTCATTTATGCTTTTTAAAGACCTTTTTTTTTAAATCCAAAACATCTGTTTATTTATTTGAATACACAAAAACACTGAAGTTTAAAAAACTGGGAAAGAGACGAGAAGGAGAAAAGTGCAAGAACGTGAAAGTGAATAGAGGTGAAAATGGGTAGTTATTTAGAATGTTGGAAGAGTTGGAAGATGTAAATGCAAAAGACTAGTTCAAGAAAAACATTGATTGTAAGGTTTGATTGTAAGGTGAAATCTAAATTCACGTCACACGCTCGTCCCTTTTTGAATGTGATACTCCTAGATGAGGAGAAGGCTCATTCATTGAATCTTGGGCCTGAGGTAAGCTGTCAAACAAGACACCAAGTCAGAGTAAGAATGTCTTTGTTTACTGATAAGACAGGATTTTTTATAGTCAAGTGTGTGTGTGTGTGTGTGTGCGTGCGTGCGTGTGTGTAATAGCTGATCTAGTTTCAGCAGGGAGAGGAGCTATGGTAACAAAGAAATTATTGATTAAAACTAGTTCTGTGATTTCCAAGCTTGAAAAACAATAGTGAGTCTTTGTAGAATAGTACACTGAGTTCAGGGCTGTACACAGTAGACCCCAAAATCAAAGAACATTCAGTATATCGACGGGGACAGTTTAACAATATTTAACAGTGATCATCAGTGTGAGTGTAAAACTCTGAACACTGATGTAAGAGGAATTTCAGCCTCCTTTTATAAGATATCAAGGTTAACTTGGGACATAAAGCTCTGACACTCCTAGCAGCCAATCAGAGGCTGAGATCAGACTGGGTGTTGACATGAGTTGATTTAAATTGCTGTGAGTCTGTGTGATCACACATCACAAGAGTAAATCCTGAGAGAAGATCTGCTGTATAACTGTTCTCTTCTACCAATCATCCAACAGGTATCATCCAACAGGTACGTTTATTTAGTCTTTAATATTTCTTAAATTACATGTCTTTTTTTATTCTAACAGGTTTATTGTTGTCTAAGTGATACTTAATTTATAACTACTTAACACAAACTGTTGGAAAAAAAACTGTCCACTGATTTTTAAATGATCTCAAAAGTCAAATCTGAGCCAGATAATAATAATACTTTAGTATTCAGTCATTGGTATTTAGTACTGAAGTGTGAATGTTGTTTGCTCATGTTGGGAAGGTGTGAATGAGAAGGTGAAGTGAATGAGATTACAGCTGATCTGTTCTAAAATAAAACAAGATGCATCTTAACACCGATCTGATCCCAATCACATTACACCTCTGACATCATTTGGCTAGAACCAATTTTAAAAATATGATAAATAACATATAAACATTTAAAAATGATGTCTAACATCGATTTTTAATGATAATGTGGGTGCAGCAACACAGCACCTGGGTTTAAACCTCACCTTTGATTACTGTCTATTTGTGTGGGTTTCTTTTGGATGCTCTAAATTCCCCACACTTCCCAAAACATGCAGAAGATACTACAGTATAAATACTATAAATTACCTCTGGATGTAAGCAACTGAGTGATTAAAGGTGTAGTGCCTGGTCCAGGGTGTGTTCCTGCCTTGCCACCAGTGAAAGAGAAAAACTCAAACATTCCTGTAGACAGTCTGTTCTAAAATGTCTTTTAGGTGTAAATGTGTGAGTGTGTGATGCCCTGGGATACATCAGTCCTCCCTGTCCAGGGTGTATTCCTGTTTTCCACCTGTGTTTTTGGGTGGGGAAAACAAAAAAGCAACCCTGACCAGGATAAAGAGTTATCTGAAGATTAATGAATGCACAAGACAGTATTTTAGGAATCGTTTTGAAGGAATAATTATACATTATTTAATACGATGCCCTTCAGGACAGAGTCTGACCTCTCAAAGCAAAGCTCTTGTTGATTGGCTTTGGGCATCTCCTAATTTGCTTAAGCCAAAATAGTAAAGTCAATAAGCTTCGACGCCGATTAGTTGTGAGGAGAGGACGTCACGGTCTCATCTCACTTCCACGTGCCCTTTTTTTGTCCCTGTTTTTGAAGCGTCTCATCTTTCATGAGCGTAACCGTCTGCACACACAGTACCTGTATACAAAGCAGCTACAGTTATAAATGAGCTCATTTATTTTTAATGATTATCACTCTGAATACAAGTGATAATACATTTTTATTATTAAATGTTGTTAAATTTTCCAGCACTACTCCTCTTTCAGTGCAGAAGCACATTATCAATTCATTCCGGTTCACACAAGGCAGTTTATTAGACACCTACTGGAAAGATGCTCTTTGTTTATACAGGTATACAGTTACTAACCGTAGCCCATCTGTTGTTGTGAACAGATAACCCCTCACCACAACCCTATTGATGGAAAAAAAGATGCACTTCCATGAGCCACAGGTGGTAAATTAGGTGGGGTTATTACAGTTTAATAACCCCAGCAACACTGCCGCACCTGATACACTCCACCAACAACACAAACACTTCCATGGTGTTATAATGTGTCACTACTGTCACTACTGTGCCAAGAACTAACAGTACACTATATAACCAAAAGTATTTGGAGACCTGACCATTTTTGTTGGACATCACATTTCAGAAGGAAATGGTATTAAAATAAAGTAAAATAATGTGATCTTTATGTCTGTGGGAATTTGTGCCCATTCAGTGATGCAAAGGTGCATTTGTATGACCATTGGTCAAGAACGCATCAGTTCTTTACTTCACTTCAAAGCTGTTCAGTGGGGCTGAGGTCAGGGCTCTGTGCAGGCCACTGGAGATTCCTCAAGCTTCATGTATATATAGGATTTGCATTATGCCTAGGATCACAGTCATGCTGTAACAGGAAAGAGCCTTCCCTAAACTGTTGAAGTTGGAAGCATATAATAACCTTCATATAACTTTACACCTGTTCGAAAATGAGAAATGGCGGCCCATACTTGTGTCCATATAGTGCAAATTAAATCAATTAGTTAAAATAAATATGCTTCCAGCATTGTGGCAACAGTTTGGGGAAGGCCCCTTCTGTTTCAGGATGACAATCCCCCTGTGCACAAAGCGAGGGCCATGAAGACACATTTTTTAGGAGTTTTTTTGTAGGGGAACTACATTGTATTACACAGAGCGCTGACCTCAACCCCACTGAACACCTTTGGGATGGATTAAATGGAGGCGTTCACATCCACCTGAATGGCCACAAATTCCCACAAACAAACTCCAAAAACTTGTGGTAAGTCGTCCCAGAAGAACAGTGACTGTATGGCAGCAAAGGGGCAAACAGGGAACTTTATATTCATATCTGCATTCAGAATAGAATGTCCAACAAGCTCATGGTCAGGCGCCCTCGTACTTACAGTGTTATGAAAATGTACTATCAAAAACATTAAGCCTCCACTCCAGTAAGTACCCACCTCATTAAATGAATCCCATCATGCACTGTCATTGATCTTTTGACCTTTTTTTTCTCTTCACAGAAAGTGTTTTTCCCATCATGCTCTTCCACAAAGTCCTCGTCCCATCCCTAACCTGCCTGCTCCTCCTGCTAACTCTGTTTCCTGATGTCCAGTCTCGTCGGGGTGCCGGTGGGCGGTGGGGTGGCGCAGGCAGAACTGGAGTAGGCTGGGGAGGGGCTAACCGTGGAGGCCACCAGAACCACAAAGCTCCACACGTCCACACCGGAAGCTCCTCCTCTGGCTCTAACACTGGGAAAATAGCAGGAGCAGCAGCGGCGGGTGCACTGGGAGGAATGGTGCTCGGACACGGGCTCAGTTCGATGGCTCGCCCTGGATACGGTCACGGAGGGTATGGGGGTTATGGGCACGGCCACCCGAGGCACAATGGACATGAAAATGGACACAGGCATCATGTAGACCGGGCTGATGGAGTGTTCAGGAATGAGACGGATATGGAGTACTATGTTGGCAACTCCAGCAAGGGGCAAACGTCCAGTTGTGTGCTGCTGTTCGGTGCAGTCGTGTTGTTTTACCTCTGGAGCTCATAAACTGAACATATTTAGGTCAAAATTCTGTCCATACTTATTTGCATAAAAAGGCATTTAGCAGAGGAGTCTGAAATGTTTGCGTTTGTGAGCAGTAAAGATGTGAGAATGGATCCCAAGCCACTGGGTGGGTGTAGTTTGGTATTTTACTTTAAAATGGCTTAAGAAAAATGCTTTATGTTGATCCAAGGGCTCATCTGAATAATCTGGCAATCCAACCGAGGACATACAGAACAATAATATGTTTATAGTGATACATATAACAATTCAAATCTATCAGACGTTTTTTAGAGAAATGATTTAGTCGCTACCAATGAAGGTATTAGTTAGTTAGGCTGTGCTAGGTGTGCCGCCCCCATTTACAAATGTTTTATATATATATATATATATATATATATATATATATATATATATATATATATATATATATATACAGTATATACAGTATATATATTAATGTAACTTTTTTTCATGTCATTGTGTTTGGTTGTATAACACTACACTGCTCAAAAAAATGAAGGAAACACTTAATCATTGCAGTACAACACCAAGTAAATTAAACATCAGGGATATCAGTCTGACCTGGGAGCATACATGACTGTGCATCAAGTTCACCTGCTTTGGTGGAAGTAAAAGTGGCAACAAGTGCACTGGAGCGGCAACAACAAGAAACCCCAAAATACAGAATGATTTTGCAGGTAGTGAACACAATTCCTCTCTCCTTATCCTTTCTAACTGATTCTTCTCTAGTTCTGCATTTTGAGGGTGTCCTTGTTACTACTGAGGCATGAGGCAGTCCATGCAGCTCAGTCAGGTTGCACAGGTAGTCCAGCTTCTCCATACACACCACTGAGGCACATTATAACCTATGATTTAGATTTTTACTTAGATTTTTGGTATCAGGCCTTGGTGAGTTGATGAGTTTGGTTTCCGTTGACCATTGTTGGGTCATTTTGATCTGCAACTTTCAGCTGGAATCACTTCAGTTTCCACACAAAATGCAGCTTGTTACTAATTCTGTAACTTATTTGCAGATAATGAAATCACATCTAAAATATGATCTTTACTTATAATTTCTTCTTTTTATTCCTTTCTTGTTTATTTATATTTGCATGATTGTCTATTGTGGTAGAAGGTGATTGTTCTTGATTTTGCTCTGTTTTGGAACCACTTTACCAGAACATTTGATATTACTGCATCACAGACATCACTGTAAATATGTTTTCTATAGAGCTAGTCTTTATATTTTCCTGTTTTCTTATTTATATTTTTGTATAAATGTCACTAAACTAAATCATTCAGCATTGTTAAACACATATGCATGTACAGTATGTGACTGGTTATTTTTGGTTGTGTAAAATACTGATCCTCACATGATTCTCACATGTGTTTGGTTCGTTAAGCTGGTAAAGACTAATGGTGTTAATGATCATGTCACATTGTACTAACACGTTATGACACGTCTCTGTCTCCGGCCCTAAAAAGTCTGATTAATCAGCCTGTGTAAATCACATTAGTAGATTAACATGATTGGACAGGATGCAGCGAGTCACGCTGAAGACAAAGCTGGTTTAAGAGCAAGATAGTCTAGACTGTCTACCTCACAGACCTGGTTGGAGATAAGACTTTATCTTAATTGCACGTTTGCAATAATGTATGCTCTGAGCCAAAGGTCTAAATGTTTATTGTAAATAAAGACTTGAACTAAAGAGTGTACATCTGTGTGTTTTATACTTTAGTCAGGCCAGAAATCAATAAATTATAAAGCAGTGATCACTGACCATCATTTTCATCACTTTATTTAATATGTGTGACTTCAATGAACTGTCGTCTCCTCATTATGAGTCAGATTCTCTGCTCTCTCTTTTTCTGTGTCTGTTTGACTGTTTCTGGTGATTTTGTTATTACATCTAAACATTCAGGAAAAAAATTCCTCTTAGTATAAGAATCTGGATAAGGTTTGGATTTTGTTTTTGAACATGGTTCCATATACTTAATAGGTTCAGTTAAACGTGCTATTTTTCTGGGTAGAGAAAAGTCACCAGTTGTGGTCATTAATAATCAGTAATGAAGAATAATGCTATACCACCAAGTGAAATCATATTGTAGCATTTTCTACACCATCAAAGCAACAATCTACACTGCTGTCTCACAAACCCACAATAAACATATAAAGTAATGTGGAGTAAGATATCAAGCTCCTCAGCTATATCAACCTGGCTATATTAACTGCACCTAAGGGTAGGAAACAGGTCACATTTTTTGCCCCTGTGTAAATGCGGCCTCTGCTGTCTGGTCAAGGTGCCTGTGCTAGTGATGGGTGGTCTGGAGGACGTAGCAAGGCTCTTTGTATGAAATATAGCTTTCTGTGAAGTGAAAAGGTGTGGCCAGTGACTGTGCATGTGTGATAGTCTTAGCTTTTTTGGCCAATGCAGAGGTGGTACTAGTGACAAGACTTCATTGGGAATGGGGTAGAGACAACTACATTGGGGGCAAATGAAGAAGAAAAACATCCCTAAACTGTCACGACAGGCGTGTTCTTTACAATTTCGAATACTTTAAAATATTTTTAAGGTCTGTGGTATAAAAATAAGGCTTTACTCAAAGAAATCAACAAATCCAGGGCTGTTTGTCATAACGTACTTTATGAGTATACATGTTTGGAAGCAGCAGGGATCTACAGTAATACTCAGCTTTGTGAGCGGCCTGTACAGAGAGTAAAGAGAAGAACGGTGCAAAACTGCATTACTACTGCAGTGCTCATGAATATATATGATCACAAAATTTGGCTGTGTATAATAACTTCACACTTTTTGAAAAAAACCCCAAAAAAACAGAGGAGGGTGATCAGAGACGTTCCACAAATTAAAACATGTGAAATATTGTGACGAGGTGAGAAAAGTAAAACATTTGGCATGCTTAAGTGTTCCCAACAGAAGTCCAAAAAAAGCTATCAGATGAAAACCTCTTGGTTTGACTTTGTTCACTGCAGTCTTGCATAAAAAGCAGGAGGTTCTCCAGTAGCTGATGATTCCTCCGTACGTTTAGTAAACTAGCAGCACATTCATTCATCTTCGTCCCTGTTTACATCTCAGACGTCTTCTTCAGTTACGCCAGTGTAAGACATCCAGTGTTTGACATCCAGTGTTTGTTGTCCAGTATTGAAGTTTGTGTAGCTACATTAGTATCCCAGTCTGATAACTGGGATGATAACTGATGAACTGTGTGTGTTTGTGCATGTGAGACGTTATTCTGTAAATTGGTGAACATTTATACCACTGCTTGTGTGTCCTTATACTTTCATTCAGGCATTTTTATACTGCATTGGTATAAATTTGGCAGCGTTTTCCAACCTCATCTTTGTCCACAAAGTCTCATGAAGCCAGAATTCATTTGTAAAGAGAGCTTAGACCTGGAGAAACCTGTACTGAGCCCCGCTGGTGACATTACGTTTAAATAGAAATAACACATGGCCACCATTTAGTAATACATGGGAACAAAATAACTAAGGTAAGGTGTGGCAACACACAAAGCATACAGAGACAGATATTTGCTCTCCGGGGATTAATGTATACGACTGTCCAAGAAAGGTAAACCTGACTTACTATAAGCTGATGCTCCAAGCTACAACCAGAGTCTCCAGTGGCCTGCACAGAGCCCTGACCTCAGCCCCACTAA
The DNA here is from genome assembly GCF_030014385.1 of Trichomycterus rosablanca. Lineage (NCBI taxonomy): Eukaryota > Metazoa > Chordata > Actinopteri > Siluriformes > Trichomycteridae > Trichomycterus > Trichomycterus rosablanca. Next base: position 37,397,504 of record NC_085994.1, read on the forward strand.
ACAGCTTTGAAATAAACTGGAACATCAACTGAGGCTTTTATGACCAACATCATTTTGACTAAATGGGCACTTCTCAGAAGAGCGGCTGTTGTTATAGCTGAAAGGATCCCACAGAAGTCACTATTTTAATACTATTGTTGTTTGAAATGGGATGTCCAACAAGCTTATGGGCAGGTCTCCCAATTCTTTTGGCCATATAGTGAATCATCTTTGCATATCTTGTTCCCACACCTTACTACGTCTTGGGAATGCAGAAGGATCTCATTCCAATGCATGAACACAACGTGGCCACTCAATGTTTTGATTTATACAAGATGTCCCCGGAGCAGCCCTATAAAAAAACTATCCACCAAATTAAGAGAATTTAAGTAATTACCATAATTTTTTAGGGTATTTGCTTCTACTGCTCAGTTATTGTTTACATACTGAAATAAAATAGGCCACAAAGTACAGAGGTTTGGTATAAATGATGAAGCGAAGCACTTAAGACCCCTCCTGTCATGTCAAGTTAAGTATGGATGAAATCTGGCAACCCTAGCCTGCCAGTGCTTAGACATGGTCGTTGGTGATGTGAGCGAGGACAGTTGGTGCTACTGTCAATATATTTTACTATATTCTACAGTAAATTACCAAAAATATGTGGACACCCTTGTAGCAAATGAGTAAATAAAATCAGAGATAAAAAATAAATGATATGCCATCAACTTTGTGGCAATAGTATGGGGAAGGACCTTTTTTGTTTTAACAAGAGTGTGCCCCAGTTTTGGGAAACATGTTTGTTAGTGTTGATTAGACATAAGGTGCAGATGTGGTGGACAGTGATTAAGTTGAAAAACGCTGCAGTGTTTCTTTAATCAGTGTATGGATACTGTGTATGTGTATGAGGGTTAAACAGTTCGGTCAGTACCGGAGGATTCACGCACCACCTTCTCCTTGCCAACCTGATCCACGGCGAGCGTCTCCACTTCTGCAGGTGGGTGGTGGATCCTGTGTGCGACCCCGACGTGTGCAGAACCTCGCTGCTGCCTTGGGCTCTGAGCGGGACTCGTCACAGACGGTGCGATGGGTGGGATAACAGGGGGCCGTTCCCGTACCATCATCTGCACTTCAGAGCTGCCGTGTGCGCTGAGCGTCTCTCTGGGCTGCAGGAACGGTCCGGGGTCAGGCATGCCACCTGTGGCATCTCTCAAGACCAGTCTGCGCCCGTCCGCTGCGCCCGTTTTGTACAGCTCGGTGTACTCGCAGTGCAGCGGCTGCGACAGGCTCTTACGCATGCGTCTGCGTGGCGTGTCCGGCTGCTTTCCAGGGCTGGCGGTGGGTGAGGCCTGTCGGGGTGAGGCCTGTCGGGGCTCGGTGGGTGGGGACGGTCTGAAGGCGGCGCCACCCTCCAGCAGGCGTTTCTTGGTGGCGTGCAGCTGGGCAGTGAGGAAGGCGATTGTGCCAGCTCTCTGTTCCAGCTCTCCGGACAGCACAGCTAAGCGATGGCTCTTCAGCTTCAGCTCATCCAGGTATTTCTTCTCTCGCTCGCGGATGGTGTTCTCCAGCACTGAGATCATGGCGTTCTTCTGCTCTAGCTCACGCAGCAGCTCGCTGTTCTCCTGCTCCTTCACCTTTAGCTGCTCCTCTAACTCCTCACAGCGGCGCTGCAGCTCAAGGCACCGAGCCTCGCCATCGTCTGGTAACACACACAGTAATAACTGAATTCAATTTTTAATGGTACTTTTTGTTACTTTAAAGTGTGTCCAGTGACTTTATTGTAATAAAAAAATAAGTAATAAGTAAATAATAACTATAACTACTTTAGCACACTTTGCTGTTTCTGTTTTGGGACACCCCTTTAATGTTTGAACAACAACAGTTGCTTACAGGTGTAATGAATCAATGATATAAAGGAAAGTATGTGCTTCCAATCTTGCAGCAACAGTTTGGGGAAGACCCTTTCCTGTTCCAGCATGACGGTGCCCCTGTGCATAAAGTAGGCTCTATAAATACATAAAGATAAGTTCGGTTTAAAGAAGCTTCAGAGTCCTGACATCAGCCCCACTGTACTGGAACATCAACTGAGGCTTCTTCACCAACATCAGTGCTCAGCCATACGAATGCTCTTTTTACTGAATGGGCACAAATTCTCACAGAAGCATTTCTTTATGTCTTTATAAACTCTGCTTTGTCCCACAGAACATGAAAATCCCTTCCCTAAGTTGTTACTGCAAAGTTGGAAGCATATAATATCCTTTATTTCATTGATTTATTACACTTGTTGGCACATATTGTGGCTGAAACATATAGATTTAAAAAATAAAAAGGGTGTCCCAATACTTTTGTCCATATAGTAAATATACACTCAATAATAGGCCAAAACCAAAATTCATTTCAATGGTCCTAAAACAGATCATTGGGCAGAAAATTAGCAAGAACGATACGCAAACATTAGATTATTACAAGAGTTTAAGTTGTTTATTGCATGTTTGACATTGTGTCAGTCCTGAACTCATTTTATTTGTATTAAAAATGGCATTCATACCTCAAAGTAATATCATTTTACTAGCCAGAAATGAAAGGGCATCGGACAATAAGCCCCATGGTACATAAACAATACTTCATTTTGTGATAATCTGTAATAAATAAGCATCCTCAACAGGGCCGGCGCTAGGGGGGGGCTGAGGGGGGCATTGCCCCCCCAAATTGTGTCTTTGCCCGCCCAAGCACAATGCAAGCAACGGCTATTTTTAAAATTATCTCTGAACCAATCACAAAAATGCATTTTGTTTTACAGTGTGAAGATATTTCCTTGCTTATTCCTGATTGGCTCTTTGAGTCATATAAAAATCGGCAGACTGCCCCAAACAGTTCAGTTCGGCAGTATATGTTCTGTTAGTGTGAGCGAGAGGCAGGTATACTGGTAAACACTTTTTTTTTACAGAATTAGTATTCTTTTGTTTTCTTTATATTTTAATTTCCCAATAATATAAATATTCTCACTCATTCCTATTTCCACGTTTGAATATTCTCAGTCTGTGTGTAGGTACATTTGTCAGCTTTGACTTAAATTTGTATTAAAGCCTTTCAAGAAATAGAGTTGTTCTATTAGTAATGGCAATTTAATTAAGGGGGCGTATTAAAATGAAATACAATTAGATCATCTTTTTTCTCCATTTACATAATCAACATGTATTTTTTAATCATTGGGTTTTAAGTTTAAGTTCGAAAACATGCATTTTTATTTCTTTACCTCATACATCACTTTAAGCCAGTATCAATAGCTTGGCTGTCATCATTCATGCACAAATCAAGCCTTGAATATATTTCTGGCTTCAAAAACATGACTATCAACATGCCCCCTCATTAGGTTTTACTGCCCCCCCAAGCAAAGCAGTCCAGAACCGGGGCTGATCCTCAATAATAACATGCAGGATAGTCACTGCACCGTTAACCTGTTATTCTTAAAAGCTGCTGTACCTTTACCTAGCCTTTAGAGGGCAGCACTGACCTCTGAGATCCTTCACTGTACAGTAACAGATAATGTAGTAAACCGCAGACATGATGTCAGCACATACTCACAAAATATCTTTTATAGTCATAATATATGAAAGCAATTGTAACATTTTGATGAAAAGTGGTGATGAGTTCTCTGCTTGTGGCCGGTGTTTGGTAATAAAGATAGTGATACTGAATCTTAAAATCAACTGTTTATGCGCCTCAGATCTCACAGCACAACTCTTAATAAGGTGCATTAAATGACACACTTGTCACGTGGTGTCCTCTTTTTTACATGAACATATACTCTTCTTACTAATTTAATATTAGATTTTTAATCCGGGCACCTTCACCAGCTACAGAAATGTCTAAATCACTTTCATTAAACAAACTGTGATTGTATGTATACTGAACACACCAGATTTCGAAGAAAATGAAAGAAGTAAACTTTTGTTTGTAATCTGTAATTGTATGTAATGCATTGTAGACTTGCATCTACTTAACAGTGGCATCAAACCGTGAGATCTCAGCCCCAATGCGTCGGATTTGAGAGGTATGGTTTATGTATTTGCACCCCCCCTTTTTTTTTTTGGTTCAGTCTCTTTCCTCATCATGCTTTATCATGAACAGGGTGTGGCCCTGGATCATATTGAGAAAGAGGGGGTGAGGAAGAGGAGCAGAGAGACAAGCCATCTTCTGTTACACTGTTAATCAATATGAGCTGAGAGGAGTGTTCCACCCACGACTGACCTTCAGCTCTGCTTTTAACTTTATCACTCTCTCTCACACACACACACACACACACACACACACACACACACACACACAACCTGCATCTCTCATGCTTTCCTAAATGTAGCTGCCTAAAGCCTAATGCGATATATCTGTCGCAGAGACCGTTCCCAAGTGTGCAAATGTTTAATACATCAAAAGTCACAAAACATTTTTAAATTACAAAGGGGAAAGCTAATGTGCCCAGTGACATTCAAAAACAGGCAATGGAGGCTCTAACCCTCACCCTCAAAGACTGGTTACTGTCACTGATTTGATCTAAACCTAATCGTGGGTTGTTAGTGGAACTGACAAGGACTAACAAAAATGAGGTAGTTTAAAAAAAAAAAGTCCCGTGTTTAAAGCAGTAAATATTTCCTTACAATTCTTTATTGTAAGAAAGTGTATTTAAACTTCTGACCTCAACTGTGAGTGGTAAAATGTGTACATTTGTTTCTTACCAAATCTTTTAATACACTATACACAGATTCTCTGTCTTCCCGTATTAGCAAAAGCTGACAGGATGAGCTCATGTCAGTAATGGTGTGACTCAGAAGGTTAGATCTTTATCTGACCTGTTCAATCAACCACATCAGTTCCATAAAGCTATAATCACATACATCTACAATCTAATTACACTGCCCTGCATTCACTGCAGCGTTCTGCTAGACGTTTGAGTTTTCCCTGAAGGAAAGTGAATGTGGAAAATGGAATAGGTTTGAGCAGAACCTAAAAGACACGACTGTCCATCATCATAGCCTGACAACCAATTAATCATGTCCTTATAAAACAAAAAAACTGCTAGTTTTTAAAGAGGTCTATATCAAGTTTGTAAGTACATTATTATTTTCTAAAAAAAAACTGTTTGGATTATTTTTGCTTCAATTTGTTATGTGACTTTATGATTTACTGCGATCAGGGTTGTGTGTCAGCTTCCAGACAAGTTAACCTGCAGAAGATGCATCAGTCCATTACTGCTCCTAAAATTTCCTGTACTCTTATCTGGCTACATCAAGCACCAATGGCATCAGCTACAATTAGTCAGCACACGTCACTTTCTTTTAAAATAGAACTTCAGCCCATGAGATAACGCTAAATTCTGCTGTTTACTGTCAGTTACTGCACAGTATAATATGCACTTTCTAAACTGTGTCTGCCTAGAGGAATAATCAATATGTACATCGCTATTTATACTTCAAGGCATTTTTATCCAATGTGTGTGAGAGATGAGAGAGATATGAACATGAGAGATGAGAGGGTGAGAGATAAGGTTCTTATTTTATTATTATTATATTTTTATAGTTTTTTTCCCTCATTTTCTCTCAATTTAGTGTAGTCAGTTTGTCTTCCACTGCTGGGGGATCCCCAGTTTTTTGCAGTCGAGGTGGGTATATTGCTGCTCATGCCTCTTTCGACCCACGCGCAGCCCTTAACGGAACCCTTTTCCACCCATGCACTCTGCACAGGCGCCTCTATCCGCCAATCAGGGTCCTTAAACAGCATTTGAACACCCTGCCCACATAGTCCAGTCATCCCTCCCTGCAGGCGCTGCCAATTATGCCCGCTAGATGGCGCCCAGCTGACCGGTGGCAACGCCTAGTTTCGAATCAAGGAGTTCAGGATCTCGGCACTGGTGTGCTAGCAGAATAACCTGGGCGCTCAGATAAGGTTCTGAGGGTGAGAGATGAGAGTGTGAGAGATGAGAGGGTGAGAGATGAGGTTCTGAGGGTGAGAGATGAGGTTCTGAGGGTGAGAGATGAGGTTCTGCAGGTGAGAGATGAGGTTCTGCGGGTGAGAGATGAGAGGGTGAGAGATGAGGTTCTGAGGGTGAGAGATGAGGTTCTGAGGGTGAGAGATGAGGTTCTGCGGGTGAGAGATGAGAGGGTAAGACATGAGGTTCTGAGGGTGAGATGAGATTCTGAGGATGAGAGGGTGAGAGATGAGTGAGTGAGTGAGAGATGAGAGGGTAAGAGATGAGAGGGATAAAATGTCCAGTCCACAGAATGCATGGAGCTCAGTAACTCAGGGAAAACTGGACCCACCGTGACCCTGACCAGAATAAAATGGTGGTAAAACATGAATTTGAAATGAAACATTTTACATCACATCTGATGTCTTTCAGTCGCACAACAAAACCTCTTAGAGTTCCAAATGAACTGAACTGAGTCTGAAAGTTCAATATGATGAATCAAAATGTGGAAAGTTCAAATCCCTTAAACAGCCTGTTCATACGAATTAAAACACCAAAGTAACCAGAAATACAGAGACTGATTCTAATTCTTATAGTGTTTATAACAGCATAATAAAAGGTAAAAGGAGTACTACGCCTTGGGCAGCACTCACTCAGCAGGGAGATGTTTAAAATGATGAATGTGTTAATGAGACAGGCGTGTAAATAAATCTTACCATTTGGATCAGAACTCCGGACTGTCAGCTCATAATTCAGCTCTGTATTTAAAGAGAGAGGGTGAGAAGAATAAGACCAGTGGTCAGGATATGAACTTAGAGCATTTTCACAGTGATACAGACATTTAGGGTTAAAAGTTTAAATACACTTGTAGTAGACGTGTATGTCCCGGCGATCATCTGTTCTTTTCAAGTAGCTGAACACATACAGTAAATTCCTTTAAAGATTCTTCTAAAATTAAAGCTTTTTTATACGTTTACTGTGGGTTCTGTGAAAATATCACAAAATATTTTGGGTAAGAAATGTATGTAAGGTACTCGGGTGACGCAGCAGTCTATTACGCCAGCCCACCACAGCTGAAGTGAAGGCTTGAGTCTCAGCTGTGCTATTGGCTGGCTGGGCATCTAATCAGATCAAATTGGCTGTGAGGGGGGTTGGTGAAGCCCAGTGATGGACTGGTGCCCTGTCCAAGGTGTTTCTGTCTTGCACACAGTGTTTTCTGGTAAAACCAGGCCCGTCATGACCCTCACCAGGATAAAAAGGTTGATGAAAATCAAATGTTATTCACATGTCACTTAGATGTTGGCATCTCGATTATCCACAAGATCCTGGCAAATCATGGGTTTAATCTTTGACCCCTCTTCTTGGCAGAATTTCTGGCACTGTACCGTTCACATATTTTTGAGTGTTTAGGCCAAAACTTTAGCAAAAAACAACTTTGACGAGCGATTATGTGAAAAGTGATGATCTCATAATATAACAAGTGCAGAATTAAGCAGGACACCGAATTTTAGATTTATCTGCTTCAATCGTCGAGAAAAACCAGAACTCACAGATTCCAAACAAACACAGGTGAGTCCCAAAAATGTTATTGTAGGTCACACGTTCACATTTAATGTGTTAATTGCCTGTGTGTGTGTGTTTGTACCTGTGCAGTGCTGTTGTAGGCGGCTTATTTCCGCATGAAGGCCCTTTAACGTGTTGGCGTGGTCCTGCTGCAGAAACATAAGGTTCTTCTGCGCACTGTGAAGCTGATTCTCCATGGTCACGTTCTCTAAATCCATGATGAACAACACACACTCACACAAACAAGCACACACATTCACATAAACTCACAATCACTGCAAACAGAGGGAAAAATCACACAAAATAAATAAGAATTACAATCCAGATAAAAAGAATCGATTTTATTTTGTCACTGATTCTGTGCATTTTATTATGGCCCCAATGTACCACCTTCTAATGGCTGTGTTCCAAACACAAGTCATCCTGAACTGGTTTTATTAACCTGACTGTGAGTTCAGTCCACCTTAATGGCTTTTTCAGTCCCCAGATTGGAATTTAATGCAGCAGCTTGGATGATTTGGGAAATGGGAGATTTGCAGTGTAATATGTGCATGTGACAGTTCTGCAGCCATTAGCAGTTATGCTAACAGCTTACCTGCTTTATAATCAGCTGATTAAACTCACACATCCTGTATTAGCATTAACAGGTACAGTGAGGATGTTAAAGCCTCTTTAGGATATTGTTTGTACATTACAGATATGGGTGAAGAACACCGCTGAACTGATGAAATAATAAGCTGAGTGAGCTAACACGCTAACACACACACACACAGAGCAGATGTGCACCCCCCCCATCCCCAATCATCTTGTCTATGAAACAAAGACCATGACTAGCTAATGCCAGTATTATAGCCTGTTATTAAATACACTGACAGAGAGGGCTGAAATTAGTACTAGACCTCAACACAGGGATGATGGAGTAGCAGATGGAGAGCTAGCATCCAGTGCTGTCCAACCCCGTCTCTGCATAATCATTATACAGCTCTTATAAAGCAGCTCTCAATGAACACAGAGGCCTTGTTTATATCAGTTTACAGAAACAGCACTTTAACCCACGTGTATCCTCTGACAGAGCTTCAGACTCCCACTCTGTTACTATACAAGCATTAAAATTAGGGGTGCTAATGATAAATGAGGGCAGTTGTAGCCTAGCGGTTAAGATACTGAACTAGTAATCAAAAGGTCGCTGGTTCAAGCCCCACCACTGCCAGGTTGCCATTGTAGGGCCCTTGAGCAAGGCTCTTAACCTTCAATTGCTTAGACAATATACACCGATTAGCCATAACATTAAAACCACCTCCTTGTTTCTACACTCACTGTCCATGTTATCAGCTCCACTTACCATATAGAAGCACTTTGTAGTTCTACAATTACTGACTGTAGTCCATCTGTTTCAGCAGCGCTGCTGGAGTTCCACTCACTGTCCACTCTATTAGACACTCCTACCTAGTTGGTCCACCTTGTAGATGTAAAGTCAGAGACGATCGCTCATCTATTGCTGCTGTTTGAGTCGGTCATCTTCTAGACCTTCATCAGTGGTCACAGGACACTGCCCACGGGGTGGATATATTTTTGGTTGGTAGACTATTCTCAATCCAGCAGTGACAGTGAGGTGTTTAAAAACTCCAGCAGCGCTGCTGTGTCTGATCCACTCAAACCAGCACAACACACACTAACACACCACCACCATGTCAGTGTCACTGCAGTGCTGAGAATGATCCACCACCTAAATAATACCTGCTCTGTGGTGGTCCTGTGGGGGTCCTGACCATTGAAGGACAGCATGAAAGGGGGCTAACAAAGCATGCAGAGAAACAGATGGACTACAGTCAGTAATTGTAGAACTACAAAGTGCTTCTATATGGTAAGTGGAGCTGATAAAATGGACAGTGAGTGTAGAAACAAGGAGGTGGTTTTAATGTTATGGCTGATCGGTGTATACTGTCACAGTACTGTAAGTGGCTTTGGATGAACGTGTCTGCTAAATGCTGAAAATGTAAATAAATCAGGTTATAAATATCACTCACCTGATTAGATTTTAATATCAGTAAAGGCTGAATGTGAAATGTTCTGGTGTTTTGTCACCAGTGGTTACGTTAACCAACATCACGTGCAGATGCCTGTACTGACCTAAAATGACTTGGTCATTCTTGCTAATAGTGGAAAAACAGGGTTTAAAAGTGCACTTTATGCATGACTGAATGTCTTAGCATTTTAGTTTTCTACTTTGTCAGTTTGTAGGCAAACCTAATGTAAGAGTTTACTATAGTGCTTATTCTTGTTTGACTGTTTACTCCATGCTCTATTTTGCTAAACAATAACTAGTTAATGAAATACTGATGCAAAGCTTTCCAAAAAGCCACTAAAATACTAAACAAATCACAAACTGTGCAATTATCCCATGAGTGGGGGGTTGTTGGAGGATTTAAACTGAGTCTGAACCTCCTGCAGTTTAAATAATTCAGTGTGGCTCGGCCTTCTCGGTCCTAAAGCATTCGCTCTGTGATATTGATTATGAAATCTAATAAATCTGCCACACCAGGCTGTTTGGAGAAAGAGTAGAGGATGGGAAGCTAAGAGAAAGCAGACAGGCTGACGGCGATAAAGTCGTATTACATCTCCCATAATAACGGACAGTTGTTTTACAGAAATGAGCAAGCCTCTGTGTTCAGGTCTGTCACACCCAAATTTGGCAAAATACTCCTGGGGTTCAGGAAGAAGTGGTAAAGCTAAGGTCAGCAACACTCACAAGAGACCAGCACACAGCAATTTGTGTGAATTAGGTCAAATAAATATTGCCAGTGTGAATGTAGGGTTTCAGCAAATGCAGCAAGCAAGTAATGAGTGTTAAATGGGGCACAAGAGGAAATACAGGTGACCAAGAGTGAACTTGTACTTGATTTAGGGTTTTTACATCAGTCTGCTTGGTTTCCAGTTCCAGTGTTCACTTTAGTGTTGTTATCACACATAAACACAAGCAGAGGGAAAACAGAGGGTGGAAAAAGAGGTAATCAAACATACATAATGGTGATGGTATTCAGATGCCATTAGCTAATTTCTTTTTCTGCAAAAGTCTATGCCAAACTGCACCCCACACCCCAGAAGGGTTGGCGAAGGGAGGGTGCTGTTAAATTAATCTAAAAGTGTGATGTATCGTAATTCAAATGAGCACACACGGACTGAAATAAACAACGCACAGTTGCTCACCACATTTTCCCCAGTAACACAGAGAGCAGTATCGCATACAGAGAGTCACGCACTGCTCTCCATTATTCACCATCTATGTGCGCATTCAACCACTCAGCAGAGTAATGAAGAATCAACATTTTAAACTCTGGGTTGGTTTATTGTCTGGCTTATCATTTTAATCTAAACCTCAGCAAGACCTTTCCAAAAGTCTCTTAGAAATGCTTCCCAGAAGAGTGGACAATATTAAAGCTACAAATAAAAATGGGGGCAATTCAATATAAAGGCCCGTGGTTTTAGAATTGGATTGCATACAGAGAGTCACTGCTCTCCATTATTCACCATCTATGTGCAGACGCATTTGACCACCCAGCAGAGGCTGTGATTACAGCAGTAATGAGGAATCGACATTTCGAACTCTGGGTTGGTTTATTGGCTGGCTTTTCATTTTAATCTAAACCCCAGCAAGACCTCAAAAGTCTCATAGAAATGCTTCCCAGAAGAGTGGACGATATTACAGCTACAAAGGAAAGAGGGAGGAATTCAGTATTAAGGCCTGTGGTTTTAAAATTGGATCTCATACAGAGAGTCACTGCTCTCCATTATTCACCATCTATGTGCAGACGCATTTGACCACCCAGTAATGAGGAATCCTTTCAACAAATCCCTCAACAGACACAGCCAATCATGTTGGTATAGGTGCCTGGCCGGTCGATAGCACAGCTGAGATTTGAACTCTGATCCCAGTGGTAGTGGGCTAGCACGGTAGACCACGGTGCCACCTTAGCGTCCATCTTTACAGGTTTCATTAAAAACAATAAACATGCCCCCTTACACAAGTACAGTAAGCCCAACTCATCTCATTTGTGACACAGCTGAGCTCAGACTCTGTAAAAGGTCTGACCGTTTCCCTCTTACATCATCGACATGAATAAAACATCTGATCTCACCCTAATGACCACGACGAAGCAGACTTCTTTTTAAGAAAATGACTTTGCTTTGTCTTTGCACAGTCAGTTTCCACAGCTGTGTGAAGGACGTTGGATAATGCAAACAAGTGACTGCATTAGCATCGAACAGACAGTGAGACAAGAGAAGGGGAGACCAAATCTATTATTAATAACTCAGATTTGTGACTGAGGAGAAGCTCTGCCCATGCTGATGATGGATAGGGCAGAATGTGGATGGTAAAACATCTAAGCATCTTCCCATCACCAGCCATGACGTCAGCACATTAGGCACTGAGAGCAGAAACTCAAACGGCTCCCAGAAGGCCTCAATTCCCCAATGACATTCATGCTATTAGCTCAGTTACTGTCTATAGGAATCGTTTAAAATGGGCTGGCTTGTGTTTTTCCAGCTGCCATAAAAAACGGTCAATAGTTACAACACAATATGCACACCGCAGCCTGACTTCATCATCCTCTGCATCATCCTCTGCATCCAAACAATGCTGCATACGGGATCTAACAGCCAAGCCCTTTTTACACTGATTATTGGGTTATCTTTCAGCCCAGGCTTTTTTCCATTAAAGACTTTCACACACAATGTCTACACAGAATAGATTTGGTGGAATTGACATTTCAAACTCTGGGTTGGTTTATTGTCTGGCTTATCATTTTAATCTAAACCTCAGCAAGACCTCAAAAGTCTCGTAAAAATGCTTCCCAGAGGAGCTGACGATATTACAGCTACAAATAAAAGAGAAGCAATTAAATATAAAGGCCTGTGGTTTTAGAATTGGAAGTCCAACAAACTCATGGACAGGTGTCCCAATACTTTTGTCCATATAGTGTATGGCCCTTTTTTAAGATTTTGCTTTCATTCGGGAACATATCATTCCCAAAGGCAAGAAAGTTTGTACTTGGTCTGAATAACCAGCCATTATTCTTGACTCACACTGCTCATATGATGCAATTATTCTACATTAGGAGGGCTTGGAAACTTTTCTCTGTGAAGGCTAATAGGTTCAGGTTCTGGTCTTCTCAAGACTGGACTATGGCCCAAGTGTACAATCACACCATGCAACTAATTTAAAATGCATTCCAAAAAGATAGGTCCAACGTACCCATGTACTTAAGTACAATACGTGGCCAAAAGTATTTAGAAAATTATTACGTTTTGGTTATAAAGTTACACCCATTGCTAACAAGTGTATAAAATCAATGATACAAAACAAATTATCTTTGCAATGTTATGGCAGCAGTTTGGGGAAGGCCTTTCTTGTTTACATGGTGAGATAAATTAAATCATGGTTTGAGTTAGATGTGAACTCTAGGGGCCGGAACATCATTAGTGAGCCTGGCCTTTTTCTCCAACATTAGTTGTGGATCTGCTTATAAAAAAAAAATGCGGGTTGTTTAGCCACATGGGGTGAGGGGGTTGTATAACTTCAGATCAACGCTCTTGCTTTGAATATGGGATGTCCAATAATCTCATGATCAGGTTTCCAAATACGTTTGGCCATATACTGTACATACTACATTTAAATATACGTACATCAATACATAAAATAAAACTTAAAAAATATACAGTCTACAAACTAGACATAAACAAGCCAAACAACAATGAAGATTTGCACATGAAAATTGTAAACTACTTCAAATCATGCAGTTTTACTCCCAACAGAACGATTTTAATCCCAACAGAACAGGACGAACAGTGTTACTGAGCCGAATAATGAAAATGACTATCATCTACATCGATTATGCCCTGCTTACCGTAACCCAGCGAGAGCTTGCTTCTGATCGGAACATCAGGAGATTCTGAAGCAATATGAGAGCCCACACACTCCCTCACATCCTCAAGAGGCATTTGTGGAGAAGCCAAAATATCAAAGCACTGAAGCTTATGTCTAATGTGACTGACAAAAGATGAGAGCTTTAAGACCCACTGACTCCTCATGGGACATGTGTACCCCCATAACAGTCCAGCCAAACTCTTGTGCTTATACCTCTTTACCAAGGTTTTGCTCTGTTACATATCTGTTACATGTCTTTATTTTTTTCTTGTAATTTTGTTTCTGTGTGTTTTTTATTTGACATTCATGGTTAAAAGACAGTCTTTTTCTGTCTGTTCCCTTGACACAAACTCTCTCTCTGCTTTTTTTTTATCTTTCTCCAGTCTTCATGCATTTTCCTCACAGCATTAATAATCGATAGGCTAAAGCACCAGCACTTACTTTCCTGATCTGGATTTTTAGAAAAATATCTCCTTACAACAACCCCACAGAAACTATACATGTAGCACACCCCATATTTGGTTATAAATTCCCTTTTTTCTCTTTTTACTTTGACTAGTCGCTTTTAATAGGTGTGAACAAGCTTCTGACAGAACTCAGGTATGAATGTCCTCAACAGAACTGGTTGACTCTAACCAAATTTACCGGTCCACACTACGTCTATCCAATAGCTTGATTATTGCCTGATTTAGCATTTGGTGGTTATGAATCTGTTGTCACACTCAGTTACATCCAAGATACTCCATTATGATTTTCTGCAAGACAGTGGTTTCACTGGCAGCAATACAGAGAATATTCAGGGCATAATAATAACACCACCATGCTTGACAGTAAGTGAACAGTCATTGTGGCCAAATACTGTAGCTCTTCTTCAGAAGCTTCTTCTTTGTCCATGTGATCAGCAACAGACTTCAGTCAAGTTGCAGGTTTAAGAAAAGTGGCTTTATTCTTGCACAGCAGTCTTAAAGCACATGGTAAAAGCTTGCTTGACTGTGTACACTTACTAACATTTATGAATATACTCTAAACATACAACAACAATGTGTTTTTTTTTTTCAATCATGAGAAAGAGACCATCGCTTCATGTAATTGCACTTGAAGACAGTTGTTTGTACAGATGCTTGTTTACTCCCACAAGTCCAAAGACATGCAGTCAGGCTAACTGAAGCTAATAAAAAGCCCTTCATGTGGGTGCAATGAAAGCAGGTGTGTGTGTGTCTGCCCTGTGATGGACTGCTGACCTGTCTGGGGTGTTTCCTGCCTTTTTCCTGATGAATCAGACCCACTGTGATCCTGACCAGGATAAAGCAGTGGTAAATCAGACTATAAATGAATTAATGAATGTTTATGCTGTAAAGGAGGAGCAGAAGGGGGATATTTTATGTGTGCTAAATATACCCAAGAAATGGTTGATTGTATTAGTTTCTTCCATTGTATGTAGCTGCCCGACTGGCCGATAGCACCGCTGAGGATTTGAACTCTGGATCCCAGCAATATTGAGCTAACATCATTTACTGCTGTGCCACCTGAGAACCCACTACTGTGGATTTATCTTTGGTAAATAAAAACACTAAAAGTAGGTGGTCCAGTGTTAAGAGCTGTGGGACGATTTCTGTAAGACCAGTTGGCCTTATCACTTATTTTATTTATTAATTTATTTATTAGGATTTTAACGTTATGTTTTACACACCTTGGTTACATTCATGACAAGACAGGTAGTTAATGGTTACACAAGATTCGTCAGTTCAAGTTTAATGTCAAACACAGTCATGGACGATTTAGTATCTCCAGTTTACCTCACTTGCATGACTTTGGACTGTGGGAGGAAACCGGAACTCCCGGAGGAAACCCACGCAGAACATACAAACTCCACACAGAAAGGACCTGGGCCGCTCCACCTGAAAATCAAACCCAGGACCGTCTTGCTGTGAGGAGACAGTGCTACCCACCAAGCCACCGTGCCGCCCCTATCAGTAGTTTAGCATCAAAATCTGAGTTAATGGTTTAACACATATTTAATTTTAATGACTTATTTGATCATTTTTATTTTATTGTATATATAGGAACGTAAATCACAGTTCCTTTAATCACTTTAAGATTCTTGTAGATTATTATTACAGTAATAATGACTGCAGTGTGATTAAAGCTCGATAACAGCACACACATTTTTTTAATGAAATATAATATAGTGATAAAACTAAGCAGGTATCGGTATGCTAGTATCAATAATAATATCGTGATAAAATGTAGGAATGTAAATCACAGTTCCTTTAATCACTTTATGATTCTTGTAGATTATTATTACAGTAATAATGACTGCAGTGTGATTAAAACCTGATAACAGCACACAGATTTTGTAATGAAATATAATATAGTGATGATACTAAGCAGGTATCGGTATGCTAGTATCAATTAGAATATCGTGATCAAATGTAGGAATGTAAATCACAGTTCCTTTAATCACTTTCGGTTCATTTGCACATGTATTTATTTATTGAATATATACTATAGTGATGATACTAAGCAGGTATCAGAATGCTAGTATCAATAATAATATCGTGATAAAACGGTATATTGTGCAAACCCCACAGCACATAAGTCACAGCCCAGCAGCTGCATTGCGGACACAACATTAAATAAAAACTAACATTTAATAATAAATACAGTACATGATAAAACTGATAAAAATGTTGTAATTAATACACAGCGTTTATTACCGTCACGTTCAGCAACATAACACCGCTTTGTTATTGTAACCATAGCAAAACACTGTTGTTATTTACACTGTTGTTGTTATTTACACAATAACAGACATTTATAGAATGATTAGCTGTTCTGTTCTTTTAATGTAAATAAGATAAAATGTATGAAACCGGACAGTTTGGTGAATGAATGAGTGATTGCGCAGTTAGCCGTTAGCTCTGTTATGGTAGGTACCGCTCTGCAGGTGGATGGAAACTGATGGATGGAACGCAAGCTCCGTTACACAGAACTGAAATAAACTGGCTTTAAACAAACACTTACCTTCAGTGTTCAGACTGTAACCGTGTAATTCCACAGCAGGCGAATTTACAGCATGTTATTAACGCTCATTCTGACATTTCTGCTCTCATGGTCGCGCTATAATGATTATTTGATCAGCCCGGTCTGTAGAGAGCGCCTGGATCCACTCCTCTCTCTCTCCGTCACCCCGAGCAACAACACAATACACCGGTGCATGCTGGGAAAGCGAGTCCGAAACATGGCTAAGCGGCTAGCGTTCAAAGGTCGAATTCACACACAATTCAGTTACACACGCTGTCCCAACTCTTTTGAAACAGACATTTATTTATTAGGCTTTTAACGTCATGTTTACACACTTTGGCTACATTAATGAGAGAACTGGTTACTAGGGTTGCCAACTTTCAGAACTGGAAATAAGGAACACCCTGGGCTGGCGGGTTGGTGGAAGGCATAGGGTGGGGAGTAGGATGGCAGGTGTTTACCTGAGCGGGAGCGGGGTGTAGGCGGTTAGGGTTGCACCTATAAAAAATATGACGGGTCTTACACCCTCATAGGAACATTATCAAAATGTTTTATTTAGGCTGTTTAACATTTATTATTTTCATTCTTTAATGAATCAGAACCATATTTTAGGCAAAACAACATGCGTAAAGAACATGTAACATCTTTTCTCAATAGTGCAAACAACATTTTTACATAATCCATCTTTCCCCATAGCGCCGGCCTGCTTGTGTTACTTTAGTTTTGCCCTAAGCCGGATTCGAACCTAGGGCGGAAAAATATGCGCAATGCGCTCTGCCCACTGCGCTACTCAAACAGTGGAGTAAAAAAAGTGAACAATACTTAAAATTAGGGATGCATCAATACCATTTTTTCCCAACCGAGTACAAGTACAAGTACATGTATTTTTGTACTTGCCGATGCCGATACCGTTACCAATACCTATTGGATCAGATATTTGACATGCTAGAAAACTCGATCCGGTTGCCGAGCGCTCGGCGAGCCGGTCGGATCGAGTTGTTGGATAGTTCACACTTAGCGATCGAGAGCCGAGTTTTGATCGCAGAGCAAACGCCGAGTTGCTCCCGAGTCGGCAAATCTAGCGTTGTCCAGTCACCGAGCGAAAATCAGGGCAAAAATCGTGTAGTGTGAACTAGGCATAACGCAGCAACGTGCACTAGGCACACGGTATCGGATGTTTAGTATCGTAGCCTCGTTTGCGAGTACGAGTACAAGTTAATGAGTGTGGTATCGGGCAAATACCCGATACCAGTATCGGTACTCATGCATCTCTACTTAAAATAATAACCAAACCTTTTCTAATTCCCCGTGGTAGCAGCAGTTTCCTTCTGTTTCATACATATCGGCCTGTCTCAGTCTAATCTGCAGCATTTCTCTCCCACTGATAAAAATACGGAACAAAGCATATCCTGTATCAGTTCAATACGGAACACCACGTTTAGTTTCCAATAAGGAACAATTCCGTATATTATGGGACGGTTGGCAACCCTACTGGTTACACAAGATTCATCAGTTCAAATATTTTACTGTCAAACACAGTCATGGACAATTTTGTATCTCCAATTCACCTCACTTGCACGTCTTTGGACTGTGGGAGGAAACCGGAGCTCCCGGAGGAAACCCACACAGACACGGGGAGAACATGCAAACTCCACACAGATAGCACCCAAGACCTTCTTGCTGTGAGGCAACAGTACTAGCTACCGTGCCGCCTAACAGACATTTAGATGTATGGGGCAAGTGGTAGCCTAGGGGTTAAGGTACTGGACTAGTAATCAGAAGGTCACTGGTTCAAGCCTCACAGCTGCCAGTTTGCTGCTGTTGGGCCCTTGAGCAAGGCCTCTAACACTCAAACTGTATACTGTAATGTATAAAAGCGTCTGCTAAATGCCGTAAATGTATGTACAACTGGAAAAGATCATTTTCATTCTGTCGTCAAATAGATATTAGCTACCTTTTATGCATTAGCAGACTTGGGTTCGAATCTCGTCTTCGGTCACTGTCTGTGAGGTTCCTCAGGGTATTTAAGTTTCCTCCTGTCTCCCTAAAAAATTCCACTGGTTGGAATGGTTTATTTATTTATTAGGATTTTAACGTCATGTTTTACTCACATTGGTAACATTCATGACAGAACAGGTAGTTATTTGTTACACAAGATTCATCAGTTCACAAGTTTAATGTCAAACACAGTGATGGAGAAATCCCACTCAGACACAGGGAGAACATACAAACTTCACACAGATAGGACTTGGACCGCTCCATCTGAGGATCGAACCCAGGACCTTCTTGCTGTGAGGCAACAGTGCTACCCACCGAGCCACTGTGCCACCTAACATACATTTAGATGTACTTATTGTACATTAGCAGACTTGGGTGTGAGGTTCCTCAGGGTACTTAAGTTTCCCCTGTCTCCCAAAAACATGCCACTGGCTGGAATGGAGGTTCTAAATGACCCCAAGATGCAATGAGTGAATATTTGAAAGTCTTTGCATAATGAACTGAGGCCTTGCTCCAGGTGGTTAAAGATCCACTAGACTTTGCTTAGGATGAAGCCATTACTGTACGAATAGATGACTAAATGAATGAATGAGCTTAGAATTGTAGTATGAAGTGTGTACACTAGAGTTCAGTATGGTCATGTCTAACATCATTTAAATCAACCTCTTGCCAAGTCTTTCTTAAACCTCTCAGCTTTCCATGTGCTGCTATTAATTCATTCAAAGCTCATTTGTCAGTATAGGTTTAGTAACTGGGGCAGATCTTTCAGTGTTTCTGCTTAAGATCAGCACCATTTGGGAGACAAATTCCTTGAAATGTTGGTGCACCAGTATGGAGGCATGCAGGGCATTTCCCGTTAACCTGCAGACCTGAATTATTAGCCAAAGCACCAATGCTTTACATTTTTTGCCGATTTGCTCTGCTGTTCACTTCAGTCCAACATACACAGATTAAATTCTTCATGCATATTGCTGCTGTTCTCTTTACCACTAATGCAGAATCCAGACTGGAGAAGCACGTGCCTCAAGCCAACCAAAACAACCCACATGAATCATTCATTAGTCCTAAATGTTAAAGAGGTGCAGGTTCTGTTTGATCCATGATCCACAGTGACTTTTGTTTCAACTTTTGAAAACCTAAATACAGACCTCAGTTCCAGAAAAGAAAGAAAAATAGATGTGCTAATATAACCAGAAAGCAGTGGTTTTGTAAATTCTAAACTGACCTGTATTGAACTGAAAATTATACATAACCCCAGCATATTGAATGTTTTACCCAAACAAATTACAATGACATTTATGGCATTTAGCTGACACTTTCATACATAGCAACTTACAATTGTAACCACGTACAATCCAAGCAATTGAAGGTTAAGGGCCTTGCTCAAGGGCCCAAAAGTGGGAATCTGGAGGTACCAGGGACCTTCTGATTACTAATCCAGCACCTTAACCACTGAGCTAGCACTTAATTACAAATTAAAATATATGCTTCTTTAAATAAATTTAAAAAAACGTTTGGACCTGAGCACCTATAACACTGTTATATCACTTCTTCTTTAAACAAGGCTTAATTAATATTTCATTTTCATATTATACCATTGCTTTTTCCATTAATTAGCACAATGCAGTAACACATCACATACACCAGGGGCCTTGGTTACCCCCTGAACATAGCCAGTTGTGTCTGTATTGAGCACTCTGGATCTCGGTGGTAGGCTTGAGGAATTTACTGCTGTGCCACCAGAGGACCCTCTTACTCATCATTTGAGGACTAAAGACACAAATTGTTCCAGATACATGGTATAAGCAGTTTATTTTTGCTGTTGTTCTGATATGCAGAACCAGGCTTTGCTTTATGTTGTGCTTCACAGTGTACCACATTTTCAATAGGAGACAGTTCTGCAATTGCACATTTAAAATCTACCTAGATTTTGAAGTTTAATATGACAGAAGTACTTTAAATCTAGCTCAGCAGTGTCTGTCTCAATGTAACCAGTTGCCAAGGTATTATATTTCTCACAAGGGAATCTTATTAGGCGATAAAACTGCTTCTGATACTAAATATGACAGACCAAAAACAAGTGCACTGTATCTACACGGTGCGGCCGAGTTTCACATATTTACAGCTCTGCAAGAATGTCAGTACCTGGGAGAGACTAGCCAGTGTTTAAATTCAACCCTCACTGCTTTAAATCAGAGGTTTGGAGAGGAAACAGAGCTTTCTCTATTCACTTTTTCTTTTGCTGCCCTCAGTTGAGCCACCGCAAACACACACATGCACCGCTGAGCCTCAAATTATACCTGGCACAGTTTATTCCACAGTGGCACTGCTACTGTGTAAAGCAATATTAAGCGGCATACACCATTTAGGACTGAATAAGTAAATGAAATTATTGTTTGCTTCCCCAATTTCTGTGTTTTAAATCAAATTAATTATTATTGCTTAATCTTAAAATATGTCTAGACGTTAACTGGAGATCACCTGTTGCAAATATATTATTTGGACATAGTTTAAAAGGAACACCTGGGTCTATAAGTGCCGACAGCTTACTCTACATTGCTAGGGCAAAAACCAATGAAGTCCAAGAAACTGTCTGTGGATCTCCACGATTAAATAATGGAAAGGCAAAGATCAAGGCAACAATATAAAACAATATTTAAGGCTTTAAGCGTTCACAGGATCTCAATGGTTTCAATAATTATGAAATGGAAGCTGATGTACACTTCAGACTTCACACTCCACCAATTACACCATTAATACAAGTTGGATGCAGTTTCTTCTTCTTCTTCTTTCGGCTCTTCCCTTTCTACAGGGGTCGCCACAGCGAGTCATCCTGACCCGCTCATCGATTTGGCACACAATTTTACGCCGGATGCCCTTCCTGACACAACCCTCCCTATTTCTATCCGGGCTTGGGACCGGCACTACAACGCACTAGTGCATCTAGCGGCTAGGTATCCATAGGGACAATTTAGCGTTGTCAAATTAGCCTGGTGGCATGTTTTTGGACTGTGGGAGGAAACCGGAGTACCCGGAGGAAACCCACGCGGACACGGGGAGAACATGCAAACTCCGCACAGAAAGGACCCGGACCTGCCCCACCTGGGGATCGAACCCAGGACCTTCTTATTGTGAGGCGACAGGGCTACCCACTAAGCCACCGTGCCGCCCTAAGTTGGATGCAGTTTAAATGGTCTTAATGATGTCATGGTACCAGTGATTCCAGGAAAGCCGGACTCATCATGACCCTGACCAGGATAAAGTGGTGGTAAAACATGAAAATAAAATGAGATGAATTCACAAGAGTTCCTTTAAAAATCTGAAGACCTTTTAGGCAGAGTTTTTCCTGAAATTTTTCAGTCCACCCATCATTAGCTATTCGAAGCATGTTAGAAATGCACAAACCCAGTGGAACAGACTCGTGCCAAGTTGAACATTTTCTTGTTTTCATTATTACTGGGTGAAAATGACATCTTTCAAACAGACCTTGGCATGTCTACTGGAATCCACCGCAGCAGTGCAGCCACATTGTGATGGTTGGACCTGCGTTATACACTAATGCTGGATTTTCTATACACCCACATTTCATTTCAAATGACTTTACAAAGTTTCATAATGTATTGTCTATTATTAATGTATTATTGTGTAGTTTTTCCTGTTTTAAGCTTGGTTAAGGATGTTCCACCAAGTCATTTGTTAAGAACTAGATTTTTTGCATTTCAGCTCAAAATCATGACAACTTTTGTTCTCAAAACTGCTTGTATGTATTAATAAAAATATATGTCTGCACACATGACCATGAAAACGTTTAAGGGGTGTGTGGATGTGTGTGGATGGGTCGAACATTTTCCGTCTGTATTTCAATTCATTGAGTCTATACTTCAATTCATTTTCATTATTGGCCTTATCCTGATCAGGGTCATTCAGCCAATCCCACTCCATATATAAAAATATATTGAATAATATATCTGTTACCTACTGCCACTGTGCTGCTTCAATAATCCTTCATACTTCATATTCATTATTGCACTGTGGATTTTTTTATTATTGTTATAATTGTAGATTCATTCAGAGTTATAGATGCTGCTATTTCTATAATGGTTTTGTGTAAATATGTTCTAAGGCTTATTTAAATAGTTCCTTATGTGTTCAAAAACCTAAAATAAAAAGTTTATTGTATAAAAGAGTAATCGCGTTGAGCACATAAACAGCAGCGAGGTTTACATAAAGTCACGTAAAACAGAGAATCGTTCATGAATGTGTGAGTGATTTACTGCTCTCTCGTTCTGTATGTTCTCACAGGAAACACTGAACATGACAGGAACATGATGAGGAAACACAGAGCTCCAACCTGAAACATAAAGCACTTACGTAGTGATTTTCATGAACAATTTTATCAAGTGTAAATACAATTTCCTCTTTTTTAACTGAAATTGTATTTTAGGAGTAACACTGAACAGCAGCAGGTAGTTTTTCTAGGGTCTTGGAAAGAATGCTAGTAGGTGGAGTAGCAATTATAAATCGCCTCTATGCTCAAGTGGTTGTCAAAACATTTAATGTTTGTAGCTTTCACCACAGTGATGAAAGAAATATCAAGTTCATGAAGGTGTTTAGTTGCAGTCATGGCTGCTACAGGTGGTGCAACCAGTTGGTGTTAGTAATATCTACCATGAAATCTTCCTTAAGTGTCAGATTTGTACTAACTGCTTCGAAAACTGATCCCAGGAACACCAAACCCACAGTGAAGTATGGAGGTGGAAGCATTGTGATATGGGGCTGTTTCTTTGGTAACAGGGCAGTACACATCACTGAAGTAAAGATAAATGTATGGACATGTCCTGAGACAAATCAGAGGAATATTTAAGTTCATCAGCCAAAGAAAATTGGGCATTTTAGCTAGACAACATACCACATATAAAGTCAAACTGCTCCAAGCTAGAGCCTGAAGAATTGAAGGCTGTTTGCTAAGACTGAATTAGAAAAACCAAAAACAATGCAGTAGATGTCTGAAAAGCTGTAATTTCCATTTCCATATTGTGCTTATAAATATGTACTTTCTGTTCAAATTGATAGGTCAAATGTGTATAAATGTATGTGTATACATTTTAACTGGATATTTAAACAGAAACATTCAATTCATAAACATAAGAGGTTAAATTCTTCTTTTCCCTTACTGGAAGCGGCTAAACCCTTAAGTAAAACATCCTGAAAAATAAAGGCTGAGTAAGATCGTGTTTAAGCTGCTCGACTGAGCCGGACTGGGCGGCGTTCAGGTGTTTGTGCTAGTAACGAGCTCTGAAACCAAATCAAGCAGTCCATCCTGACTGACCCTGTCTGCCTGCCAACACAAACGCCTTTTAGGTTGTAATAGTGTTACGGTTATTATATTAGGGTTTGGCAAGGCCTATCAGCCCCAAACGGAAACTCTCATTTAATTTTCAGGGAGGATTTTGTTTTTGTTCTTTTTCAGAGAGGAGGTATAATTACCCTGAGATCCAAGTGAAAGTGTCATTTATACGACTGCTTCAAAGCGAGTAGGTTTGGCAGCGCATTCACAGCCACTATGTACAGTGATTGATTTAAGACTCGGTCCACAATGGAGCGCTTGAGTGTGTGTGATCATTAGCGTGAACTCAGAACTGCTTACTTTTCTCAAACGCTCTATTAAATAAATGGCCACTTAATATCGCTGGTCAGCCATTAAGGCAAATTGCTCTCAGAGCACCAGTACGTAGCAAACGTTTTTTACATGAAGGATAATTGTGCATTTCTTCTTACGCACAGTCATGTGTAAGATTATATGCACATATTCCCCTGCCACCCATGCATGCGTACACATAGACTGCGTACACTGTAGTTGTACCACACAATTATAATGTGATGTAGACGATCCTACGTACTTTATTTTCCAAACCATTAGCTACACTGGAGGGTACGGCTGCTGTTCACATACACATTCCTGTCATCCAAAAAAATGTCAGGATGTGTTGCATGGGCATATGTGTCTTAAACCACATACAATTTACTAAATAGTATTTTAAATAGTATGAACTCTAATGGCTGTGCACTAATTTGTCAAGAATTAAGTATAGAACTGATACAATGCTTGAGACCACATGTTTTCTTTAGACTGGATATGTGAACTTTTAATAACACAATGTTGAAGTCAGTATGTCATTTAAAAAAAAATTAAGTGAGATTATGCAGTAATTTATCCTATTTGTTTTTATTTTTTATGATTTTCAGTCTTTTCCAATACCAAGGCTGTCCATTATCTAATTTTAGGAGTGTCCCTAGCTAGCTTTTTACCTTGTTGATAAGGGGCATCATCCTCCAGGAAAACTCACCCATTCATCAGTTGTTTAATCAGGATAACTTGCCCACATGTCCACAAAAAGGAAAAGTGAAACCAAAAAGTGTCAGCAAAATGCCCCCCTTAGCAATCACCATTTCCCACCATTTGCACCCCATCTAGTCATTTCCAATTCCCCCTCACCAGAATCATGCCACTAGCAGCGCAATAAGTAATTAAAGTAGTCCCACAGTGGGGAAATTCACAGTGTTGCAGCAGCGAAGGGTCAGTAAAGCACTATAATAAATAATAAGTATTTTGCTTATTCCTGGATGTATATGATCAATATTTATATTTTGTGTCAATACTAAATTTATAATGGGTTTATGATATTGAAGACACTAATAAATGTCATGCTATGTCTAAGTTTCAGGTCAGAGGTGGATAATTAAACATACAGCTGACTGATCTCTTGGCCTGCGCTCTCTAAAGAGACATCTGTTCATTTTAATGTCCCTTAGCATGCTCAAACCAGATGTTGTGAACCCACCTACCACTCTGTCTCAGTGCACTAAGGTATGGAAAGTATTTGCAGTGTTCCTCTGAGAGCCGTGCAGCTGGAACACACAGGCAGAAAAAAGAGGAAAGATGAGATAGCACAATAACACCAGAGACACCGACATTCACAAGAAAAATGACATCTGACAGCAGATGTATCGCTAGCATTCCATTTAGCAATAATACTGAAAACATTCAGACGCGGGAACAGATCATATTGATGTTGTGTCTAGTCTGATAGAAGCGTTTGTGGGAAATCTGCTTTAGGAAAACATACCCAGGGCTTATATGGTGTGTGACTGACAGATTCACACACATTCACACGTGTATAACACATTATACCCCTGTCAATTGTTGGCAAAATTAATAATGAAAAAATATTAAATATAGGCTATAAAAATATATATATATTTATTTATTCATTTATTGTCAGTAACCATTTCATTCTGATCACTGTGTGTCAGATGCCATCCAGTAGTAAAGGGTGCCAATCCAATTCCAAGCATTAAAAATTTATATCTGTGGAATTTACCATACACTTTTACTCCAAGTGACTTATACAATTACAGTATGAGTTAATACAATGATAGCATTTGAGGGTTAAGGGTTAACAAGTCGCAATTTGGTGTGGCTACAACCTGTTAGTTGTACCCTAGTGGTTAAGGTACTGGACTAGTAATCGAAAGGTTGCCACTGATGGGCCCTTAAGCAAGGCCCTTAACCCTCAATTGCTTAGACAATATACTGTAACAGTACTGTTAATCGCTTTGGATAAAATCGTCTGCTAAATGCCTAAGTGTAAATGTAAATCTTTATATGTACAGCACAAATAATGAACAGAATTGTAATCATATGTTTCTTCACCCCACATTAAAAGCCTCTGAATAAGCCTTTGAACACTAAATGTTCCACTTTACCCAGCTAAAAGATGAACAAGATTCACAAAATTCTCTTTTACAAATGTTAACAGGCCTTATGAGCTGTTATAACGTCACTGACCTGTGTTGAAGTTGCTGACAGTTGAATCCCTAAGCAGTCCTGGGTTTACAGCAGAGGAAGTATGTTTTGCACTGACAGACCTTTTCATCTCTTTCTCAGCACTGAAAAGCAGAACAACAGTAGTAGAAAATCTAGTCCACTGGACACAGGTTATAGTCTTAAGGTTGTTTTGATTTATTATTGCTAGATCTGGATAATTGAAAGCAGATCAGATTAGAAAATGCTGATTTCCATGACCAGTTCCTCTGAGGCTGCACTTTACTGAGCAATGATTTAGTTCCATGTATCTGTTTTCAATTGTGGTTTAAGTAAAAGATTTCAGCAAGGGATCATCTGTTAGACTAAAAGACAAAGCCTTTCTCATGTTAGTCTTCAACACATATGTAGAAACAGTGTTATGTAATTGCCCTGAACATTTATTTATTGGACTGAAGCAATTTACAAGCAAACCAGAATCTAATTTGAGGATAAAGCTCTTCTGTTGAGCGCTGAACATGCTGTCCAGACTGAAGACAACTACACAGGTAAAGAACAATTCTGAGTAGAATTTGTGCTTTTAAGAAAAAGGCACATCCAAGTAATAACACCTTTTAAAACATTTAGATTTAGTTTTATGGTCTGGTACTTTTACTCCATTTATGATTCTCTGAATGACATTTGATGCCCCAATACCATTACAGAGCTGTAGTCCCTTATTATGATGCTCCCACCATACTTCACTATCCTGTCAAAGGATGATGAGCGTCTTTTGACAGAGGCACCAGGTATAATCCTTACCTGAAATAGAAGGTAATTAACCTAACTGCAGAAGAGCTAGCCACAGCAGAACAATACAAAGAAAAGAAAGCAAAACAACAGCCTGACAAGTCAAAATAACAAAACTTGAGAAGTAAATGAAACAAAGCCACAGCCACTTCACCACTTCACGCAACAAGATCACCAAGAAGCACAGAAAACAAAAGAACAGACTTGAGAATAAACTAAAGAGTGCGTACATGCAATTCCACTAGCTTCTAATTTCACTGGTGATTTACAACCCAAATTACCAAACTGGTAACCCAAGTTGCCAAATTTATTAATGCATTTTAGCATGGATGGAACAAAACTGCTGTATAAAGCACGAAAAAATGTGCTTTGCTCTAACTGGTACCAAAACCAGCTATTTTCAACAGTTAAGGGCATTTGATTAGTTCAATTATTGACTTTTTATAGAGAGAACTAGAAATCTGACTGAATTTTAAACCCACAAATCTTTACTCTGGAGCTACCAAGGTTAATCTCTGACAACAGCAATTATGCATGGTGAGAAATCATTTGCCAGCCATGTTGCTGCTTATCAAAATCATGCAGTTTTTATAGACTATATAATCAAAAGCAAGCAAATATTATGACCTTACAAATGCTATTTTGACAGAATTGGTACAGTTTTTACATACACACTTTAATACAGTCACAAAATCGGGTACAGCCCTATAATAATGCTCATGGTTTTGTAATGAAATGTCTCACAATGCTACTGTCAAGGGTTCACATACTTTTGGCTGTATGGGTTACAGTATGGGTCTCTTACAAGCGTATGTACACTTTTAACTTTATCCTAACTAAGAGTAGTAGTAGTAGTAGTAGTAGTAGGGTGATTTGGATCCACAATCATACAGATTCTGATGTGCAGAGTAAATGTGCCCTGGGCTTACCACTGTTTATTTAAAGGATCTCTACAGGTCTGATTACAGATCATGAATGTTTGGGTTTGGAGTTTACTCAGTCTGGATTTAAAGCAATTCGTTCCTCTATGAATTAGTGAACGGTAAATGTTTGAACATCAGGCTGGTTGCTGAAACCACTGTATTTATTGTTGAGCTGGAAATGAGAAATAAAGAAAACAGCACTGGTGAACCGCAAAAAAATGAATAACCAAATAACTCAGCATCTGGTTGGGCTAGCAAGAAACGCTGAATTACAGAGATGAAAACTGACGTGTTATTGCAGAATTGCTAATGCGCCGAACGCTCTGCCCCATAATAGCCCATAATTTCAACTTCGGTGCATGTTGAGCTGTTTGACCAAGTGGTGCAGAAAAACCCCTTTTGAGTAGTGTGTCGAGGAGCTGAGTAGGCCTGTCCATTAACCTGTCACCAAACTTGCTGGTTCAAGCAGAATATATTTATTCCGCAGTAGTTTAATATAGTGGCGTCTTTATGGAGCTGTCAGAACTGTCAGTAGCAGTGCGGCGCAGCGCTAACCGCTGCAGAAGGAACAGGCCGGACTGAGCGGGTTCTTTCTTAGTAGCCGGTTTAGAGACGGTTGAATAACATGCAGCTATACAGCTGCGTCAAACCGGCCACTAATCCTGCATGGATAAACACAGGTTATACTATCAATCCCATTTCCAGCTTTAAAATGGCTTTTGGCAGCTTTAGGTTAGGTAATGTCTAAAGACTTTTTATCTACTGATTTTTCTTACAGATTAGTCCTTACTTTTTGCACTGAATGCAGGAATATTGAAATATGGGCTACATTACTTTTGCATCCATTATTCACTGTGGTGTGTACAGACATTTAGACAAACATGAAGTGTAAGCTAACAAGTTAGGTTGGGTGTGGTCTACGGCTGGAGGGACAAGCTTGGAATGAACGTGAGGGATAATTAGCCACATTAGGGTTGTGGGAAAACCGTTGTCACTTAACACAGTTCACCACTGTATAAATGGTACCTGAAACTTGAAACCAAGCATCAATATTATGCAGAAATGGAAATGTGTTCTGTGGTCAGATGAGTCCACATTTCAGTTTGTTTTCAGGAAAAATGGACGTCGAGTTCTCTGGTTCGAAGACGAAGAGGACCATCCAGACTACAGGAGGTGTATATATTTGAATTTTAGAGAGACATCAGGGTGGCGACTCTTTCCCGGAAGTCCGTGTTTATTTCAGCAAGACTGCCAAGCCTCATTTTGTATGTGCTACAACACCGTGGCTTCGTAGACACAAAGTGTGGATGTGTGACTGGCTCACCTGCCGTCCAGATCTGTCTTCTATTGAAGATGTATGGTGCATCATAAAAAATAAGATTGGTCTCTCATCACTTTTCTCTCTCGTCTCTCTTGTCATTAGTCTCTCGTTAGATTTGTTCCTGTTTCAGTGAAGAGAGTCGGAATTTAGGGTGAGATAGACTTTATTTAGAATAGAATAGAAAGCATTTATTTGTCATGTATATATATACACGTGTACAGTACAACAAAATACTTTCTTCGCATAACCCAGCTTGTTTGGAAGCTGGGCTCAGAGTGCAGGTTAGCCATTGTACGGTGCCCCTGGAGCAGAGAGGGTTAAGGGCCTTGCTCAAGGGCCCAACAGTGACTGAATGATAGAGTTGGGATTCGAACTCTCAAATTTTCAATTGATAGTCTAACGCTTTACCTACTTGGCCACCATTTAGCCAACAGCCTTACAGCGCAAAACTAAAGGAAACCTTCTAAAATAAATATTTTGGATGATATACAACTGGGTGAGTAGATAATTCTGAATGTCTGTAGTTCTATAGTAGAATATTTAAATTTTATCTCCTGTGATAGAAGGAAGATGTGTATATGAGGCGATTCCAGGATTTCTCACCCTTTCTCAAAAGCATTGCTGTAACTTCATGGTTCATGAGATTTTACTATTATTTAAGCTGTCGTTTATTGTAGTTGTGTAACACTAATAGTAATCTATACCTATTTAAATTTCACAACTAAATGAATGTCCCATTGTAAACTCACCTCCTATAACCATGCGTTTTATCTTCTTTCCTATTGTCTTTTGTTAGAGGAAAAGTTACATGCTGGGAACCCTAACAGCAAGTTATTGTTTGGACATTCCCGACCTCTAATCCTCAAAGCCTCCTGGCTCTTCTGCCGCTCATCTCTTAGCACTGGTGGCCAAACAAAACAGGGTCCAGGCAGCTGAGCACAGCAAGACAGAACATACCGCCCAGATTTTTTTCCACATCCACCACCCTGCCAGATCAAATACTGTACAAGGGAAAAGAAACCCATCTTCCAGAAGAATCCAAGTTCAGTTTTTTTTAACAAGGTTGTTGTGTTTGAAAGGTAGAATTGATAAAAGGTCCCATCAACAGTTTGTCAGTGCTCCTACGGGAGACGTCTGCCTCCATGGTGAGGAACTGATGTGTGGGGTTAGTTTGTACAGATCAAAGTAAACAAGAAACATGAATAACTGACATCTTGGTCTGTTGAATGATCCTCTGTTTACTTACTACTTATCAGTCAGCAGTTTACTCATAGACACAAACACTCCGTTAGCCTGATGTATTTATGCACAGTTCTCTCTGATGTTGTGGTGGATATTTTATAAAAGCTGACTACGCTAGACTAAACCACACCAGGTCACCCAATCCACAGTGTTGCCTTTGACCCATATCTTCAACACATTGTTAATTCCATCTGCACTATCTTCTTTCAAAAAGAATCTTACAGCAGACCACAAACTGCCCCCACCCTCGAGCCAGCTGGCCCAAATGGGTAACCAAATACCCTCTAGCTTCGGATCCCTAAGTTTGGTGGGACGCTAACTATTTTACAGATATGATCTGGTTTATGAGCATGGTAGACGAGACAGACCACAAAAATAGTGCCATAATGAGAAGGAAAATGTAGTCCTCCAGTCCAAAGCACAGAAACCCCACCACAGAGGTACCAGTGTGCCAATAAACTAAAGTAAGACGTTACAAGTAATACAGTCTAATTTCATTCTGTCAAAATGTTGACATGGGCTCACTTCAGACTTCACACAGACAGTCATTAAAAATCTATTTTAGGTTAAAACCTTGGACCTTAAAGTACTAAAGTTCAAACTTTAGACAGACTTATGTCTCAGGGGCATGCATGCCAGGGGAGTCATGAGATTTCTTCATCTGTTCCTTTTTCTGACTGAATGATTGGATTGCACTTCTTTCACCAGCTCTGGTGTGCTAGCATACTTTACTGCTGCGCCACCTGAGTGGCCGATTATCTTCCTTCTTTGTTATTTTACCCTCTTTGTTATGCACCACTTACACTGACAGGACAACAGCCCTAGAAATTAAAATACCATCACAGTGTTCAATAGCAGGTACAGTATTTTTGGGATGGAATACTTTTTTTTAAACTTCAAACATTTTTCTGGTCACTTTGGCTAAACAACCCTATATTTGTATCATCTACCTACAACCAGAAAGCTTTTTTTCTTGCTAATGTGATCAGCAAAAAAATTTAGTGAAGGTTTAAGTGGCAATTTTAAAACAGGGCCTTGTTTGTATCCTGGTCTAATTGGTTGTTTAACATGACCAAACAATTACATGTGTGTTTTATTGCTTATACAACATAAAAAAGGCAGAAGATCTTTAGTTATGGCTTTTCCTCCTCAAAAATATACACTTGTTATAAAATAAAATATACAATTGTTTGAAAATGTATATGCATATTCATATGCAAAATTCTGCAAAAATGGTAACATGGCTTTTGGTATGCATCAGGAATCTAATTAAAAGCTTTTGCACTGCAAATAAGGTACATTGAACGAACAATCTGTTAAAAGTGCTGCATTTAGTTCAGTTAACAACCACAGATTTAGACATTTTATTTGACAGCTCATTCACAGCTATTCCATTAAGAACCTGTAGTTGTCAAAAATTCAGCTAAGAAACATAAACTCGGTTAATTTCGGAGGTTACACTGTCCTTTTGAGCGAGATGTTCTCCTGGACCAGTGGAGGTTATTTGGTGGAGTACAGAGCTGTCCAGCATGGTAAAACTAAAGAAAAGCTGCTTTCTCCAGTTCATGTCGCTCTAATGGAGTAGGTGCCAAAAACACTTACCCTACACATTCATCAGGCCACTGCCACAGCCCTCGGGCAGCTGCTGCTCAGCCTGACAAAACCCACCAAGGGGAATACACACAGGTGAAAATAAACACCATAAATCTGCATGTTTGTGAGTGTGAAAGAACGCTGAATAACATGAACAATCTCAGCTTTGTGATAAGGCGCTGTACAGAAATAGAAAAGTTGTTTCTTTTGTTCAGGGTCAATGAGTGCACACTTACAAAAATCCAACACACACATAAATAATTTTCATATATTAGCACCGAGCATGAAAGCAGCATGGCAGAACATGACAGTGAGCAGTTCACAGTTTTACGCTGCAGGATTATTGGCACAAAACTCAAAAGCCATAAGAAAAGCCGAAGCCAGAAGCAAATGGAAGACAGAAGCCTGCAGTCCGAACATTGTCAGTCAGCACAAATACAGGCATAAGGACTGAAAGTGCTGCTATTTCACAGCCTCCAAAGGCCTTCAGCAATTACAGTGATTTATAGGGTTTAAGCCTAAGCTTATGCTTGCTAAGTCCTGCAGGATAAAGTTAAATGCTGCATAAAGCAAAAATGATTTATAGACCAGCCATCGTAATTGGCGGCAATGTATGTGCCTTCTAAAATACAGCAGACCCTATATAATAGGGTGGTCCCCTCTTGTAATATGCAACTTAAAAGGTTTGTACTGTACCACTCTGAAAAGCCATTCATTTTGTTGATGGTACTTGTAAAAATTCTTTGTGTAACACCAGAAACTCAGTTACAGCAAAGAACTGAGACATCAACATACACCAATGAGACAAAACCCACCTAAACATGAAGGAGTTCTGTCATATCAGGTACCAGAACATTATGATCCTACAAGTGCTTCCATTTGTATATGATGTGAAGTGGATCGTCCACCTCGTAGTGTACAGAAGTTGAAGGATCTGATACCACAGGCCTGGAGATGTACAGTATTACAGAGTCTCTGTTGGCTACATCACTCAGCGGGTCATAATAATAATAACCCACAAAGTTTAAATGCCATTAAGAAAGTAAAACTATAAAAACAACTAGACAAGAAGTACAGTGCCAAAAAAGGAATGACTTTGCAGAAAAGCCACAGATCCCATTACCTTATACTGTTAAAATAAAATTCATTTATTCATTTATAAATAATATATGTATCACTAGCATTAATAATTAAATATAATATTTTAACGTCATGTTTGGTTACATTCATGACAGAAACGGTAGTTACTCGTTAAACAAGATTCATCAGTTCAAGTCCTTCAATGTCAAACACAGTCATGGACAATTTATTGTCTCCAGTTTATCTCACTTGGACATCTTTGGACTGTGGGAGGAAACCGGAGCTCCGGGAGGAAACCCACACAGACACGGAGAGAACATACAAACTCCACACAGAAAGGACTTGGAGCGCTCCACCTGGGAATTGAACCCACCTTCCAAAAACCTACTGCACCTACTCTGTCCCTATGCACCTATTGTTTCCAGGTGGTGCCAAATTCACTGCAACCCTGACTAGAAATGTATGAATATTAATTTAGCTGCTAAAGCCAGAATATAATAATGGTATAAAACTGCTAAATATTGATCATAACTGATCATACATTTTTAACATGATCTCAAAAATTACATGGTCTAAAATGACAAGTATTGTTGCTTTAAATGTGTGCTGAATATAAACCCTTGTTCTTATGTTTCCCTCCAAATGGAAGCCCAAAATATACCCAAAATATATTTTCTCAGCCTTACACAAATACAATTCATGGGTTATGGCAATATTTAATGGCAAAAGTTGATGTTATTTTGTACTGTTAGTTGAACAGTGTGTAACTAACTCAACCTCTTATGTGTTTAAGGATTTACTGTCAGTTTTATAAAATACACCGTCTGTAAAGTGAAATATCACCCTTCACTCCTAATTTGGCATTACAGTGAAGTGTGATTGTTTTATTAACTCAGCAGAACTGACAGGGAGCCAAGGTCATTTTTCACGCAGAAAAAATATAGCAGACAAATAGAATTAAAGTGGGCGGATCAGTAACAGTTTTAGTAGCTCACGGCTTTATGCCATCAAATCGGGTTTTGGATCAGACATGGCAACAGGACTGGCTGTGCCATGCCAATTTCAAAACTTAGTCTCTCAACAACGTAAAACATGTTTGATTCACAAGTTGTAAAGAGAAACAGCTTGGCAGAAAGAACCGCCTCTTAGAGCCAAAGCCGTTCAGCATGCTCGGATTTAATCTTTCTGTAACTGCTGATGCTTGTCAGGAAGTCTCGCTGTAGTATGAATGGGCTTTTGTTAGATCTGCAAATCTGGCCTCACTCAGAACTACCATGTGTTTGTGTGATGTAGTGAGGACGCCATTTATTCTCTATTCATGTTATTCACGCGCCTGATAGTTTTACATACAGCTATAAACAGAAAGGCCGGGGTGGCCTGAAATGCATCGTGGGACATGAAGCACAATCTTTAAGCAGGTCAGTGAACGTATATAAAGTCACGAGCCTGTATATGTCACTGATTACTAGAAATAAACTAAATAACATTAGCATTTTTTACATTGTGATGTTTGTATGTATGTATGCATGTGTATGTGCTCACATGTTTTGTGGGGGGGGGCCTTTAGGGTGCTGGCTTTATGGAATGAGTTAAAGCAACAGATCCCAGCAGTGGTGTTTTACTAAAGCCTGTTGTATTTTTAACAGCTGTAATGGTAACTTCTAGTCAGTAGGTAGGTATAGAAGGAGTATGAACAAAAGGCTTAGTTGTTTACAAACAGATGAGTCAAGGTTTGCAAAAACTGTGTAAGTAAATAGTCCAACAGCTTAACAACAACACTTTCCAACAGATTATTGCAAAGAACTTTACCATCTACAATCCATAAGATTATCAAAAGATTGGAAGAATCTAGAGAAATTGTGTACTGTAGAACACTTTATTTATACTCAAAACAATGCTCTCTGGGTCTAAGCTCATCTCAGATGGACCGACAAACAGTGGAAATGTGCTGTGGTCAGATTAGTTTCAACTTGTTTTAGAGAAAAACAGATGGCGACTCCTCCATTACAAAGACAAAAAATGGACATCTAGACTGTTATCAGTGAAAGGTGCAAAGGCCAACATCTGTCATTGTATGATTGTGTGTCAGTGTCCATGGCATGGGCAACTTGGTCGAATGTACCTTTGACATGGCAGCATATGTCTCTATAAAAACCCAATATATGCCTACGTCAAGGCAATTTCTTTCCCCATACGTATTTCAGCAAGACAATGGGTCTGTTTAAAAACCTAGTGAGCTGCCTTGCTGTCTACTGCCTACCTGGGCAGCTGCCTAAGAGGATTCTAACAAGACATTAAAGTTATAAGGCAGATTATTCAGACGCACTACTTAGACAGAGATTACGATGATTAAGTCACCGCAGTTATTGCTTACTAAGCTAAGACAGTTAGCCTCAGGCCATTTAAACCAATGGGCTGAGGCGGCACAACCTGCTAGCACGCC
The DNA here is from genome assembly GCF_030014385.1 of Trichomycterus rosablanca. Taxonomy (NCBI): domain Eukaryota; kingdom Metazoa; phylum Chordata; class Actinopteri; order Siluriformes; family Trichomycteridae; genus Trichomycterus; species Trichomycterus rosablanca. The sequence goes on from NC_085994.1 coordinate 37,433,169, forward strand.
AGCTAAAGTCTTCCTCCGTGTACCGAAAACTGTTAAACTGTCCCTGATGATTTGCAAATTAACGACACTTCTGCACCTTTATACAAATTAAAAAAGAAATAGAATTTATTTACATTTGTAAAGAACTCTACTTTGGTTGCTCCGAATCCGCCCGCTATATTTGTTATTGTGCCACACTGAATGCTGGGATTGTCTTCACCGCTAAGGAAGCATCAAACACTCCCTCGTTATTCAGTCAGATTATCGCTTTAAAATAAGGCACTTCATTAGGAGCATTCTTGGGGGCGAGCATTGGATGACGTAAAATGAGTCTTTGTAGAGAGATCACTAGGTTTTCGGACAGACCCAATTTTAGGCCTCATTCTGCACCTGCTACAACAGCTTGGCTTTGTAGACACAGAGCGCATGTGCTTGACTGGCCTGCCTGCAGTCGTGATCTAAAATGTATAGTGCAGGGATGAATTAGCCAATGGTGACCACAGACTGTAGAGCAGCTGAAGTCTTGAATCAAGTAAGAATGGGATTGGCAAAAATTCAACTTACAAAGCAATAACAGTTTGTAGTGTTCTAGTATCCTCAGTTCTAAATCATTAACATGTATCATTAATAGAAACGGGATGTAACACAGCACTAAACCTGCCTCTGTCCTAACTGTATGAGTGTGCTGCAGCCATCAGATTCTATATTTGTTTCTGTGGATGCACAGTAATTACCCGCAGTTTTAGCTGTTATGAGGACCGTATAAAGGCTTTAAAGAACAGATAGTTTATTGTGCTGAAGTTTTAGGACCTGTGAGGCCCACTGGCTAAAACACACTGTTAAACCAACACAGCTCTGTTTGCCTAGTGTGTGTGTGTGTGTGTGTGTGTGTTTGGACAGGTGAATGAGGACCGCTGAGTCAGAGACGCAGTGGTCAAATTAAAGTGACTCCTGCCAGTTTTATCACTTTGGGTTGATCTGAATTTTGCAGGAAATCGAGAGCTGCACCTTTTTGGAATTTGGCAGATAAGATAAAAATGCTACATGAGGTTTATCTCGATCATTAATCTTGCATTAGCCTGTGTGTAAACATTTGGGTTTCTTTTTAAATATATATATTTTTAAGAGTGCTTTACTCAGACAATAACATGCAGTATAATTATCTCTATTTTGGAAATAAAAGGCACTTCATTAAACACTCCTGATGTAAATGGCTTTATGCGGCCACTTTACTGCCTCTGCTTTATGACTTTCCCATGGTAAAACAGTTCTGAGCGCTGTGTTTGCTGCAGAGAAGTTCATAGAGACCCCGCAGAAAAAAAAGACGCCCAACATTTTATGGGATCGAGTAAATTAATAAGAAGGCAGATTGTCAGAAACATTTTCCACCGTAAACATGAACCAGTAAGAGGAGTGAAACAGCTGCTTCCCTTTACAACTCCAGACTCATTTGGTCAGCCGTGGAACCAAAGCAAATCCAAACAGGTTGTTTACTATCCTTCATGTCTGATTGTCCAAGTGTTAGTATGTGTGGAGTTTTGGGGAGTAAATGGAACCGTGTAATATACGTATCAGCATCAAGACAAAAACATTCAAATAAGCTCAATTTCATAAACCCCAGTCAGTCAAAGCATTCAAATCCAGAAGTAGATCTAAGATTTGTTTCACTCTCCTGTTTTCTGTGTAAAAAACGATTGGTTGCGAACAGTGAACCTCACATTCACAAATTAGCACACGGCAGCCGCTGCTTTTCAACAGAGCAGTAAACAGTCGAGAGGAAACTCGACGGTCTTAAGTATCCAATATTACCTCAAGGACGGATGGCTACCAGCATTATGACACTTCCCAGATTCAATCCTTCACACACACACACACACACACACACACACACACACACACACACACACACACACAGCAGTTTATTATTATTTCTTTCCCTGGGTTCAGTAATAGCACCGGAGAGACGTTTGCTCAAATAAACAGAGGTGACTGACTTACTGACACTGCACTGGAGGGGAAAATAGCACCAGACTGCCAACAATTACCTGCATGCACACACACACACACACACACACACACACACACCTACCTGTAAGGGACATGTATTTTATAGTAGCCTTGGAAATCCAACAGTGTCTGCAGCAGTTCTTTTTTCATGTGACTGAATGACAAAAACAAACTAACTAACTAAATTTAGGGTCAAAGTGGTGGGTCAAAAATATAAAATATACAAACAGCAACTTAGATTCATGATGAGGTGGTGTTAACCTTCTCTGTGCCCATACAAGTAGGACGAGTTTAACTGCACCCATTGAAAAGTACAAAACACACACGGTCACACACATGACTTTCGCACAAAATGTAAAACGTAATCTACACATTACTGAAACATGGGTGACACTGTAGAGTCAAGGAAGTTTCATATCATTGTGGCCCGGAAGGCTGCCCGACTAGAAAGAAACCCCTGCTCCAAAATCAGTGCCTGTTTATCACTGATCAATATTATAATATTATATATACTGTATATGTATATAATTAAAATACCACTACTGCTGTGACATGTCCATCAAAATAATATGCAGTTTTTTTTACTTTACCTGATGCAGATGATTGATGTCTTAAAATCTTTATGCCATGTTTATTGGTTTTGTGTCTGTTTGCCAACGTTGTTAAATACTTGCCTTAAGAGAAACTGTACAGCTCTGTAACACCATTAAATATAAATGTAAATACACACATTCTACGAGGGTTCTTCAAAAAGTTTTTGTACTTTTTAAACTTTATTTATTAAAAAAATCAAAAACAAATGACATCACTTTTCTACATAGTCACCATCCAAAAAGGTGAAAATCAGATGGTGCTAAATCCGGACTATAAGCGTCTCTCTCAGTCTCTCAGACACGACCGATTACTACTAAAGTTTATCAAAAACTTTATAGAATCGACAATAAACACTAAACTTAGTCCTGATAGGAGAAATCAATAAGTGGGACAATGTGACTAACAGGTGAATCCAGGTAATTAAAATTCAACACTGGTGTAGACATCAGGGAAACAACTGAGAGCTTGGAAACCAAACTAAACACACACATTGTTTGGCGTTATGGTAACTGGAATGAAAACGATGACACCAGTGATAAAAACCCGACACAAAGAAACTGAAAAGCTGATTTAAGATGATTTGATCAGCTCTGGTGGGTCCAGTCATTAGAGCTGTCGGATCATCTGCTTATTCATTTGGTTTAAACCAAATGCAAAGCTGGACTTGGTGTGTTGTTCAGATTTTCCTTGTCTGGCTCAGTGGCACCTCAGACTGAACCAGCTGCTTCATCTACACACCCAAACACATATTTACACACACACACACACACACACACACACACACACACACACACACACACACACATATGTGTATATGTATATATGCATACATTGCATCAAAGATGGATAGCATCTGAAGAGTGAAGACCACAGAGCTGTAAAAACACACAGCATCACCTCATAAATCTCACCTCGCCAGACACACACAGATATTAATAAAAGGCGACATGGCCAAAAATACAGCGCACAGAGCGCAATATTACAGCTGGAGCAGAACTGGATTCCACACATAAATAACATGAAATATATTCCAGCCTGATTTAGACTCTCAGCATTCATCACATACTTAGAGTAAGACAGAAATACAGATCTAACACTCACACAGACTCAGAGAGAGAGACAGAAATACAGATCTCACACTCACACAGACTCAGAGAGAGAGACAAAAATACAGATCTCACACTCACATAGACTCAGAGAGAGAGAGAGACAGAAATACAGATCTCACACTCACACAGACTCAGAGAGAGAGAGAGACAGAAATACAGATCTCACACTCACACAGACTCAGAGAGAGGGAGGATGAGACAAAAATACAGATCTCACACTCACACAGACTCAGAGAGAGTGAGAGAGAGAGAGAGACAGAAATACAGATCTCACACAGACTCAGAGAGAGTGAGACAGAAATACAGATCTCACACAGACTCAGAGAGAGAGAGAGAGAGAGAGAGAGAGAGAGAGAGAGAGAGAGAGAGAGAGAGAGAGAGAGAGAGAGAGAGAGAGACAAAAATACAGATCTCACACTCACATAGACTCAGAGAGAGAGAGAGCGAGAGAGAGAGAGAGAGAGAGAGAGAGAGAGAGAGAGAGAGAGAGAGAGAGAGAGAGAGAGAGACAGAAATACAGATGTCACACTCACACAGACTCAGAGAGAGTGAGACAGAAATACAGATCTCACACTCACACAGACTCAGAGAGAGAGAGAGAGGGTGAGACAGAAATACAGATCTAACACTCACAAAGACTCAGAGAGAGAGAGGGTGAGACAGAAATACAGATTTCACATTCACACAGACTCAGAGAGAGAGACAGAAATACAGATTTCACACTCACATAGACTCAGAGAGAGAGAGTGAGACAGAAATACAGATCTCACACTCACACAGACTCAGAGAGAGAGAGAGAGAGGGTGAGACAGAAATACAGATTTCACACTCACACAGACTCAGAGAGAGAGACAGAAATACAGATTTCACACTCACATAGACTCAGAGAGAGAGAGTGAGACAGAAATACAGATCTCACATTCACACAGACTCGGAGATAAAGCTCACAACATTCACATAAACTCAGGACAAATATGTTTAAACTGGCCCAAGCTAAATTGATGATGGGTTGTACAGTACATTGGATCCTATTTAAGCAACCCAGTCGGGCCCATTTATGTGCGTCCATCAATGCCCTAAGAGTCTCACATATATTAGCTGATGTGGGTCATCAATGGGGTCAATGTGGGCGTAAGTCAGGTGTATATGGGCTATGTCAGCCATTACATTTTCAGGTAAATTGTCCTTATTAGTACTACGTTCCTGCTGGCATTGGCAATTATTGCTTTAGTCCTCCAGCACATACCCCTCACGCTATCTCCCCTGTTTCCTTTTTTTTTATTTCCAGTAACAGGTTGTAAAATCTCAGAATCTCTGAGACAGTGAAGCCACTCCCGCTTCATCAGATTTCATAAACATTTACACGGAAACCAATCCTCACTCTGGATGACTGAGGTTAACCAGTGGCCAAAATTAACCTCACGTAGAACCATGGTGTGTTTAGTAAATCCACCCATTTTCTGTTTGTTTTGATACAGCTGTCTACAGTCTGCTGGGTCTAGCTTAATTTAGCGGTAAGACAGCATGGTGTCAAAAACGTCTGAGCAAATATGAAAAAAAAAACAACAGATGAAAAGATCGGGTTCATACTCGGGGCCGACTCATACAGTCCTTAAGTAAGAAGAGTCTGTCTACACACCACAGATCACTGGTTGTGGGTTTGAGTACATAAATGAATTCAGAATAGTTTGCCCTTCACCTGTCAGAAGAGTCTGGAGCTTTGATTTTAAATATCAGTATCAGTAAACTGTTTAGCTGTGAATATAATTATAAATTTGACTTAAATGAATAAGACGTAGAATTCTTTTTAAAAATAATTATCATTTGATGATTCAACTGGCCGAATAATAATAATAATAATAATAATAATAATAATAACATCAGTAATAATAATAATAATGTCAGTAATAATAACAATAACATCAGTAATAATATTATCAGTAATAATAATATCAATAATAATAATTATAGTAATATCAGTAATAATAATAATAATAATGTCAGTAATAATAACAGTAACAATAACAATATAATCAGTAATAATAATAATAACAATAATAAAAAAATATTATCAGTAATAATAATAACAATAATAGTAATATCAGTCATAATAATAATAATATCAGTAATAATAATAATAATAATAACATCAGTAATAATAATAACAGTAATAAAAATAATATTTTCAATAATAATAATGTCAGTAATAATAATAATAATAATAATAATAATATCAGTAAAAAAATAAATAAAATTATAATAATAATGGGTGGTGCAGTGGAAAGTTCCACTTGGCAACTAACGTTGGGCTTCAGGGTTTGAATCCCCAGCAGTGCTATCAACCGGTCGGGTGTCTACATACAAACATGATTGCCTGTGGCCGAGGTATTTTGTCTGGGGTGTGTTACTTCATTGTGCACAGTGATTCTGGAGAAACTGGACTCACAACGACACTGACCAGAATAAAGCGGTGATATTAAAACACACACACACACACACACACACACACACACACACACACACACACACACACACACACTTCACTCCTGTTTGCACCTGTCTGAAGCCTCAGTCACAAGGCGTGTGTATGTGGTATTAAGTGCACTTACAGTGCGTATACAGTACACACCGCTCTGTTTCTACACCAGTCATGTGTTATGTTACACTTTGTTCTTTAACCGGTTGTTGCATAATGGAACTAATGCTATTAGCACTATTGTTACAGAGCTACTAATGGAACAAGGTTTCAGAGACCAGCAGTCCTGACAATTATTATTATTTATTAGGATTTTAACGTCATGTTTTACACCCTTTGGTTACATTCATGACAGAACAGGTAGTTACTGGTTACACAAGATTTATCAGTTCTAGTTCAATATCAAACACAGTCATGGACAATCTTATGTTTCCAATTCACCTCACTTGCACGTCATTGGACTGTGGGAGGAAACCGGAGCTCCTGGAGGAAACCCACGCAGACACGGGGAGAACATGCAAACTCCACACAGAAGGGACCCGGACCGCTCTACCTGAGAATCAAACCCAGGACCTTCTTGCTGTGAGGCGACAGTGCTACCCTCCGAGCCACCACGCCGCCTTGCCTGACAATTAATTGCCATGCATAAAATTTCAATCAATCAATAAATTGTCCTGCATATTAACAGGCAATATTTGCAACTGTCTATATTTACCACATAACAAATAAAACATAAAAAACAAGAAAGTGTGTGAGGGAACGTGATCAGAGTAAAAGGAGCCGTTCACTTTTACAAATGCAGTGAAGTTCGAGTTGGCAGAAGAGTTTGTGCATGAATAAAGTTCAAGTTCTGCTCAGAGCCTTAAAATTTAAATGGTGAACCTTCCTGTCAGTAGTCCAGCACCTTAACTGCCGAGTAACCACGGCCCCATTTGCAGCTAATTACTCAATTAAAAAAGGAAAGCTAGCAGGTCTTTCGCTTGTGGAAAAATCATAGTGAGCTTTTTCCAGCATGACACACCAGTTCCCCTGATCGTAATAATTCTCCTGCACCTTCACACCTTTCACACAGTTTTAACTCTCTGTGATCAAAATGACAGAGCAGAATGAAGCAGAAACTCTGAGAGACGTGGAGGTGCAGCTTGAGCTTTTATACTGATGTTTTATTACAGTGTTACACACTAATAGCGCTGGCAGAAGTCAAATTATGAGTTTAACTAGATTATTTAGTAGCAAGAGCATAGTGCTGTTACTTTGCAAATATTTAAAAGTGTTCTATTAACCCAATAACAGAGTTAATTTTTTTAAACATACACATTTTGTAGTCACAACCCTTTGTTTCAATTTACACTACATTTACATTTGCGGCATTTAGCAGACGCTTTTATCCAAAGCGACTTACAATTATGACTGAACACAATTTGAGCAATCGAGGGTTAAGGGTCTTGCTCAGGGGCCCAATAGCAGCAACTTGGCAGAGGTGAGGCCTTCTGATTACTAGTCCAGTACCTTAACCACTGAGCTACCATTGCCCTATTACAGTGCCCTAATTTATGGGTTTTAAAACAAATGGCTGGTCACAAGAACAGCTAATTTATTCATTCTAGGCACTAACAAACAATTAGTCAATTTTGGAGTCAACTCCTTACACAAATTCAAACTGAATCAGTTTGTAAAAGCAGAAATAATTTAGCAAGTGTAAGCATAATCTCAGTATCTAAATTAAGTAACAGATGGCATCAGATATTTAGATTATAATATTGTTATGACAGAACTGATTGATTAATGCTAGTATATATTAAATCGATTCTGTAATGTCACTTAAATTTGTGACATTCACCTGTAATTATATTATTAGTATTTTTTTTTTCTGTTTTATTTATGCATTTTCTCCCATTTTCTTCCAATTTATCGTAGTCAATTTGTCCTCCTTTGCTGGGGGATCCCTGATTGCAGTCAAGGTGGGTATATTGCTGCTCACACCTCCTCCGACCAGCGCGCAGCCCTTAGCAGAACGCTTTTTTACCCATGCACTCTGTACAGGCGCCTCTCTATCTGCTAATCAGGGTCCTTACACAGCGTCCGGTCATCCTGCCTTAGCAGAAACGTGTCTGCTGCAGGCACTGCCAATTATGCCCGCTAGATGGCGCCCAGCCGACCAGTGGCACTGCCGAGTTTCAAACCGAGGAGTTCAGAATCTCTGTGCTGGTGTGCTAGCGGAATATCCCGCTGTGCCACCTGGGCGCCCTATTATTAGTAATAATGACTGACCACAGCTGGTGTCCATATTAATAAGGCAAATTTTTCTGCCCCCATTGCAAAGTAAATGGAACAGTGGTCTGTCATGAATTAGAATCTGCTGGATGATGGGTGACACTGTCCAAAGTTGTGTGAGTTTTACACAGCTATATAAATAAATAAATAAATAAATAAAGTTGAGTTGAGTTGAGCTATAGGCTTAGAACTGCCATGCAGAAAATAGGCCCCGTGCTTCTGTTTCTTCTTTGTCTACTTTATTAGGACAAGAACAATCTCGTTTAGAGCAGGGTTTCCTTTTTACATGACAGTTTCTAAGACTATAGGCAATCGAAGCTCGCTTCACTGTGGACAGTGTCACCTGTATCTAGCAGCTTTGAATCCTCAGCAGACACATTCACACAGACACAGTTTTTTTCTTGGTGCTAAAATTACATCTGACCATCCGGACTCATTTTCTCTCAGAATAAAGTTTGGACAGTTTGGTTTTCTCTTGCTGACCCTGGCAAAGAGAACACCACTGCACTTACTTTGTACCTAGGGACAAATGTTTGTACAGATGTTCTCGGGACATGAAAATTGCTTAGAAATGGTTTCAAGTGACATTCCGGTCATGCCTTGTTTAAACTGTATAAATATGAAAAATTTTGAAAAGGTTTGAAGACAAATGTGAGTATAGTTGGCACCTTATTTCAGTTCATGTGGTATGAGGAGGAAGGAGGACAGAATGCTGTAAAACAAATCAAGAGTAGGTATGGTGTGTATGAGTACTGGGTGAAGACGTAATAAAAGTAAGAATAACAAATGTTATTCTGCTCAAAACACCATTCCATAATCTACTGTATATAACGACCACTTAACTGTCTTGTTATTGCATATGATGGGAGTCTAATTCTGGGAAACCTGCAGGATTTAGCAGCCGTGTGTGTGTGTGTGTGTGTGTGTGTGTGTGTTAGGTGAGGGGATCCTAGTCATGTGCTCATTCCATACAGGGTTTTCAGACTACACAAGACATTAGAGTAGTGAACCTGACTACATAGAAACACACACACACACACACACACACACACACACACACACAAACACACACACAGCCTATATTAAATGACACCGCACATGGCTTGGATCAGGTGCCACTATCATACCTTACACTGAGTTCAAGTTTAATTTCAAACACAGTCATGGACAATTTTGTATCTTCAGTTCACGTCTTCGGACTGTGGGAGGTAACCAGAGTTCCCGCAGGAAACCCACGCAGACACAGGAAGAACATGCAAACTCCACACAGAAAGGACCCGGACCGCTAGTCAAGTCAAGTTAAATTTATTTATATAGCACTTTTTACAATGAACACTGTCTCAAAGCAACTTGTGCAGGACCAACAGACCAAAAACCCCTATTGAGCAAGCCGAGGGCGACAGTGGCAAAGAAAAACTCCCTTAAAATTACAGGAAGAAACTTTGAGAGGAACCAGACTCAGCACGGACCTCCATCCTCCTTGGGTGGCCTGGAGGATACTTTAAATAGATAGGATTTACACAAATCATACAAACACAAAATTAAATTGAACTGAAAGTTATAACTAGCAAAAAATAATTGGAGTTCTTCATTATTCAGTCCAGACTGTGATGAGGTCTACTTTAAGCTCCGACCGCTACACCTGGAAATCGAACCCAGGACCTTATTGCTGTGAGGCGACTTGTTTTTCCAGTGGTTTGAGTTAGGATGTGTACACTCCTTGCCATGGCTTGTGTTCATTTTTTTTATTGTATTCTAAATGTGTCAATCTTTTCTTTGGTTTTGTTTAATAAAACACAGTAATGAACAAATTTAGAACAATTTATTCAAATATACACCAGACAGCAACACTCTCCACACTACTAACTCTCGGTTTGCTCTCTGTTCTTCTAATCACTGCAACATGATGATAACACTTTCATTCACATGATCTCCACCCCGTACATCTAACGCCAGCCCCATCATACCTGTGTGTTCCATCGTTCCCAGCAGCACCACTCAGTGCAAGCACAAAGCTTCACATCAAACCCAGAGTTAATTATGAGTGCAGGGAGGACATCTTTACCCAACACACCTCATTACATTTTGGCCAACTCTTGTCTATATTGGATGTGGAGACCTATTTACATTTTCAGACTGACTAAATTGATATTTATCATGGAGTCGGCGATGTTGATGGACGATGTTTTAAAAGTTTCTGCCAGATAAAATAGCCAGAAAAGAAGAAAGGTAGGTAGAGCGGATAAAGACATCACGTGCTACTTGATACAGATTTTATCTTTTATTACTGATATAAGCATTTTGTTTACTAAAGGAACAGCTTTAAAATATAATAGATATAATAATATAATAAAATATAATGAAGAAAATACCAGGTAATGGTTAGTAAAATATGACAATTAACACAAAATAGATTCAAATTTATTTTAATAAATGAAGACACAGCAGGGCACTTCTTTATGCTATACAGGCATCCAACCACGGAGCTTCAGCATAATCACCTTCCCCTTAAAGCTTCTTTGAGTGTCCAAAAAGGTGGAAATCAGATGGAGCTAAATCCGGACAAGAAGCTTTTCTCAGTCTCTTAGACACGACCAGTTACTTCTCTTCCCACCCTCACCACTTCCAACCAAAATATAAAAGTGCTGAGACTTTTTGAAGATTCCTCGTAACTGTACATGTTATTGAATGACCCAAAAAGATATCACTGTATCTTGTGCAAACCAAGTGCTTGGTGCCTAGTTTTAAGGTCTCGCAGTTACAGGGAATCCGCTCTGGTATTGTCCAGCACAATCCATGGTTCTCCCTGGCCACTTCACTTCTTAAGCTTATAAGTGTATTATTATTTAGGTCTAATTCATTCCTAACAAAATGTACCTAAAGAATATGCCTACTCTTCTAAATATCTCAATTGTTTGTTACACACACTCACAGAATCCTCTCCATCTGCACCATCATCAATCTCCCAAGCTTAGAAAATACAAATACAAACCAGGTCCATGAGGTGCTTCACATCTAAAACTGCAGTCCTTATATTAATCGAAGGGTCTATGGCCTCTACAGCCTAAAGACCCAGACTTTACTACACTGATTACTTCACTGGGTTTCTAACCAGTTGTAAAAAGCTTGAATCCATCCAGTCACAACATGAGAGCAGAAGAGCTTCCACGTTACAGCTGAGCTCAGCAGCTTTAGAAGCGTTACTGTTAGTGAATGTGACAGTGTGTATGTGGATCACATTCCTCTGGTTGAGGCCTCTCAGACCCTCCTGCTGCTGAAAGGTCAAACACATGGAGACACCGAATGTCTGGACTGGCCACCAGTGATTACGCGCTCATCCCGGAGCTGAGAAATCCAGTAGCCGACAGACATCTTTGGTTACATTTATGACAGGACAGGTAGTTAGTGGTTACACAAGATTCATCAGTTAAAGTTTTTAATGTCAAACACAGTCATGGACAATTTTGTATCTCCAGTTCACCTCACTTACACATATTTGAACTGTGGGAGGAAACCGGAGCTCCCGGGGGGAACCCACACAGACACGGACCCAGAGCGCTTCACCTGGGAATCAAACCCATGACCTTCTTGCTGTGAGGCAACAGTGCTACCCACCGAGTCATCGTGCTGCCCAAACTCATCTGGGTTAAGCAGATTTACGCCTTCTAAAAGCTTTGCTCAGAGTGACAACAGTGATCAAAACAGGCAGCATCCAAAATGCCCCCCTGCTGTACCAAAGTTTATCTAATTAGTGCATTACAAACAGTATAATTACACACTGTGTATCACATAGGATGTGCTGTGTAAACAATGTCCACCTGTTAAAACCATTATATCCACTGATGTGAGCTCACATGGTTAAATAAACACAAGATAACATGCAGTGAAGTGTTAAACAATGTGATTCAAGTGCACTGAACTAATCAGGTCCTGTAAAAAATAAGGTGAAAACAGAGTCAATTCTTGATAATAGAATTTGCAGCTGCAGTCACCATGACCAAGAATGCAAGTAAACAGAATCAAATCGTAAGCCTATTATTTTTGTTCACTAAAATCTAAGGACAGTTTAAAAGGGATGTAGCTGTATCCGAAATTGGTTTCAGTACAATTCACAGCCAACTTTTGGACCAAACATCCAAGACTTTCCTTGTATGTGTAATTTTGTTGAGGATCATGACTGTCCCTGGGAGACTAAACTAAATAAGGTTCATTAGTTACACAGCCAGCCAAGAGGTAGTGTTAATGTGTTTTAAAGCCTTTTCATGCCTATTCTCAAGCCAAGCCAAGCTGTAAGAGGGCGATAACACAAAGCAGTAATCATTTACAAACACCACGAGCCAGCGTGTATTCGTCTTCAGTGTGTAATCTTACTGGTTACAATGACACACCCTCAATTTAGTGCCCAAAATCAGCTATCAAAAGCAGAGAACTTCCAGATGTACAGTCGTTATCTCAACAAAAACCTGATCCATTGAGCATGACGGCCAGGAAGCTGCCCAAACAATCGGACCACATGCTGAGATACGGGATCGATCAGGAAGTTTCATTTCCAAGCAAATTCACCACATCAGCACAGCAGTGTTTCAACCTCTGCTGGCTGATTGATGGCATCTGCACAGAGTTGAGGAATAATGCTGATCAGGGTGTGGCTCTCCATAGACAAAGCTGATCCACATATGAACTCACCTCGTGCAGGTGAAAAGATGCAGTCAGCTACTGCACACGTGTCAGAGGAGGCATGTGTCAGTTCACTCTCCTCAATCGAAGAGGGGGTCAGCTCCAGTAGAGAGGAAGCGTAGCACAATTGGGTAAAAATTTAACGCGCTAAAAATTGGGAGAAAATTAAAACAAAGAACTACAATACTTTGGACATTTAGACTGATGTAAAGCAAACCACAGTGTTTGTAAACTATCTTAACTTTTGTATTGGCATCTATTAACTATAACAGGCATGTGAAATGACCAAAAAAAGCTTTTTTGACTTTTGACTGGGCTCAAACTCTTCACAGATATATTTCAACGTCTCGTGAGAAGCCTTCTCAGAAAAGTCACTGAAAAGATGACATAGAGGTCAGTCTATTTTAATACCAATTGTTTTTGAAATGAGATGTTCAACAAGCTCATAGTCATGTGTCCAAATACTTTTGGCCATATAGTGTATGTAGAAATAAAAAGGTTATTTGGTGTACTATGATTGTTAGATAGATAGATAGATAGATAGATAGATGGATGGATGGATGGATGGATGGATGGATGGATGGATGGATGGATGGATGGATGGATGGATGGATGGATGGATGGATGGATGGATAGATAGATAGATAGATAGATAGATAGATAGATAGATAGATAGATAGATAGATAGATAGATAGATAGATAGATAGATAGATAGATAGATAGATAGTTTGATTGATAGATAGATAGATAGATAGATAGATAGATAGATAGACAGACAGACAGACAGACAGACAGACAGACAGACAGACAGACAGACAGACAGACAGACAGACAGACAGACAGATAGATAGATAGATAGATAGATAGATAGATAGATAGTTTGATTGATAGATAGATAGATAGATAGATAGATAGATAGATAGATAGATAGATAGATAGATAGATAGTTTGATTGATAGATAGATAGATAGATAGATAGATAGATAGATAGATAGATAGACAGACAGACAGACAGACAGACAGACAGACAGACAGACAGACAGACAGACAGACAGACAGACAGACAGATAGATAGATAGATAGATAGATAGATAGTTTGATTGATAGATAGATAGATAGATAGATAGATAGATAGATAGACAGACAGACAGACGGACGGACGGACGGACGGACGGACGGACGGACGGACGGACAGACAGACAGACGGACATTACAGCAGCTCAAGATACATTAAATTACACAAATATATATAATAAAATAAATAAGATCACAGCTACAGCAGAGACCAACATTATAACTGTCATTAAATCTTCTGTTCACTTGCAGTAACAACATAAAATGATTTCTTTCCCAAGTACCTTTAAGTGTTCAAAGCAGCAGCGTGATTGTTAATTTTAGATTTGTATTGTTTAAACAGATAAGCAACTGGTCTTTTATGAGTGGCCCAGATGTTGCAAACTGGGCAGTCAAGTAAAGAGACATGTCAGTATAGAAACAGAGAAATGGACAAGAAACTCACGTCCATCTTTCTAAATATGACCTTTTTTACTCATTTTCCTTACTTGTGCCGTCACTCCTGGCTTTAGCATTTTCCTGTCCTGCGATGGTATGGATGGGGTTTGGGAAGCTGATTAAAGAAGGGTTTGTAGAGGTTTGGATTAACTTGATGACCTCTGGTAGAGGATTATCCTAATCCCTCAGATAAGCCCTGATGTTTCAGATCGCAGCTGATTGGCACTAATGCAGTGGTAACCGGACTCCAGCATCACGATACATTTCTTCCACGGTCACTCTGTGTGTGTGTGTGTGTCTGTGTGTGGTGGTACAGGATGGGGGTTGGGGAGGAAGAATGCCATGGTGCTCGTTTCCTGTACAGATGGAGGCGGTGAGTTTATTTATGTAGACTCTGCCAGTGTATTAGGGAACAAAATGAAGCAGGTATGTAGAAAGAAACAGGACTGTGTGTATATACATAATTTATTGTATGTCTTATTCATTCATTCATATATCGTTAATACTGCCTTTAAACTGATCAGGGTCCTAGTGGGTTTATGAGGCTTCAACTCTGCACACATGAGCCAAAAAGCTCTGATGCTATGAGACATTATATAATAAACAGAAATAATGCACAGGTCCTAAAATTAATAACACACTAAGTGTTGAATATTGTAAACCCCCGACACATGCGAACACATTCATTTTGACCGAGGTTGTGGTAGATCTGGTGCCACCCACAAATACTGGGTCCTAGGCAGGAATGCATAAACGTAGGAGGAAACCAGAGTATCCAAAGGAAACCCACGTGAAGTCTGGGAGCCAAACTTATCACAGATGGTGATTTAAGGTGAGGATTAAGCCAAGACCCCCGAGACCCCATGTGGCTCCGCATGGTAACTGTTGTGTTGATGTGAACTAGATAGTGCTACACTTTACTCTCAGGTGCCTGAGTATTTGCCACACACACACACACACACACACACACACACACACACACACACACACACACACACACACACACACACACACACACACACACAGTGTTAATAGTGGCTGCATGTCTGTGCATGTATGTGTACTTGTGTTAGGTGTAAAGCAGTAAAGAATACAGTTTTTGGCAAGTGTTCCTGCATACATGTAGGAGCAATATTCTGTGTGTGTGTGTGTGTGTGTGTGTGTGTGTGTGTGTAACCATGAATGTAGCTTAGTTTGCTGCATTTTTCTTCGAGGCAGAGTGAAGGTCCAAGTAAACTCAGAGCTCTGGCAAAAACCTGCTCTGAATTTAATAGTTTCCTGTGTGGGGTTTTATTGATGTCTATGAAAATTTCCCACATGGGCACAGTGCACACACACACACACACACACACACACACACACACACACACACACAGAGTCAGCATTATACTTTGGTATTTCCTAATTATTCAGGAATTGAATTGTTGAGTTGATTGGTGTTGGTCTAATTGGTGTTTCTGATTGTGAGGTTGTTGCACAGTAAGATAAAGTAACACAGCATTTGAAATCAGATTTAATACATTTAACTAGAACTGAACTGCTAACAACATGTAATGTAAATTGTTACAAACTAGCGGCAATCAGCCTACACCATACAAGTTATTCACCTCAGAAATGATAATAACATCAGTGAGTTCATTAAAAACTGCATGGAATGAATAAATCTCCCCACCGTACAGCTATTAAGATCTTAGCTGGAACTTGACTTGAGCAGCTAATATACACTGATCAGCCATAACATTAAAACCACCTCCTTGTTTCTACACTCACTGTCCATTCATCAGCTCCACTTACCATATAGAAGCACTTTGTATTTCTACAATTACTGACTGTAGTCCATCTGTTTCTTTACATACTTTGTTAGCCGCCTTTCATGCTGTTTTCAATGGTTAGGACCCCACAGAACCACCACAGAGCAGGTAATATTTAGGTGGTGGATCATTCTCAGCACTGCAGTGACACTGACATGGTGGTGGTGTGTTAGTGTGTGTTGTGCTGGTATGAGTTGATCAGACACAGCAGCGCTGATGGAGTTTTTAAATACCGTGTCCACTCACTGTCCACTCTATTAGACACTCCTACCTAGTTGGTCCACCTTGTAGATGTAAAGTCAGAGACGATCGCTCATCTATTGCTGCTGTTTGAGTCGGTCATCTTCTAGACCTTCATCAGTGATCACAAGACGCTGCCCACGGGGTGCTGTTGGCTGGATATTTTTGGTTGGTGGACTATTCTCAGTCCAGCAGTGACAGTGAGGTGTTTAAAAACTCCATCAGCATTGCTGTGTCTTATCCACTCATACCAGCACAACACACACTAACACACCATCACCATGTCAGTGTCACTGCAGTGCTGAGAATGATCCACCACCCAAATAATACCTGCTCTGTGGTGGTCCTGGGAGAGTCCTGGCCCATTGAAGAACAGCATGAAGGGGGCTAACAAAGTATGCAGAGAAACAGAGGGACTACAGTCAGTAATTGTAGAACTACAAAGTGCTTGTATATGGTAAGTTTATATGGTAAAATTTGACAGAGACAACTGTTTGATGTACTTTTGAACATGAGCAATCAAAATATCCCTATTTATATGGACGTGAATAAGTTGTCAGCAGTTAGTCAATTATAATTACTTAAAGCGTCCAAAAAGGTGGAAATCAGATGCTGCTAAATCCGGACTATAAGCGTCTCTCAGTCTCTCAGTCTCTCAGACTCTCAGACACGACCAATTACTCCTCTCACCCTTACTGTTTCCTATCAAAATATAAAGCTTTTTTCTTTGTGGCAATAGTTTAGAGGTGGAAGAGTCTGAATGAAGAGTCTGATGTGGAGACAATTCAGTATCCTGTACAGAGCCCTGACCTTAACCCCACTGAACACCAAAGTGATGATTTGAAATGTTGATTAAGAGCCACGCCTTCGCATCCGACATCAGTGCCTGACTTTACACGTGCTCTTCTGACTGAATGGGCACGAATTCCCACAGACACTCCAAAATCTTAGAAAGATAGAAAGTGTAACTTACAAATGTATGTAAACTTTTGAGTTGACGTTCAGATGATGTCTGTTACACTTCATTAATGTTTCAGTCAGGAATGAGTGATTTGAATCTGCTGTATGAGTGTAGCAAAACAAAACACACAAATGTTTTCTGGCTCAGCTCTGCAGGCCCCTGCTTTTCCCGCACTAAGACTCACTGACACACTCACACACACACACACACACTGTGGGTGATTAATGCAGGGTTAAATGATGTGTGGAACATCCATCAGTGTGTATAATGGCGATCGTGACTGTGTGACACACCGGCTCTGTGCTTTAAATCTCATGAGTCACAGACTGAGCACCACCTGCACTGGTACACTGCACACCCACATGGGCGTGTATCACCCTCTTTAAAAACAATTAATACTCCATCTAGTGCCAACACACACGCACACACACACACAGGTACGTGCACATTTACACACCCTGAACGCCTGTGTCGACTTGCCTCGGTAGTACACGATCATTACAGTGAAGATTGAGTAACAATAAACCGAAGCTAGCAGGACCGGACTAAGCTCCGTTTGTTTTACATAAAAAACACATGATTCAGTTACAAGTCTGCACTGGCCGCTCACCACCAGCAACGGAAAGTAGTGACACAAAAAAACCCACAAATCCGGGTTCTTAAGAAAAACCATTAAACACGCAATAGTCCTTTCCACTGTTATGTTACGCTTGTTGAGTTGCATTTAGATTTGTTTTGTTCATAAGTGCATTTTATCCAGAGGTATTGTGCAAGAGAGGTGGATACTGAGTGTGTTTTTCTTCCCAGAAACGTATCTGATCCGCCGAGACATGTTCAATGTCCAGCATTTTGATTCTTCATGTTTGCATTGAAACCATGTAGATAATGTAGATTTACATTTTCGGCATTTAGCAAAAGCTTTTATCCAAAGCGACTTACAGTACTGTGACAGTACACAGTCTAAGCAATTGAGGGTTAAGGGCCTTGCTCAAGGGCCCAACAGTGACAACCTGGCAGTGGTGGGGCTTAAACCAGTAACCTTTTGATTTCTAGTCCAGTACCTTAACCGCTAGGCTACAACTGCCCTGTACCTCTGAGATCAGAGTTTATGTACACTTCTGTCAAACTTAAATGTAATTTAACTGAGTAATTGGAAGGAGGCACGGTGGTTTGGTGGGTAGCACTCACAACAAGAAGGTCTTGGGTTCGATCCCCAGGCTGGAGCGGTCTGAGTCCTTTCTGTGTGGAGTTTGCATGTTCTCCCCGTGTCTGTGTGGGTTTCCTCTGGGAGCTCCAGTTTCCTCTCACGGTCCAAAACATGCAGTCAGGTTAATTGGAGACACTGAATTGCCCTATAGGTGAAGCGCTGTGTGTATATGTGTGTGTCTGCCCTACAATAAACTGCCCCCCGGTCCAGGGTGTTACTGTGTGCCTTGCGCCCAGTGAAAAGCGTGGATAGGCTCCAGCACCCCCGCGACCCAGATTGGATAAGCGGTTAAGTGAATAAGTGAATAATTGGAAGACAAACTTTAATGAATTACAGTTTATGGGTTATTTAGCAGATTTGTGGATAATGCATCATTCAAAAATGAGATTACGCTTTAATTACAATCATGACAGGACAGGTAGTTACACAAGATTCATCAGATCATGTTTTTAATGTCAAACACAGTCATGGACAATATTGTATCTCCAGTTGACCTCACTTGCACATTTGTACTGTGGGGGGAAACTGGAGTTCCCGGAGGAAACCCACGCAGACACGGGGAGAACACGCAAACTTCACACAGAAGGGACCCGGACCGCCCCACCTGGGAACAGAACCCAGGACCTTCTTGCTGTGAGGTGACAGTGCTACCCACTGAGTTGCTGTGCTGCCCCAGACAATGACTAAGTGACTGCACCTGTTGGAATTATAATCTCTTGGGAGGTCTGTACAGATCTCAAACAGTAAATCAAACATGATGAAGAATGTCACTTGCAGCCATTTCTAAGCACCTTGATTAATAAATAAAACAGCAGGCAGCAGCTATCTAATCTAATTTGGAACTGGGTATGTCTAAATTGGAAAGAAAAAGAAAGAAAAACAAACTCCTGTCGTTAACACTACAGAACCACGAGTAATAAATGTTGCTTTTTACCTCCTCTAACTTCAGAGCACTTTTCTTACACGATTGATGATGGACTATTAATTTGACATAAAGAATAACATCATCTTTTTTTTATATATATTTGCCTGAGATCAGGTAGTTCATACAAATACCGTTTAAGTCTGGTTAAAAATCCACACTCACAGAAGGGACCGCTCAGTCTTCACAGATGAGAGATTTTTAGGCTCTGAGCCCATCCAGCAAACACACTGCACGCTGACACACAGCAACACAATTCATCTTTGTACGGATTTAAGAGATTAGTCTGGTTTAAGCTTGCTTTGTTTGGACTTAACGGATAGAAACGTCTCCTTTTTCTCTGACTCTTGAACAGCAGGAAGGTGGGGAAAGTGTTCTTATTTTACATATGCTTAAAATACTTCTTATTTTTTCATAAAACAAACTTAATTAAAGCCATTCTGGGGTCTAAATGCTTTACAGAAAATTAGCGCCAATGGGCAACAACACCCACTGTTCAAGTGTGGCTATGAGTGTGTGTAAAGAAAGCTTTGTACAATTATTCTTATATACTATCTTGGGTGTTTTTGGCTGCATATACTAATTTTTCAATGCATTAAAGTCCTTTGTCTTCTAATTTTGATTGTCATGATAGTAGATCCTCAGGTGGGGCGGTCCGGGTCCTTTCTGTGTGCAGTTTGCATGTTCTCCCAGTGTTTGCGTGGGTTTCCTCTGGGAGCTCCGGTTTCCTCCCACAGTCCAAAGACATGCAAGTGAGGTGAACTGGAGATACAAAATTGTCCGAGACTGTGTTTGATATAATCTTGTGAACTGATGAATCTTGTGTAATGAGTAACTACCGTTCCTGTCATGAATGAGTGTGTAAAACATGACATTTGTTTGTTTATTAGGATTTTAATGTCATGTTTTACACACTCTGGTTACATTCATGACAGGACAGGTAGTTAGTGGTTACACATAATTCATCAGTTCACAAGTTTAATGTCAAACACAGTCATGGACAATTTTGTATCTCTTTGGACTGTGGGAGGAAACCGGAACTCCAGGAGGAAACCCACACAGACACGGGGAGAACATGCAAACTCCACACAGAAAAGACCAGGACCACTGCACCTGGGAATCGAAGCCAGAATCTTCTTGCTGTGAGGTGACAGTGCTACCCAATGAGCCACTGTGCTGCCCGATCAACATCTTCAGTCTACATTTGTAATGGACATATCATGGCACTCCTGGGACTTGATTTCTGCTCTTTTGTTCTTTTTTGGAGACAACATAATAGGAACATTTATAAACGTGATTTCTCACTTGGAGATATTTCTAAGGTTCCTTTCATCCTAAGATCACCTTGTTTTATATGAAAATGTGTCCAAATGGAAGAATGGGGTCCAAAAATCTCAGGAAAAAGGTCCTCATTGATTTAAAAGCTGCTGAATTACGGGTATTACAGTCCACAGTTAAACAAGCTTTAAACTGCCTGAGCCTAAAGTCTGCTGAGCAAGAGAGAATAAAACCTGAACTGTCACTTCAGTCCAAGATCCACCAAAAATGATCACATTACCATGGGCTCGGAGGCTGCAGTGTAAGAAAGAAGTGCTGATTTTGGAGCAGAGGCTTCTTTTTTAAAACCTTAACTGTACATGTAGGCACAATTCCTGCACTAAAAGTACATAATTTATGGTTTATGTCTTCCTCATTTATTCTCGCTATAAAGTGAGCTGTAAAAATGTGGGCTCAGGGTTACACAGACTTGGCAGCGAGAAGTCAAATGGCTTCAAATAAAATCTATCACCTGTGTACACCTTTAAATCCGCATCAGCTTTATGCCAGCAGGCAAGAATTTGTCTTACCAGCCCTGGGAGCGATCTGCGCCCCTGTTTTGTGTGTCAGAATGAAAGAACTGTGTGTTATTTCCTCACCGCTTTGCAGTTTGGAGCAATTACGCTTCAGCATACCCGACCATGTCTGAGCCTGTGTGGCGGTAATTCCATCCACCCGCTGAAGACAAACCCAACAATCAACACACACACACACACACACCAACACACAAATGAACACAATCAGGCCTACAGATTGAACAAGCAAACGGGTCCTGACTGCACACACACTAAAGCGTCGAGTCCAAGAAAGAAGCCCGAACTTGTAATTCAGTCGAGCTACTTTTTAATTTGAGCAAAATCCTGAATGACAAGGTGCAGTTAAAATGCCCATAAAACACTTCCAACCTTAAATGTAGGAGCAAGACCACCTCACCACTCTGGGCTCCGTCCACACAATCCAGTGAGGTCCTGAAAAAACACCACACAGTGGAGAGAAACTCAAAGTCAAAGTGAAATGCAGCTTCTCGACAGTAAACAGTATAAACTTTAAAAAAAAATCCTTCACACCAGCCTGCATGTCAATCTGATTCAAATCTCATGTGTATCTTTACTAAAACACACTGTTGAAACCTAAAATTACTGAACTTATTACATTTCAGTATATTTTTACTTCATTGGTTTTTAATCTAATAGTTTTGCTATAAGACAGCTACATGACAGCTGGTGTTTTATTTACACAATTCGGTGGCTCGGTGGGTAGCACTGTCGCCTCACAGCAAGAAGGTCCTGGGTTTAATTCCCAGGTGGGGCGGTCCGGGTCCTTTCTGTGTGGGGTTTGCATGTTCTCCCTGTGTCTGTGTGGGTTTCCTCCGGGAGCTCCGGTTTCCTCCCACAGTCCAAAGACGTGCAGGTGAGGTGAATTGAAGATACAAAATTGTCCATGACTGTGTTTGATATTGAACTTGAACTGATGAATCTTGTGTAACCAGTAACGACCTGTCCTGTCATGAATGTAACCTAAGTGTGTAAAACATGACGTTAAAATCCTAATAAATAAATTAGATCAGAATTTTACAGTATATCGCCTGGTTGCCAAGAGCAGCATACTACAGTAGATTCTTTCATAAAATTACTGAACTTATTACATTGTGAAACATCTGTAAATAAAACCACTGGCTTGGTTGAATGGTGTAGCCAAGCTGCTATTACTCTTATATTACTGTTGTATTTCTTTTAATTTCTCATACATCCAGTATGCTTTTACCTTTAACAAAAACAATTCACTGGCACATGAAAATTCACTGGCACATTTTTTCACAAACACACACACACACACACACACACACACACACAGCTATGAGTAAGAGACTGTCTCGGCTGTGGCGCAGTCCAGTCAGTCAGCATTAAAGTGTTCACAGACAGGCGGTAAACAAGGGCACTTGGTTTTGTCACACACACACACACACACACACACACACACAAACCAGATGGGAAACTCTCACACTAGTCTGGTTTCACCAAGATTTCACAATGCCTGTCTCCTCCTCAGTTTCTGTGTGTTTTTATATGTAGTGTGTTTGATATTCACACTCCAGCTGATGTGTAACACACTTTATCTCACAGCTTTAACATGAAGAAGATCAATTCCATGAGAACCTCAACTGTATTAAAAAATCTTACCTACACAAAGTACAAACGCGTGGTTCCTATCAGCTCTTACCATTAGGGGTCGCCACAGCAGATCTACATAATGCATGTTTATTCCATGTAAACTGTTTCTCCCACCTTAAACTAAATTTATGTATTTAATTATTACTTTATCCTGGTCAGGCTTGCAGCAGGTCCGACGCCACCCAGAAACAGTGGGCACACAACCTAAACAATCACAGGGCAACACACACACACACACACACTCGCACACACACCCATTCATTCAGTTATTCACTCAATTAGCCAGTTAGAATACACAAGCAAAACTTTTCACTGATGAGTTCAAATCTCAGCCGGCTGAGTGTCTACACAGACATGATTGGCTATGTCTGAGAAGGGGGCAGGTCGAATCCCTGCAATAGATAAGCACCCTGTCCGAGGTGTTCATGCCTTTCATGCAGTGTTTCTTTAACCTGACCAGGATAAAGCCATTAAAGAAAATTAAATTAAATGAACAAAAAAAATACAACAACTTATAGTCACATATTCTGACACATGAAAAAGCTTTTTTACTTTCTTAATGCATTAAAATGTAAACATCATTAAAATACACATGCTAAACTTTTCACAAAGAGCGAAAGGAGATTGACGTGGATTGACGAGGAGGAGATTAGATGACCGGACTATGTGGGTAAGGTGTTCAAACAGAAGCACGGGTGTAAAGAAGGGGTTCGCTAGGACTGTGCACGTGTCGGAGGGCACGTGAGCAGCAATATACCCTCCTCGAATGCAATCAGGGATCCACAACAGGGGAAGACAAATTGACTACACTAAAATTTGGAGAAAAAAGGGAGAAAATGCAGAAATAAATAGAAAAAAACAAAACAGTGACATGACAGCAGGTGTTTTATTTGTGTGGGCAAAAACTAGTTGAAATATAAAGATGCAGCTTTTTTGACAATGGCCCATTTCAGTTATTTTATCAGACACAAAAAGGAAGAGAAGCACAAAACCCACACAGCATTTACAGTATATCACCCGGTTGCCAAGATCAGCATACTAGATTCATTAAGGCACATTCTTAGAGAAGAGAAGCTCGCGGCTAGCTGTGCTTAAACAGTCATCTCAAATTTTGCTGAACATAAAACTTGGGAGGCAAAGTAAAATCCTCCTCCCTTCTGGTTTGCCTTTCTTTTCTATCCCAACCCTCCATTTTTTCCTCCTCACTTTTCCTACGGAATAACAAATAGCTATAAAAATGAATTCTGTAAATGGAGCGGCTGGCAGAGAGCAGAGAGGGAAAGAATAGAAAAATAAATTAAAGCTTCTCTCCAAGTCAAACAGGACTGTTCAAAGGCGGCAGGGCAGTGCTAGCCACTAGCCTTATTGCTAACACATGCCACCATTCTGTTATGCTCTTCCTATGCTGGTTTCCCAGAGGGCCGTGCATGCACCGGTGTAAAAATATTATCACAGTCGTGTGGAATGACCCGTAGACCTCGAACTCTCAGGCTTCTGAACATTTCACGTCCTCACAAGCTAACATCCTGCTGCAGAAATGAGAACAGACGCTGTTTGCAGGACGTCCTGTGCTACTGTATGTTTGTAAGGTCTGGATGTGCTGCTGTACACGGTTACTGGTAATGATTTGGTGCACCAACATAAATCTAGCAAAATCTGTCTGTTTTTACTCATTTAAATCTAAGCACTGTTATGTCCATGTGTTTGTTTGTTTACTAGGATTTTAACATCATGTTTTTACACTTTGGTTACATTCATGACAGGAACGGTAGTTACTCATTACACAAGATCCATCAGTTCACAAGGTTATATCAAACACTGTCATGGACAATTTTGTATCTCCAGTTTACCTCACTTGCACGTCTTTGGACTGTGGGAGCAAACCAGAGCATCCGGAGGAAACCCACGCAGACACGGGGAGAACATGCAAACTCCACACAGAAAGGACCTGGACTGCCCCACCTGGGGATCGAATGTCCATGTGTACATTCTGTATATTTTACTCAGTCATGACTGTTTAAGCAACATTTTATCCTGGTCAGGGTCACAGTGGGTCTGATTCATTGAGCGAAAAACAGGAAACACCCCAGACAGGTTACCAGTCCTTCACAGGACACACACACACACACTTAGGACCAATTTATTAGCACTAAATGGCCTAACTGCATGTCTTTGGCTTTGGACAGTGGGACGAAACTGGATCACCCTGAAGAAACCCAAGAAGAGGGAGAACATGCAAACTCCACATAGAAAGAACCCTGGATGCCCGGCCAGGGAATCAAACTCTCACAAGAATGTGAAACCTGTCTGTAAGAATCTGTGGCTATTCCCTGAAAAGAGCACTTCCATGGCTGGGCGCTGATGTTGGTCAAGAAAGTCTCGGTTGATGTTCCAGTTCATTTTCTGTGCAGGCCACTGGAGTTTATCTGAACTGAGCTTTTCTACATATCTTTATAGAGCTTGCTTTGTACACAGGAGCACGGTCATGCTGGAAAAAAGACAAGACCTTCCCTAAACTGTTGCTGCAAAGTTGGAAGCATATAATTACCTTTATATAATTGATTTATAACACCTGTTAGCAATTGTTATGGCTGAAACACATAAATTCAAAAATTACACCAAGTGTCCCAATACACTGACAAAGCATAACATTATGACCACTGACAGGTGAAGTGAATAACACCGATTATCTCTTTATCACGGCACTATGGGAGAAGGTAAGCCGACGGAGGCAGTGTGATGCTTTGGGCAACGTTCTGCTGGGAAACCTTGGGTACTGCCATCCATGCGGATGTTACTTTGACACGTACCACCTACCTAAGCATGGAAACGGTATTCCCTGATGGCTGTGGCCTCTTTCAGCAGGATGATGCGCCCTGCCTTAAAGCAAAAAAAGCTTTAGGAATGGTTTGAGGAGCACAACAACCAGTTTGAGGTGTTGACTTGACCTCCAAATTCCCCAGATCTGAATCCAATCGAGCATCTGTGGGACGTGCTGGACATACAAGTCCGATCCATGAAGGCCACACCTCACAACTTAGAGGAGTTAAAGGATCTGCTGCTGACATCTTAGTGCCGGATACCATAGCACACCTTCAGGGGTCTAGTGGAGTCCATGCCTCGACGGGTCAGGGCTGTTTTGGCAGCAAAGGGGGACACAAACACAAGCTTTTTTTTCTACTTCAAGCACATTCACAAGCAGGTACTTTTAAACTTTTACTTAAACATAAGAACCCTAATCTCGCCTGTTAGTCTCCGTGTCCTCTAGCTCTGTTTCTGAGTTTGATAGCAGTTCTAGATAGTGGTTACATTAGAGTTTGGCTGCTTTGCTTGTAGAGTTAACTTTGTTAGCTTTGGCTTGCTCGTTTTATTTACTGGCATTCTCCAAGTTTCCATAGATTTTTTTGTAGCTTCGGGGTGTAGATACATCTACTGTTGGCTCAGATCGGCTGAAGCAAACGTACACTGGTTCCTTTTGTTTTGGGGCTGCAGTTTGCTGAAAACGTGGCTAAATCAGGAGTGAGAAGCTGGTGGGTTTTCAACATGGGTCAAGGAGTGTTTTATGGTGAGTGCTGACCTCAGCAATGCTATACACACACACACACACACACACACACCACTGGCCAAACTCTTTCCATTGCGCAGCCAAGTGCCCCACAGATCTCAGATATTTAGAGCACAATTGAAATATCAGGAGCAGCCATGTGACACAACAGTTAGTGTTGGTGCAGCACATCTCCAGGTTACCAGGTTTGATCTGGTTACAGTGTGTACATTTTACATTTTCATTTTCAGCATTTATTCAAAGCGACTTACACAGTGAGCGGAACACAATGAGCAATTGAGGGTTAAGGGCCTTGCTCAGGGACCCAACAGTGGCAACTTGGTGGTGGCGGCGGGGCTTGAACCGGCAACCTTCTGTTTACTAGTCCAGTACCTTAACCACTGAGCTATCACTGGCCCCCACTTTCCAGTGTGTAAAGTTTGGCATGTTGCCCATACATTTAAAAAATATGACTGTTTCACTATAAGTCATTCTAAATTAAGTTTAATTGACTGTTTTAGGGTTAGTCCATCCCTGGGCGGCACGGTAGCTAAGTGGGTAGCATTGTCGCCTCACAGCAAGAAGGTCCTGGGTTCGATCCGCAGGTGGGGCGGTCCGGGTCTCTCCGTGTCTGCGTGGGTTTCCTCCGGGTGCTCCGGTTTCCTCCCACAGTCCAAAAACATGCAGCCAGGCTAATTGGAGACACTGAACTGTCCTATAGGTACCTGACCACTAGGATGCATAAACCAGTGCATTGTAGTGCCGGTCCCAAGCCCGGATAAATAGGGAGGGTTGTGTCAGGAAGGGCATCCGGCGTAAAAACTGTGCCAAATTAATAATGCAGATCACAATCCGCCGGCGATATCCGGCGGGAGCCCGCCCAGGGAATTAGAGGGTTAGTCCATCACTGAGAACGTGACAGATCATATTCCTAAATCACAACCTGTTCAAAATTAGACCAGACCTGACATATTTTCCAGCCTAAAGATGTTCCATCAAAACATGTTTGTGCTTCACACATTTAATTACACTACCTTAAAAAGAAGCCACTTGTTCTCACCATCCTTCTGATGAAAACAAATGACATACAAGTAAAATACACTTTCACAGTTTAAAAATGGATGCACGCTTGGTAATATATACCTGATTTATCTGTGTTTCGGCTGTAGTTAAGACATGACAACTAAAAAGTCGTTTCCTCACAGAGTGGCCCAGGCTGGGCTGCTGGTTTGTATCAGAACTGTGGACTACTAGCCAACCCACTGTCTGCACATTAACCATAGCCACTTTGTCTGCCCTGATCAGAGATTATATTTCTAATCTTTATTTTAATCTTACATTAATTCTATGTTTAAATCTACAGAGAACCTGCAGTGTGTTTTCTCACCTGATGAATGTTGTGTGGAGTTAAACCAGCAGACATTCATAAAAACATCAAAAGCCATTTTGTGACAGAGACACACGCCAATTAAAAACCTTTTTGAAAATTCAGTGTGGTTACAAACACAGCTTTAAGTCATATATACCTAAAGCTCAGTATGTTCTCCCTAATGAGCTATTTTGGGCTGGGTTTGGTCCTGCAGTAGGTCGCTAATCATAAACCACCGTGCAAAGCTTTAACACACACCAGCTTTAACTTCTTTACAAATGCAGGCTGAAAAACTAACTAATTAATGATGTGTGTTCTAGCGCTTCATTTTTCTGGGTGTAAACAACAAGGCCGGCAGCTTTACACCCCGGCTGCATACGCTAAGCAAATGATGGCAATTTTGATGGCTAATTTATTGCATCCCGTATAACAGACGAAATATACATAACATTAAAACCACCTCCTTGTTTCTACACTCACTGTCCATTTTATCAGCTCCACTTACCATATAGAAGCACTTTGTAGTTCTACAATTACTGACTGTAGTCCATCTGTTTCTCTGCATGCTTTCTTAGCCCCCTTTCATGCTGTTCTTTAATGGTCAGGACCCCCACAGAGCAGGTATTATTTAGGTGGTGGATCATTCTCAGCACTGCAGTGACACTGACATGGTGGTGGTGTCCACTCTATTAGACACGCCTACCTAGTCGGTCCACCTTGTAGATGTAAAGTCAGAGACGATCGCTCATCTATTGCTGCTGTTTGAGTCGGTCATCTTCTAGACCTTCATCAGTGGTCACAGGACGCTGCCCACGGGGCCCTGTTGGCTGGATATTTTTGGTTAGTGGACTATTCCCAGTCCAGCAGTGACAGTGAGGTGTTTAAAAACTCCATCAGTGCTGCTGTGTCTGATCCACTCATACCAGCACAACACACACTAACACCCCACTACCATGTCAGTGTCACTGCAGTGCAAAACACGGATGAGAATTTTTGTATTTGAGCACCAACGCTGGATGTTCTAGGTTTACATTCAACCATTAAGATCAGCTGTGCTGTGTATTGTAGCTTCCATTTATTCTATCATTCAATTTCCGAGTAAATGTGGCACTTTTCTTTAAAAATCTGTAAAATCTGTGATTTCTGAAAAACAAGGCCTGTGAAATTAAGCACATTTCACTCTGAATTTATTAGTAAAATGTTTAAGCTTTTTAAAATTTGAATGCAGTTCTATGAACCGAGTCCAACATTTACACTTTTATTCAGGTGATAGACATGATGTCAACCTGTCCACACCAGCCAGACAGTCTAGATAAAGGTTGTGTCGAAGCTCACGGGGCTGCGTGATAAACAGTGTTTGAGCTTTTGTCTGAATTAGCCGCCACCGGAAAACACCGGATCACCCGACACTAAAATTAGAGCAGATTTCACAGCAGGTCCACAGTGTTTATGGAGTAGTCTGAAAGTCCCCTGCTGCCTGTGGTTCCAAAACACACCATCACGGCTAGACAGACAAGTCTGCATTAAAAATCCATTTCTGCTCATTTTGCTGTTGGGTAAATCATGAGTGTGTTTGTGTGTGTGTTTGTGTGTGTGTGTGTGGATGCAGGATCGCCCTCCATATTGTGTTTGCCTTTTCCTCATCAATGTGAGTGTGTTATGTTTGGTGTCTGCGTGTGTGTATGTCTAAGTGTGTATAAAAATAAACTGAGTGTTGTGATTGGTGTGTGTGTGATTTTGGGCACCGACTCAACTGGTAATTTGTAGTTAACAGAGCAAGTTCTGTTGCAGGTTGCTGCAGGCCTGTCTACACCCACCGTATGCATTCAAACATTTATACACTTGGCTTGTGCAGCGTTTATGCAGAACTGTCCCTCAAGATTAATTCATACTGAGAGCATTTTAAAGCATCTTTGGTCATCTGTCTGTCTAAACTACAACGAAAACCCTTTTAACACATACAAGGGGACAAATAAAGTTTTGCATTTGTAACTATTCTTTAAAGTGTTGCCCTCCCTGTCAGTGAGCTCCACATGTGACCAGTTTATTTAAACCATTAGGCTACAGACCCTGCCCTGAATTTTAATACTTTTCCACATTAAACATTAAATATCATCATTAATCATTACTGCCTTTTTTTGGAGTGCTGTTGGTTGCCTTGTGTTGCTTTTAAATCCCACATATAGTCAACCCAATCTTTTATATGCTTTACTCCGTTCCATCCATCCACTGTATATATTTAACAGACATTTACAGGTAACATTCTGCATAGAAGTCAACGCAGGTCTGCTTTGGTTTTGTCTGGGTGCTCCAGTTACCCACCTCCTCCCAAAAATACAGCAAATTGACCGGCTGATCTAAACTGGTACTATTTTAATAAGTGAGTGAATGTGTGTTAACCTGTAATGCATTGCAGCGCCGTCCAATGTGAATTTCTGCCACCAGTGTTCCTAAGGGACACCAGAACAACCTCGATGCCAATCTGAATGAAGTGGGTGGGAAACGGTATTAATGGAATAATGTCATTAAATATATAGACAGACAGAGAGACAGACACAGATAGACAGACAGACAGACAGACAGACAGACAGACAGACAGACAGACAGACAGACAGACAGACAGACAGACTGTCGAGTCACATTACAATAACAACCAACTAATATCCAGAGTAATCGGCGTGTGCAGCACGAACAGCAGCTAGACGGGCTGGGAGTGACTCAGTAAGGTCCTGGTAGGTTGTCACAGGTTTCTGGTGCCATCCCACAGCTGCTGGAGGGTGTGTGGTGGAGGATCCATAGACCAAACACAAAAAATTGTGGTGGTCCCACAGATGCTGAATTGGATTCAAGTCTGGGGAGTTAGGGGGCCAGGGTAGTACTTGGAAGTCTTGGTCATGCTCTTCCAACCAATGTCGTACATTTCTAGCCGTGTGACATGTCGCATTGTCTTGCTGGAAGATCCCATGCACCCCAGGGAAGACAATTTTACCCATGGTACTTTTACCCATGACAACAACAAGGGATATATGTCACGAAATGTGACTTTCTTCATGAGCTATGTGCTGCCACCATCGAAAGTAGGAGGTGGTCATAATGATGTGACTCGACTGTGTAGGTAGGTAGGTAGGTAGGTAGGTAGGTAGATAGGTAGGTAGGTAGGTAGGTAGGTAGGTAGGTAGGTAGGTAGGTAGGTAGGTAGGTAGGTTGATAGATGGGTTGATAGATGGGTTGATAGACAGACAGACGGATAGATCACTTTATTAATCCCTAGGGAAATTGTTTAATTGTTTTTTTTATCCCTAATAACATTACATTTGCTAGCTGCATTTACAGCACATTTATAACAATATGTGTTAAAACCTTTAAACGTTGAGTGCCTCATCTTTAAGCCAATACCACGTAGAGCTATTCCAGTTTCTTTCTACCACATAAATTCCTTAACATTGTTTCTTCAAAAACCCCAAATGAACTATTTTCCAAATGTCATTTAGTTTGTGGGTGTTATGAAAGCGTCTCTGCATTAAGCACGGTGTAGTCAGACTGAGCAGAGATGAAGCGGGACAGAGCTATTTCAGGAATGTGCTGCTCTTTCATGCCACAACATGGTCCAGTTCTGCCTAAACGGGCAGGAAACACACTGACAAGCTCAGGACATCATTAGACGTGTCTTCATTAATAAGTATATATAATTTAAAAGCATTAACATTAATCTTTTATTCACGGGCATTCAGTAATTAATCTTTATTTAATAGTCTGGAGAAGCTTCTTTGGCAGCAGTTACAACTGTACGTCTTTTACAATACGTCTGTAGAAGATTTGCACATTTGTATTATGTTATTGTTCCTGAAAGCTCCTCTGAATTGTTTTCAGATTGAACGTTGAGCGTCTGTGATCGGCCATCTTCAGGTCTCGTCTCTCCACAGATGTTGAACAGGATTGAGGCTTTGATGGGGTTTTGGCTGTTTTGTCTGCTTCAGGTTATTGTCGTGTTGTCTGAGTTTGCATATACAGAGATATTTACACAGGAGACAGACTTGATGACACATTTTCTGCTTTGTCGGTGTGTTTTCTCTTCCACGTCTACAAAACACGTCCGGTAATTTAATGTGCAGAAACAAATGTGTGATTCCCAGAGCTGGAATGTGTTATACTGCCAAAATACTTTATACTAATATTGGCTTCATCTTATTGATTATTTATCTATTTATTTGGCATTTTCTTTTTTTCTATTTGATCTTTTGTGTTAATTTCTTAGGTGCTCTTTAGATCTTTATCCTGCTGGAAGATCCAACCACAGCCCAGTTTATGCTTCCTGGCTAAAGCATTAGTTTAATACCTGATAGGGCTTGATATGGAATACAAAATGCTATTCTGGACTTTAAGTTGTCCAGGGTCTTTGCTATTAAATCTGTAATGTTGTGAGGTTGTTTTTTCCACTCTTCATGCTGGGGCAGAGGTTGTCAAAAAATTATATTTCTGTCTCATTTGACCACAGAACACAATCCTGCTAGAAGTTCCAGTAATCTCTTGCCACATGTAGGCGCTTGACTTTCTTCTGGCATTCTCGCCAAAGAACGTTTGATTATGTCGATGCCATCTGATTGTAATTAGGAAGATGTTCTGACCACAAGACCTGACTAATGACTGCAATTTCCCAGCTGTGATCCCTGGGACATGATTTGGCAACCTGAATCATCCTTATTTAATACAGACTACAACTCCTGGCAGATTCTGAGCATTTCCGATGCTTTAAACTTCTTCTTTATTGCCCAGATAAAGGAAACAGGAATTTTTACCAGTTTAGCTGTTTTCTTGTAGATGTTTTCTGATTTGTTCAGCTCAAGAACCTTGTTGTTGTTGATGCTGGTGCACATCATTACTGTATTTTTTGGTCTTCTACATAGTGCCAGATGAGTAGAAGAGTTTCGCTTGTGTCACCTCATATTTATAGCCCAATGAGACAGAAATTCATGGCTGTTTATTAAGGAATTCTCAAATGCTTAGGTTAATTTAAAAACAGAAAATATGATCAGGAATAAACTTCTAGTCAATGTTTTTAGTTTGTTTGTTTGTTTGTTTATTAGGATTTTAACGTCATGTTTTACACTTCTGGTTACATTCATGACAGGAAACAGTAGTCACTCATTACACAAGATTCATCAGTTCACAAGGTAATATTAAACACTCATGGACAATTTAGTGTCTCCAATTCACCTCACTTGCATGTCTTTGGACTGTGGGAGGAGCCCGGAGCACCTGGAGTAAACCCACACAGACACAGGGAGAACATGCAAACTCCACACAGAAAGGACCCGGACCACCCCACCTGAACCTTCTTGCTGTGAGGCAACAGTGCTACCCACTTAGCCACCGCCCAAATGTTTTTAGTAAAGTTTTTTATGTCTTACAGGGGTGACAATATTTGGATGGGATTGTGTAGTAAATGTACATGTATATGACTAAAGAAAAAACAGAATTAACATTTTGGGGTAGTGAAAATCATGACCTCAACCCATTAGAGATGCTGTAGTAAAAAAAAAAAAGCTAACAGAGTTTCTGTTTAAATGTAGTTCTGCAAATATTAATAATATAAAAGTAAATAATGTGTTTAGTTGCTTCATTGCTGCTAAAGGTGGTGCATCCTGTAATTAATGGGAATTGATTGTGTAATTTGGGTGTTTAATAACTTGTTTCCAGTGTTTCCTGGTGGCACCAGACCATAAAGTGGTTATTAAAAATAAATGAATGAAAAATAATTTAGATGGTGTGTTATGTGTACGGACATTCTTCTTCCTATTCTCTGGACATAAATATATAGCTTCTCTACACACTGGATGGGAAATGTACACACACTCTCTTACCTATACAACATACATACAATTAGTCAATATTGTATGGATACAGCTGAATGGAACAGTACAAACAAATTTGCCCTCAGTCACACACACACACACTGATGCATGATGGATGCTGAGTGTGATTTGGACAAACAAAGCATACAGCATTAAATAGAATCAATCAATAAATAGAGTCAACAGTAGAAATAAAGCATGATGGAGGCTTCGTGTGCTAAATGACTAAGATGCTGGAAATGGAGTGCCGGTGGTTTAGAGGTTACTGTTTAACAGAGTAAATCTGAGCTGCCCTGCTGTTTGGGTAGAAACTCTCACTTCACATACACACCTTAAGAATCATGACCAGGAATCATTCATCTCCCCTTACCAGTGTTTCTGAACAGGTCCTGACCAGGACAATGTTATACATTTATAAATGAATGAAAAATGTGCAGTTTCTTAATCATCACACACATTAATATACTGTACATTAGCTATCTAAAGCCATCTGTACATTTGTACTGCATCCAATATTATACATACACCGACCAGGCATAACATTATGAGCACTGACAGGTGTAGTGAATAACACTGATCATCTCTTCATCACAGTACCTGTTAGTGGGTGGGATATATTATGCAGCATGTGAACATTTTATCCTCAAAGTCGATGTTAGAAGCAGGAAAAATGGGCGAGCGTGAGGATTTAAACGAGTTTGACGAGGGCCAAATTGTGATGGCTAGACGACTGGGTCAGAGCATCTCCAAAACTGCAGCTCTTGTGGGGTGTTCCTGGTCTGCAGTGGTCAGTATTTATTAAAAGTGGTCCAAGGAAGGAACAGTGGTAAACCGGCGACAGGGTCATGGGCGGCCAGGGCTCACTGATGCACGTGGGGAGTGAAGCAACAGACGAGCTACTGTAGCTCAGATTGCTGAAGAAGTTAATGCTGGTTCTGATAGAAAGGTGTCAGAATACACAGTGCATCGCAGTTTGTTGCATTTAGGACTGCATAGCCGCAGACCAGTCAGGGTGTCCAAGCTGACCCCTGTCCATTGACTAAAAAACCAACAATGGGCATGTGAGCATTGAAATTGCAAGTTTTTCTTTTATTTATAACAACATTGTCCTGGCTATGACCTGGTGGGTCACTTGCTACCAGAAACACCGAGTACAAGGCAGGAAAACACTCATTGCAGTAAACAGACACTCACAGATTCACTTACTCACCAGCAACCGTCCCAATAACAGACGTTTTTGTTCAGTCATTTCTAACTGAGACTCAGTGTGTCATCAAAATTCAGCCCTAACTCCGTCTGCATCCTCATTACACGAACTGAGAGTACCAGGAAGAACAAATAATGCCAAAGGGGGTGGGGGAGTGTGGGAGGATGATTATAGTTAAGAATGGATGAGCTGGTGGCATGCACACACACACACACACACACACACACACACACACACACACCTGAAAGGCCTCAGGCTCATCACACACTTAAATGAAACACTTGAACCCTGCAGCCCAACTCTGCTCAGAAAGAAAGAGAGAGAAAGAAGGAAAGAGAAAGAACGTTTTGGATGATATGGGTAAAGGTAGTGGAAATCTCTGCAGTGGGTCTATAGACATTAAAACCAGATGCAGTCTCACAGTTGTGTGTGTGTGTGTATGTGCCAGCTTAAGATATATTTAGAAAACCCCAGCTTCATCCATCAAGCTGTTTGTCTTTTCCTCTCTATCACTGAAGTGAAAAACCTTTGCGTGCTTGTGTGTTTGTGTAAATGGTCGTGTGTGTAGGTGTTTGTGTGCCTGTAGGGGTGTGTGTTGGTGTGTGAAAATCCATGTGTGTGAGTGCATGTGCTTCTGCATGTGAATATTAATGTGTGTGAGCGTGTGTGAGTGCATGTACTTGTGAATGTGTGTGTGTGTGTGTGTGTGTGTGTGTACCCTGTCTGTGTCAGTCTGTTCTTCCTGAGATAAACAAACTCATAAAGGCCACTCACACAACATTCCCAACTTGCACGGTGTGGCTGTCTGGGCTGAAAGATACAAACCTGCTTTGTTTACAGGTAGCTCCACAATTATTTGAACCCGTCGCACTACAGAATGTTCCCAGACTGAAATCCAAAATCTTAAAAAGTACCATAAATGAATTCTAAAAAAGTCAAAAACGCTGAACTGAAAATACATGTTTATTAAATCTACACATGGTCTGCATGTTGTGTGGGTGCTGCACAGCTACAGGGTGCTGGGTTCAATCTGTTCCTCTGGTCACTGTCTGAGAAGTTTGGAAAGTCTATGTGGGTTTTCTTTTAGTTTCAAACATGCAGAAGGTAGATTGACTACAGTAAATTGATCCCCAGTGTGGGTAAGTAAGTGAATGTGTTTTGCCCTCTAATGGATTGGTGCCCTGCTGTGGGATTATTCCTCTTGTGGTCCATGTTTTTTTTTATTTTTAGTTAGGGGTTTGTCCTGATTGTTGGTGCCTCTCCAAACTTTTTTTGTCTTATTTTATCTTCTTGATGTTGATAAATGATGTTGAATTTTTGTGTCACCTTAAATTAATACCCCAGTAAGAAAGGCAGTTTAAGAGTTCCTAATTAGTTGGGTGTCCTTGAAGAAATAAAACTTAAATAGAAACATGCTACAGTTATACATTTTATTGTATGTATTTTTCATGTATAGGTCAAAATTGTCTTTTTTAAAATATAGGGATTAAAGTGCACCTGGAAAAACACTGGGTGCAGGAAAGAATACAACCTGGACAGGGCGCAGATCCATTGCAATGGCACCACACACCTATTTACTGAATCAATCTCACACCTTTTGTATGTTTTAGGGTGGTGGGAAAAAGCCTAAAGTACCTGGAGAAAAGCCACACGGAGACAGAGAGAACATGTAAAGGAGAGCAGCATCAGGAGAGAAGTATCAAATCCAGGTTCTAAGTATGCATGTTGCTGTGTGGCACATATACTACCATCTCTGCCATCTCAGTCATAAAACATTTTAGTAAATAACAAGAACTATTAGTGTAATCGAGGGTTTAAAGCCAGCGATACTATATCAACTGGTCGGGCATCTACATACATCATTTGGCTATGTCTGAGCCCTGCAATGGATTGCGGTCCTTTCCCGGGTGTGTTACTGCACTGTGTCCAATGATTCCAGGGAAGCCCTATAGACTGTGACCCTGACCAGGATAAAGTAGTGGTAACAAGCATTTTGATTGGGTCTTTGTACTAACAGCTTGTCCTGGCAGCGTTATATGGAATTTGATGTCTTATTGTAAGCAGATATGCTGATGCACAGAAAAGCGTAACATAAGATTTTACAATGATCACAGCGTGACGTTTTCTTATTACTGTAGCCAGATCACAGGACAGCTGATAGAATAAGTACCGTATACAACACCAATCGAGAGGACCTCAGATTGATCCCAAGCTTTTATCACTGTCCTTGAAAATGTCTGTGTGTGGGTGGGTTTTTAAACAGCCCCCAAAAACATACGTCGGCAGCTGTGCACGTGTCAGAGGGGGCTCGTGAAGGCCTCGGCCCTCCTCGAGTTGGGGTGGGGGTGGTGGCGGTGTTGAGAGAGAGAAAAGTTCCAACTGGCCACGACTGAACTGGGTGCAAAATTTGGGAAAAAATGCTTCTACTTTGCAATTTTCTCCAATTTAGCACATTTGTTTTCCAATACAAATCATAATTATAGAACAATTTAAACCAGCGTGAGAGAGAGAGGCTTTATTGTCATTTCAGCTATTTACAAGTACATATTGAACCAAAACAACGTTCCTCCAGGACCAGAGTGCAACACAGAACAAGTGCAAACAAAACAATATACACAGTGCAGTACAATAAATATGAAGACCTACATTTCTAATCTAAAGGAATTGAGGGGGACGAGACTAGAGACAAGTGTTGTGATGGCCAGTACATGGTAAATGATAAGTGAGGTAAAAACATATTGTAACGGTAAGTGGGCTAGACTGACAGGAGGGGCGCACACACACGCAGAGAGGTATTAACTGATATATTTAATAACAATAAAGACAAAAGATCACACAAACAAAACCAACAAATACTTGACCTAAGCTAAGATAAATGCTAAATATACAAACACGAACCTAAACCCTAAGCTAAACAAGAACTAGACAGGACTAAAGGCAAACAGGACTTAAATGACTAACAGGGCGAACCAACAGGCTAAACAGACAGGCTAAACAAAGATTAAACAGGTTACTAGAACATGAACTAACTAGACAGGAACATAGAACAAAACCAAAACAGAATGAACAGACCGGATGGGACGGAGCAGAGCAGGTAGGAATCAGAATCAAGAGCTATGACCAAACAGGAACCAGAGCAAACAGAGTTACCACAGAATAGTCTCCAACCAGCCTTTCCCTGATCCTCTCCTAAATACAGGCAGCCGGGGCTAATTAGCCCCAGCTAACCAATCAGGAGAGGGAGGCTGGCTGGAGACTGGGGAGAGAAGGGCGTGGCACACTAGAGCACAGGGAGGCTTAAAGCGTGACAGTAGCCCCCTCCCAAAGGCACGCCTCCTGGAGTGCCCCAAAAAAAAAATATCCCAAAACAAGGAGGTCCCGGGCCCTGAGGGGCAAATTCAAAGTCATTAAGAATGTCCTCAGGTAGGCGTGATAAAAATGGTGGGACGCCGGCTGCCAACAGAAATCCAGATGTGCCGTCGGGGGGCGTCACCGAGAATTCAGAAGCGCCATCGGGGGGCGCTGACGAGGAATCAGGAGCAGCATCTAGGGGTGCCGACGAGAGTTCAGAAGCGCCGTCTGGGGGCGCTGACGAGGAGTCAGGAGCACCATCTAGGGGTGTCGACGAGAGTTCAGAAGCGCCGTCTGGGGGCGCTGACGAGGAGTCAGGAGCACCATCTAGGGGTGTCGACGAGAGTTCAGAAGCGCCGTTGGGGGGCGCTGACGAGGAGCCCGGAGCACCATCAAGGGGTGTCGACGAGAGTTCAGAAGCGCCGTTGGGGGGCGCTGACGAGGAGCCCGGAGCGCCGTCGAGCATCATCTCATCAACAGAAATACCATCGGAGAACGCCATCTCCGGAACAGAAGTGCCTTCGGAGGACGCCATCTCAGGAACTGAAACGCCATCGGAGGGCGTCCTCTCAGGAACAGAAACGCCTTCGGAGGGCGTCATCACAGGAACAGAAACGCCATCTGAGGGCGTCATCTCAGAAACAGAAACGCCATCGGAGTACGCCATCTCAGGAACAGAAACGCCATCGGAGGGCGTCATCTCAGGAACAGAAGCGCCATCGTAGTACGCCATCTCAGGAACAGAAGCGCCTTCGGTAGGCGTCATCTCAGGAACAGAAACGCCATCGGAGGGCGTCATCTCAGGAACAGAAGCGCCTTCGGAGGGCGTCATCTCAGGAACAGAAACGCCATCGGAGGGCGTCATCTCAGGAACAGAAACGCCATCGGAGGGCGTCATCTCAGGAACAGAAACGCCATCGGGGGGCGCCAACTCAGGAACAGAAACGCCATCGGAGGGCGTCATCTCAGGAACAGAAACGCCATCGGAGGGCGTCATCTCAGGAACAGAAACGCCATCGGGGGGCGCCAACTCAGGAACAGGAGTGCCATCGAAGAACTCCAACACAGGAACAGGAGCACCGACAGGGTACTCCGACACAGGAACAGAAGAGCCATCGGGGGACTCTAACACAGGAACAGGAGTGCCGTCGGAGTACACCCACTCGGGAACAGGAGTGCCATCAGGGGGCACCAACTCGGGAACAGGAGTGCCATCAGGGGGCACCAACTCGGGAACAGGAGCGGCATCGGGCTGCGCCAACTCGGGAACAGGAGCGCCATCGGGATGCGCCAACTCAGGAACAGGAGCGCCATCGGGATGCGCCAACTCAGGAACAGAAGTGTCGTCGGAGGACACCAACTCAGGAACAGAAGTGTCGTCGGAGGACACCAACTCAGGAACAGAAGTGTCGTCGGAAGACACTAACTCAGGAACAGAAGTGCCGTCGGAGGACACCAACTCAGGAACAGAAGTGTCGTCGGAGGACACCAACTCGGGAACAGAAGTGCCATCGGAGGGCACAAACTCAGGAACAGAAGTGCCATCGGAGGGCACAAACTCAGGAACAGAAGTGCCGTCGCAGGGCACCAACTCAGGAACAGGAGTGCCGTCGGGGTGCGCCACCCCAAAAACAGAAGCGCCAACTAGGATCATCTCAGAAACAGGAGCGCCCTCGGGATGCGCCAACTCTGGAACAGGAGCGCCAACGGGGGGCGCCAATTCAGGAACAGAAGTGTCCTCGGGGTGCGCCACCCCAAAAACAGAAGCGCCAATTAGGATCATCTCAGAAACAGGAGCGCCCTCGGGATGCGCCAACTCTGGAACAGGAGCGCCAACGGGGGGCGCCAATTCAGGAACAGAAGCGCCGTCAGGGGGCGCCATCGAGGAAACAGGAGCGCCGTCAGGGGGCGCCATCGAGGAAACAGGAGCGCCGTCAGGGGGCGCCATCGAGGAAACAGGAGCGCCGTCAGGGGGCGCCATCGAGGAAACAGGAGCGCCGTCAGGGGGCGCCATCGAGGAAACAGGAGCGCCGTCAGGGGGCGCCATCGAGGAAACAGGAGCGCCGTCAGGGGGCGCCATATAGGAAACTGGAGCACCGTCAATGAGCTGCGAGAATTTTGCTCTCATGAGGCCCTTGAACACCTTAACCGAGTTCAGCACAACTCCCCTGTCAGACCAAAGCTTCCTGGCCCAGTCACGAGCAGGGCCCCTCAGCCTTGACATCATAAACCGAATTTTATCGGTTTCAGCTGGCTGGGGGTCTAAAAGGTTCTGCAGGTAGAGCTGGCTCTGCAGAAGGAAGCCTTCGACGCCTGAGTCGCTTCCATCATACGGAGCTGGCCTACTTAACGGAAAGGTCTGTGGGAACCTCATGGAGTTACACTCCGGGAATTCATGTACCAAAAACATCTCGCTGTGTTCTGGTAAAAGGGGAGACTATTATGTAACGGTAAGTGGGCTAGACTGACAGGAGGGGCGCACACACACGCAGAGAGGTATTAACTGATATATTTAATAACAATAAAGACAAAAGATCACACAAACAAAACCAACAAATACTTGACCTAAGCTAAGATAAATGCTAAATATACAAACACGAACCTAAACCCTAAGCTAAACAAGAACTAGACAGGACTAAAGGCAA
Organism: Trichomycterus rosablanca; assembly: GCF_030014385.1. NCBI lineage: Eukaryota > Metazoa > Chordata > Actinopteri > Siluriformes > Trichomycteridae > Trichomycterus > Trichomycterus rosablanca. Next base: position 37,474,395 of record NC_085994.1, read on the forward strand.
ACAGGACTTAAATGACTAACAGGGCGAACCAACAGGCTAAACAGACAGGCTAAACAAAGATTAAACAGGTTACTAGAACATGAACTAACTAGACAGGAACATAGAACAAAACCAAAACAGAATGAACAGACCGGATGGGACGGAGCAGAGCAGGTAGGAATCAGAATCAAGAGCTATGACCAAACAGGAACCAGAGCAAACAGAGTTACCACAGAATAGTCTCCAACCAGCCTTTCCCTGATCCTCTCCTAAATACAGGCAGCCGGGGCTAATTAGCCCCAGCTAACCAATCAGGAGAGGGAGGCTGGCTGGAGACTGGGGAGAGAAGGGCGTGGCACACTAGAGCACAGGGAGGCTTAAAGCGTGACACATATTCATATACAGTTAGCAGTGTAGAGTTTTTTTTATAGCAGCAGAGATATAAAAAGAGTGATGAATTAAATTTGAGAAGAATGTAAAGTAGCGTAATCAGACTTTTGACCCCCACTGTGTATGAAAACTGAAGCTTTGAAGTGACCCGGCAGTTTGTCACAATCATTGTGCTGAACTCCTAAACCATCAGAGCACAGGAAAGGGAAAAGAGACAGACGGATTGGGGGAGGGTCACACGAGACACAGACAAATTGCCAGAAGTGAACTAGAACTTAAGGCTTAAACTGGATTCCCGCTTCACCCCAGTTTGCCAGTTCTAACAGCCAAGCCTGGCTTCATTTTTCTTAAACCAGTTCTGTGGCCGTCACATCTCCAGTCTCGCTTTCATGCCACCGACTGCGAGGAGACGGGTGGAGGTGCCCACCCTCACCCCACCAAATACCCCACCCAGGCTTCAAACATGGTGCAGCTACCAGACCAAAACTGAGTTCACACACACGCCAGAACACAAAACACACACACTCACCGCCACACTTATAATAACTCCTTTATAAACATTTCATTCAAGGAGCAAAAACTAAATTATTATTAATGCTGAATGTGTTAGAAGTGGACAGTTGAAACGAAGAACAAAAGCATCAATCCTACACAAAATTACAATGCCAACATATAAAGAATATTGTATTAAATCTTAGTATTTTTCAAATGTATAAATCTCTTGTAACTAACCACAGACTGGAGTAAACAAATAATATTAATAAGTAAACGTTGTCCTCTCTGTGCTCATATAATACACTACTTACTTTACTATCTAATTCCCCCTCTCTGCTATTACATTATGTAATAACCACCTAAAGCTAGGTTCACTAGCAACCAGGCTCAAATTACTCTAAGCATAACATTAGGTAACTAATTGGACAGCTAAAACTAGGTTCCGGGGTGTTCGGGTGGTCCAACGCCCTAATGCTTTAACCCATCACTGCTTAGATCTCAAACTCTTGATTTTAGATCCCAGTCAGCCAAGGAGGTGATAGTCTCAGCTCTCCTTTACCAGCACAGAGGTGGTGCAAGTGATGGGCAATGATTAGATTAGGAGAAATATAGGGGAAAACATGTAAATAAAGTAAATAAATAAAGTATGTGCCTTATAAAATGCATTTCTAATTGGACAGTCATTTTGATGCCAAAATAGAGTCGGGTATTATTTATTCTTTTCAACTAACTTCATTATGATCAGGGTCGGGCAGCATCCTGCAAGCCAGGAACAAACCCTAAACAGAGCTCCAAACCAATACGAATATCATAATTGAATACAGACAAAAGCGGTTGGAAGGCTCTGGGGTGGCACAGTGGTCAATGTTATGTTTTACACACTTTTGGACAGGACAGGTAGTTACTAGTTACACAAGATTCATCAGTTCTAGTTTAATGTCAAACACAGTCTTGGACAATTTCGTATCTCCAATTCACCTCACTTGCACGTCTTTGGACTGTTGGAGGAAACCGGAGCTCCCGGAGGAAACCCACGTGGACACGGGGAGAACATGCAAACTCCACACATAAAGGACCCGGACCACCCCACCTGGGATTCGAACTCAGGACCTTCTTGCTGTGAGGCGACAGTGCTACCCAGTGAGCCACCCCAGTAGTGCTATCAGCTGGTCAGGCGTCTTCATACAGATATGATTGGTTATGTCAGGAGTTGGAGGAGGATTGGCCAAGACCCTGTGATTAATTGTAGCCCTGTCAGGGGTGTGTTACTACATTGCGCCCACTGATTTGGGATAAACCGGATCCAGCACGACCCTGACCACCAAAATTAAATGAAATAAAAAATAAAACGTTGATTTTTCTTCGCTGTAGATCAGTATGTGCTGCTTTAAGGTCCAGGTGCAGAAATCTCAGTCAGTCAAACTGAAAAGAAAACGCAATGTGTAGGCAACACACACATGCGCGCCCCCGTGCTTGCACACGCACACACGCGCGCCCCCGCACTCACATGCACCCGCAGGGTTCAGAGCTGAATAATAGCTGCAGACAGAAGGAAACATTCACACACCGAGTCCTGCAGGAGTCCGGAGCGGGTCTGCTCACTTCTTACCTCGAATATGTACACAGACATTTCCCGGTTGGTTTCGGTGGATCTATAACCGCGGTGGTGGCGCAAAACTGGATTTTAATTCGAGCTGCTTTTGCACTGGATTTAAACAGCAGAGCTTTGAAGAGTTCTTCATTCAGTAGAGGTTTAAACCGGCTGGAGTTTTAACCTGAAGGTAAAACTTTACTGTACACACTGATTTCTAACTTTCATTCATATGAAACTTTCATTTCATTCAACTTCATTTATATGTGCTGAAAGAATATACAGATGTACAGATACAGCTTAAATTCCACAATATTTAATTAGTTGGTTGTTTAGTAATACAGCAATATTGTAATTAAATTTTTTTATTGTTTTAATCATCATTAACTAACAGTTCTAACAATAGCATGGCTTAAATATTTTACTAATAAAATCTTTTGTTATGACAATAATATTTCTATTTAAGTTCTTGTGTTGAATAAAATAGTCACCAGTACACCATGTATAATAATACAGATCATCATGTTCTTTATTTACTTGCTTAGCTTTTACAGAGCTCATAATACCTGAACATGAGAGAAAACAACATTTAAAACAGAACTGTAGCTGTAATAAAAAAACACTTTATTGTACTGCACTTTGGATTTGGCCACTGGTGTTATAAAGTCCATGTATTTAATAAACAAACATCTTTCATAGTATAGTACAGGGCCAGCTGTAGCCTAGTGGTTAAGGTACTGGACCAGTGATCAGAGGGTTGCTGGTTCAAGCCCCACTACTGCCAGGTTGCTGTTGTTGGGCCCTTGAGCAAGGCCCTTAACCCTCAATTGCTCAGACTATATACTGTAACTGTAATGTAAGTCACTTTGGATAAAGGTGTCTGCTAAATGCTGAAAATGTAAATGTAGTACAGTATAGTACAGTATAGTACAGTATAGTACACAAGTTCCTTTTATTTTCTCATAAAATGTCACTACTAGGTAATTACCTCATGATCCCATCTGAATGTAATTGCTTGGCTTTGTATCACTCATTGAAAATGAAAAATGAAACTGTTTATTTATTTCTATTGATTTCTTTAGTTAAACTGTGTTAACATAAAGGAATATCAGATTACTTACCTGAACTCTCAAGTGTTTAAGCTCCACTGCTTCAACATGCTTTCCTTTGCTTTACTGACCAAAACCTGTCAGAAAAGGAGACAGATAATAGTTAGAAAACACTGTGTGTGGTGAAGTCTTAAACTCAATTTTCTATCAAACACTGAGATGATACATACAAGTGCTGTTAGAAATATTGTAATCACCGGACATACGCCAACACAATCTTGTATTTTGTTTCCTGTGATTGAATAGAAACTCCGTTAAGCTCAACCAAAGACACATATAATCTCATTAATGTACTAGTAATTACCACACTTTTCATTTAATGGGATCCACTAAAAAGATCTGTGGTTTGTAAATGGTAGCTGGCATTTTAACAAGGTGCTTGGCTGACACCCCTGACACCCCTTGACATCCCAATAAACCAGCAAAGAAAAAAATCTAGGAAGAAATATTTTGTAATGTAAAGTGTGTTTGCAAACAACTACGTCTTTAGTGATTGTATCCACCAAGTTATAAAGTTATCATTAGGTAGTATATATTTAACTATCATTAATACCAAAATAAATCCAGGTCCACATTTGTCTCGCAGACATCCTATTCATAGCACAAGAAAACGTTTTCAACATGCAACACAGCAACTACCATCATCCCTGCTTAATGGTTCATATTAATTTAAGAAGGGAGCTGCAGAAATCACACACATCAGTACCATGTAGAGAAAGCCTGTGTTGTGCTGTAAGCTGACTCAGCAGAAGTTCCGCCCCCTTAGCACATACGCACCAGTTTACAACAGCGAGTGCTGAACCAGAACTCTGGGGCCATATTTAAACTCTTTTCTTACCTATTCTGAACCTATTATACATTATTATTATACATTACAAGATAAACATTATAAACATGGAAAACCATCAAGGTTAAACATTAAAAAAAGGACTAGTTGTGTATCAGTTCGGACTACTGAACTCGACACGTGTGGATATGTGTCAAACCGTATTCCTCAAACCCTAGTATTTTTCAGTACAGTATTTCTGACGATGTTTTATTAACTAATGTGACCATCAAGAGTTTACAGATACCTGTTGGATCTCTGTCATCTGATTAGACTATTTAGCTGTAATTGAATGCTAACTACCAACATTTCTCAACCAGATCTGTCTCATCACTGCCATGTTCACAGCTTAAATCCTTGTTAACATGAAACTCAGTGATGTGGGAGATATTGTAGTAGGTCACATTTTATGGACAAACGTATTGGAACACCCCATCTATTTAATTATTTTTATTACAGCCACAACAGTTGCTAATAGGTGTAATAAATCAGTTATATAAAGTAAATTATATGCTTACATTATTATAGCAACAGTTTATGGAAGGCCCTTTCCTGTTCCAGCATGGTTGTGCCCCTGTGCGAGCTCTATACAGACATGAAGAAAAGCTCGGGTTTAAAGAAACTCCAGTGACCTGCACAGAGCCCTGACCTCAGCCACACTGAACAGATTTGGAATAAACTGGAATGTCAACTGAGGGTTCTTCACCAACATCAGTGCCCACCCATACAAATGCTCTTTTGACTTAATTGGCACAGATTCCCACAGACATACTTCATAGTTCTGCAAGAAGCCTTCTCAGAAGAATGACTGTTGTTCTAGCTGAAAGGGTCACACAGAGGTCACTGTATTTTAATGCTGTTTGTTTTAGAAATGGGGTGTCCAGCAAACTCATGGTCAGGTGTCCAAATACTTTTGGCCATATAGTGTGTTAACCAATGATTAACTATTAATGACGAGAACATTTTAATGCTAAATAGTATGTTTATGACTTACAAGGGAAACATCTTAATAAACATGTATATGTGGCCCTGTGCATCAAATGTTTCAGTTTCTTAACACTATAGAAATGACATGTCCTGTGGTAGTCAGTAAATGGTTATAATCTGCTAATTTTGACATAAATTTAACATAAAACTACTCTAATGTGGTTTAATTTTAATCTTATTGTTACAGAGAGCTGAAGACAGAAGACCTGATTACTTGTGACTGAAATGGGATTTTGGAGTGGACCGTGACCGCTTTTAATTTCTTTTTTAAAAAGCCGCCTTAACAGATCACACCAAGTGAAACCGGCCTCGGGATTTTCTTCCCTATAATTTAGTCTGTGTTCCGAGTTCCTCCAGAAATGGTGGGCCACCTGCACTTACAGTCTATGGAGGAGAGTCTGAAAGGGAAGAGCCGAGAAGGGCTCCTCGACAGTCCCGATTCCGGCCTCCCGCCCAGCCCGAGCCCGCCCTTCTGCCCACTTTCACCCACCGCTATTGAACATCATGGCTACTGGAGAAAAGAAAGTCGGGAGGGCAAATTGGTGAGTACTGAAAGTAAAGATAATATTTTGGTTCCAAGGTCTGCATATAGAAATGTGGTTTCTTATCCAATAGACATTCCATCATCAGACTTTACCACAGACAGTTTCAACATGTTTTTAAAAGGCTGGTTACTCCAAATCTACAGTTTTACTGAAAAGGGCATTGAATTCCTTTAACAGCTATTAAACTCTGTATCTAATTTTTTTATGTAGTTTTAATCAAAGTTCCAAAAAATATGAACAGACAGGATTGTGATCTCTGTTGTCTGGATTAATAAACTTGATTTTTACTTTGATGGCATAAATGCTTGATTAGTGAATGTTATCATATGCAAGTTTTAATATTATGTAGACACCTGAAATTGAGCATAATGGCATTAATACGCAGTTGCACCCCTCCCCCCATGTCATCTATAATAGCCTCAATTCTTCTGCAAAGGATTTTTATAAGATGTTGTTGTGTGTGTGCAAATTTTTGCTCATTGAGTCAAATCAGTACTTGTGACGTCTGGAACTAATGTTGGACAGAAAAGGCCTGGCTAGCAACCGATGTTCCAGTTTATCCCATAGATCTTTAATGGGGTTGAGATCAGGGCTCTGTGCACACCATTGGATTTCCTCCAAACCAAACCAGTTGAACCATTCCTTTATGGACTTCACTTTGTGCACTGGAAGCATGAACTTGATCTTATGAAACTGGGTAGTAGACACCTGAACTCTGGGGGGTGTCCACATACTTCTGACAGGGATGTACCTGAATCATGGTTCGTGTTAAATTGCGACAACATTACTCAAGTATTGGGTAGAGATTTTCCAGAAAAATGCAGCAGTAATTTTCATAAAGTTTATGATGACAATAAAAAAGGTAATTTACTCAAATAGCACCAATATAATAAAGCATAAATGGCCTTATAAAGTTTGAGTGGCTTTACAGAGTGTGTGAGTGCCTTTCCTGCTCTTATACACAACTTTAAAAAGCAAGTGATTAGGAACATTCAAATTAGGGGTCAACCAACCTGGCTGTGCACACATTAGACACAATTTGCCTGGTCTGATGAAAGGAAACTTGATGGGGAGCCCACGCTAGCCCACCAGTACTGAGCTCTGCTATCAGCCTTCCAGGCACCTACACAGACATACAATTGGATATTTGTCAGTAAGAGGAGGGACAATAAGGTTCCTCATTGCTGGGCCATTTACGACCTTTGTTGAACGGTCGAGGCACCTGCACAGGGCGGCTGATCACGGACGGCAGTACGTGGCTCTCTGCGGCAATACTGGGCATTGTGGGCCCCACCCCCGGAAGGTGAAACGAAGCGATCGGTGGCTACACGACAGCATTTGCCCTCCTTAATTACGGGTGGTAACGTTGGCAGTAATGAGGGAGGGATAGGCTCCGACTGGCCACAAGTGTCCAAAAGGAAAAATAATAAAGAATTGATCAAAATTAAATTTTAGGTTCATATTCAGCTTAATGAATTTTGAGTTTAGTCTTTGTTTATTTCAGTATTTCAGAGACCAGCACACATCTGGATGTTCTCTAAGGTTAATAAATGTTTTTACTTGATCCTATATTTCAATTTCTGTCAAAGAAAAAGAACATCTGTACATTTGCAGAAATTGACTGGAATGTCAAGAATGCCTGAAGTTTACAGCATGTATGTAAACTGTTTACTTCAAGTCTACATCCAAAAATTATTTAAAAAAAAAAGAGGAAAAATATCTTAGGGCCCTGCTTTAGCTGCATCAAAACATTATATGTTTCTGTTACTGTAGCTACAGTAAACACTTACACAACTTGATGACCAATGTTAAACTCAGTGTATTTATGAGTATAATGTTTTTGGAGCTGTTATTGAAATACAAGAAAATTAAATAAGAGCTGTTTTAACAAACTTAAAAATCAGTTATGGGTGGAGATGCAACATGAGCCAAAATTCAGTTTAGTGCAGATAAAGATGCAGATAATCAGGTTGTATCGGAGGCCTAAATCTTTGGTGAAGCGGTCGTGTAATTCTGTTTACTGGAACATTCTGGAGTTCTCTGAACGTGTGTTTTTCATGGCAGAGGTCAGCAAGATAAACTGAGATCTAAGCTTCTGCAGCTGTATTGATATGAACATTTAATATGAGCACATGCCCAAGTGGATCCCAGCAGGAGGGCAATATTAGAGCGTCTGAGGCTGAAAGTGGAACATAAAAAAAACTACAGAAAGAACGTTTGAGCGTGTTGGTGTAAACAGAATGACCCTGTGTTAACCTCCAGAGCTGAAACTGTATCTCTTTATCCCTCCTGTCTCATGTAGAGCTTTTTAACATTGTGTACACAATGCAATCTGACTGCAACATTACAAACCCTCCTACCCACATTCGTACCCTTTAGTGGAGTGTTGCTTGACTGCTCGTGCTCACATTACAGCGCGGTGGGCATTAGCTGATCCAGCCCTCCACGTTCCCCGGGCTCTTATTTCTGCCTCTGAAAAGGTTATGCAGTCCTGAGCTAACAGACAGGAGCCATTCACAGCTAATCTAGTGCCCATTCAGCACCCCCTAAATCACCAAATTATTGTAAAGAAAACACACACGCCATGAGCCATCAGGCACAGCATTCAATATGCTACAGACATCAAGTCTGTCAGACAAGGACCAATGTTCGGCTTTTTTCTGAATTCTGAGTACAGTAGCATGCAGCAGGAGGATAATGTGGGACTGGTTTAAAAGTCAAGTGAGTGTGCTTGAATGGCATCTCGTATTCAGAGAATTAGTGGTCCGATAATGAATGGTCCATCACTCATCCACTGGACCAGTGTTCTGCATGTCGTTCTACCAAACAAACACAAGCTACACCTGATTCCATTTTTAAAGGGCAGTTGTAGCCAAGCGGTTAAGATACTGGACTAGTAATCGAAAGGTCACTGGTTCAAGACACAGCACTGTCGGGTTACCACTGTTGGGCCCTTGAGCAAGGCCTTTAACCCTCAATTGCTTAGACAGTATACTGTTACAGTACTGTAAGCTGCTTTGGATAAAAGCGTCTGCTAAATGCCGAAAATGTAAATGTTAAATCAGCTGGTCTCAGTCAAAAACAGCTGATAGACTGTATCAGGTGCTTCTGTGTGAGTGATAAGCACAATGCTTATAGGTTTAGAAGATAAAGTACCAGTGCTATGGACTAAAGCTTTTCAGCTGAAGTTTTGTAGGTTTTTCCTCTCCCAACACACATAATTCAGCTCATGTGCTATTTATAAAGCCTTTTTTAAGTTGGATTATATGTGATGGGAAAAGGAAAACCCTAAATAACTGCAGGAAAAGAATTATAGACTCTGTTATAGACAGTAAGAAGAATCTTCATTGTTTACCACATTGTGTACCAACCTAGTAAATCATACAGCATCGTTACAGCAGGCTAGGCTATGGACTGCCCACTTTATATCATAACTGTAGAAAACCTAGACATTAAAAGGTTTAACCTAAAATCTGGAGATCTGGAATCCCAATTTGTCTTGCTGAAAATAGTGTCAGCATGTTGATTATCTGTAGAATTAAGCATGAAAAAAGACGTACTGCATCTCTTTATTCTTCCTCCTGGTTCACAGACAGACTTGTATTTGCCTAGACATTACTAATAATTAATATTAATAATAATTAGTGCAGTAAACTAACAGCACTACAGCAGATAAATGATGTGAATACTTCTTCAAATGTTGTATTTAAAGTTTTGCATTTATATAAACAATTAAATGTAGTTCCACAAGTTACTTGATGCTCTGCAAAGGAATAACAGATTTATGCTGTAGTGGAGCAGCGCTAACAGTGGAGGTGATTCAGTTTATTTATCACACTAATTACTTTATTAATATTCTTCTAGCCTATAATCTATTTACTCTATATGATATTTAAATACTACAAGGAACAAAACATGTTATCTTAGTAAGTTAGCTGAAGAGAATAAAGGTTGTAGGTGCTGTAGGTTAAGTGTTTAAGGGACACACACCCAATTGACTCATGCCCGATTTGATAAAGTGCTTTATTGTTTATTATTATTATCCTCTCATAAATCATGACTTTAGGGTTTTACCTTCTGTGCCTGGGTGGCATTGCTGTAAAGTGAGATTCACCCTTTAGTCTGAGTGTCCCACTTTCTTTTGCAAAACTCCCAAGACCTGTACAGTTATCATCAGAACTCATCACCACTGATACATTGAAAACTGCAGTGTGTATGTTGTGTTAAACGTTTTTAAAATAATAAATCAGAATAAAATCATGCTGTTTTGCTGCATGTTGTCCCGTTATATTAAAAAGCTAATCCAATTTTGCCCTACCTTTATAAATAAAGTAAAAGTAATGTTCATATTTTACATTTTTGTGCCTTCCTTTATGTGTAGGACATATTTTCCAAAAAGTAACCAAATAAAATTAGTATGATTATTATAATTAATCTTGTATGTAAAAGAAATTAATAAGCGCTTCAATACAGTAGTGGTATTTACCTACATATCACTCCACTGACAAGAAGGAGTGGAAATAAGAGATAGTAGGAATGGAACAACCCTGTAACATCACTTATTAATTTGGATATACAAACACTGGGTATAATGCACAAGTAAAATAAAAGTAATAACTATCATTGTTTCCTATGCACTCTTGTGACCTCTGCCTTTTGCAGGACACCCTCACTGGCCCAAGAGGCCATAGGCTGGCACATGCCTCCGTCGATATGTGCCAATAAGGTACTTACAGAAAGCTCTAACATGTACAAAGGGTCACATGATACCGTCTGTATTCCTACACTGCTTGTGCATTTGCCACTCAGGAGTTGAATTATCATCTGACCATTACACAGCCCACTGTATCCGTTGAATGACTTTCTCGGTCGGTCTCTCTGGTGGTGGGCGCCCCACATGGTTCTCATCACAATACAGACCTGAGCAGAACTTAAGGTTTAAGCCTCTCTGCTGTCACTATGAAAATGGAAACGTATCTGTAGAGCTTCAGCTGTGTGGTTGGAAAAAATCATGCACAGAGAGCAGAGAGCCGAGACAGTCTGTTCTGAACACTTTTAGAGACTCTGAGTAAAAATGGCTTAGAGCTTGACTTTGCACTTTCTGGAGAAGTCCAGTTGGACGATCCAGCACTGATCTGCTCCTCCCTGTAAAACTCACTGTTTACAGAAGCAAATAAACTTGGACGAACAACAGGAACATACAAAGACATTGTTGTTCGCTGTGCTTTGCAGAGGTTTGATTTAATTCTGTTTTTCTCTTCACATGGCCGCGGGTCTATTTTGGAGTTGTTATGCCAGGCAGAAACAATCCCCTCTCTATTTTTAACTGGTGGAGCTACCAGGCGCTGTTGCAGCCCGGTTGCATAATTGGACTTTCACCCCGCTGCGTGTTTGTGTGCGTGTGTGTGTTGGGAAAGTTAATCAACAGTAAAAGCTGTCATTGACTTGACTTTGTGTTTGAGTTGGTGTGGCCGTGCTCAGTCCGAGATACGCTACATGGGCAAAAGTTTTGGGACACCCAAAACTTCTTATTTTTGAATTCATGTGTTTCAGGCATAATAATTGCAAACTGATGTAATAAATCAGTTATATAAAGGTTATTATATGCTTCCAACTTTGCAGCAATAGTTTAGGGACCTTTGATGTTCCAGCATAATGGTGCCCCTGTGCACTAAGCAAGTTCTATAAAAACGTATATGTGTATATAAAGAAAAATAAACTCCAGTGTCCTGCACAGAGCCCTGACCTCAACCCCGCTGAACTGGAACTTCAATTGAATCTTATTTGACCAACATCACTGACCATCTATACAGTGCTGTTTTGAGTGATTGGCCCAAATTCCTACAGACATACAGTAATTGAAAATATTGCGAGATACCTTCTCAGAAGAGTGGCTGTTCTGGCTGAAAAGATCACATATAAATACCTTATATATAAGGGGTCTGAATACTTTCTGTTACCATTAGTGGCTATTATTATTATTGTTAATGATATTATTAAGGTTTATTAAGGATCGACCTCATTACAAATCCACATTCAACACTAATACTTACTGCAGTAGTTTAAATACTAATTTAAACTAATGCAGTAACCCGTTTGCTCTTTATTTTAGCCACTTGTGTTGGAACTGCAACTCTGGCATTAGGTTTTTGTTCTTATTATTTATTAGTTCTTATTACTTATTAATTAGCATTCTTCCAAAAAAGGTTTGTTTCCTGTATACCAAGTAATGTGACATGTTATTTTGTAGTTATTATGACTGTAAATGTTAGAAATGGGTTCCAATGGGTACCAGTAAATGAAAACGATGAAGGTATTTTCCTGCTTTCAACACAGTAACGACAAACACTGACTGTTTCATTTGCTTGTAGCAGTATAATCAGTGTTATTCATGTCACCTGTCAGTGCTTTTAATGTTCTGACTGATGGGTGTATAATCATCTATAATCATTAACAAGAAAAAGGCCGTAACACAATGTAAAATGACATTATTAATTTTCTATGTGTGTGCACGTGGGTGTGTCCTCTTACATTACTAACATTCATTATGACAGTACAGATTTACAGACTCGATTTATATAATCAAGTTAATAATGAGGTTAATTACCAATAATTTACAGTCGCTAAAAATTCACTTGTTATTTCAAGAAACATAACTGAAATATATATTCTGATCCTGTTTGAGCATTACCTTATTATAATAAAATTATTTACTCATTTTGTACTAGTAAGATGTCTTTCAGTGCAGATTTCCTTGCAGCCTTTGGTTAATCTGTTTAACTAAAAATTCTATATTTAATAAAAATGTCCCTGAACAGTTTTGTATGTGTGACTCTGCACTGGTGAGTATTTAAAATTATTCGCTTCCAGCAGGAGAGACCAGATGAATGCTTTCTGTGCCCTAAACCACCAGTGTGTGTGTGTGTGTGTGTGTGTGTAGTGTTAGGCTGTCATTGTGGGTAGTTCTAATCTACAATCTTCCTCAGCAGAGATAGCAAACAGATGTGGCAAAGCCTCTGGATCTCACTCATTGATCTGCCCTGTGAAACGTGGGCTTGGTTAGTTTAAAGAGCAGCACTGATTCACAGCCTCAGATATTTCCATCAGTTATTTTATGTATATGTGAGGACGATTGGCGTGCACTTCTTGGTCTGCAATTTTATTGCAATTCCTTACCATTAACCCACTTTTTATGCAAACAGGGCGGGTCTTCAGTTACAGCTTTAAAGGCAAAGGGTCACGTCTGGAACAGCTTTTCTTCCAGATCATTTGCTTAATATATTTTCTTTTTGCTTAAAACCACGTACAAGATAAGACAGGAGGACCATTAATGTCACTGTGTCTGGATTAAGCAGTGTATTACACACACACACACACACACACACACACACTGACATTTCCCCTTAAAATCTTTAAAATAAAAATAAATAAAGATAAAGTAGCTTTTATAGCTGTGGAATTGAAACTGGTAGACAGAGAGAGACGAGTTTGATTCAGCTAGTCGGTGTGTATGTGTATTTGCAGTGTGTTTGATGTGTGTGTACTTTCAGTGAAGTGTTTGTGTGTGCGCACATGCCATGTAGTCTTTAGTTTTTGTTGTGTGTGTGATGTTGTGTTTGGTGTGTGTGTCTGTGCAGTGTAGTCTTTGCTGTTAATGTACATGCTGTGTACTGTTTGATGTGTGTGTACGTGTGTGTGTGTGCGCTGTGTGTACTGTGTGTGCTGTGTGTACGTGCACTGTAGTGTTTGGTTTTTGGTGTGTGTGTTTGTGTATGTGTGTGATGTGTTCGGTGTGTGTGTGTGTGTCTGTGCAGTGTAGTTTTGGTGTGTGTGTCTGTGCAGTGTAGTTTTGGTGTGTGTGTGTGTGTGTGTCTGTGCAGTGTAGTTTTGGTGTGTGTGTCTGTGCAGTGTAGTCTTTGCTGTTAATGTACGTGCTGTGTACTGTTTGATGTGTGTGTACATGTGTGTGTACTGTGTGTGTATGTGCACTGTAGTGTTTGGTTTTTGGTGTGTGTGTGTGTACGTTCACTGTAGTGTTTTGTGTTTATGTGTGTGCTGTTTGATATGTGTGTACGTGTGTGTGTGCTGTGTGTACGTGCACTGTAGTGTTTGGTTTTTGGTGTGTGTGTGTGTGTGTGCTGTGTGTATGTGCACTGTAGTGTTTGGTTTTTGGTGTGTGTGTGTGTACGTTCACTGTAGTGTTTTGTGTTTATGTGTGTGCTGTTTGATATGTGTGTACGTGTGTGTGTGCTGTGTGTACGTGCACTGTAGTGTTTGGTTTTTGGTGTGTGTGTGTGTGTGTGTGCTGTGTGTATGTGCACTGTAGTGTTTGGTTTTTGGTGTGTGTGTGTGTGTGTGTGCTGTGTGTACGTGCACTGTAGTGTTTGGTTTTTGGTGTGTGTGTGTGTGTGTGTGTGTGTGTGCTGTGTGTACGTGCACTGTAGTGTTTGGTTTTTGGTGTGTGTGTGTGTGTGTGTGCTGTGTGTACGTGCACTGTAGTGTTTGGTTTTTGGTGTGTGTGTGTGTGTGTGCTGTGTGTACGTGCACTGTAGTGTTTGGTTTTTGGTGTGTGTGTGTGTGTGTGTGCTGTGTGTACGTGCACTGTAGTGTTTGGTTTTTGGTGTGTGTGTGTGTGTGTGCTGTGTGTACGTGCACTGTAGTGTTTGGTTTTTGGTGTGTGTGTGTGTGTGCTGTGTGTACGTGCACTGTAGTGTTTGGTTTTTGGTGTGTGTGTGTGTGTGTGTGTGTGCTGTGTGTACGTGCACTGTAGTGTTTGGTTTTTGGTGTGTGTGTGTGTGCTGTGTGTACGTGCACTGTAGTGTTTGGTTTTTGGTGTGTGTGTGTGTGTGTGCTGTGTGTACGTGCACTGTAGTGTTTGGTTTTTGGTGTGTGTGTGTGTGTGTGTGTGTGTGTGTGTGCTGTGTGTACGTGCACTGTAGTGTTTGGTTTTTGGTGTGTGTGTGTGTGTGTGCTGTGTGTACGTGCACTGTAGTGTTTGGTTTTTGGTGTGTGTGTGTGTGTGTGTGTGTGTGTGTGCTGTGTGTACGTGCACTGTAGTGTTTGGTTTTTGGTGTGTGTGTGTGTGTGTGTGCTGTGTGTACGTGCACTGTAGTGTTTGGTTTTTGGTGTGTGTGTGTGTGTGTGTGTGTGCTGTGTGTACGTGCACTGTAGTGTTTGGTTTTTGGTGTGTGTGTGTGTGTGTGTGTGTGTGCTGTGTGTACGTGCACTGTAGTGTTTGGTTTTTGGTGTGTGTGTGTGTGTGCTGTGTGTACGTGCACTGTAGTGTTTGGTTTTTGGTGTGTGTGTGTGTGTGCTGTGTGTACGTGCACTGTAGTGTTTGGTTTTTGGTGTGTGTGTGTGTGTGTGTGCTGTGTGTACGTGCACTGTAGTGTTTGGTTTTTGGTGTGTGTGTGTGTGTGTGTGTGTGTGTGTGTGCTGTGTGTACGTGCACTGTAGTGTTTGGTTTTTGGTGTGTGTGTGTGTGTGCTGTGTGTACGTGCACTGTAGTGTTTGGTTTTTGGTGTGTGTGTGTGTGTGTGTGTGTGTGTGTGTGTGTGTGTGTGTGTGCTGTGTGTACGTGCACTGTAGTGTTTGGTTTTTGGTGTGTGTGTGTGTGTGTGCTGTGTGTACGTGCACTGTAGTGTTTGGTTTTTGGTGTGTGTGTGTGTGTGTGTGTGTGTGTGTGTGCTGTGTGTACGTGCACTGTAGTGTTTGGTTTTTGGTGTGTGTGTGTGTGTGTGCTGTGTGTACGTGCACTGTAGTGTTTGGTTTTTGGTGTGTGTGTGTGTGTGTGTGTGTGCTGTGTGTACGTGCACTGTAGTGTTTGGTTTTTGGTGTGTGTGTGTGTGTGTGTGTGTGTGCTGTGTGTACGTGCACTGTAGTGTTTGGTTTTTGGTGTGTGTGTGTGTGTGCTGTGTGTACGTGCACTGTAGTGTTTGGTTTTTGGTGTGTGTGTGTGTGTGCTGTGTGTACGTGCACTGTAGTGTTTGGTTTTTGGTGTGTGTGTGTGTGTGTGTGCTGTGTGTACGTGCACTGTAGTGTTTGGTTTTTGGTGTGTGTGTGTGTGTGTGTGTGTGTGTGTGTGCTGTGTGTACGTGCACTGTAGTGTTTGGTTTTTGGTGTGTGTGTGTGTGTGCTGTGTGTACGTGCACTGTAGTGTTTGGTTTTTGGTGTGTGTGTGTGTGTGTGTGTGTGTGTGTGTGCTGTGTGTACGTGCACTGTAGTGTTTGGTTTTTGGTGTGTGTGTGTGCTGTGTGTACGTGCACTGTAGTGTTTGGTTTTTGGTGTGTGTGTGTGTGTGTGTGCTGTGTGTACGTGCACTGTAGTGTTTGGTTTTTGGTGTGTGTGTGTGTGTGTGCTGTGTGTACGTGCACTGTAGTGTTTGGTTTTTGGTGTGTGTGTGTGTGTGTGCTGTGTGTACGTGCACTGTAGTGTTTGGTTTTTGGTGTGTGTGTGTGTGTGTGTGTGTGCTGTGTGTACGTGCACTGTAGTGTTTGGTTTTTGGTGTGTGTGTGTGCTGTGTGTACGTGCACTGTAGTGTTTGGTTTTTGGTGTGTGTGTGTACGTGTGTGTGTGCTGTGTGTACGTGCACTGTAGTGTTTGGTTTTTGGTGTGTGTGTGTGTGTGTGTGTGTGTGTGTGTGTGTGCTGTGTGTACGTGCACTGTAGTGTTTGGTTTTTGGTGTGTGTGTGTGTGTGTGTGCTGTGTGTACGTGCACTGTAGTGTTTGGTTTTTGGTGTGTGTGTGTGTGTGTGTGCTGTGTGTACGTGCACTGTAGTGTTTGGTTTTTGGTGTGTGTGTGTGTGTGTGTGCTGTGTGTACGTGCACTGTAGTGTTTGGTTTTTGGTGTGTGTGTGTGTGTGTGTGCTGTGTGTACGTGCACTGTAGTGTTTGGTTTTTGGTGTGTGTGTGTGTGTGTGTGCTGTGTGTACGTGCACTGTAGTGTTTGGTTTTTGGTGTGTGTGTGTGTGTGTGTGTGTGTGCTGTGTGTACGTGCACTGTAGTGTTTGGTTTTTGGTGTGTGTGTGTGTGTGTGCTGTGTGTACGTGCACTGTAGTGTTTGGTTTTTGGTGTGTGTGTGTGTGTGTGTGTGTGTGTGCTGTGTGTACGTGCACTGTAGTGTTTGGTTTTTGGTGTGTGTGTGTGTGTGTGTGTGTGTGTGTGTGTGTGCTGTGTGTACGTGCACTGTAGTGTTTGGTTTTTGGTGTGTGTGTGTGTGTGTGTGTGTGTGTGCTGTGTGTACGTGCACTGTAGTGTTTTGTCAGTGAGCATCTGTTTCTAAACTGTAATTTACTGCATGCTGATGGCTGGATCCTCTATCAGATACCGTGTATGCACCATCCATGTACACTATATGGAATAGAGTGACCTCTATGTGATCTATTCAGCTAGAACAACAGCTTAAGAAGAAGTATACCTGTGGGAATTTGTGCCCATTCAGTAATAAGAGCATTTGTTAATTCTGAATGAAATAAGCTGCATGTGGCCACCAAAACACACAAACATATAATGTATTTATATTATGTAAAGTAGTAAGAAATAGCCCTATTTCAGGAACCCAACCAGCTGTGTCTGTGTAGGGATCTGGCTGGTTGATGACAGTATTATTCTTTTGTCTTCATGTAATGAAAGAGCTGTAAGGTTCGAAATTGAAGTGTACGAGTGTTTCAAACACTGATGCTATTGACTGTCTCATTTTGTGTGTGTTTAGCTTCCATATCTGCTGCTAAACTCTCAGGGGGGCGATGTCAGATCACGCATGCAGCCCGTGGTGTTTGGTGAGAGCATCGAGGTGAACCCCAAACCCACCACACAGATCAGGTAAACAATTACTGATTATAAACACGCAATCTAAAGCTTAAAACTAAATGATCTAGTGAATAAATCTCATCTTCTGACTCCCGTGATTCATACAACCCTAAAATAAGAGAGAACATCTGAATGGTTAAATCCTCCTGAACTGGCTGATTATTATTAATCAAATTTTTCATCCATTCATTTTCATGTTCATCTTTTACCACCATTTTATTCTGCTCAGGGTTGCGGTGGGTCTGATTTCACTGGGCACAATGCAGTAACACACCCCAGTCAGGACGCCAATCCACCCCCCATCTTAGAGCTAGAGTTCATCTACAGTCTAGCGGTGGGCTGCATGTTTTCCTGAAGTATTTGGGTGGACAAGGCCGCAATTATTTTCGTTCCTAACCATTTGCTTCTACAGAAGAGAAACACATCCACATCATGTTGGGTGGTGTGCTGCATTTGATTTTCAGTCGGCATTAGAATTGCAAACAAGACTGACTCAGTATGGCACTTTTCAGAAGAGCGTCTTTAATGCCACCCAGCCATGCAGGCCAGCCGCATGTAAAGCTTGTGGGATTGTTGTCACATGCACAGACAGACCAATCTTCAAAGTTGTCGGCTTAGCAAGTATAAAAATAAATGAATACCTACAGATTCCATAACACAATCTGATCAAACATAAATAAAACATCCTTTACCAGGACTGGCAATGTCTCTGGATTAACGTAGTATCCAATGTATGGGGTGGCTTGGTGGGTAGCACTGTCACCTCATGGCTGAAGGGTCCTGGGATCGATCCCCAGGTGGGGCGGTCCAGGTCCTTTCTGTGTGGAGTTTGCATGTTCTCCCCGTGTCTGTGTGGGTTTCCTTCGGGAGCTCCGGTTTCCTCCCACAGTCCAAAGACGTGCAAGTGAGGTGAACTGATGTATCTTGTGTAATGAGTAACTACCTGTTCTGTCATAAATGTAACCAACGTGTGTAACACATGATGTTAAAATCCTAATTAATAAATAAATAAATATTTACTGCTGTGGTTTTGTGTTCAGATTCAGCTCGGAGGTGAAGTACGATTCACATCGGCACTACCGCGATGAAGTGTACTGCGCTCGTGTTCCCACAGTAACCAACTACAGCGAGACGGTGGTGGCACTGCAGAACCGGACGTGGCGCAGCTACAAGTCGGAAGTTCACTTCGAGCCACGGCATCGACCCATTCACTTCCAGAGTACGGCCATCGTCTACCCCAAACTCACGCGCAACATCTACCGCACCACACTGAGCTATGACGCTAACGGAGCGGGTAGCCGCAGATTTGTTTCGACGGTGAGACTGGAGTCCAGCGAAGACGCCAGTCCCTGCATCATCTACTCTGAAGATCTGTGAGATCCTCACACCACACTGAGAGACCCGTGTACAGATTTACCTCTTTTACAGCACCGAGACTCGACCACCAAGAGGCTTTCAGAAAGAATCCCGACAGACTTTATTTAAACAATGTAAGAGGGGGGTCATATTAACCTCGTTTTGACTCTGGGGAGGTAGATGCTTTACGGTAGGTGAGTGATGAAATCAGTTTTAAAATCGTAGCAGTTTTGTTTTCATTTAAACTTGATACCAGTGGGGAGGTGGTTCATACCTTCATTCTTCTGTCTGTTTACTTTTGGTGACACTCCGTTATAAACATGTTAAATAAATTCACTTCTATAGTTTTACAATCTGGTAAAAATCCTTGAGATTTCACTATACAAACAAAAGTATGTAGACACCTCCTCTAATTATTCAGTTCAGGTGATTTAACCACACCCATTATAAACAGGTGTAGAAAATCAAGTATAATAAATGATATGCTTCCAAATTAGTGGCAGCAGGTTGGGAAAGGCCCTTTTTGCTCTTAATGGACCTCCCTCTGTACACAGAGGCACAGTCATGCTAAACTGCACCTCTGTGTTCAGAAGGAGGTTCATTGGCCTGCACAGGAGGAACTTCAGTGGCCTGCACAGGGCCCAGACCTAAACTTTACTGAAGACCCTCAAAATGAAATGGAACATCAGTTGTGAACAAGGTCTTTTATTCCAATATCAGTACCAGACCTGACCAGGAATTTTGTAAAAAGCCTTCACAAAGGTGGGGGAGGCTCTATATTAATGCATACGAGTTTGAAATGGAATGTCTTACAAGTTCATAGTCAGGTGTCCACATACTTTTGCTCACATAGTGCATAAATTGTACAGAAATTATTTGTCATTTCAGAAAATAATGAAATCAGGCCAAGCTTTTTCTTCAAGTGGTATAAATGTTTAATTGCACTTTTTGCCAGGATACGGTGTTTTAGTTTCCTTTGTTTTGTTTTATACTTTTTTTGGCTACAGTAGGTTTTGTTAGAGCGGATCTGCAATCTAGGAGCAGGTGAACGATTGGACCAAAGATTTTATACAGATGAAAGAAGCGAACATGTATGTGTGAGTGTCTGATCAGAGCCCCGAGCACGAGAACAAGCCTGTAAGTCTCAGTGTGTTGTTATGAACAGACTGGCCGAGGTTCATTAACGTGATTACAAGAGCAAAGAAAAGTTATGAGGTGCCAAAAAATGCCAACTACTGTGAACAGAACTTCGTTAATGTCTTTTACATTTTGGAAATGTCTTCTGATCAATTCTCCCAGTTATTTGTTGTTGGTCTTTTTCTTATCACAAGCATTATGGAAAAATGTGACGTGATATATTGGGTGGAAAATTGCAGAGCTGAAAATACTGTTTTTAAACAATAATAATATCACAAGGTTACATTATGAGTTACATTTGTATCACCAAATGCTTTTTAACTTACAGCATCAATTAATTTTCACAAGCAGTCGAGACTGATATTAAACCTAAATTAAAAAAGCTCAAGGGTAACTGAGTATCACTAGCAGAGTCATTTTTAGCTTTAGAGCAAAGCAGGAACCTCAATCTAACCTTTTTTTCCTCTAAACCAGCCGATAAGACCCTGACAAGCTGTTATAGTTAATATTTAAGGTACTGTGATACACAAAGCAAAGGGCTGTAAAGTCTTCCTGTAGTCAGACAGAATTAAAAGCTCCGTCTGGTTCACAGGAACATTTTTGGCATCTTACTGATGTTTCACGAAAGTACACTGCTGGTCTGTTGTGGTAAAGATTATGTTCCCCAAATTACCAGGTTTAAAACTCACAGTTCAAACCTAATACTTCATTCTTGGTAGTACTGTACTGAAAATCCTGTAGTAGCATAGCAACATTTGTTGTTCATAAGTATTCAGTGTGATGGAGGGTAATTTGGGACACAGCCAGCGATGACTAAGCAACTCCAACAGCTTTTCTGTAGACGTAACAAGTACAAACACAACATGCTCAATAACCATCATTTATTGGGTTGCTTAGAAGCTAAACTGGCATTTTATTTCAACACCCACTTTTCCTGGTCAGGGATGCCCACTCGGGATCACTGGGTGCAAGGCAGGAATACCCTGACAGGGCACCAATCCAGTTTAGTGCTTTGGCCACCCCATTCAGACAGAGCCAATCACGTCTGTGTGGACGTCTGACCGTCTGATAGCAGCACTGTGATTTAAACCTGGATCAATCGTGACGGACAGTCACAAGTGTTTCATTCAAGGTTAAATCAATACCAGTTTCATCAATGGTTCAACAGATAATGGTGTGTAATTCTCATGCACCACCTTGTTGTGTACAGCAACAGTGCATTTTTGTGAAACATGCCAAAATAGGCAGTTGAACACAGATCTCTACTCTGCAGAACAGGCTTTATGATTTAAGATTTTTGGTGCTGCATTTACCCGAAGCTTACCCGAACTCTGGATGTCTGACCTCCAGCTAAGAAAACCCACCAGTAATCAAATCAAACAGCATTTGGTTACACCCTCAACATGTACTATAAATCACTTTATGAGCTTTTGATGCACAGACAGACCAAACCTTGTTTTAGTGTGTAGAGGTTGTAAATGATGTAATTCCAGGTTGCAACTACTCATGTACAAGGTAAGTTGAACACAGCATTAGATACAGGCTGTTAAATGTAAGCGGGAGGATTACGAGTAAATTGCCCATTATGCTCTGTAAGAGAAAGATCTCTGCCATGTTCCACAAATCTTTTAAAAGCAATGAAATTCATTCTCACTGATGATTTTAATACGTTTTTAAAACGATGTTCTTGTGTCTAACAGTAAAGCGCCTGTGAGGGTGTGTGTGTATATGTTGGTTTGTATAAATGATGTTTGTAAATGAAAAAGGTTGGGATGGATATTAGCCGTGAAACAGACAGTGCTTGTAATGGACAATGTGGAACATTTTGAGTCGCAGTGAGTCCATTAACAAAATTCCACCTGGATTTCTCCAAACTGGTTGGAATGAACTGAACTGAGTTGGAAAAAGTAAAGTTGGGTAAAAGGGAATTTATTAAGTTTTAAAGGTTTTGGTTGGAGTCAGCGGTTGATGGAAAGGTTTCTGGTTTATTAAATGGATGTAAATGCTCTCTAGTCATAGATTTTTTTAAGATTTGATTTTCTGTACAAACTTTACTGTTGTATATGTTGCATATGGCACTTAATTCTCTTTATATTTTTGTATAAATACCAGGTTATTTTTGTTCCGGACTACAGCTCAACAAATAATTTAAGAAACAGTGTATATCTTAAATAAAGAAAAATCTGAATAAATACTTTGTTTTCTCATTTTTATTTGATATATTTAATGGGTTTTCTCTGGGTACAAAACTGACTGAGTGTGAGTGATTGAGAAAGTAAATGTGTAAGTGAGTGTTTGTATGAGTGAGTGTTTCCATGTGTGCAGGGTTTAAGGGTGGTGCAGTACACAACTGAAGGAATTAATGTGAGTGAATGAGTGAAAATGAGAGTAAATTAATAGATAAGTGTGTTGAACTGATATGTGGCCTGTGTTTTCCACTGTGTTTTCCTGCCCAGTGTGTCTAGTTGGTGTCTGACCTGGTGTGACTGAGCAGGATAAAGCAGTTGGTGAAATGATCATGGGGTACAACTGAATAAAATAAGGCGTGGTGACTTGCTATGAATGAAGTAGGTTTAAATAATCATTTTGAAGATATCTAGAACATTATAAAGTGGGCCAGTGATACCACTGAGTCTGTTTCTGATACCACTGAGTCTGTTTCTGATACTACTGAAGCTGCCTGTAGTAGAATATCAGCTGTAGGTGAACTATATCATCACAATGCATTTTTTAACCCTGCAGTCATATTATAAGATGCTAGCCATCTATCCGGGGAGTCTGCCATGTTTTTGTTTGTGAACATTAAAGACTATGGTGGAATGTCTATAGCAGGGGTAGCAGGAGAAATGTAAACAGGACAGCCCCGATCTGTGTTGAATTTAGAAAATTTTAAAAACACAATATCGGGTGAATTCTGCATGTCTCACCAGAGGTTTTAGAAAAGTGGTAAAGTTAGATGTAAATTTAAGGTAAAAATGCTGAACTTACAATGCAAACTCAATGTAAAGTAGTCGACTAACCACCACCTGCTGCTGTTTGCTCACAGGATATTTAATTCATGGCTACGGCCTTGGTTTACCCCCTTTTGCAGCAGCTTCTTTCCACAAGATTTCGGAGTGTGTCTACCAACACAGTCTAATAAGCATAGCAAGAGTTCAGGCACTGATGTTGTACGAGACGTCCTGTCTAACAACCAATGTTCTGATTCATCCCAAACAAGGTTACTGAAGTGGAGCATCTCCACATTAAACTTGTTAAGTCAAAATGTTAAGTATGGTGACCAAATTTTGGTTTTCACAAAAAAAAGGACAAGTCCAGGAAAAAGAGGATGTATGGTCACCCTACTTAAATGCTGTACTCGTTCACAGTTGTAAGTTTCAGGATCAGAGGGTCTGCTAAACCCTGAAATGGTCTTCACCGAACTGCCACAATAAAATAAAATCATATCGTTTATTTTATACATTATACTAGCAGTGGGTGCGGCTAAAACACCTGAAATCTATTTAGTAGAGGTGTCTACATACTTTTGGTAGTGTAATGTGACTTCATGTGGTCGGGAAAATGTGCAATTGAGAAGTTCTGGTGCCCTCGTGTGGTCCACCATCACAATACAAGAGTGTCCTGTTATCGTCTCAAATACTCACCAATTTTTGAGAAGCTTCATACTGACAATCCAACATAAACCAGGACAAACAATACAAGCGTAAAGTCCCAGAATGCACCACACACTGAGTTTAATTAAAAGTCGTAAGCAGTAATTGATTTAGCTGGTTACCACGTGTAATTGTAAAGCATTATGGGTAATGTAGGATATTGCCTACCTGGGGCTGGATAATCCAAACTTTTAAACACTTAAATCTCTGGGTGGTGTTTATTTAACAAAGCAGCTGAAGCAGATTGAGGCTGATTATTGAATTCCAGTGGTTTAACCATGCTGGAACCCAAGCTGAGGTCCTTCAGACTAGCAGTAAACTTGTACAGACTAGTTTTAATATCAGCAATTTTATGTAGGGGTTGAATTATCGTGACGTTAGAATGAACAATATCCAGATCTGGGTTTTTGACCACTTCCAGCACGTTTACTTTCTTAATGACTTGGTGTCATCAGTATTACTAGCAAGGTGGATCTCAGCGATGGGGGTTAACATAAAGCACAGTCATCTACATTAAAATATTTATTATATTTAATATTAGTTCATTAATGAAATAGAATTTGATCACTAAATACATTTAGGGTGGATAATTACTTCGTTAAAATACATGTAAACTACACCTTAAGCCAAAAATATGTGAACACCGATTAATCACACCAACACCTAACAGGTTCTGTTCTGTTCCAGCATGACTGTGCCACTGTGCACAAAGCAAAATCCAGAAATATAAAATGTTATTTATTTATTAGGATTTTAATGTCACATTTTACACACTTTAGTTACATTCATGACAGGACAGGTAGTTACTGGTTACACAAGATTCATCAGTTCAAGTTTAATGTTGAACACAGTCACGAATTTTGTATCTCCAATTCACCTCACTTGCACGAGCTCCCTGAGGAAACCCACACAGACATGGGGAGAACATGCAAACTCCACACAGAAAGGACCCGGACCAGTCCACCTGGGAATCGAACCCAGGACCTTCTTGCTGTGAGCCACCGTGCCACTCTAAATATGAAAGGACCTGGTTCAACAAGTTTGATGTGAATGACCTTAACCCCACTAAACACACTGCATCTCATCAGGGTTTTGTACAGAGATGTCCGACAAGCCTATAACCAAAGCATGGTGTGCAGATACTTTTGACCATGGGGTGTCTGTGTATTGCACGAATGTGAGACAAACACCAGAAGTCGATGGCAATAAGCTCTTTATTTAAACATTAAGACAGTGTCTGATTCTTTTGTGTTTAGTTTGTACACTGCTTATCCACAAAGCTTTGCTGGTGACCATGTCGAAGTACAACAGTGTGAACAGTTTCTCTGTGAATATCGACCTCGCAGCAAATCACATGAATATGTACAAGCTCTTCTATTTACACTCCTCACTATAATACAGTGGGCTGGAATAAGCAGTTAAAAAAATCAAACAGTAATGAAATCGTACAGAATGAAGACGGACGACACCCTGAAAGTACTGAGGAGTCCCACTGAGGTGTTCATTATCCGTCCTGTTACTACCAATCAGGATTCAGCTTCTGATGAGAGTAAATACATCACTGCTCATTTATCATGAGCTGGGGGGATAGAGAGAGATTGTATAAACTCATAATGAAGAATAAAAGTTGTACACTTAATTTCGGAAGTAAAACATGCTTTTATGAGGAGTGTTCTGGAACATGTCAGTTAAAGATGTAGCGAACAGCTCAGCAGCTACTGATTTGAATTAAGGAAATATTTTAAGATCATACAACAAAGGTTCACTTCCACACTACTGTACAGGTGTTTATTACTGTGTAGTTCTTGATTGTAAACAATTTCTCCCCCAAATTATTCCTCAATCAAACCCACTGATTCTCTTCTGGTCTGGTGAATAGACTTCCCACTTGAGAACAAGTCATGAAATGGTCCTTCAAATCTCTAAACGTCTAAAATATGAAACACGGGTGCGTTTTGCCAACATTAGAATGGTAGCTGAGGTTCTGACATGGTGTAAATAAGATTGGTGGTGGTGACTGATATTAAAACATCCACCTCAGATGTCAAAGAAGGCTTATCTAATGTTGAAACGCTCACTTTCATTGTTAGAACGAATGTTTTCAGTTCAAAATCCAACATTAAAATAGACCTCTGCTGTGGTTAACATTCTGCAGGTAGCACTTATTGGCAGCCAGGAGAGAATGGATGTTAATTGCTCATGCTGCTCACAGCGGATGGAGAACAGTCAGATGGAGAACACAGGTAGAGCCGATAATGTGTTCACAATAACAATCTGATAACAGACACAAGCGCCATTTACAAACCCACACAAGTCAGTGCACAACATACTGACCAACAATAACACACCGCATCAATAACCAACACAGGACTTCCACTCTTCATTCAGAAAGAACTGCCACTGAGGTAAAGCTGGGAATAGATTCATAAAATTTTATTTTCAGGAGGGATGTATGAAAAAAAAATGTAGCAAATAATAAAAGAATTTGTTATATTTAAAGCACATGCAGAGTAATAATAACTACCAGCGTCGATGTGACACTGATTCTGGAGACACATTAGTGTGAGGATTTGTAAAATCCACCGCTCTGAGCAGTGTGTGAAACGACCACGACACACACGCGCTTGTTTAAGCAGTTTAAAAACAAAGTCCACCCCTCCCTCCCGGACCTCCCCCAAAAACATTGTGCGTAGTCACTTGGTAGTTGGACTTCAGTAATGTACATGTCAAATAAATGGCACTTAACACCAAAATGAATTTACACAAAGAGGATACAGGTTATGTACGAGGTGTTGAGTTTGTCCCAGTCCAGTTTTCATACTCAGATTTACACAGATGAACCGATTTGCAATAACGTCCTTGAGTAATCGGTCCATTTTTAACCACAGAGAAGAGAAAGCAGTCGTCGTTTTTTATTTTTCCCAGGAAATGGCTTTGATTTGGCTGATTCTCCATCAGTCTCTTCAATCAAAACAGCCGTGTGTGTGTGTGTGTGTGTGTGTGTGTGTGTGTGTGTGTGGGAAAAGCAGCTTGCCATCCACATGCTCAGCTCAGCACTCTTCTCTACTGTGATTGTCGCTGGAGCATTGGACGTTTTCTTCTTTACAAACTCAAAAAAATAATAAAAATGTTAAAAAAATACAACACAATACTGTATAACAAAAAATCCTAACCTAACATCTATAGTAGATGAGAATGAGAACCGTCACTTAATAAACCAAGTGCTTAATAAATCATTCAGAAGAGAAAGAACACGGTATACAAACATGGATCGTAGGAAAAAAAGTGAAAACTGTCTCAGCGTTTGTGAAAGAACTAAAATGTCGACTAGAGGTGAATTTAAATCTCCACTGTTGCACAGAGATGTAATTACATCGAATATAAGTGCAGTAAGTACCCTGTAAACCAGTGACCCCCCCCCCCCACGCCATCTATCTTACATCCCCCCAAATACAAGGTAGCAAATTAGAGAAAAACTCAATGACATTTCTGAAGAACCGGACCGAACCGTACTGAACACTTTAGAAAAGATTACCCCAAAAAAAAAAAATAAACTAAAGCACACACATACACCCCCACTCCCGGTCTGCTTGACCTGAAAATGTGCCTCACAAGCTGAAGTGGTGAATCTGTAAATCTGTACTGACCAGATTTGGGTGCGAAGCAATGAGCAACGTCACCAGCAGCTAAGACTGATGTGGATGGTTCAGTGAAGCTGAAATGTACACGATTCTGCCCTCGACGTGGGCAAACGTAGTTAATCAGCCAAGTTCTGCACTGGATCTAAATGACTCGAGGAAGCAAAGTGGTGCGAGGGATCTTCAAAAAGTTTCCGCACTTTTATATTTAAGTTGGAAGTGGTGAGGGAGGAAGGAGCAGTAATCGGTCGTGTCTGAGAGACGCTTATAGTCCGGATTTAGCTCCTTCTGATTTCCACCTTTTTGGACACTTAAAGAAGCTTTACGGGGAAGAAGATTTTCATGTGATGATGATAATGTGAAAGCAGCGCTGCATCAGTGGCTACATGCTCAACCAAAAATATTATTTGCGGATGACATTAAAAAGGACAAAATACACTGAGGACAAAATACATGGGAAGGTGATTATGTAGAAAAGTGATTATTTGTTTTTGAAATTCTTAATAAAAGAGTTTTAAAAGTGCGGAAACTTTTTGAAGAACCCTTCTATTAAATAAAATCTGCCCACTTAAAACCACCGCTTCATCCTGTTCGGTGTCGCTGTGAAACTGGGCACAATGCAGTAACACAGCCCGGACAGGTCGTCATTTCATCATGTATCTTCAATGTAAACCTACAGAAGCGACTTCGAACACAAAACATGGCTTCTGACTACCGGAGTGAGAGGAAAACCGTGTACATTTCATTCTTTTCTCCTCCTCCTCTACCACATAAAATCAGGATTGTCCCAGTGTGGAATACAGTGAGTGTGTTGATGCTTGCATGTGTATAAGGAAAACTAATCAGCAGGAGGTGAATACTGTCCAGAGAGCTGACGATATGAGGATCCTGAGCAGTATGATGAAGAGAAGGTCTCTGTCTCTTGTTCACACGACGCAAGTCCAATCCAATAAGGCCAGAAGCAGAACGAAAAAAAAAGTCGAGTGATTTGTCCTATGTGCAGTCTTGAAGTGATGCAGACGCTAACGTTGGCGTGCACACACACACACACACACACATATACTGAATACACTTAGCAGCAGCAGTGGAACTCTGTTCCCTCACTGCACACGCACAGGGGTCCGTTTGTTTTGTGTATGTGTGTGTGTGTGTGTGTGTGTGTGTATCTGGAGGTATGTGCGTGTATGAGGTGCATTCGTTATATTAATATGCATATTACTTTCAAATCATTATCTGCTCTATTACAGTTTGAACTCCGTTAGGGCTGGGTGATACGACGATATGATCAATACTGCAGTTTTCTTTATTTTTGTTCTTATTTTGATGCTTTCCACCTCCTAGCTGAGTGTCATGTGACCTCTGGGAGGGTAGCACGTGCTTCCTCTAAGACACGTGAAGCTGACGCCTGTTTTTCAACTGTACAAGTTCTAATCTTAGATCTCGGATTTATATTACACTATATGTTATACTGCTTTACTCTTAATGGTAAAGCTAACCGTTTTATCCTGGTCAGAGATGCAGTGGGTGTGGTTCACAGAGAAAGCGCCTTGAAACTACTTTTTCATATCACCCACCCCTAATATCAGTGACATTGTGTTATTTCTGTGTGTGTGGATAAAAGGTTGAGTGTACAGACGTCTGTGTGTGTGTGTGTGTGTGTGTGTGTGTTCACTCGCTGTCTGACACTGAATCGTACTGAGACAAGAGCAGAGGTTTGGGTTCCTTTTCCCAGGTGCGGTTCTGAGACTGTGGAGGTCCTGCTGCGGGCTGGGTGGGTGACGGGGAGGGGCCGGGCATCACTGCACCAGGCAAGCACATCATGGTGAAGGGGTTACAGGGATACGGGGTGGGGCCTGCAAACACATCATAAGGAACACACATGAATGCTAGTCAAAGGTTTTTAAACAGCTAATACTAATATTTTTATTGATATTTGGGCAGAATAAATACTTTAGTCAGAAAATCAGAAAGTCATTTAATTATGAATCAGAAAAACTCCACGGCACGTTTTTAAGTATTTATTTATGCTTTTTAACTCCTTTTTCTCCCAATTTATCATAGCCAATCCACCACCCAGACAGCATTCAAAGAGGGTGTACAGTATATTTTCCTGACACACACTCCCATCGATGTATGTGCAGTCCACCAATTCGATCTTATTCACCCATACAGTGTATCTGCGTGTGAGGTCGGCTTCGTGTACAGAGAGCCACGCCTCAATCTCTGTGCTCCACTTTATAGGTCAAGTCCTTACACAGCGTTGATAACCCCGCCCATCAGTCTGGTCTTTCCCACCCAGCAGACTGAAGGATAATTTTGTCTGCTGCAGGCATTAGCCAATTATGCCTGCTAGAGGGCGCCCAGCTGGCCAGTAGTCGAGATTCAAACCCGGGAGCTCTGGTGTGCTAGCAGACTATTCTGCTGCGCCACCTGGGCACCCGAGACACGTTTTTAAACATAATCAATATCTACCACATCTGTAGCTTAGGCACAATAACACAGAAAACTTCACTTATTTCATTTTTTGCTCATAATGAGAACAAAATGTCATGTTTACGCAAAGCTCATTTACACTGGAAATTAAAGAAATGTGTTCAATCAACTCGTGTTAGACCCCTAAGCAACCAAGGCCCTGTTGTTTTATTTTAAAACAAACACAGACACATGATATGGGTCCTGGTGACACCTCTTTCACATCACTGCCGTTATGTATTGATCTGTTATTGGAATTGGTTCCTCTGTAGGAGGGCCGCGTGTACCTGTAGACGAGGGTCGGTCCTCCCACACTCTGTTGGTGAGAGGTGTGCGGCGGTTGCAGTCTCCCTCAGAGTGAACGGAAGACACCGAGGATGGTCTTTCACCTCCAGACATTCCAGGAGCAGGAGACTTGGTCTTACGCCCGTTGGAGCGTCCACTGCTCTTTGATTTACCTACAACAGGTATGAACACTGCTTCAACCCTTCAGTTTATTAACACTATTCCCTATTTTTCATTTTGCGTATTGTGTTCAGGGTTAATGTGGATCTGGTTCCATCCAGAATCAGTAGACTTCAAACAGTGACAGTCGGTGAAGGTGAGAGTTCAGAACCTTAACCAGTACAGTACGACTGTCCTACACTGGACAGGGTGCCAATCTAACGCAGGGCTTTAATCAAAGCTTCTTATACAGTGAGAGAAAGTATGTAACGGAAGCATTTAGCCCAGGTAGCATTGTGCAAACTGTGTGTCAATCATATTATGTATTGTGTGTGTGTGTTGTGGTTCCCTACCAGGCAGTGAGTAGGACTCCTCAGAGCGTGGATCAGCAGCAGAAGGTCCCCCGGTGTTCAGTGGGGTGAGAGAGTTGGAGGGCGAGCGCTCATCTGCTTGGTCGTCATATTTTCCCATCAGAGCTTTGCGGATGATGGCTTCCAGACCGATGGTGTTGCCGCTGGTATCGGGAGGTTGGTGGCTACGCATGCTCACTACGCCTAACACAGTTTCATACACAATTATTATTAGAACATGAATTCTATTCAGGTTTTATTAAAACATCTGACTTTTATACGTTTGACTCTTTCTTTAAAGTGATTCGGCTGACAAAACCCAAAAACTCAGGCATTAATACTGGGCTGATTTGAGATTCCATCCAAATATTCACTGTAGACTTTATTGGAGTAAATCTCACCTGCTGTAGCAGAGGCAGGCATGTTGAAGATCTCCGTCCCAGGCTGCCCAGTGTCTGAGAGAGGAGAAAAAAGGACATAAATAATGAGGAAGAAGACATGCAGCAAAAAAGCAGGTAGACACACACACTCACCCACACATATGTGTGTATATACTGTATATATATGAGCCAAAACATCCCAAATGTGCAAGAAAATGCCTATTTCGTAACAATGGTGCATGTGAGGAATATTAAACGCTGGGCCGATCGTAGCTACTTTTACTCCACATGTTTAATGCAGCAGATCTGAACATCTGAGTCACACCTAAATGGACACTCGGCATCAGAACTAGACATATGTGCACTCGTAGGTCAATTGTTCCAGCTCAAAGATCAGAAATCTGTATGAGATATAAACTCACTAAATTCGTTGTCACTGCCGACCACCATCTTCTTGATCATTTCCTTCTTGCTCTTGACGATGGCTGAGTTGTTCTCGGTGAGTTTGCTGAAAAAGGCTGGTGGTTGAACACTGCTAGTAGGAGAACGAGATCCCATTCTGACAACAGAAGAAACAAAAGCCATTAAAAACAATTTTTTTTTTTTTTGCGAATGCAACCTATGACAACATTTCCTTAAAATAAAAAACAAAGGGAGGAGAGATAAAAGGCAAGTCGAATAAATGAATAAATGAGCTTTAAAAGTTCAATTAAGGATCAGTCTAATGTAACTAAAAATTATGAGTGCTTTAGGGCTTCTTTTTTTATGAATTGTGTATTGGTTTTTTGCCTATTTGATTAAATCCAGTTGTTTCCAATTGAGACTTATCTCTATTATTTTGCTGCTGCCACCCCCACTCCTGATCGAGGATGGCCGAGGCTTTCACGTGCCCCCTCCGACGAGTGAGTAGCCGTCGGTCACTTCTTTTCACCTGCCAGGGGCGGGGTCTCACAGAGCTCAGTATCATGTGCAGATAGCCATGCACTGCCATCAGTGATCAGCCAATCGTGTCTGTGTAGGGTCCCGGACAACTGATAGCAGAGCTGAAATTCAAACCTAAGAGTTTGAGACCTCTGAACTGATGAGCTAGCATGTTTTTACCAGTGTGTATTTATTTGTTTTCTTCATATACCATTCATACAAACAGGGATGAAGAAATCTACAGGGAGGAGAAATGGGTAGTAAACCACTTTTATTCTTGTTCTACCCACAAAATCTGGACATTTTAACCAGAGGAGTCAATTTTATTTGTATAGCGCTTTTTATAATGAACATTGTCTCAAAGCAACTTTACAGAATCCAGGACCTACAGACCAAAACCCCTATTGAGCAAGCCGAGGGCAACAGTGGCAAGGAAAAACTCCCTTAAAATTACAGGAAGAACTTTGAGAGGAAACGGACTCAGCAGGAACATTCTGACAACAGAAGAAACAAAAGCCATTAAAAACGCTGTGAATGTAGTGTGTGAAATAGCAAACGACTGTGTACAATTCAGTGAAAAAGTAATGACACACTTTCTGATTGCTCTCGTCACTGCACATTCGTCACAGGGAACAATTTAAACTCATACAAAAAAACAGATGACAAAAGGGAATTTAGATGAAAACACACTTTGCAAAGCAATTTTGTTTATTTTAGATAAGACTATTGATCCTCTTGGGGAAATGAACTTGTGTTAATGTTAGTGTTGTTATTTACACTAAAGGGTTCCCTTAAAAAAAAAAAAAAAAAAAGTACTTTGTTATACTATTATTAAGTATTAATAATACAGTCGAATCCGGTTAATCGGACCACATCGGGACGCGATCGTTTTGGTCCTAATAACCGGCTGGTCCGATTACACGAACATGCCCTATGTTACAAGGAATGATAGTGGAATGATAGCTTTCTCGTGTAGACTTTAATCGTGATTGACAGGAGGGAATTCCTTGCACGTGTTGCCGGACACTCTTGTTTACGCTTGACTTCATTTCGCTGAAAAGCGGAGATGCAGATGGATCCAATAACCACGCTGCTGGCTACTGGGTGCTTCGTTGAGGGAAAGAAAGTGGTGGGCGTGTTCACCTCCCGCTGGTTTTGCTCTTGTCAACACAACTTTTCGGATTTCCTGACCTTTGATAAAAGCATAAATTCTCCCGGGGAGCCCAGGAATCCTCCCATATCTCGCTGACCCGCTTTGCATCCGCTCTAAGTGGCGACTTGTGGCTTCTTTTTCTTATTCGCTCTCACGTTCTTTGGTCCGATTAAACGGAATTTTGGTCCAAATAAGCGAATAACATTACACGTACATAATAGGATTTGTTTCGGTACTTTAGGATTCGGTCTGAATAAGCGGCTGGTCCAATTAACCGGATTCGACTGTATGTAACATATTGCCCTTATAGGGGAGGTATTTGAAATAATGGAAATAAAAAATGAAAAAAACGAATAGAAACTGTTTAGAGACAGTTATTTAACATATGACCCTTCTAAAAACGTTCTAGCCACCTTCAACTTAATAACTGTTTGCACCACCTGTAGGAGTAATAACTTGTGGGACAGTTGTAGCCTAATGAGAAGAATTTTAAGACTATCAAAGGGAAGGTAGTGGGTTTGAATCCCAGCTCTGACATCCAGGCAACGTTGGGCCCTTGAGCAAAACCCTTTACCCTCTCGGGTCCAAGGGTGCCATATAATGGCTGATCCTGTGCTCTGACATTTAACTGTACTGTACACAAATATATATATATACATGTTATTATTAACTACTATAATGAAAAATATTTATATTATTTCTGTATGTAAGTACGTGTATGTTACACACCCCTGCTCGGCTTGTTCGCTGGGACAAGCTGCTCCCTGGGAGTCTGGCTCAGAGGCACCCCCTGCTGGAGACCCTGGATCAATGCCTTCAGAAGGTAGACTCACTGGGGACACCTTGCTCTGAGGAGGAGACCTGCACACACAATACACACAGAGCCGTTTGCTCCTTCTTTCTGGTGCATTCTGATATGCATGAAACCCTATTTATATAGATAAATACAGCTGATCAGCTGTGACTGAGAAATATTCAAGTCAGGTGTAACCAGGGACTTAATGCTCTGTTACCTGTCTCTCATTCTGTCTCTGTCAGAGCCGGAGCCCTCAGGGGTGAAGCGGGAGTTGGAACTTGAGTCTGAAGGTGTTTGGGGGGCGCTGGGAGGGCGAGTGAGGTCCAACACAGGTGTACCGGAGTAGCCAAACATAGGCTGGCCTCCTACCTGCCCCTGCTGCGTCTGACGCATGTAATCTTTCTTAATCACCTCCTGAAAGAGGAAGGAAGTCGTTAAAAATGCCATTTACTTAAAACTTAACTTAAAATCTGTACACATGCGCGCTCTCAGAGGCAAATTAATATTCATACACTGATGTGCTGGGCGAGGGTCACCACTCTCTGAGTGCTTTTAACAGCAGGGGAGGGGGGCTGCTGGCTGGGGGACATTCTCTCCTCTGCTCCTCCAAATACAATGTGCTCTTCCAGAACTTTCTGCTGAGCTGTACAGGGAGAAGATACAAAAACAGACGCTCACGAGGTTAGACTGACTCGACACACAAACAGCAGAGTGGGATGAAGGCGGTTTTTTATTTATTTGAGATTTTTTATGTGTAAAATAAAATTACTAATGGAAAAAGGTTTTTAAAAAGGTGACAAAAGGTAAAAATAAATATATAAAAAGTATATTTAAGACCTAGAAATAATACAATCTTATAAGAGAACTCAGATAGATTCCTCTATTTGGAGGTTAGGAGATAATAAAAACATAAAAACAGTTGCCGACATCATTGACATTTCGAGACTGCCAGGACACACAAGCTTGTTCCAAATGCATCAACACGTTTCACCTCAACTCTAAATTCATCAATGGATTTTTGCAAATGCACTGTACATCCCCTATCAGTGAAGTTCTCTTCCATCATAACTGACCCCACACTTCTGTTGTTGCTTTTAAATCCTCCTACACACAGCTGTCTAAATACTGCGAGCGGATTCTCTCCTGAGCCAAGAGACACAACCTCCAAGACAAAATGAAACCTATGACAACATTTCCTTTAAATAAAGGACAAAGGGAGGAGAGATAAAAGGCAAGTCGATAAGATTCTTATGCCAGGCTAAGTGACCAGTGACCAGTTGAATAAATGAGCTCTGGAAGTTCAACTAAGGTTCGGTCTAATTGAACTAAAAATTATGAGTGCTTTAGGGCTTCTTTTTTATCAATTGTGTATTGGTTTTTTGCCTATTCGATTAAATCCTGTTGTTTCAAGGATGATCGAGGATGGCCGAGGCTTTCACACGCCCCCTCCGACAAGTGAGTAGCCATCAGTCACTTCTTTTCACCTGCCAGGGGCGGGGTCTCACACTAAGAATTTGAGACGTCTGAACTGATAGGCTACCATGTTTTTACCAATGTGTATTTATTTGTTTTCCTCATATACCATTCCTACAAACATCTACAGGGAGAAGAAATGGGTAGTAAACCACTTTTATTCTTGTTCTACCCACAAAATCTGGACATTTTAACCAGAGAAGTCAATTTTATTTGTATAGCGCTTTTTACAATGAACATTGTCTCGAAGCAACTTTACAGAATCCAGGACCTACAGACCAAAACCCATATTGAGCAAGCCGAGGGCAACAGTGGCAAGGAAAAACTCCCTTAAAATTACAGGGAGAACCTTGAGAGAAACCAGACTTAGCAGGGACCCATCCTCCTTGGGTGGCCTGGAGGATAATTTGAATAAATAGGATTTACACAAATCATACAAACATAAAATTAAATTGAACTAAAAGTTATAACTAGCAAAAAATAATTGGAGTTCTTTATTCTTCATTGTCTGTGATAAAGTCTGTAGAGAACAACTACAAACATAAAGCCACATGCTTCAAGTGCAAAACTAGAAAACAATTACCTGACAGTTCTAAGGTAAGAGGGATTTTGAGAAATCTAACATTTTATTTTTGGCTGAACTATGACTTTGGGTTTAGTTTATGAAGTCCTCCCCCTATCAGAAGAAATGTAATACATGATACTGGCTCTTAAGAAGTGATGGTGATCTTACCGAGTGTGCAGAGCTCGTGGTCCTGGATGGAAATCGGCTTGTTCTGAGACTTTTCTCTACCCGACTCTGAAGACAGAACAGGAAATCCACGGCTTGTGTTGAGCCCCAGGTGGGCGCTGGCAGCCTGGGCGAAGTGTGAGGCATAAATACCCCCGCCACTGGGGCTGGACATCTTGGAGTCAGATTTGGACTCTTGGTGTTTGGGCAGACCTCCTCGACTCTTACTACCCTCACGGCTCAGATCTTTGGCCCCGGTCGAGTCTGGATATGCCTCGTTGGTTCTTTGCATGTGCCCACTGTAATTCTGGTAGCGTGGGGAGGCTTGTGGCACAGACCTGCACAAAAAACCACAAACAAAGCATTAACGTAGGGAATTATCTGTATAATATCAACAAACTACAAATCCTGTATTGCTATTCAGGCATAACTTTTAGCATATAGGATCAGCAGTGAGATAAATAAAGACCTGCAACTAAGATCCAACATGTCAGAAAACAAATGGATCCAAATTAAATCTAACCTCTCCATTGAAGCCCAGATAACCAGACTGAAGCACTATCATTTTGGACACATTGTGAGAAGAAACAACTAATTGGAAAAGAAAATGAAGCTAGAAGGTAAAAGAGGAAGAGGACAGACAGCAACAAGATGGATGGATACAATTAGGAAAACAATGAACAAGCCATCTAGAAGCCTGAAGACCCATACGTAAAACAGGAAGATCTGGAGAAACACATCCACACGGTCACCAGGACTCAAAATCAACTTGACGGCACTTAAGTAAATGAGCGTGGTTTGAGACACAGCCACCCAGAAGCAGCAAGTTTCCTGATCTAGTACATTTTGATTAATTTCATTTCATTTTTACTGACCTATTTATACAAATGATATTCAGATAATGTCTCTACAATTACATTAACACTTCTGCTATCACGTTTCTGATAAATCATGGAGCAAAGCAGACTCGCCCATACAGCGGGAACTCTCAGCATACACCCACGTGCAATCTGCAGCCAGTCACACATGCTAGTGCACTCTGCAGACCAGCTTATAAAAACCAGAGAATCTTTGCCATACAGCTTGAGGAACATGCAGCCATCCTATTATTCCAGCGATACACTCACCGCAGTACAGAGGAGCTACTGTGCTCTGAGCTTTGCAGGTTCTTGGAGTTGGTGTTGTGCAGCACACTGGGTCTTTGCTGCAGGCTTTCTTGGGGCCGAGGGCTGAGCGAGGAGGTCTGGTGACTGTAAGGTAGAGAGGGAGGACGCGAGGTGGATATGCTGCCGCCTGGCTGCTCTGCAGCTCCTATGAAACAAAGCGAGGAACAGTCAGGAGTAGCAGATATACAAAAAAAACTGACAAAATAAACTAATTTTTATATGCCATGATGGTTCTTAAGCAGTATGTTGAGACAACATTTGGCTTTAGGTGTAAACACAGAGTCTATAGGAGCACCTTTTTCCTTGATGACCACTTAACACAGATTTAAAACCCGGGTATACAGCTCCTTTTGTTATTTTAATAAACTAAATTCATGCACATAAACAAGCTTAGTATAAAGAAGTATAAAGGCTAATAATTGTTTCATAAAGCCGGCTACCATACAGTTTTAAATCTGCTACAACATAGTAGAGCACATGGAAGACTAAAAGGAAAACACTTCATGCCCTGTACTGCATTAGTAATAAGATCTTATATTAAAGTGTTGTTACCCGGTCTCCATATTGGGGCATGTTCCACATTGCCGTGTATGACGGCTTTCTCCCTCTCTCGGTCTCGATCCCGCTCTCTCTCCCTCTCTCGCTCCCGTTCTCTTTCTCTATCCCGCTCTCGCTCCCGCTCTCTTTCCCGTTCCCGCTCTCGATCTCTCTCCCTCTCCCGGTCTCTTTCGCGCTCTCGTTCACGCTCCCTCTCCCGTTCGCGCTCTCGCTCGGATGATGTAGGCGTGCCCTGAAGCTTGCTCATGTGAGAGCTGCCAACTGGAACAGGAAAAAAAGCACAAAACAAAACAACAATAAAGCCATATTAATACAGATTATAAGTACATATGCAGGTAGTTTTGCCCGATGTGAAGTAGCTCTGTTTACGTTTTATTGTAAATGAGCAATACAACACTAAAATGTGCCTTTATACACTGATGAATTTAAAAATTAGGACCACCACCCTGATATGCTGTCGAAACTCTTGCTGAAACATGGAAAATATAAATATCCACAAAATATACGCAGTCGCCCTGTGGTATCTGGTACCAGGATGTTATCTGCATGTCCTTCAACTCCTGTACGTTGCAAAAAGGATCATTCTACAGTGCATCCAGGTGCCATCTCACAAGATCCTGGAGAAAACTGCCTTCATATCCTCTGGCATCACTGAATCACCCAACAACCTTTCAGTGGTTGATTACTTGTCCATCCTCTGATCACTATCTGTGGGCACCCACCCTGGCTGTCTATGTGCACACCTTGTTTAACCCAGTCGTCTAGCCATAACAATTTGCACCTAATATAAGTCACTCAGGTGTTTACTTTAATCGTATCTGCTACATTGAACAAGTGTACGAGTAGCTACCATCAGCCCGACATTTAATATATCCAGACCCTCACATGCCACACAGATGTTTGGGCAGTGGTCCTATTATTTTGACTTATTAGTGTATATGTGTGTGTGCAAATCTGTGAGCTCAT
The DNA here is from genome assembly GCF_030014385.1 of Trichomycterus rosablanca. NCBI lineage: Eukaryota > Metazoa > Chordata > Actinopteri > Siluriformes > Trichomycteridae > Trichomycterus > Trichomycterus rosablanca. Next base: position 37,513,318 of record NC_085994.1, read on the forward strand.
TATTAAAGGAAGTGTGTGTTCTGTACCTGGTGAGATGGGGGGCGTAGTGTAAGCTCGGCTGGGGAAAGCAGTGGAGGTTCCTGGGATGTAGGTGATGCGGTCCATTGGAGATGCAGATGCTCCTGCAGGAACAACACACGACAATGTGAATTGGAAATGTCAAAGTCTATTGTATAGCAGGAGGAGTAGTAAATGATGGATTAACCCACCCTACATTAAAGAATAATTTCTTCTGTTTATTACTTACAGACTATGCCTTAAAGCCCTGTACTGTGGATTATTTATAGGCTCAAAACAAGGTTTTGCATGAATAGCAAGCGAAGGATATCAGAGCACACAGAGACAATAAGAATCATTTTACCAGGTTTAGCCTGTAAGCTTAGACTAACCAGCTAGTGTCACCAAACTTATAAAAATTATAAACTTATAAAATTATAAACTGTGGTTCACTTTATAATTCACTTTATAATTTACTTTATAATTTATATTTTACAGATGTTACAATCTATACCAGCCTTACGATGATAACCGAAATAACACCTCAATATGTACCCTCAGGTCCTGTTGTTGTAGTGTGTTGTCTGAGTGTTGTTGTAATTATACAGATACTTGTTTGTATAATGTGAATCTCTGTAGTGTGAACTATTACTTTTGACTTTTGATTTATGTAACTTGCTACTGAAGCCTTATTTTCCTTCGGGATTAATAATCTATCTATCTATCTATCTATCTATCTATCTATCTATCTATCTATCTATCTATCTATCTATCTAAACTTACTTTCTAATGAAAACTAACTAATACAGTTGCATTATACAGATGCTCTTATCCAATTTGACTTACATCAGGACAAGCTTTTATAAGATAAGAGTCACTTTGGCAGTCAGGTTGGCATATTTTCACTTTTATATTCCTTAGACATTCCTTGGAATACTTTCACATGCTAAATGTAACACCTGTAGTAAATATGAACGGAATTCACACTTTTCCTTATTTCTTTGCCTAGGTTAAAGATAATTTCTGCAGAATGTATAACAAAATAGCTCCTTTATTTATTTTATGTTAGACCGGTCTAGAATTTAACTAATCTATATTGCCAATAAACAGTATTTTTTTCTTTAGTCGACTCTTTTTTTTCTCCCTTTTCAAGGTAAAACACAGTTCAATATTTTAATTCAAACTTAAGAGAAATACAATTATATAACAAAATCATGAACATAAGGTGCATTGCAAAGTATACTGTACTTAAATTTAGTTTACGTTCAGTTCTGAATATGTTCAAATCTTAGTTCAGTTAAGTTCTTAACTCTGAGTTTAGTTCGTTTCCTATTCAGAAAAGAAAATAAATGTCTCCATAATCCTACCGCTCTGGTAGTGACTGTTTATAATCCAAACCGGTGGAACTTAACAGTAGATGATGAAGTCCTCCCGAGCACACGGGGAAAAAACGAGTTCTTGCCTTCAAGGATGAAGTCCGTGGGTCTGGCTCGACATCATGTTTCTATCGGCTTGCATGCGCACCACTCACACATTACTAATGCCTCTCTTTCAACTTAGAAACTCCTATCTATCACCGGAGCTGTCCGATTAAGAAATTGTTATTACAACTTTCCCAAAGAAACAAACAAATATCAGCATGTAACAATAAACTGGCTGCGTTAACGAGAAAATAGAAAATAAATCCCAGACACTCTTTTTCACAGATGTGTTAATTCACCGGCTCTAATGTAACTTAAAGCAGCCATCTCTTAAATGAGAAGCGTCACCTGATTTCCATAAAAGGCATACTCCTAATTTATTCATTAAATTATTACCAGTTATTTTTAGCTGATTCTAAATCAATGAAATGTGTGAACTTTTAATGAACTACACCTGTACATATGTTTTAATAAGTCATAACGATATATTAATATAAGAAATCTTTAAGTCGAATGTGTGTGTGTACCTCTAGCAGAAGGTGAATAGGATAAGGTGAGTGGTGGATCTCGTGGTCCTCTCATCAGATCCGGTCTCTGTGCGATGGCGGCTGCAGGCCACTGGTGCATCTGCTGCGAGGTGATGTAATCGGTGAAAAGGGTGTGTCTGTTTTCGATGGCCGCCGTGTCTGGAAAGCCTCGGATCAGGTAGTGAGAGTAGTGGTGAGGGTAACCTGGAGCAGGGGCAAGATGCCTTGGCAGGTAGTACGCAGCTAAGAAGGGTACAAATTTATACAATCAGTTTCATTACTTACAGGTTTGTTTCCTCTAATAAAATACAAGGACAAAAGCAGAAAGGTGGAATTACCTGGGTCTAGAGGGATGCCTCGAGGCAGGGCAGAGGGGTCAAATGTCAGGGGGATCTGGCCTCTGTACATATCAGCTCCCAGACCCTGCAATAACCTCTCATAGGAGGCCAAAGACGCAGCGTGATCACTCACAACAGGCAGCGGAGACTTGGTAGAGCTCATCTCCCGAGGAGTGGGAGTGGACTTCCTCTCCTGTTGGGGGACTTTTGAAGAACCTGCAAAGAGTTTATTATTATTATATTATTATAACTATTAGCACTACAAGGCTAATATACGTCCATACTGTTACTATAATGAATATTACTACAGCTGGAATTTAATTTAATGATCAAACTTCATAAAATAACGCTTTTCATTTGTGCATGCATTATTACGCATTATTACTTTCAACTCATAGTTGTACCTTCATGTGACCGCTGTGGCGTATCTCTGCTGGTTAGTGGTGATCCTCGGTGTGAAGGGGCGGGGTATCCAGATCTCTTGAGTTCGTCGTAACCCACCGGGCTGTGGTGGCTTTTGCCTCCCTGCTCTGCCAGAGAGCTGGAGGTGCTGACCACGGCACTGGGTCGTGTTTTAGGGCCCGGCTCGTCATAGTGGCCCCGTTCCATGTGAGGCGGGAGACCAGGGTACGGCCTAGGGGAGTTTGATATGATAGAACGCACGTCGTGGCGCTTTGAGGAACCAGCGGGATCCTGTTTGAGAGGCGTGCCCTGTAAACAGACCAAACTAGTCAGACAATGCAAACAGTGTGCAATAATATGGTTTATATGTGTATGAGATACATAATCAGCTACGATTAGAATATTCTGTAACTTAGTTTAGTTTAAGGTCTATTTGTTTGGATACCTGTGTGATGGAGCCCTCTTTGGGTGCTTTGCTCACCAGGACGGCCTCAGGTGGTATGAGGTGGATGGAGCGACCGCCCTCTTTAACAGTCGGTACCATGCTTTCGTGAGGCCGGCCCTTCATAGGCTCTGGGCCGCGGGGAGATGGAGAGCTCTCACGCTTCATCTGCTTCGCCTCTCTCCTCAGATACTCGTCCTGGGGCTCAACGTGTCGTGGGATACCTAAAAGAGAGAGAGAGGAGGAGGCGTGAATATAAGTCAGTAAACCAGGACATCAGACATATTATAATACAATAATTCCCTACTGGAAGTATTATTATTATCTTCATTGTTATTATTATTATTGCGATATAACTGATCAAAAAAAGACCAATTAAGCTGGTCGAATTAAGCCAATGAGTAATACCTGCCCCCTCCAACATGCAAATCAGGTCTAAAGGGCCTTATTTAATGACTGACTGAAAAGTAGCTCACATTTTTGCTTATTTGATGTATATGATCATCACTGTGCAAACTTTTGCACTCAACTGTGCATTATTCATATGCTAATATGAGAACAGACGTATAAATGGCTTGACAGGTGAACTGAGTATGTCTAAGCAGCTACCTAATCCGGCACAGCGATGCTTACCCTGTGAGATAGAGCCACGGATATGGTGAGGGCGAGGACTCTCTCTTCCCTGAGGCATTGCTCGACCTATCAGCCCTGCAAAGAAAGAGCTCGGTTAAAAATAAATAACACACACACACACACGCATGGCAAACGATAAAATGTAGGATTTATCATGCACGAACCCTCAGCTGCAGACAAGGTGTCCCGTAAAGGCAACACTCGGGACATGCTTCCTTCCATCACATCATATGAACGTTTCAGTCCAATCACTTCTTTACCCTCATCCTTAGGGTTTGGAGTGCCTACAAAGAGCAGCCATTGAAGCATTTAGTATCAGGAGAAGTATTTAGGTTAGATTTAAGTGTGTGACACAGTGTAACACAGTGATCACACAAGTAACAACATACTGTATGTAAACGGACCAACACAACCACGTAAAATCACTGCACTTGTATCACAGCACAGTACATTTCTTGTGTTTAACATCAATTGCACAATATCAGTCATGACTTCCATTTTTTGCTATTTTTAGCTCCTGATGTTATATTGATTTCATGCAATTAATGTAACTATTAGTGGGGATTTTTTGACCTCATCATCCAGTACAAAATTGAGAACTGGGTGCCATTCGGGACAATTGTAGGTACAAACCAAAAGTCATCTACTGGTCAAACATCTACTGGTGCCAACAGTTATGCCTTTGGTGAGGCATCACAGTACCGAGCCAGAAACATGTCATCCTATATGGGGCACTCTATATGGTGTTTTAATACCAACCATTAGAACAGTGTTTTGTGGCAAAATTTTACCAACCAGTGGAAACAATTCACAAGGAAGTAAAAATAAAAATGTTGGGTATCAAACCAGGAATCTTATTATTACTATTATATTAATATACTACGTAACATTACTGAATTGGAAATCAAAACCCTATTAAACCTAATTTAAATTTGAATCCTAAAATGGTACACACTTTAAGTTTGTGTCTATATGTGACAGCACTTACGGTCAACAGAGAAGACGTGTCCACTGACGCCCTCGTACAGCACCTGTCCCTTGGGTGGGTTTTCGTCCCTGGCTCTGTCCCTGCTGGGACTGTCCTCGGCGATCAGACGAGTAATGGTACCCTTATAGAGAACGTCCGCCGGTGTGCCCTGTTATACACACACACAACGGTTCTGTTCACTAGAGCTGTTAGCATGCCCAACAATAATACAGCACAGTGCTAATAGGTTGTGAAAATGTGCAGGTTAACGTCTATTCACACAGAGAACGTGAAATTTCCATCCCTGTTAATCTGACACAGAATGTCCTGCCACCCAAACGACATCTCAGTACAACTCGGATATCCCCACTATTTAGAAAAGTAGGTAAACCTGTCTGTTTGACCCTTTTCATCAAGTGTTAAAGCACTCAATATCTATTATAAGGCAAAAAGTAAGCAGACACCTGACTGAAAGCTTGCTGGATTTTCTACTCCATTTCAAAACCATGGACACTGACTGTTTTTGGACCTTGTTTTGTCCACAGGAACAGGACTTCCCTGATATGTTGCCACACAGTCGCAAGCCTATAATTTATTTTATAAAAGTAATTCCAAACTCACGTTAGAAATGGGTGTGACTGACATACTTGGTGTCCACATACTTCTGACCGCATTGTGTAAATGTGCATCTCTGTTGGATGAAGTTTGACTGTGTAGATGCCATTTTGCACTGTGCGTTCAGGTGTGTGTGTGTGTGGGTGTGTGTGTGTGCAATTTATGAAAGAGAACATTAATGGACAATGTGTTCCTGCTGCTATAGCAACAAGACGAAATAAAATGCACCAGTTTTATCTCTTACGTAGGAGGACACTCACGATCAGAAGAGACATCAGAGTGTTTGTCCGCCCACACACACACACACACGCACACGCACACGCACACGCCTGAAGCACACTGCACATTTCATTGTTACCTGAGTGATTGAACCACCGCGGTATGATATGGAGGGTTCCTGGTGTACTCGTGTGCCAGGCAGGCCTTTAGTGATGCTACCTCCCTGTACAGCCGGCATGGGTCCTGCAACACAAATCACAATTACAGGTTACACATGATTCTTCAGTTCAAGTCTTTAATATCAAACACAGTCATTGACAATTTTTGTATCTCCAATTCACCTCACTTGCACGTCTTTGGACTGTGTGAGGAAACCGGAGCACCCAGAGGAAACCCACACAGACATGGGGAGAACATGCAAAATCCACATAGAAAGGACCTGGACCGTACCACCTGGGGATCAAACCCAGGACCTTCTTGCTGTGAGGCGACAGTGCTACCCACCAAGCCACCGTGCCGCCCTTAATTCACTTAGTAAAACCAGGCTTATAGTGGGAACATTTTAAAAACATTGCAGTGATGTTGCAGCATGGATCATCTCCACAGCTCTGTGATTAAGAGTGTAGAATAATGCCAGGTTCTAACACGTCCAATCCATTTGCAGGTGTGTCTGGCTTTGCCATATTAAGCTAATTAAGGAGCTTTAGCAGAAGGCACATGATGGCTGCTGGCAAAAGCCATTCAAATAAACACAATTGTGTGTATTTTGAAATGTCAAAGACTGGCTGGGGTATCAGCATGCCAACTTTTTTCACTCAGACAGTTAGGAAAGTCGCACCCTTGTGTCATGAACCCTTTGCCACAGATGGATATTGCATTTTTATGCTGACCAGTTTTCTGCTGCATGAGTGGAACGCCCACCAGCATCAACAACATGCAGCAAGGAAAAAATCAATTGAAACAACCAGTAAGTGTCACTACTACACATTTAACACCCAGAACAGGCTTAATGTAGGTGCGAGTTCCTTAAGCTGGTGTATTTCTGATATTTAATCAGAAAGAAAGAGTTGGTGTGTAGGTTAAATGCTGCACTAACCGCGGGGAGTGAGGCTCTCGTGAGCTGTTGTCTGTGTGGAGAGATTCTCAGCCTGAGACGACGAGGGTCCACGCGGAGAAAGCTGCTCCTGCTTTATCATGGGGTATACAGCTGTAAAGGACAGGGGGAGATTTAAAAAGAAGCATACATACACTAGCCTTTCATTAAAAATGCATATCAGTGCACTGTATTAACTCAAACGTTAATACACACCGAGCTTTCTCTGCTCCATCCAGGACAGAGGCAAAGCTCCCTGTGCAGCCAGCTTGCTGTGCTCTGAGCCATGGGCCGGACTGTGCATCTGCACTGGAGTACCCTGTGAAAAACACACATCAAAACACAAACTTATGTACGAAGCAAATTATCTTAATTACTTCGTTTTAAAAATATTAAATTATCTAACCAACCAAAAAAGTGGACTTAAGGCCTGGTCACAAAGACTTGCTCTTTGTGTCGTTTTGCAAAGAGGTAGGTCAGACCGGGATTGGGAGATTTTAGCCAGATGTTTTCCACCATTCTGGGCCAGTTAGCAATTTAACCATGATTTAGCATTTGAGCTAAACCCAACTTATAATTTAAAATCAGTTTTATAAGGAAAAACTGCTTCGTACAAATGGCCTTTGTTATTCTCTGAGGTCGGACAATATTGCATGAAATTCAGAGCAGTGCAATAGTTAGCATATCCAGTACGGGATCATTGTATAATATAATGCCCCTTCAAAGGTCAACATAGCAGATGACTTGTGGACATATTTCAATAATTTGTATTACAATTTTAACCAATTTAATCTTTTACACATTTAATCTCTAAATCTGAATTTTATTTGCACTTGAATTTGGTATTATAAGATGTTTATCACAACATATCCTAACAAAATGATCATCTTTTAACAGAATTCCTTCTCAGACACAACGACTGTGCCCATGTTTGACTAATATAACAGACTGCTGCATCACCCGAGCACATATTAGTTGCCTTTAATATGTAATGAATACCAATCTCAATAAAAGAATAGCTATTGTTGTCCTGTACCTGTGTGATGGAGCCACCAGGTTTGGTTGAAGAAATGAGGGGAGGGGGTTCAGGGATGTGGAGGGGCCGCACACCAGCCAACCTTTCCTGCTGCTGAAGAGCTACCGAAAGAAAACACAACATTAGAATGTCACACTGTTTATGTAAAGACTGAGCAGAGCTACAGTAACACTAAAAGCTCTCGAAGAACTGTTTCCAACATGGAATCCACACCATCCATTGCACAACAGTTTTACAAGACGTCCAGGAAGGACAGCAAAAAATGACCACCAGAGTAAATGCTGGTGTGAATCTATTGAATCATTCGTCCAGGTAGGTACAAATTAAAAAAAATAACAAGTCTGGAAACAAAATCTGCTTGTCCTGGGCACCTGAGCTAATAATCTCTCCAGACTTGTGTTTCCTTTAATGGAAAACTGAATCACAGAAGAAAAGGAGCTGAACTAAGTTGATACACCCAGCTAATATCCAGCTGTATACAGCTGTTTGTTTCAGCTCTGTACTTAGTTACAATTCTTAGCATTGCTTTTTATGCCTAGACAACAATACTCCGGATAATACTGTATATAAAAAAAGTAAGGAATGCTGACAAGCTGATGGAGTAAGACAGACAGGCTGATAACTCCCAGCCTCCTGGAAACAAATGTGTGCATACAGTTGTGTAAGTGGTGTGTACAGAGGCTCTTACAGGCGTTGTAGTGCAGTAGCTGTTCTTGACTTAATTTGGCCATGTCTCTGGGAGACAGTTGGTACTGCAACATCGAAGGTCGACCGAGACCCACGGCTCTGACATCATCCGGACCGGGAGTCTTCCTCAGGTCAGCAAGAGGAGAGAAAGCCCGGGGCTTATCTACAAACACACACACACATACACATGGGAACAAAGTTAAGCAGTTAAGCCTGACCTGATCTTACTAAATGCACAGGTCAGGTTGTCTCCATCACAGCAGGAATTACATTAAAGGTCGATCAGTAAAAGCGTTTAGAAGATTAATCCAGTCTCAGGAGATACAAAAAGGCCATTTTGGCAATCAGCTTGATTGTTTTTTTATGAAGCCTCGACCACTTAAGCAATCCCCAGAAGCCCTACTCGAGCATTCCTGGGTTTGAAAACGTCCAAACAGACTTCAGCAAGATTCAGTCCTCACTTCAGGTTACTATCTGTACATTTTTTTACATGCTCATGTGGGTTTATCTAGTATTTAGTACTAGATATGCATCAAAATGTTATCAAAACTCAAAACATCAGCTTTTAAAAATGAAGGAATGAGCACTGAGGCTGAGAATGATGGAGGAGCAACAGAAGCCTCAGAGAAACGCTGACTAATAGACTTGAAAATAAAAATCATACCTTCTCTTTCAGAGGGAGTCGGGGTTCTTGCTTGAAGCCGTGGGCTACCGGACTCTGCAGCACCACTGTGGTAATGCTGGGACTTTATTGGCTGTGGAGGTTGCTGCTTGGCCCCCTGGGAGGACTCGTGTGCCATAGTGATCTGTTGCTGATAGAGCGCCAGAGCGTCGGGCATCATCTGCTGTTTCCCCAACAAGCCGCTTCCTGCTGCATAGACTTCTGGCATCTGCAGAACAGGGTGAGAGACACAGACATGATGTGGAGCTGTTCATAATTACAAAGCAAATAATGTCATGTCACTTTATAAAAACATGAGAATCTTTTTTTATGCAACAGTTCATAATCAAGTCAAGTTCAGCTTCCACTCACAATACTACACGTTTATTATTACCACACATTGACTGGTGAGTATTAGAGGTACACACGTGTCTTTTTATTTAATAATCAAAGTGTATAAACATATAAAAATGTCATTTTATTTTACAGAGATTTAATTTTTATTTATTTATTTGTTTTTTAATGCTATTTTTACATTTTTAGTTATACTCATAGCAGGTATGTAGGTATTTGGTCTTATAAGGATATTTTTATGTACTTTTAATTAAATGTTTGAGAAAAATGTGAGTAAAGATTTATTTTGCCTTTCCCTCTTATATTTTACTATGATGAGTGTGAGGCATGTTTGACATAATGGGGGTTCTTCTCCTTTTGTCAGGTGCGGATGTGTCATGGTCCTCCGCCTGGACAGTCAGTCCAACATTTTCCTGCATGATTTCCCCCATGTATAAGTAGGTGGTTTCTAAGTGTGTAGATAATCTGGACTCTCTCTCAGTTCCATAAGGAGCGACTGCTGTGATAATGGACAGATCTCAGAATCTCTCAGACTTATTATTCATATTTACTGAGGCAGATTGGTGCATCTGATCGAGGTTGAAGCAGCAGAATGCTCTATGTTACAGCTATACATTAAGCGCATGTTTTCTTTCATCCTGGTGTGGATACCAGATTTGTAGGTAATTCACTGCAATGTTCGAGAATTTGAGACGTCTGACTAAATCAGCGTGGGATGAATGAGAGAGAATGGGTGTGTAATTAGCACAGAGCCACTACTATTAGGTTGTGTGATCTGTATGGGAGGTGTGTGTGTGTGTGTGTGTGCTCACTATGGGAGGTATAGCAGCCGCTCTTTGTTTGAGCTGTTTCAGGTCCAGAGGTTTTGGCAGCATAGTTGAGATCACTCCATCGTGGGCGTAACTCAGCAAACTCGGCCTAGGGGACAAAATTTAAAAATATGAAGAGGGCAAAATTTTCATGGGGGTAAAAGATTTGGAAAGGGAAAATAATTTATGGCATTTATGGTAATAGAAGAAAAAAGGAAAATGAAAGCATTATGAGAACAAACATTTGAAGAGAATGAAAATAATAAAGGGATGGACTGTCCTGTTTATCAACACACACTCAACCATCCAACCTCTCACCAAACCTCTCACCAAACCCCTCCTGTGAGGAAAACGTTTCTATAATTCCATCCCAAACACACACTGTACATCTTACAGAGTGTATGCAGCACACACTCCACACCACGCACACACACACACACAGTTATTTCTTTAGCCATCACTGTTTCTCTTGGTGCTGCCAACATACACACTTTCTGCTATCATGTAAAACAGAGCTGTACAGGACAAACCAACTATCTCATCTGTTTCCTGATCAAACACAACACACCCCCAGAACACACACAGACACACACACCTGCTCTTCTCTACATTGTCTGGCTCCTCCACCTCATCAGCGCTGCAGGTTGCACTGGAGTCGCTGTCTCGCCCTCCGGCCTCCCTCTCTCTCTTCCGTCCCTCTCTCTTCACTTCTTCCACCAGGGTTGGGGGTTTCTTATCCTCCACCTCCGACTCTGCCTGCACCTCCTTTGCTACCTCGTTCTCCTCGGCTTGCTCTTCCTGCTTCACCGCTTTCTGCTCCACCAAGGGTTTCTCTTCCTCTGAGCTGGCCTGGTTCTTTTCAGAAGTGGATGTGGTTGGTACCGGTTGGGTATCGGATGCATTTTTGAAGCATGCTGAGCTGACCACCTCTTTGGCCTTGCTGCCCTCAGAAGAATTCGGAGACGGGAGGCTCTCTGTGTCCGAGCTCTGGTTGGGGCATCCTGGTGTAAAAAAACAGTCAAAAAAGTTATTATCAGCATCTCTTTATTCAACTCTATCAATCTGATAATGAATACTATCTTTTTTATCCACAGCTGATGATGCACTGATATAAAACATTACATTAAATGTTATAAAGTGAATGACGACTCAAATTCGCCAAACATGGGTCCACAGGATGCAGCTGCAAATCATTAACAATACAGCTGTATAACCCAGCAGCCACCTACACCAGATACATCCACCTCAGAGTAAAGCTCTCTCTTTATAATGGGACTTGTCCAGCCTAAGCTATTTGTATCAGTACTAATCCCACTCAGAATGAAGCAATATTCCCAAAGTAAGTCTTCTTAGGGCATTTATTTATTTATTAGGATTTTAACGTCATGTTTTACATCTTGGTTACATTCATGACAGGAACGGTAGTTACAGGTTACTCAACATTCATTAGTTCAAGTCTTTAATGTCAAACACAGTCATGGACAATCTTGTATCTCGAATTCACCTCACTTGCACATCTTTGGACTGTAGGAGGAAACCAAAGATCCTGGAGGAAACCCACACAGACACAGGGAGAACATGCAAACTCCACATAGAAAGGACCCGGACCGATTCAACCTGGGAATCGAACCCAAGACCCTCTTGCTGTGAGGGTCCTGGGCTCCTACCATGTCTACATGGTAAGATTCCCTAAGAGGGAGCCACTGGGTCAGGGTAAATACTTGTCTTCTCAGTGTACAGCCTCTTGTATAAGGTAAAGCGCTTTGTGAGGTTGACTGTGCTTGTCCAGAATAAAGTAAACTAAAAATAAAGTAAAGTAAACCACTCATCTAAAATAAAGCTCTGAAAAGGGACAGTGGTAGCTCAGCAGTTAAGGTACTGGACTAGTAATCAGAGGGTTGCGGGTTCAAGCCCCACCACCACCAAGTTGCCATTGTTGGACCACTCAGCGAGGCCCTTAACCCTCAATTGCTCAAATGGTAAACGGTCATAACTTTAAGTCGGTGCTTAATGCCGTAAATGTATAAATGTAATGTATGTATATGAAAAGGTGAAGTCGCTGGTGTCCAGGGTACAGTTGTTTTGTGTGTGTGTGTGTGTGTGTGTGTGTGTGTGTACCTTCTCCGTCCTCCTGGGCCTCCTCTTCATTGCAGCTGCCGGCAGATCCCTCCATCTCCTCTTCATCAGCAGCAGAGGGAGCGTTGGCCTCCTCGTTCTGTGGTGCTTTACCCTTACGCCTGGCCTTACGCTCCTGCTCCTACACACACACAGACACACACACAGACAGACAGACAGACAGACAGACAGACAGACAGACAGACACACACACAGACAGACAGACAGACAGACAGACAGACAGACAGACACACACACACACACACACACACACACACCAGACTCATTATAATACATGTTTATAATCATTTCAAAAATCAACTATAACAAATAGTAGTATTTGGATTTGCACACAATTGTATTACCACTGAAATCTAAATCTAAAATCTAGATTTGAAATCTAAATAAACTCACAACAGCAGCACGAATACTTGAGAAAGCAACACAAACCGATTTCATTTTATGCTGCTGCAGTATTTCATCTAGTTTTTGCCTCTTCTTGTAGTTGAAGTAGAAGTTCTTGCACTGGGAGACGGTCTTGGAGCCCACCAGCTTGGCGATGGCGGACCAGTTGCGGCCATATTGGAGAAGTCCTGCAGACACAGACACGTTGGTACACGTCAGCGCCAGAAACGCCAGTAAGGCTGAACAGTATTTAAAAATCCCAACAACACTGCTGCACCTGCTACACTCATCACAGAAACACACACGATCATGTCATTACCAGGTTGGTGTCAATGCGGTGCTGAGAATGCTTTACCACCCAAACATCTGCTCAGTGATACAGGCAGCTAACAAAGCTTGAAGAGCAACAGCTGTGCTACAGTCAGTAATTGTATACCGACAATGTTGATCTGTATGGTTGGTGTAGCTCTGAGTGTTTGGTTTTTTTAAAATAATAATAATAACAATTAAATAAATGTGTACGTGAATGCCTCCTTGTGGTGGCTTTATGTTACATCTTGTAAACCAAAGTAGGATCAGACTGTACAGAGCAGAGAGTGAGATGTATTGTTTGAGTTGCCTGGGTCTCATAAAAAATATGGACAAAATGTGGGTCACTGGTGTAGCTTTTAAAATGATTAATTAAACTACATATCACATATGTGTATCTAACAAAGTGCCGGCTGAGGCACTACTACCATAGCTGTGAAAATAATACAATAACAAACATTGAAGAAGAAAAGAACTGTTCATGTGAAATAAAAAGAGTATATGTTTACGGAAGAAATGAGAACAAACGAATTAGAAACTTGCCCAACTAGCCTTGTGCTATCTATTTTTTTCATCAGTTTTCATCAGAACTTCTGCACTTTTCTGCATTTTTGGGAATGCATTGAATAAAAACTAGAAGGGACAAGAAAGCAAGAAAGATGATTTTACTCTTGTCCGGGGTACATTACTGCATTGTGCCCGAGCTTCCAGGAAAGTCGGACCCACTGCGACCCTGACCAGGATAAAGCGGTGGTAAAACATGTAAACAAAAGAAAAAATAACCAGAATCCATGACTGCCCACCTCTACACGTCCTCTCATTTTCGACTCTGTTACCATGGACAAATAGGCAGAAAATAATACTAACCAATAACTGCATGTCATCTCACCTCCACCAGCCACAGCCATCACTGAGTACAGATGGGGACTCGATCCTATCCTAAATATTTCCGTTTCACATCGCCTTGTGGAAAAACCTCGAGAGAATCCAAAAGGCCTCCAGCCAGAACGCTACACCTGTAGCTCCTCCAATCACAGACAAGCTCCCCTAACCAAATCTGATTCAGATTCAGCGAGATAAAACGTTCACTTAAAGTCCCTTAAAGTCCAGCTCAGCCTGATATCCTCCGATGAGCCGATCGGAAGCGGTTAGATGATCTTTAGTTCATCCTTTATTTGCTGTGTGTACACCTGATCCCCACACGTATGCCAGCCAGTTTGTGTGAACCAGTCATCGGGAGGAATAAAGGTAGGTGGTGCGGCGGAGGGTCGGAAAACAAGAGGGAGGGTGAAGGGAGTGGTGAGGCGAAGAGGAAAAGTAGTCCAAGCTACTATAAACCGCCCTTTCTTCTTTTCCCTCCTTTCTCCATGTAATATTTGTGTGCATACTCTTGCTCCGTCTCCAGCCCTCCCACCTCTCTCTCTCTCGTTCTCAAGGCCGGAGCTTTCTAACCACTGACTCTCACTGCTATGTGGCTCTAAGGAGGTGGGATCAGTCTCTTTATCACTCTCTCCTCTATTGCTCTCTAGTTCTGTATACTGTGCCCTATCTGAACAAACCACACACACACAAACACACACACACTGTGTGAAAGTGAGTGTTTGATGCTGATACAGTTAGGAGAGGGAGTTTCATATTTTTCCTAACTGACCTGATTTACTTCCTGACCTTTTCCTTTGTCCTCAACAGAGAGAGAGAACAGAAACACACAGACTTGCCAAAACTCTACAATACATGCCAACTTCCCACTCTTACCTAGTCAAGAAACATCACATCACTCCAGATTCTGCTGCACCACACGCGCACACACACACACACACACACACACGTGTGTATTTTCTTTTTGTTTAAGATAGTGGTGCAGTGTTTTTGTGGAGAACTGAAAGTAACTGGTTGGCTTTATTGGTACAATTTAAGATTATTAGGATTTCTGTTCTGCCTAAATCCTGCATTGCTGTGTTTAATTAGCTAAACTGGCTTACCCCTTACATGTGGTAAACTGGTTAATTGAGTATGCAATTGTGTAATGGGTTTCCTTTAATGAGCCGAGATCATTAACTGTGATGAATATGCAATAACAGAGGCGATTACAAAAGAGGCAATTTCCTTTTATCACCACTATACATACAAATCATTCAGGGTGTCTGTGTAGTTGCAAGCACAATGATGATGGTAATGATTTCTCACAGGAGGTGGGTTTTGTGTTCGAATACAGGTGGGAATCATTTCAGGCATTAAGCATTTCTTTTAATCTGGAGCTTCTTACATCCATGCAGCAATGAAAACAGCACAGTCTTGCTACACAACATGTCTCACCTAGACATCTACTGAGTCCAATGACCTGAACTCATCCTGCTGCTGATAATCTTTAGCACCATATTTGATTTTCCAGCGCAGATGCTGTCGGTGTCCCTGATAACCTGCTAAGCAACAGCACTCATCTGCTTATGTAACAGACAGGTGCAGTGTAATCCAGTATACAGAGTAAAGTATGTGGACATCTGTCTGTGAGCTTGCGGGACATCTCTTTCCAAAAACCCAGGGTGTCTACTGGGAAGGCTTTTAACAAGATTTTGGAGTGTGTCCATGGGAACTTGTGCCCATTCGATCAAAAAAAGCATCTGTGCAGACTACTACAGTTGTTCCACATCAAACTAATCAAACAGTGTCTCCAAGGACCTCTCTTTGTGCACAGGACAACAGTCATGCTATAACAGTATGTAACATACACTAGCAATGTACATCTAAAAATTCTCCACATACACAGTAACCCTTTAATGGTCTCACCAAGAAAATAATGTTTAAAAAATTATTTCTTTGCATTTCTTAGTTTCTTGGGACTATAACAACAAATAAAATATTTTTTTACTAGTGCAAACAGTATTTTTTTAATGAGTCTCTACCAAACAGTTTAGATCACAAAAACGATGCAACTTTAGTTTTTTTTTTAAAGATTTTTCAGCTGCTAGCTTTAGGTTGACTTACAGGTTAGAAAGGCTGTTTTCTTAAAACCACAGTGTCATCTACCAATATTACACATCAACCAAGCAGTAGATACAGCCCAAACAAAGATTATTTAAATACAGCTTATTTTACCCAAGTATTTAGACTCAAATGGTTGAGCAGGCCATTAAAGCGTTAACTTCAAAGGTTAAAGAGTTTTATTTTATTCACTGATCACAGCACCTCTTCCATGCCCAGTACTGAGACAGAAAGTGAGTGCCAATCACATTATCCATCCTGGCAGCGAGACTGGATGATATTTATTCATGACTTGGTCTGCACCAGAGCTTACTAGAGGCAAACCTTTTAAGAAAGGTCAGAGATTGGTATCCAAGAGTGCACCCAGGAGTTCAACAGGGTTTAGGTCGTGTACAAATGTAGAAGTGTGAAAGCGTGTACATGTTGAATCATACATTTATTTAAAAACAAAAAAATGGACAGTGGTAGCCTAATGGGTAGAGCTTTGGGCTATCAACTGAGAGGTTGAGTGTTTGAATCCCAGCTCTGCCATGTAGACACTGTTGGGTACTTGAGCAAGGCCCTTAACCCTGTCTGCTCCTTCCAAACAAGCTTGAACACGCAAAGAAAGAATTTCGTTGTACTGTACACCTGTATATGTATATATGATAACTAAAGGCATTCTATTCTATTCTATTCTATATAAGGGCCTAAAATGCTGCTGACTGACACTGAATAGATCATATGTATGAACATGAGGCACAAACAAAACAATCTATGTGTCTGTGATCATCGTTAACTAAGCTTACTGGACAGCACCATTATAGATTCTGTCTGCTAAGCTTAAAAACACAAAACGAACAAAAAATAAATAAAAGCAGTTAAAATGAAAACGTCTGATCCACATCAATTACAGAAAAAAAAACAGCAAGATCCTGGTTGGACTGACAATAAGCCTGTGTGTGTGTGTGTGTGTGCACGTAGGTGAGGCTTCAGTGTGTCCTCTGTGCAGTATGTAAATGTTTAGAGTTGCTAAGCTAAGTGAATAATAAATCTTATCAGACAGATTGAGCCCAGAAGTGTGAAAGCCTTATAATAGCCTTCTACAGCCCACTGCATTAATCATTAACCTCCACACCAGAACTGTACTGTGTACACACACCAACACACACCAACACACACACTGACCTTTCTTAGCTGTCTCCATCTCCTCTTCAGTCCAGCGAGAGCTTTCATTCATCTCCAGGTTTGCTGCGATGAAAAAGAAAGAAAAGACTGAAGATGCAGCTTGATGGGAGATAACTACCCGCCCGCGCTGGGCCCTTATCGAGCCATTCTGAGAATATGAATGAAAAATGGCCCGTCTGTTTCTATATTGGGTAACGGTTTATTACCACGTCCTGTAGCTCAGTGTAAATAATTCAGCAGACGAGAGTGTTCTTCTTCTGCACGTGATGCATACTGGTTTTATGCAGTGCTCAGGTACACACCCACACCTCCCTGTTATAGCATTGTAGAGTTTTTTTAGGCAAACTTATTACCATCCACTACTGAAGGGTTTTTCAAGGGTTGTGAGACAAAAAATATGAACAAATTTGACCAGGCACATAAACACCAAATAAACTTGCCCACCTGCCCCCATGTGGAGGCTTTACGTTACATCTTATAAACCACAGTGGGACCAGATTGACACCATTATGTATATTTTGTTTTGTGCGTTGTTTGTGTTGCCATTGTTACAAAATGTGGGTCACTTAAAAAAAGTCTTTCTAAAACTTACACTGTATGGACAAAAATATTGGGACACCCCTTCTGATTGTTGATTTCACATGTTTCAGTCACAACAAAGTGGTCGCTCTTATAGCTGAAACAATCACATAGAGGTCACTATTTTATTACTATTTGTTTTTTAATTAGGACGTCCAACAGGCTTATGGTCAGGTGTCCAAATACTTTTGGTCATATAGTGTACTGGTGGATGACTCCTAAACCTTACAGAACCTTGCACAAAGCAATACAACAGCATACAGCTGAAGGACTGCGTGTATGTGTGTGTGTGTGTGTGTGTGTGTTAAAGTTGGTTAAAGTTGGTTAAAGTTCTGTTCATCAGAAGGTGTGAAAGACACACCCGTCCGCTTCCTGTTCTGACTATATAAACAGAACAAACCTCTATCATTTTTCTAATCTGCAAGCTTTGAAATTGTCAAAATCCTGTTCTAGTGTTTACTGCAATCAGAATGAGCTCAGAAACAGACAGTGCCCCTCAGTGGAGAGATGCCTGAAGTGCATTACAGACTTGGAATGTCTGTGTACGTGTAAAGGGATGTTTGAGTGTGTTTGGGACAGGGCTGGGCGGTATGGCCAAAATCCTCTAGTGTGACCATACACAGTAACTCACCATATTAGACTGAGGGTAATCGATAACCAACATGCATGTGGTGCAGCGGATTATTACAATGGATGCACTGTTTGATTTTAGGTCAGTTGGTCCGTTTGGAGCAGCCTCTCTTTGAATTTCACTGGGGCTATCTACCGGCCGTCCGGGCATCCACACAGACATGACTGTCTATGTCCGAGATGGGTGTCTGAAGCCCTGTAAAGGATTAGTGCCCAGTCCAGGGTATTCCTGCCCTGTACCCAGAATAAGTGTGTGTGCTGGTGTGTGAACACTCACCCAGTTCTCCGCTGAGTGGAGGAGAGCTGCTCTCCTCTTGCTCATTGGCCATGGAGCGAGTGATTCGTCCTTTGCGATGGCCGCGGCTGTTGGCAGTGCGGCGACCTTTAACTGCTACCGGAGGATCTTTATCTTCACCGTCCTCTCCTGATGTGTCATCTCTGTACACACAGAAGAGAGAGAGTAAAAACAAGGTTATCATAAGATCTCTCGAGTTTAGTCTGTATTTAAACAAACAGTCTGGATGGTCACATTGGCAGAGGAAATGAAATGTGTCAATTCAGTATCAGGATTAAACCAGGCACAGAAACACTAATCCAGACTATGTGAAGAGACAAGTTCAGTGGTTTACACTTTCTAGATTTTCAAGACCTGTCCTAAAGTAAAAGCCTCCCTTTATTTAAAACAGAAATCATTAAAAACAAACAAATAAATTGTATAAATAATAAATAAACTATTGTATAAAACTGTACTGACATTTGAGGCTTTCTGTTAAGTACAACTCTGTGATTTTCACTGATTATTCTCAAGTGGCGTATTTTTTCTATTTTATTTATGCATTTTCTCCCATTTTAGTGTAGTCAATTTGTCCTCCGCTGCTGGGGGATCCCTGATTGCAGTTGAGGAGGGTATATTGCTGCTCACGCCTCCACCGACCCGCATGCAGCCCTTAGTGGAACCCTTTTTCACCCATGCATTCTGCACATTCTGCGAGTCCTTACACAGCGTTTGAAGTCCGGTCATCCCGTCCTAGCAGAAACGTGTCTGCTGCAGGCACTGCCAATTATGCCCGCTAGATGGCACCCAGCCGACCGGTGGCAACGCAGAGTGTAGCGGAATATCCCACTGCACCACCTGGGCGCCCCATCATTGCTTGTATCTTAACACTAAGCAGATGAAAACACAAGGCTGGTGCAAACAAACGTACTTGATGTAATACAATCAACTAACTGCTCAGTAGCTATTAAAACAGCCCATTATAAACTAAACTAATGTAATCACCAGAGATCCTGGTGAGGGGGCAACTTTACTGTGGCAAAGGCGCACGCAAAGAAATTCTAGTAAGACCCTCAAGGGGGACGATTGATCACTAATGTGTTATGATGAAGTTACAGAACAAGTGTTGCAACATGAAGCATCGTCTCCTTAAAAGTGAACTCAGCAAATAAGTGATTTTTTTCTTTATTCCTCTTTCGGCTTGTCCTGTATTTACGGATCATTCTGGTCAGCATACCTGATTTGGCACGATGGCTCTCTCCTGATTTTTTCCAGGCTTGGGACGGGCACTGAGAGCACACTGAATACACAGACTATCAGCTAACTTCACTGTGGGAAAGTTTACTCGAGTTTACTCATGAAGTGCCAATTATGACTGACACCTAAGTGTCTTTCACACATGCAGGCACACACACACACGCACACACACAAAAAGCAATGACCTTGCAGGGTTTTTTTTTCTCAAGCTTTCACATGCATCACCACCTCAGTCACAGCAGCAGAAGTGACACACCGTGGTTTATCTTCTCCAGCCCTAAATCCATCTCGCCAAGAGGGACACCAAATATAGGAGCAGCAGCTGCTGTGCTGGTGACAGTGTGAGAGCAGGGAGCGGAGTAAACTAAAGTCCAATACTGGGACATCCACTCACGCAGTGTGATTTAGGACACTCATTATAAGCTATAATGGTACAGAAGAGTTGTGCTGACTGCAGCTGTGTTTTCTTTAGGTTTGAACGTTTCCCTGGTGGACGGTAATGTAGAGCACACCTGTGAACTCTGAGCTGAAGACACTTCCACAATTACACCTTCACTTTAAATGTAGTCAATCAGTAATCAGCAAAGACATGTGGGCGTGGGCTGGCGTAATAGTCAGCTGTGCCACACAAGCACCAACTTTTATAATATAATTGTTAGTTTTGTCCAGGCGTTGTGTATTAATGTAAAGTTGTTTTACATTTTGCCACTGATCAGCTGTTCAGCTGTAGGTTCAACTTTAACATAATTGTCCGAAGCCCAGGATTAGATTGGCGCCCTGTCCAGGGTGTTTCTGCCTTGCACTCACTGTTTTCTGGTGGAACCGAACCTGCTGCGACCCTGACTAAGATAAAACTTTAGAAAATAAGAAGGAAAAGGGTTTACAGGTGTGACGTTTGGACATCCACACATGTTGGGTCTGTCTGAAAACCTAGTGATCTCTCTACATAGACACATTTTACATCATCCTACACTCCTCTAAATTCTTAGATGCCTTAAAACGCTCCTACTGAGACACCTTAACTCTGAGCAATAATCTGACTGAATAACGAAGGAGTATCCAATGCTGCCTTAGCGGTGAAGGCAATCCCTAGGTTTTTGGACAGACCCTTTAAGCCATGTAGTGTATGTGCAAAAGGACGATTGTACTAGTGTTGTCATATAATTTTGGCACTGAATGGCCCTTTGTTATTTATAAAAATGCAGTTGTAGACTAGTGGTTAAGGTACTGGACTAGTAATCAAAAGGTCGCTGGTTCAAGCCCCACCACTGCCAGGTTGCCACTGTTGGGCCCTTAAGCAAGGCCCTTAACCCTCAATTGCTTAGATAATGTACCGTCACAGTACTGTAAGTCACTTTGAATAAAGGTGTCTGCTAATTACTGAAAATGAAAATAAATGAAAAAAAATTTACAAAAGCCCCATAAACCAGTCTGTTCATGTAAAAAATAACAGAAAATCCCATTCAGTGGTCAGTTTCACAGCCTGCACCATGTTAAACTAGTCACATGAGTAAATAATACATCTGGGGGGCAGAGGAAGAACATAAAGAACGGATTGGTTGGACGAACAGGATACTCACTTCATGCCGTCCTCCTTGTCCTCCCCCTCTGCTTTCTCCTCATCCTTCTCCCCATCTTTCTCCTTCTCCTCTTTCTCCTCCTGGCTGTTCCGGTTTACCTGCTGTTGCTGCTGCTGCTGCTGCTGTTGCTGCTGGTGGTGCTGGTGCTGGTGGTGCTGGTGCTGGTGCTGGTGCTGGTGGTTTTGGTAAAGAAAACACAGCGTCTGAACTCACTCGCGTCGCTGCAGGTTCTCAGTGCACTTCAGCTGATTTATACAGGAATTGTACACAACCTAAACTCAAGCTGCTTACACACATGATTTAACACTTAGCAAACCACCTACTTCCTCCACGTCAGAACGGAGTAAGGGAAGTCCGCATCAACAACACGAAACACTTCCTTCCTTTTTCTAATATAAATATAAACACTTACTTTTTATTGTAATATTTTGTCATTTCTAACTCGAGTAATTTTATTCTATATATTAACACACAATGTATGCTTTATCAGTCTAATTTGTGATGACGGGGTGCAAATGTTTACATTACTAGCCACCTTAACCACTAAGTTACCACTGTCCACTGTGCAATGTGTGATGCCAAAACTAGCAATTGGAAGGTCACAGGTTCAAGCCCCACCACCACCAAGTTGCTACTGCTACCCCCGAGTTAGACCCTCACTGCTAGCATTTTACTCAGCCACAACCGTAAGTTGTTTTGGATAAAATTATCAGCTAAATGCAGTGAATGCAAATGTACACAATTCACACTTTCAGAGGCAAACACAGGACCCTCTTCCACTGCACGGTACCCTCTAGTACAGTACGTTTTTTAATCCGTGATCCCACATTTAGTGCTTATTTTAAGTGCCAGCTGACCCATACTGCACATACGTACCCATGCTACAAGTACTTACTCTTCTTGACCAATAAACAAGCGTACCAAAGCGGGCTGTATCAGTGGAACTAGAAACCGAGTAGACTGCTGGTCACCACAAAATCACCACTGGAGTGAGATAGTATGAGCACCGTATTTAAAACCAAACTGCAATTAATTTTATTAAAGCGGTGGGTTGGGGAACCAAGGCTACAGCAAATCAAAGATCTCAAACTGAAAATCACCCTGTTGTTGCTACTGCTATTGTTAATCGTTACAGTCATGTATGTGCTCTCAGTGTGTCGTGGAGAATGCCATCATACTTTCATGTTTAGCAAACTCCACTGACTTGCGTGGGCAGTCTTGTGCTATTGGAAACTGCCAACAGCACATTCGGTACTTCAGGGCAGGAAACGTTTTCAAGCAAACAATGCATCAAAATGAAATATACTTAATAAAAATTGTGGCAATCTGGTCCCACTGTGGTTTACAAGGTGTAACATAAAGTCTCCACAAGGGGGCATTTGTGTACAAGTTCATTTTGTGTTTATGTGCCTGTTAAATTTAGCTTATTTTTTTCCCCCTGCAACACTTTTTTTGGCTTGTGACCCACCCAAGGGTCATGACCCAGAGTTTGAAAAACCCTGCTGTAGGGTACCGTGCATTGGAAAGACAGCATAAGTGGCCCTCACCCCAACATTACTACACTGCTGCCCATATTATGTTATGCTTGTAAAATACTTGGTATTAGATTTGTTATGTACGTCTTATTAAATGATGAGGACTCAATCAAAGCACTTGTGTTGAAATGACATGCACTGTTTTGACCTTTCACACTGAAAAGCCTTGAGCAGAATGAAATGGTTTAAACCGAATACAGAAAAGGGAAGCTCGGTCATAATCAGCCCAGCTCTCACTTCCTGAATTATGAGCTGACACTAAGAGATCTACACTCTTTAGATCAGAGAGCGTGTCAACTAAAGGTTTACAGAACCCAACAGACTGTGTGTGTGATATTGGGGTGGTAAGAAAAGGTAGCAACAGAAAAAGAGCAAATCTAAGGAGGAAGGAAACAAGGACAAGAACGAAGATCAGTTCAAGGGAAAACGAGAATGAAGTGGCTTTTTCCTCTGGCCTGATTCTGTCGAGGCTTTTTTAGCTTGACGGAGCGACACTAAAGAGAAACTTAAATGACCCTATAGGAGCACACACTTCCCATTAAAGATTGCACTGCCTGAAAACACACACACACACACACACACACACACACTCCTATGCACAGTTACAAATCCACTCATACATATAGATGCAATCAACCATACAAGAGTTCTGTCTAGCATTTGTTTGTGTGTGTGTGTGTGTATAAATGCTTTTCTTTTTTTTTCTTTTTTTTAAGAATTTAGCGCGTCCAATTTCATCCCATCAATCATCCTCTCACTAATGCCGGTCCCTGCTCCTGATCGGGGCTGACGAGGCCGTTCCCCGCCTCCTCCGACACGTGCACAGCCAATCGACCGTCTTATCACCCACACTTGACGAGTGCAGCGCGGCACAGCACCGTGCACAGAGGATCACACACTCCACTGCACCCCCTCCCATCTCCATGCAGGCGCCACCGACCAGCCAGCAGAGGGCGCAACCGCCCCAGTCCTGAGAGAGCATCCCCTCCGGTCTCAAATCCTGCGCCCCCCCCACCTGAACAACAGGCCAATCGTTGTTCATACAGCCGCCCAGCCTCGACCGGTGAAGGCAGAGCTGGACTCGAAACGACGCACCTTCGAGATCCGCGCGTTTTTACCGCTGCGCCACCTGAGCGGCATAAATGCTTTTCTAATGGTAGAACCATACATCTAACATCATTTCTAATGACTCGCCGATCACTTAAGCCTTAAACCTGTGTGAATACCAGCTCACCTCTAAAAGCATGGCTTTGTGTCATTTATATATGCTGCTTTACACAGAATTTGCGTTTTAAACAACAGGGTTGAACCCTTTCACACATGAACACAACAAACTGTAGTTGGTGGAATTTATGGCTTAATCACTATATGCGACACTTGATCATTACTCACACACATGATTCCTTATTACAGAGTCATTACTGGGCAACCAACAGCGCTTTCTATTCTCAATCATTAAATCTGCAGCAATTTCTCCTGGTTTGCACAATAAGCATTTTTAATTTCATTTAACACTACCAGGCTTGTATTTTAAAACGGTAAAGAGTCCTCATAGACGTTTTCTAAAATATGTACAGACTCTTCAGATTATCTGAAGTATCAGAGCATCTGCTGTCTGCTCTCAACTTTAGAAGCACAAAACAGACCTTGACAAGTTCCTCCAGCCACTAACCCAGAATGGCTGAGGCTAACACGTGCTTCCTTTAATGACCAACCAGTCACCACTTTTTTGTTTACAAGCTGTTTCACAATTTGTTGAGAAAGCTCTAATCATGTACGTGCACTTGTGCACATGAGCTCACAAACTTGTGATTAACTAGTGTCACATGATCAACATCTAAGATACATGCGAAATGTGAATCCTCAACCGTTGATGGCGTGTGGACTTGTGTTTCTGTAGTAGCACCTAGGAGCTGAAACTTAACCAATAAAATCAGTGAAACCACCAAGTCAGAAGAAAAAGGAACACCTCCTGTTATCAAAACTGGTTTTAATCAAACCTAAATCAGTATGGGTACCTGGCTGCGGCCCCTGCGGCGGTAGCTTCTACGGACGATGTTCTTGTAGTTCTCGTTCTTCTTGGTCAGGTAGTAGAAGAGGACACACTCAGCTACAGTCTGAAAGCAAAGACATCTCCTATGTTAATAAAAAAATCAAACCGCTTTGCTCAGACGTAAACAAAAAAAATGCTCTCGCTTTGCAGAAAGAAGACTACATACAGGTGACGTTTAATACAAATCATGACAGGTTTGTTTGAGGATGTGGAAGAAGGGATGCAGGAGGTGCCAGAAATATGTTAAGCTCTTCAGAGCATATATTCACCTATTTTGCTCAGGGATCTAGGATGAATGCTCTTTATATCAATGTGTTTTATGCATCAGCCTTTGAAAACGTTTCTAATTTGCAATTTTGAAACTCTTGCGGTCATTTTCGTGGCTTTGGTACCCCGACCAGCAACCTGTGACATGTGATCACGGTTTCTCTTTGCTGAGGACAGTGGTAGCTCAGTGGTTAAGGTACCGGACTAGTACTCAGAAGGTTGCCGGTCTAACTCCCATCAATGCTAAGGTGCCACTGTTGGCCCCCTGAGCAAGGCCCTTAAGCCTCAATTGCTTAACTTGTATTTAGTCATAATTGTAAGTCGATTTGGATAAGAGCATCTGCTAAATGTAAATCTGTGGTAATGTATGTCATCAGAACTGCTCTCCATTTTACCGTTTTTCTATTTAAACCTCTATGGAACTCTGTTAGTTGCTGCATTACAGAATTAAAATGGATTACTTAATGAAAACTGTAATAATAGAATGTATTACAATCATATGATTGCAAAAAACATGCACGTTAGCTTGCTGTATGTCAGCATCAGAATATCCAGAGGGTCTCAGTCTGGGTCTGTGGGCTATTTGTGATCTGCACTATAAAACCATAGTACTTTTTAGCACATATTAATGCATGTGCAGGACCCATGAGCTTGACTTTTGAACCTTGTTGTGGTATGTTACAGCTAGGGCTGGGCGATTTTCACGATTAATTCGGTTAATCAGAATGAACGTTTTCACCCGATGTTAGATTGTGACAATCGCGATTGTTCACATACTTTATATTTTTACTAAAATACCAACATGACACGAGGCAGAAACTGACCAGACGCTCGCGGAATATAAATCAGGGAAAGTTTAATATAAAAAGGCAAAAACAGTGTACAAAACCAGGTCAGAGTCCAAAACCAGAGGATAAACTAAAACAGTAAACGGAAGACAACAAGGGTTATACACGGTAACGGTTAGATTCAGAAATAAGGAGCGTAAACACGATCAGTAAAACGAGACACAAACAGAAGAGTTTAATTAAGATTCACTGAATCGAACACCGCTGAAATGAATCAAAACTCCGGCGCCGATGAGCGCGATCAGGATTGGCTGACCGGGGACATGTGACGGTCCGTGGAAACATGGGAGTTGTAGTCTATATAGTTAGAAGCAGAACGTGCCCCCTCCATCCACCCCCCAATCACAAGAGGACAAAATCAAAGCTGAGCTGAGTGATTACTTCACCCCCCCTCCCCCAGTATAGATACTGATACAGACTCACTCAGTGGTGGAAACAGCACAGCACAGACTCGTGTTTCTTTTAAGAAACCTGTAAAGAACTTTTTTTTAGTCCTTTTCCTAATGTAAGGTTTTGCTGCACATTATTTTTGTGAGCTATTCTTATAAAGCATATAGATAATTCAGATTTCCATTTTGTTTTTAATTATTGTGATCGTTATTGTTATAAATTTTTAGATCCTTAAAAGGATAATTATAGGTGGTGGTGGTACTATTTTTGCACTTCTGCAGTCATTTTAATTTACAATGCAAAAAAAAAGTAATCTGAGTCTTATTTCAATTGCATTATACAAGAACAAAAAAAATCGAAATCGTAATCGACAATCGGTTATAATTTTAAAATAATCGAGATTTTTTTTTGGGGCTAAATCGCCCAGCCCTAGTTACAGCCCAGCATATAAAAAAGATGCAACCAAGAGCTGGAGAGGAGAATAGAAAAGCTGGAGTACCTTCCTCTCCAGAAACGAGGCTATCAGGCCAAAGTTCTTCGGGTGCTGGATAAATCTGTACAGAGAGAGAACAGAACAGAGAATGAGAACAAATCCAATAAACAATGAACCAATGAACAACTATGTAGAAACAAAAGAACAATAAAATAAATACAAATACTGGGTTTGTAAATGGCTTCTTTCTTTTTAAAAAAGAGGGAGAAAGTAGTTTGATTGTAGTATTGCTCTATAAACTGGGGGCTTCTTAAGCAGTTACTTTTTCTGATACCAATTTTCCAGCCTGTCACTGAATGCTTGGGACATCAAACCTTGAGTTGGATGTAACAGAACTGGAGAAGTGCTGTTTTTAATTGTTAGTGAGGTTTATTTTGTTTATGCATTTTCTTCCTTTTTTTCTCCTGACTTTAGTGTGTCCAGTGGGCAGCAGCCGTATGCACCTCGTCACCTACACCAAACATTTTAGTGTATGTCTGTGCATCTTTAAAGCAGATCGGCAACAACACTGTCATGTTTAATTCACCGAGAAAGTCAGAAACAGAGATCAGAGTGAAAGTGAACGTACTTCTCCCGGAAGGTGTCCTTCTCCTGGTCACTCCACATGTTCATAACCTGTCTGTCCTTATAGACCTTCATGGGGTCTTCCATCAGCCCGTTCAAGTTAATAAACTTTATCCTCTGCTGCTCGGCATCAAACAGCATGGGGGGAATTACCGCCAACTGACGCATCTGCTTCTCTGAGTTCTGCGAACAAGCACACACACGCACACGCACACACACACACACACACACAGGAACAAAGAGCCAATGGGTGAGAGAGAGAGAGCAAGGAAAAGGGAAGAAGAGACAGAAAGTAAAAGAACAAGATTAGAAGGATCAAGAAATCAGAAAACCAAAGGCACTGACTCAAAAATATCTGTGTGTGCGCGTGTGTGTGTGGTTGGGGAAGTGGGGACTTACCTCTTGTTCAGAAATGCCGTCTATGATCTCAGACACCTCGTGTTCACTCCGTGCTGCAGAAGCCAGACCACCACGTTGCCCCACTCGGCTGTAACACACGAGCATCATTTGAGCACATTATTATGACAAGTTTCATCATGACTTAGCTACAGAGCAGAAAACCATAATCGTTATACCCTAGATAGTGCAAAACTAGGCGTGAATTTGGGGTTGGCTTCACACTAGCATGGCCAAGACAATTTCATCAGCAGTTCCATATTTAGTCTTGTTTGTATTTTATTTTATTTTTTATTTTTATTTTTATTACCCCTTTTTCTCCCCTTTTTTAGCGCATCCAATTGTTCAATTAGCATCGTGCTTCCTCTCTGTCTATGCCGAACCCTGCCCTGACGGAGGTGATTGAAGCTAACCCGTATCCCCTCCGAAACACGAGCAGCAGCCAGCTGCATCTTTGCCACCCACACATTGACCAGTTTGGCGCCACCTAGCGTTGCATGCGGAGAGACACACCTTAAGGGCACCCTCTCCCATCTCTGTGTAAGTGCCTCCAATCAGCCGGCAGAGAACGCAATCGCATTCTGACAGAGAGAGACCCACATCCGGTTCTTTGTCCCACCCCCCACATGAGCAACCGGCCAATCGTTGCTCATATAGCCACTCGGCTTCGAACCGGTAAAGCAAGGCTGGATTCGATACGACGCTTCTCAGAATCCAGCCCTGGTTGCAGCGCGTTTCTTTTTACCGCTGCGCCACCTGAGCGGGTCTTGTTTGTATTTAAAAAAAATTATAGATTAGGCGCTCAAAAAGTGCAGCAATACATTCCGCTAGCACACCAGCACTGAGACTCTGAACTCCGGTCGGCTGGGCGCCCTCTAGCGGGCACAATTGACAATTGGGAGCAGTGTAAGACTAATTGGCTATGCTAAATCGAATGGAAAAAGGGAGAAAAAGGCATGAACTTCAGACTAGCTAAATAATAAGGTGCTAGATATTGAGGGTTAGGCAGCTGTAGCCCATTGATAGTTAGAACATTGTAAAACAAGGGACAGTTTAAAGCTGGTCACCTCACAGTCATTCGTCTAACGGTATCAACTCTATACTGTTTCATATAGAATTGCATTTAAAATTAGTAGAATTTTTTGTCAACAATTTAATATATTGGAGTATTTTCTATATTTTTAGCCTGTGTTTATGTTTTACCACCATTTTATCCTGGTCAGGGTTGTGATGGGTCAATTTTTTGTTAGTAATCACTGGGAAGAGTGTAGCAACGCACCACAAACAGGACAGTAATCCATCACAGTGCCTCAGCAATCCCCTGTCAGACAGAACCAGTCATGTCTGTATGTAGACACCCGACTGGTCAATAGCACCACTGGGGATTAAACCGTAGTTCTGCGGTAGTGGGTTAGCGCAATTTTACCTCTGTGCCACCTGAGCACATAGATATTTTCTTTTCAAGTGGATTGATTTAGGATTTAGGAGGCTTTATTAATATTTATTTATTAGGATTTTAACATCTTGTTTTACACACATTGGTTACATTCATGACGGGACATTCATTCGTCAGTTCAAGTTTAATGTCAAACACAGTCATGGACAATTTTGTATATCCAGTTCACCTCACTTGCACATCTTTGGACTGGAGGAAACCCACACAAACACGGGGAGAACATGCAAACAGAAAAGTACCGGACCGCTCCACCTGGAGATTAATCCCAGGACCTTCTTGTTGTGAGGCGACAGTGCTACCCACCGATTATTTTTCTCATTTTGCCTTAAACCAATCAGTGATCACAGAGTATCAAGTCACACAGCAGTTGCATTTTGTGAATGTAACCAGAACGTAATGCATCACTAAACAATGACCAGCATCTCCAGTTAACGTGTGAAACCAGCCTAAAAAGTAGTGACTAAATCTCTAAACCAATGTCATTTCCAATAATAAACCCACGACATTACCCACAATACCCAGTGCTCTTACTGCTGCATGCGCTCCTGCAGCTCTCTCTGCTTGCGGATCTCAGGAAACTGCTTCTCGTAGTATTCGCGCACCTTGTTCTCTTTGGCTCTACGCTTAGGATTGTTCTCTATACGCTCCACCTTCTTCTCCCAGGCCTCCATAAGCTGGTCATAGCGCTGACAGAACTTCTGCTCCTGCACGGACACACACAGAGTATTGAGAATTGTCTGCGCTCTGCTGAAGGACTCACTACGGAGATCCAAAATGATTCTGGGAACAACTTCAGCACTGGAACTGTTCACCGGGGGCTTGGTGGTGGGGAGGGTGGTGTAAAGCAGGGCTTTTTAAACCCTGGGGTCATGAGCCAAAACAAAATGGGTCGCAGAGAAAAATTATAATAATTAAAGAAAACCTGTAGCAAGAAAGAATCTGAACATATTTATTTATTTATTAGGATTTTAACGTCATGTTTTACACTTTGGTTAAATTTATGACAGAAACGGTAGTTACTCATTACACAAGATTCATCAGTTCACAAGTTTAATGTCAAACACAGTCATGGACAATTTAGTGTCTCCAATTCACCTTACTTGCACGTCTTTGGACTATGGGAGGAAACGGAAAGGAAGGAGGAAAGGCGTTCGGACTGGCCCCGTCAAAGCACTACTTTGAACCTGTTAGGCACGCTGTGGCGGGACCTGAAACAAGTCGTGTGCAGAGTAGAGTGGGCTAAAAGTATTCCACAGCACCGGCCTGGCAAGACATCACACAGTGGTGAAACTAATCCCTGCAAATACAATAAGAACTGATGCTGGAACCTCAGGCACACCACAGAGGACAGTAGCAGCCTTTATCCTCTTTATCATGACTGAGCTTGCACACTGATCACTCTGTATGGGAAAAGAAAAAGTGTGTGTGTGTGTGTGTGTGTGTGTGTGTGTGTGTGTGTGTGTGTGTGTGTGTGTGTGTGTGTGTGTGTGTGTGTGTGTGTGAGAGAGAGAGAGAGAGAGAGAGAGAGAGAGAGAGAGAGAGAGAGAGAGAGATTACCCATTGTTTGCGAGCGTGGTTTCTTCTCTTGAAGTACAGAATGAGCTTCTTCCTCATCACCTGATTTCTATAGAGAGAAGCAAATGATTCGCTTTAAGATGAACAAACACCCACATGAAAAGAGCCTGACCGCAGCCATTCGGTTACTATGGCGAACTTACATCACTGCATTGTACTCTGATGGGCAGCGTACAAGCCAAACAAGGTGTCCATGCACAGAGAGACGGGAGACTGCTAGAATGAGCTTAATAGCTTTTAATAATTGTATATACAAGGGCCCTGTGACTGAAAAGCTGCCCTACTCACTATAAACAGCATGGCAAATTATGGCCAAAACCAGGATCTCGGGGTGGTGGGCTAGCGTAACACACCGCTGTGCCAGCCAAGTGCTTGCAGTTTATACAACTGTGTATCCACTTTTTTCAATTTGTCCTGTCACATTACCACAAGCCTTCCCGAAGGGTGGAGGTTGTACAGTGAATAAAGAACCTCAGTTGGTCTTCTAAACTTACTTGGAAATGATAAACTTAATTTATAATGTGGGCACAATTATTCACAACTTGCTGTTTAGTAGCAGCTCAATAATAAGTACAGGCAAACTGAAATTAGGCTTTTAGTCAGTGCTACATGTCACTCATACATGTCATACACGTTTACTGTGTTCAAAGGACATCAGTACACAACAACATGCAGAGGCCACAATTCAACCTTAAACATCCAGGCTTAACATCAGCTATGTTTTACTGAACGTGCCTACAACCTGCAACCTGACTTTTACTTCAGTTCCATTAAAGTGGGAAATGAATAATGGCTCATTACAGCGCTCTCTAATCTACACCCAGCACAGAGCGGAGTACAGCATGGAGGAGAT
This sequence comes from Trichomycterus rosablanca, assembly GCF_030014385.1. Classification (NCBI taxonomy): domain Eukaryota; kingdom Metazoa; phylum Chordata; class Actinopteri; order Siluriformes; family Trichomycteridae; genus Trichomycterus; species Trichomycterus rosablanca. Next base: position 37,545,247 of record NC_085994.1, read on the forward strand.
GAGCAGAGAGAAACATGGAACAAGGGTTCCCACCAGCAAACACTGCTCAGGTTAATGAAAGACCAGGAGAACAAAGCTTCTAACTGTGTCTGATCAAAGCTCTGAACTGCTGAGATCCTCACACACACACACACACACACACACACACACACACACACACACACACACACACACACACACACACACACACACACACACACAGTCTAATCACTGTGAGAAAATAGCATTTGACTGTTTGAAAGGTCGAGTAGGAATATGACCTTTTTAAAAGGCTGTATGAATAAATCATACTGCAGTGCTGAAGGTTTTCCTCACACGTTCTAGCATTTTTATCATTTTTACATAAACATTGCTGGCATGCGTCAAAACCGATGCACCTGCACATTAACTAGGTTCAAACTTTTCATAAAAAAGACATTTGGCAAACAGGTTTATTTAAAACAAGTAATAGTTAAGACAGGATGCAATATTAATACTTTTATTTAGATGTTTTACCAGTGCTTACATAGTGGTTATATTCACGGCAGAAATGGTAGGTAATTCTCATATTTCAGTTTATAGTCCTTAAAACAGGATGCAATATTTATTTATTTATTTATTTATTTATTTATTGGATTTTAACGTTATGTTTTACACAATTTGGTTACATTCATGACAGGACAGGTCGTTACTGGTTACACAAGATTCATCAGTTCAAGTTTAATGGCAAACAGTCAAGGGCAGTTTTGTATCTCCAGTTCACCTCACTTGCACGTTTTTGGACTGTGTGAGACCACTCCACCCAGACTACTCCACCTGGGAATCGAACCCAGGACCTTCTTGCTGTGAGGCGACAGTGCTACCCACCGAGCCACCATGCCGCCCCAGGATGCAATAAGAGGACCTGAAAGTCCTGTCATGTAATACTGACACAGGTTTATCAGAATTTGGAAGGGGTGGTTGTAATAAAGTGATTTAGGGATTTAAGACAACTTAGCTTGCATCAGACACTTCAAAATCTGAGAATCAGGTGTGAGGTCGTACAAGCTCAGAACTGAGTGACACATTCAGAACTGATGTTTAGAGCTAAATATGGAAAAAAAATATTAAGAAATACTTACATTTTAATGTTCTCATGGTACTGCTTGGTATCAGATGGTTGGTTATACAGCGGCTGTAATAAAGAGAGAATTAAAACATTAATTGTGTGTATGAAAGAGAGAAAGAGAAACAGAGATGTTTAGACCGTTTATAAGAGATAAAAGCAGTAGAGTTTAGTTTCAGACACTGGAAACCCTGTAAACACCCACCACACACACACACACACACGTTTCCTAATTTGATTTTTTCAATCTCATCCTAAGTAAGAAAGTACGTACAAGATCAAAAAAGGAAAACGACATCGATAGCAGCAACACTAGAGCTGATTACTGAGCAGCACCACACACTGCAGGGATGAGACGACGAGAACAGGAAGTGGTTTCTAACTAAAAAAATAAAGTGAACTTTGAAACTAATTTGCTGACCTCAAGAACTCCGTTCATACAAGGAACTGGCAAACACATTCAGGAAAACCCCAGATAACCAGAACTAAACTTCTAACAATAACTAAGCAAATGTTGTTTAACCCACGTAATCATCCAACCCACAGAAGAGCTGGTTCTCAACAACTCGGCAGACTGGTTTACTACGTGTGTGTGTACGGTTATTGGTTTTCCCCTCTGTGGAGACTGTCACAGTCTCTCTGCAATATTGCTTACAGAAAGGTCACACGGCATCGTGCAACAGCCACTTCTGTAATGACAGTCAGATCAGCAAAACATGGAGACATAAAGGTGCAGCTGAGGGTAAAAATGTAAACACAATAGATTTCTCAGATTTGATCCAGATTATTGAGTTTTCCAGTAAATGTGGTATTTTAATCACTTTGAAACTTAACGTCAGTTTTGGTACTGGTGTTGAGTTTTAATAGCTTTGAGTTTCAAGGTATTTTTCCCCATAAGGATGTTTAGGAAACCTCTTAATGTGCTCCAGGGTCCTGTGGAACTGCATATATTTTAGGCTAATGTTTAATAATTGGGTTGTTTTTGACACTTACACACTGAAAATAACACAAATATAATAGAAAAACACTAAAATACAATTAAAAACAGTTAGAAATTCATACAAAAATACAATAAAACCTGCATCTTACTTTTACTTCCTTATGTTTTCCTTACATGCTTCTTAATCGTGGAGATGCTTGATCTTGAAATACCGTATTTACATTAGAAGTGACAATATGGGGCACCCAGGTGGCGCAGCGGGATATTCCGCCGGTCGGCTGGGCGCTACCTGGCGGGCATAATTGGCAGTGCCTGCAGCAGATACTAATTGGCCACCGTAATTGCAGGGTGGGGACCGGACTGTGTGTGGGTGGGTGGGTCTTCATACGCTGGGTAAGGACCCTGATTGGCGGAAGAGACGCAGAATGAAGGGGCGAGAAGAGGAGGGCTGAGCCACACCGCTCCACCTGGGAATCGAACCCAGGACCTTCTTGCTGTGAGGCGACAGTGCTGCACAGTCCGAGTTTCTCTACAGTAATGCGATATGCAGATAGAGTGGAGGGTTGTGGTGGTACAGAAAACATTTTAAATAGGCTCACTGGCCACGAATGGTTGAGAAACCCAGGATGGGGGAGAAAGAATGACTAGGTGAAAACCTCACATGATCTAAACAGGATGTGACATCCTGGTGATGTTACCACACAAAATACAGCATGACATCATGAGGTGATCTGAAATTGGTCATCAGACTGACCTCACAGTTCGCTTTACAAACAAACACACCGACACAAATAACCTGACCAGCATTCAGCCAGGAAGAACAACAAATCCAGAGGAGAGAGAGACGCAGTGAGGGAGAAACCCAAGTCAGACTCGGATGGATAAAGAAAAGACGAAGTGCCGCAGACTCACCAGTTCCACGCGGGGTCCCAGTCCCTCCAGGATACGATGCGCTTCCTCTGCTTTTTTCTGTTCACAACAAACACACACACACACACACACACACACACACACACACACACACACATCAACAGTCCGGCAGGACGTCTTTAATCACCATGGCAACATACACCGCTCGCTCAACCTAGTATTCGCTCATAAACAGCGTAGCATTATTAGAGCTCAGCTGCACTACACTACACACTACCTCAGCCCTGTAGTGTGTGTGTGTGTGTGTGTGTGTGTGTGTATGGAGGGGGGGGTTAGAGAGGAATCCCAATAAGATGAAAGAATAAGAGACGAGCTGCTTTTCCTCCCTGTTGCTACTGTGAGCAAACAGAAATGGACTGACTGATTCAGGTCTTCTTGGCAAATCCACAAAACAAAGCCAATAAACCAACAAACAATCGTACACAGCAGGAAGGACTCTGTGTCCTCCGCTGAACCCTCCAGTGCCTTCCCAAATTCTAATGAATTTCTCATGTTGAATTACAACACAAACGTTTGTTTAGATTTTATTCAGATTATTATTATTGGGTTTTCCAGGAGAAATGGCGTTTTAATCACTAATTGACTAACAAATGCATGACAAAATACACAGACTTCAACAGAGTAGTGAGTCACACTGATAAACACAACATTGTTCTATTTTCTTCATCTTGTGAAAGACTTTGAAAAACACTGTGCGGTCATCCAAAAGAAAAAATATAGTTCCCCTGTGCATTAAAATACATCCAAGAGAACAAAATCAAATGGTAAGCCAAGATGGTAACACAAGATTCATCAGTTCAAGTTTAATATCAAACACACTCATGGACAATTTTGTATCTCCAGTTCACTTCACTCGAACGTATTTGGACTGGAGGAGGAAACCTGAGCAGACACGAGGAGAACATGCAAACTCCACACAGAAAGGACCCGGACGGCTCCACCTGGGAATCGAACCCAGGACCTTCTCGATGTGAGGCGACAGTGCTACCCACCGAGCCACCATGCCGCCTCTATTGTGTATTAAACCCATACAAACACTAATACTGGTGGGTTTTAGAATAATTCTGGTCGTAGTCACACTTGTTTTGAGTGTTTTTTCTGATAAAACCACTGGGACTCCCGTCACTTGCTTCAGCTGTGATGTATTATATAAACCTTTAAATCTCTGGATGATGTTTCAGGTGTGTTGCACCATGCTGAAGACTAAGCAGCTCACAAAAGCTGAGCGCGTTTATGACCAAACAGCAGCTGGAGATGAAATGTGTTGAAAGGTAAAAGTTTCAGTCCCCTATACTCTACTTGCGTGTGTGTGTGTGTGTGTGTGTGTGTGTGTGTGTGTGTGTGTGTGTAAAAGGTGAGGACTGTGCTGGGTAATAGTTCACTTACAGTTTTACAGGTGTAAGTTCAAAAGCTAACAGGGTGAAATCGTTCACACAAAAGGTTTCAATCAGGAAAACAGAAACAGAACTGCCGTACAACAAGGCAGCTTGGGCTTGAACCAATAACCTTCTGATTACAAGTCCAGCAATCAAGTTCATGTTTGTGTCTGCCTTTAAAATCCACGTTTTGCTTCATAAATGTTGTTTATTTCAGATATTTAAAATAATTGGTGTCAGTTTTTCAGTTTTAGATTTTTTTCTGAAATACTTGTTTTCAATTTCTATTTTATTTCTATTTTTCTTTATGCATTTTCTCCCTTTTTCCCCCTTTTTAGCACGTCCCAATTGCTTCCTCTCCAACAATGCCGAACCCTGCTCTGATTGAGGAGAACGAAGCTAACCCACGCCCCCTCCGACACGTGGGCAGCAGCCGTATGCATCTTATCACCCACACTTTGACGAGTGCAGTGCAGCTCAGCGTTGTGTACGGAGACACACACCCTGACAGCACTCTTTTCTCATCTCTGTGCAGGCGCCATCAATCAGCCAGCAGAGGTCGTAATTGCACCAGTCGTGAGAGAGAGACCCCATCCGGCTTAGTCCCGCCCATATCTGAACAACAGGCCAATCGTGGTTCGTGTGGCTGCTCAGCCTTAGCCGGCAGGCAGAGCTGAGATTCGATACGATACGATACGATACGATACGATACGATACGATACGATACGATACGATACGATGTATTCGAGATCCCAGCTCTGGTTCCAGCGTGTGTTTTTACCGCTGCGCCACCTGGGCGGCCAATTTCTATTTTATTTTAAACCCCACAGTCACATTTCACTTTTTAAATAAACTACATTTGGGAGATCACTTTAAAAGACTTAAACATTATGGTCTATTCAGCAAAATGCTGCTCGGTCTGATCCTAATGATGAAGCAATAAGAGATGCGAGGCTTAAAATGCATGTAGGGCAGCGCAGGACACAAATCCAGGATTTGTGAAAATATTACTACAGCATAGATAAGTTGTGTCCAACATCATGGAACAATGGGATAGTTTCAGTAGATACTTGTCTGGAGGGCACAGCCAAACCTTGTAAAGATACTGATGAACGGACATAACAATACCAGAGATGATGTACAATTGCCAGTTTATTTGTCAATGTGACTAGCAGATGCCTTGTTTATTTATTTTTCTGTCTCAATCATCGATGCCTTGTATACCTGCCTGATTGTAAATGTAATTGTGTATTTTTTTTCCTTTCTTGCTTTTTGTTTGTTTTTTGTTATTACCTTCTTGTATTCATATTCATGTCAAAAATCTAATACAAATATAAATTCTAAAAAAAAAAAAAAAGATAAGTTGTGTCCTACGTTCAAACGTTCAAATGAATCAAAATCTGTATCAAAAATATCATTATAAACGGATAGTTCCGGTCCTAAAATCTGATTGGCTGAGCCGCGTTCGAAGCCGTTGTAAAATCCCCGATAAACGCACACCTAGGACCACCTCACATCATTCCATATTAATACGCCACTGAATAGAGAAAGTTAATGTTATTTTCGCCCTCACGTTGCCTAGCAACACTGTTAATCGGATTACCTTGCGTCGCGGAAGAATGCTTTATTGTAAGTTTATACACAATAAATACATTTATGATTAAACATTGTTGTATTTATTATATTTTATGTTGACCGCCGTTTTATAAAAGCAATAAGCCACTCGAGACCGTACGTTACTGTTACGATTTTAGCACGGGGAAAGAAGTTAGAAAGAAGTCATCCCCGTGCTAAAATCACAGTAACGTACGGCCTCTCGTGGCTTATTGCTTTATCAAAATATCTCACATATTTAGCATTTTAGGCCCATTTAAACAAGGACCATTCATAGCAACATACAGCATGATAGGTGTTATATTAGTAATAACATTAACAATAACAGCAGATAGTGATCATGATTCATTTTGTGTGTTAATTTGGTCAACAAGCTGATGAAAGCAATAACACAGTATTTATTACAGTATTATACAGACACACACTTGGCATTATCATTGCGATTGTGTGATGTAATGAGCCTGTGTCACTAGGGGGCGCGATAGCATCAAATAATCCAATCCCAAACCCCTAAATGAAAACAGATGCCAGTGTGTGTGTGTGTGTGTGTGTGTGTGTGTGTATGTGTGTGTGTGTGTGTGTGTGAGAGAGATGATTCAGCACACCTGGCAGCTTGGTGTTTGAGTCATTAGGAGGCTTTGGGGGACTCAGTGCACCAGGTTGAATGTTAATCACATTACTCAACATTCAGACATTTTAGGAATTTTCCTGCCAGCTGGGACTGATTTCGTGCGGCGTGGACGTTATTTTTCTCTGAACACTCATTTTAAAATCAGCTCGGAGTAAAAGAGCTTTTGCTTCCAAAATGGCAGAAGCTCCTAATACTGAGGTGCATCAGCTGAAACTGTCATTTTCAAAGGAAGTTCTGAATGAATCCTAAATGACTGTTTTCTAGGTTTCACCTAAACAGGGCTCTGGAGACCTGAAATTTAAAATAAAGGTGTTACCCGGTTCTCATCATAGATGATCTGTACAAGACTGCGGTGTTTGGCTTCACTGGGTGGAGGTGAAATGTTGCGCTCCGGCTCCTGCGGCTTTGCTGCTTCTTCCTCCAGCTGTTGCTACAGAAAAAGAAAAAAAAAGATAATATTAGATAAAAGATTTATTTATTTATTTATTCTTGTTGGCGGTGGGGGGCCCAGCCAAGCACACTGCGAACAACAGCATTAGCCCTGTGTTTTTCCACCGCTGAGTACGCCTGTCCAGTATGGAGCAGATCCCGCCACGCACACAGAATCGATCCTATTCTCAATGAGACCTGTAGGATAGTGACGGTGCACGAAAACAACTCCGGTACCCTGTCTCTATGCTCTCTCAGGCATAATAAGAACAATAATGTTAGATGTGCAAATATTTTATTTACCCCACCTCCCCAAAAAGAAACGCTTTTGCGCTGCTGTGGTGTTGTTTCCTATGAAGTGAGGCGGTGCTGCTTAGCTTGCCACTGTGCTTTAAAATTCACCTGATTGAACTTCGATCCAGTTTGCCGCTGACCTTTAAAGCACCTCCAATGAGACGAACTGTTTGATAGGATGCAGTAAAAGCGACACCAGTATTACACCACCGGTTGGACTTTTTGTCCCACACACCCATCTCGCAAGGACAAAAACAAGCTTACAAAGGAAACAGGGCTACACTGTAAGCAGAATACAGACCCGTTCAGAGCATGTGTGTGTGTGTGTGTGTGTGTGTGTGTGTGTGGTGTTACCTGTTTCTTCCTCAGCTTGCAGATCTGCTGCTCCACCATGGTGATCTCACGGTCCACGCGGTCCATGTTCTGAATGAGCTCCTCTTTGGAGAAGCGTGTGGGCATCAGTTCCAGATCCGCCTCCATCACTGCAGGACTTACAGGTGAGATGGGAGAGATCTTACCCATCGAGCTACTGCTGCTCCGTTCCTACACACACACACACACACACACACACACAAAGCTGTTAATGTCACTATTATTACATCAAATTTAACATCCACTGGACATTACACTACACAAAGCTATTATTATTAATACACTAGCCCACCACCACAGAGACCACAAGTTCATTCCTCAGAGATGCTATCCACCTGACCAGGTATCCAGGTATCTAACAGACAAAACTGGCTGTGTCTGAAGGAGGGGGGGGTCAACTGGGTTTCTCCTCATTGCTACTGCAGAGGTGGTGAATGATTCACCGAGTATAGCATGGCTCTCCTTACACACTCAGTGAGTCTTTCTGTGAGAATCCACCCTTGGCAGATGAAAAGAACTGGCAAACTGCACGAATGCTGTAAATATCGTAGGCTAGTGTAGGCAGCAGAGGAACTGTAACCGGTGAACAGAAACGACTTAAATGGAAGGAGGGGGTAAGTACCTGGGGTAAAATATAAAAAAGCCCACATATAAATAAAATTTTCACTGTTACCTGTCTGGACTCATGCTTACATCACAAAAAGATTTTCCCTAATACTGACACGTTCAGATCACTGAGAGTCAAAAGTGACTCAGGTTTGACATTCATTAGCCGAGCTGATAAACACACAATATGTGTGTGTGAGTGAAGCATCGTGAAAAAAAAACACACACACCCAAACCTGTGTGCAGGGATCACTGATATTTTGTAATCTTTTAGGACGTTCTGCATCGTTGGTGCATTAGAACACAAACACACCTGAACAGAACACGCAGTACTGATTCAGACTCATGATAAAATTAGATCGAGTTTTTTATGGCTATTATTCTTCTGCTAACCCACCTCACTCAAGTCAAACACAAATTTCATTCATGTTGGCGTCTATGGGATTACTATATTCCTACTAAGATTTTTTAGTAGGTATGTAAACAGCCTCTGTTCTAAAGGAATGAATGTAGAGACGGAGGCAGACAAAAATAGATTAACGATCACTTATGTACTTGCTACATCCAGAGGACATTACACAATACACTACACAAATCTAACCTTTAATCTTTAGTTTTTTTATGCCTGGTTCACACCACAAAACATTAACAATCACAACAGATTTTAAAACGTGGGGGTGCGCCGGAAGACCAAAGGTGTAACATGTTAGCCCACCTCCACAGAGACCTCAAGCTCTCAAGTTCATTTCTCAGAGATGAGGTGAGTTGTGTAATACAGAAATACAGACGGCGTACTTGCTACTGTGAGTTGTGTAACACAGAAGTACAGACAATACCTGTGGATATATCATTTCACATAATAAAAAATACAAAGTGAAGAGACTGGAGTTTCTGCTTCAGCTGTAGCATGCAAGCTGGCAGAACCTCAATGTTCAAAACAATCACTGAGACATTTTAAATGCCAGTCTGTATCTCTCACAGAAAATCATTGTTTATAAAAGCAGTTGTAAGTTTTTATACAGTACAGAAGCAGTAAGTTCAGGGTTTGCTGACTAAACGTTTCCAGCACTGCTGAGTACAATGTTTAAATCTTAAATACCACAAGAATATACTGTTACTGTTTGATATCAGGTATATTCTGCTAAAATGAAGTTTAAAATACCAGCACTGAACCTACAATCAGTTCAAACAGCCGTGTTGTGTGTGTGTGTGTGTGGGTGTGTGGGTGTGTGTGTGTGTGTGTGTGTGTGTACGAGCGTGACCTTTGGCAAACATTACAGGTGCCAAATTAAACATACGCTAGCTGCTGATGAGTATCAGGAAGTGTGTGTGTGTGTGTGTGTGTGTGTGTGTGTGTGTGTGTGTGTTAAAGGTAATTGGAAGAAAGGGCACAACGGTGGATCATCTGTAAATAATTTTGTTTTACTTGTTTTGGCATACACCCAACCTACACACACACTCAGACATGTTCCACCAAGGACCTATTAATGTACCAATCCAATATCAAGTTTCTTTATTGCAGCTAAAACGGACCTTGATTTTGTTTGTTTGTTTGTTTATTGGTTTAACACCATGTCAACACACCGGTTACCCTCATGGCAGGATTGTTCAGTCTGTTCTTGTTTAGTTTTTGTTTTATCCGTCTTCATACGTGTGCTTTCAGTTTTATATTTATAAAGAGTTTGAGTTCTGTTCCAGCTTAAACTCTGTTTTTCATCGTTTGGGGTAAACCAAGTCTTCGCCGCTTTTGTAAATACTTAGGACAGTTAGAATAGGCCTGATGGAGCCGGGTACTTGGCAAGTGTTACATAATGGAGCCTCTTCTTCTCTTATTAAGTGGGAGTGTGTTTAAAGAGTATGGCTGCATCCGAAATCACATACTTCAATACTGAACAGTACGTGAAAGCAGTACACGAGAGCGGGTAGTGTGTCCGAATACATAATATTCATTAAACGGTACGTGAAAAGTACCCGGATGACCTACCGCCTGGGCAGTCATTTTTTTAGTTTGCAAGCAATGCACACTTGCGGTCCGAGTAAGACAAACATTAAACCTGAGTAACGTCATGAGTAGCTTTGTGCAGAACGACGTGACGTCATGCATCACGTAACGTTGGTAAGATGACGGACGTAGTATGTATGAGGTTGCATACTGCACACTTGCATGTTGATAGAGCTTACTGCCGAGTAGTGCGCACTGCTTCGTACGTACTGTTTACGTATGCGATTTCGGCCGCTCAGGTGGCGCAGCAGTAAAACACGCTGGAACACCAGAGCTGGGATCTAGAATACATCGTATCGAGTCTCAGCTCTGCCAGCCGGCTTGGCTGAGCGGCCATATGAACAACGATTGGCCTGTTGTAGGGGCGGGACTAAGCCGGATAGGGTTTCTCTCCCTCATAACTAATGCAATTACGACCTCTGCTGGCTGATTGATGGCGCCTGCGCAGAGACGAGGAAGTGCATTGAACAGGGTGCGTCTCTCCGTACACAGTGCTGATTTGTATGCACACTGGTCAAAGTGCAGGTGGAAAAATGCATACGGCATGCTACCCACATGTCGGAGGGGGCGTGGGTAAGCTTCGTTCTCCTCAACCAGAGCGGAGGTCGGCATTGGTGGAGGGAAGCATGATGCAATTGGAAGCGCTAAATCGGGAGAGAAATTTTTTTTTTTTAAAAGTACCGTATTTTCCACACTATAAGGCGCACCTAAGAGCCTTACATTTTCTCAAAAATCTGCCGTGCGCCTGATAATCCGGTGCGCCTTATGTGTGCACTGAGTTCCAAAATCTGTAAAAATGTTGTTGTGCGACTTTGGTAAGCGCTCCGCTCGATTGACTATCGGACCATTTCCCGCTGACACAGGGACGTAATACGTACACTACGTACGCTGGCAGTGATAAACCAATCAGAGAACATTACGTAATACGTACAGTACGTACGCTTACCTCCGCCACGCCTCCGGTAGGTATACTACCGGTATGCTGCAAAACAACATTTGTTTGTCTAAGGACCCCCGAAAATTTAAAGCTGGCCCAGCTGTTCAATTCAGACACAGAAGATGAGGACTTTGATGGATTTGTGGGAGAAGATTGATTAAAAAATAATGTGAGTGTATTGTTAAACAGTAGGATAAAGTTCAACTAAACTCACTGTTTTGCTTTCGTTACCTTTTTTTTTTTTTTTTTGTCTTATGTATGGGTTAAGTACAGAAATAGACCCCGTAATTGAGACTGTGCCTTATAATCCGGTGCGCCTTATGGTGCGGAAAATACGGTATGCAGTTTCGGACGCAGCCTATGTCTAATTTGGCATGATGTGTACGCCACCTGTTTCTCTAATTGTAAGTTTAGTTGGGTGTTAAAGAGACCTTAAATAATGGACTGCTGTTGGAACCGATATATTTTCTAATTCTATCATGGTGTGAGAACAATGGAACCAAATGTTGGTTTGTTTGGGATATTTTGTGCCTGTGTGGTAATTCTAACTGTGAAGCAATCTGGAGTGTAACTAAGCCCTTAAATAAAACCGTATTGCTGTGATAGTAAGGCAAGAACACAGAAACGTAGGTGTTTGTGTGTACATGCATATAAACTATTGGGTTTTGGTAACATCATCCACCCTTGCTGCACACGTGACACATACGCACACACGCGTGTCCTCGGGCTCCTGTGCACTACGATGCTGCGCTAAATGAGCTGTAGTTGGTGGCAGGAGGATGAAAATGTTGGTTAATAGTAAAAGACAAGCTGATTTATGGAGCCAATAAACAGACGGTGAATGATGACCCAGGCCAATAGCGCTGATCGTCCCTCCCGCCTGGAGCGCCACACCAGCACCTTCTTGGAGCCGGATCTTAAAACTAATCGTGGCTTTCCGCCGAGCCGCCCGCAGCGATTTCGGCTCATCTTTAATGCTTCTTCATTCGATGCAGTTAGAGCTCTTTCATTTCACTCGGCGCTCCGCATTTAAATGAGGTTAAAAGAAAGGACCTTCATGTACGCTTTGTTAAACAGCGGCTCGCGACGGGTTTCCATGGCGATTACTTTACGACTGCAATTATCAACTAAGCGTGGACTAATCCAGACTAAGACACGACTATAAAAGAGACATTAAACCCAGAACCTGGCCGAATCCTTTATATTTTATTACATTATTTCATTATTATTACTAGTCCAACACACACAGAGACCAAATCAAACAAAATACATCCAGGATTAAAACAGCAGCACTGAGGAGAGACGAAAGACGGTTTTAATGCTCAGCTGAAAGCCCCTATTAGTCTATAATCTAGACCTTTTTATACAAACTGTGTTGTCAAATGTGTGTGAACACCTGATCCAAAAACCACAAGAATTTGGTACAATTTTGACCACGTAGTAAGAACTCTGAGTGAACATAATCACTGAGTTAAAAACTACACTTGCACTGATACTGTCCTCAACATTTTGATATAATGACAGCTTTTCAAACCCTGGGTCACGAGTCGAAAAAAATGGGTCGCAAAGAAAAACAATAATATTTAAATAAATGTAGCACTATGCTACATCTTGTAATGCACAGTGCTTAAAGAACCCTTTAAGCAAGCGAATGGTCTTGGCTTAAGAACTGCTGTTTATAAGAGTATGTGCAAATAAGGACAGTAATCAGGTACACTTATGTCAAATTTCAATATATGTACTTTATTTGTACTTGTATTTATTTACTGGGATTTTAACGTCATGTTTTACACTTTGGTTACATTCATGACAGAAACGCTAGTTACTCGATACACAAGATTCATCAGATCACGAGTTTTAACGCCAAACACAGTCAAGGACAATTTTGTATCTCCAATTCACCTCACTTGCACGTCTTTGGACTGTGGAAGGAAAACGGAGCTCCCAAAGGAAACCCACGCAGACACGGGGAGAACAAGCAAACTCCCGGACCACCCTACCTGGGAATCGAACCCAGGACCTTCTTGCTGTGAGGCGACAGTGCTACCCACTGAGCCACCGTGCCTCCCTCTTGACCACTTAGTGATTGTGTTCACTCAGAGTTCTTACTGAGTTAAGAACTACACTTGCACTGATACTGTCCACAAATTTTGATATCACGCCAGCTTCAGGAACAATATGCTTTTCTTTTGAGTAACCGGTAATGATGTGACCCTGGGTCGCAAGCCGAAAAAATGGGTCGCAGAGACAAATAATAATAATTAAATAAACTTAAACGTGAACGCCCCCTTGTGGAGGTGTTATGTTACATCTTGTAAAGCACAGTGCTTAAAGAAGCCTTTAAGCAAGCAAATGAACCGCCGTCTTGATAAAAGAACCGTTGTTTTTAAGAGTATGTGTAAATCAGCACCCAGGAGGCGCAGCGGGATATTCCGCTAGCACACCAGAACCACCTTTGCCACCGGTCGGCTGGGCGCCATCTGGTGAGCATAATTATCAGTGCCTGCAGCAGATACTAATTGGCCACCGTATCTGCTAGGGTGTGGGCCGGACTACGTGTGGGTGGGATCTTCATACGCTGTGTAAGGACCCTGATTGGTGGAAGAGACGCCTGTGCAGAGTGCAGGGGCGAGAAGAGGAGGGCTGTACACGAGTCGGAGGAGGCGTGAGCAGCGGGATGCTCTCCTCGGATGCAATCTGGTATCTCTCAGCAGCAGAAGACAAATTGACTGAGCTAAATCGGGAAACAGGACAGTAATCGAGTACACTTATGTAAAATGTCCATATCTGTACTTTATCTGTACTTGTAAGTAGACAAAGACTAAAAGCTCTCTGTGCAATATAGGTAGCATCAACAATACAAACATTTGCCGCTACAAGCGTAACATCGTCGCTGTTCCACCCGCTCGTAAGCAATCATTTACCCAAATAACGCTCCCTTTCATCGATGCTGACTTTGTCTCAGTATTGTATCCTCTCATTTTGCTTTTGTCTCTCCAGTTTGTACTGCTATGAAAGAGTATAAATGTAATGCAGGAGTCTTTCCTGCTACTTTCACTGTATCGCTGACTAAAACAAAACCTCCACAAGCACTAAACACACGTGACTGACAAAGACAGAGAGAGTAAGATGCATCGTTTGTGTTGCCTGGGTTGCATAAAAAAAAAATCATGGACAAAATGTGTGTCGCCTGAAGAAAAACTCTGATCTAACCAACAAAACTCACCATTAAAACCATTTAAATACCTTAAATTTCCTCTATAACAACCTTACTATGCGCCAATGCATCAGATCCTGACGAGCGCATCATGGCTGATCATCTGCACTTATTACTGGTGTTGATTTTACTAACCCTGGAGACGTCGTCCGTTCCACCCAGAGAAAGAGACGGACGCTGAGGCTGATGGCGCATCACAGACTCCGTCACAATCTCCAGACGGGGCCGTTTGATTTCGCCATATTCCACGTCGGACTGGCTGTTGGTCTCTGGTATGTAGATGTGCTCGTATCGGATGTGGGATTCTTGAGATCTGAAAGGGATCAGGGAGAAATTTGATGATTAGAAAAAGAGCAGGGGATTATGGGTATGGGTAGATACTGCACTTACATTATCATCTATGGCTGTATAAAAATGACTTTTAATGATATTGTTACAAGGAAGAAGACAACTATTAGTATTGTGATTAGGGCAGTGGTAGCACAGCGGTTAGGGTACAGGACTAGTAATCAGAAGACTGCTGGTTCAACCCTTGCTGTTGGGCCCTCGAGCAAGGCCCTTAACCCTCAATTGCTTGCGATGTATACTGTCTCAATTGTAAGTCGCTTTGGATAAAGGCGTCTGCTAAATGCTGTAAATGTAAATGAAATAATAAAACAGCAATAAGGCTGTGAGCAGCTTCAAGACTTCCTCTTTCAAAGAACAAAATCGTAAGAATGCTAAATCTAGACAGAAAAACAACAACAGTCCACTGCCACCACCACTAACAAAAATCCCCTAATAGTCTGTAGTATGGAATTCTTCAGCTCAGCATGACGGATTTACTTTGGTTCCTTCCTAAATATCCGCCTCCCCGTGCACCTCCACGCCAACCTGGAGAAAACCGAGTAACCATGGTGACATGTTTAAGTTGGATGTGGAACATGCGCGGCATATGGCCTTTGCACACGAGCGTGTCGTTTCCCACCGGCGTGCTGGTGTGTGCGCGCCGGCCCCGATGAGCTGCGGGAAGGTGAAGGGGGGAGGTGTAGGATGTGAGCGAGCTGGCACATACACACAGAATAAACCAATTCAACACTACACACTCATAAATCACACTCATACTACATGTGCGCACACACACACATATCTAAACCAACACGCGTTTGCTTTGGAGCCTCTGTGACGGTGACTCTGTAGTGCTCAGTGTAAACAGGAAATGTGCGAGTATTCAGATCCAATATCAAGGAGACCTTTAGTGGAAATCCCAGAGAGACGGAGCGCCGATAAACCTCATCTTTGAACGTGTAGATCTTTGGGTTGATTTGGATTTGAAATGGTGATCTTACGGGGAGAACATGCAAACTCCACACAGAAAGGACCCGGACCGCCCCACCTGGGGATCGAACCCAGGACCTTCTTGCTGTGAGGCGACAGTGCTACTTACTGAGCCACCGTGCCGCCCATTTGCACTTCTAGACGAAGACAAAAAACTAAGTACTCTCTGTACAATATAAGTAGCATCAACAATACAAACATCTAATGCTACAAGCGCAACATGGTCGCGTTTTCACCCACGCGCAAGCAATCATTTAAATAAAGCCAAATAACGCTCCCTTTCATCGATGCTGACTTTGTCTCAGTATGGTTTCCTCTCATTTCATTCTGCTTCTCCAGTTTTTACTGCTATGAAAGAGGATAAATGTAATGCAGGCGTCTCTCCTGCTACTTTCACTTTAAACAGGAATTTTATATTTGGATTTGAAGTGGTGATCTTAATTTATTTATTTAGTTGTTTTACGCAGTGCTTACACCATGGTTATATTCACGCCAGGAAAGGTAGATTTACATTTACAAGTTCGGCATTTAGCAATCCAGGCTCTGCTATGTAGCCACTGTTGGGTCCTTGAGCAAGGCCCTTAACCCTGTCTGCTCCAGGGGCGCCGTAAGTTGGCTGACCGTGCGCTCTGACCCCAGCTTCCAACACCAGCTGGGATATGCGAAGAAAGAATTTCATTGTACTGTACATCTGTATATGTATATATGACAAATAAAGGATATCTTTCTATCTTTCTTATTAGTTTAGTTTAGTTTAGTGTTTAGATTTTAACGCCATGTCTGCCCTTTGGGCCATGTTCATGGAAGGACAGGTTGTAATCTGTCTTTTATTTACTTATTGCATTTGACTTAGAGAAGTTATGTCTGTTGTCTATGTATGTTCATTTATGTGTTGCTTCAGTTTTGTTAATGACAGGAATTTTAGGAGTGTTGTTGCTTTTGTCTTGGTAAAGAGTTCCTTTATGTTTTTTGCTGATAGGATCTGTTGTCTTTCATGGTTATAGATGATACATTCCAGCATTAAATGTTTTATTGTAATCTGTGTTTGGCATGTTGCGCAATATGGGATAGTTTCGCCTTTTATCAGGTACGTGTGTCTATCTAGTATGTCCAATACGGCATCTTGTGTATGAAAATCCTATTAGAACCAGTGTTTTTTTAATGCAAGAAATAAATAAGAGCATTAGTAAGCACATGTCACCTTAAGTGCTGAGTCAAAAGGTGGGTAGATCATTCTCATGACAGTTTGTCTGACCCAGAACAAACTGCTGAGTAGAGTAAAAGTGCACTGGTCAAAGATCCTGTCCTAGCCACCACTGCTGTATCCGAGTCCTCGGTCGGCCAGCGTTACAGGGACCAGCATGCTTTGTGCCGGCATGTTAGGCGGCTGTTACATAACACTTATGCAAGAAGTGCTCTGAAGCAATGTGTCACTTTAAATAGAAGCTGGAGGAGTGAGTGAGCGGCACTGAGGCCGCGGGAGATTCACTCCAAACACAGCGCAAATCTACTACACAACCACTCACGCAAAAGCTCCTCAAACACTTTCATCCCAGAGCTCTACGATCGCTGCTTTATACAGCACATGTGCTTCTACAGTCAAAAAACTAAACACATTTAAGAGCACAGGTTTTTTTTTCCTATTATGATTTGCTTGCTTTTAGCTCAGACCTGCTGACTTTGTTCTGATTGCAAAATTTAATTTGTACACACGCTCTCTGTTTATCTCCCTATTGTGTCATACATACAATTGGATTTTAAAATGTCATTCTAATGGGTTACGGGTATTTAAATTGACCTTTTGGTGCAGATTGTAGCCTGCTGGAGCACTAATGAATTTAGGATTTCTTGTACTCAGATTTGCTGCAGCTGTTCCGAGTCCCATGATTTTTATACCACGAATAAATAACCAAACAAATAAATCAACAGGCACTCGGGTGGCACAGTGATAATTATGCTAGCCAATTACTGCTGGGATTTAAGTATTCGTGTCTCCAGCGGGGCTATCGACCAGCTGGGCGTCTACATAAAGACATGATTGGCTTTGTCTGGGGTGTGGCAGGTGGGGCTGGGGTTGTGGATGGGTTTGGCTTAGACCCTGTTCAGGGTGTGTTACTGCATTGCACCCAGTAATACAGAGGAAAGCAGACCCACCACGACCACGATGAATGCATGAACTACAGATTATTATGTAAATCCTGGCTTTCATCAGAATTAAAACTGGGTAAGCTGGCTAAAGCAGTCTGTAGCATAGTGGTTAAGTTCTAGGATTAGAAATCGAAAGGTCACCGGTTCGAGCCCCACCTGCCAGGGTGCCACTGTTGGGCCCTTGAGCAAGGCCCTTAACCCTCAATTGCTCAGACAATATACTGTCGGGGCGGCACGGTGGCGAAGTGGGTAGCACTGTCGCCTCACAGCAAGAAGGTCCTGGGTTCGATCCCCAGGTGGGACGGTCTGGGTCCTTTCTGTGTGGAGTTTGCATGTTCTCCCCGTGTCTGTGTGGGTTTCCTCCGGGTGCTCCGGTTTCCTCCCACAGTCCAAAGACGTGCAAGTGAGGTGAATTGGAGACACTGAATTGTCCATGACTGTGTTTGATATAATCTTGTATGTAATGAGTAACTACTAATGTTCCTGTCATGAATGTAACCAAAGTGTAAAACATGACGTTAAAATCCTAATAAACAAGCAAACAAACATTATACTGTCACAGTACTGTACGTCGCTTTGGATAAATGCGTCTGCTGAATGCTGAGAATGCAAATGAATGTACTGGCCATTGTGGTGATAAAGGTTTCCTTCTGTACACTAACTGTGTGGCTGTCCAATAACACAAGACTATCAGTATGTGAGTTATGGGGGGTGCAAGAGCTGCATGCTGTACCTTTCATTCCCGGGCTGAAACTCTGATAACAGCGACGGTCTGCGCCGGTGAGATTGGGCCAGAGCTCCATGAGGAAGATGGGAACCGTAGTCCCGAGCGTGGTAGTCCATTATGCCGACATCCTGTTCCGAACACAAAACCACACACGAGATTACAATCGTGAACTCTGAATTGGGTAAAGAAGTTAAGTTAAATAAATAATGTTAACACACGGCGTGTCAGATAAGAACCCGAAGAGTGTTGAGGAGTCAGTAAAAGACGAAAATGAGGTGCCGAGTCTGGTATCTTTAGATGTTCGAAAGTGTCTGGTGGTGTTATCTTGATTATAGCACGGCCACAGTGAAAAGTGTTGCAGGCGACAGGTTCTGCTTCCGTATAAATGATTCAAATAAAAATACATAACTAATTTCCATGTAGCTTATACTGTATTTACCAGCACATATTTACAGTAATACAGTCTGGTCCGACTGGTGAATCAGACCCACTGAGACCATGACCAGGAAAAACCGGTGGTTAAACAGACAGTGAATGACAAAGGTATTTGCACTGTGATTGACAAACGTGTGCATGTTTGGGTGTGTGACTGCATACCGCATGGGTGCGAGCGAGCTGCAGGGGAAGGCCGGCAGGACTGGGGAGGTGTCGGGCGTCCAGGGCTCTGCGGCCCTGAGGCACCGGCTGCGGGTGAGAGGACATGCTGATGATGCAACTTCCTCTACAGGTAGGAAGTGGGCGTGGTTGTGGTGCGCACACTGTCCATTCTAAGGAGTCGGGTCCCGGCGGTTAAAGACCCTAAAGGAAAAGAAAAGAGAGAATAAATGAAACATCCTCCAACCTTACATTACACATTATTATATTATTAGTAGGGACGTAACGATACACTCTTCCCACGATGCGATGCGATTCACGATACTGGGTTCACGATACGATTTTTTTAAACTGAAATTGAAGACAAATTACTTTTAATCCTTTTACTATTTTTCTTTAAAAAATAAAATAAAATAGTGTATTTGTGCTTATCTCTTATTTATCTAAAAAACGAATGTCCTTTTATTTCTGAGGTAGGTACAAACTATGCAAAACAATTTTGAATTGAGCCCAATTAGGTTGAAAATCCCCGAATTTGGCAACCAGGCGTATAGCGCCACTGACGTTCAACAAGGTGAGGTGTACAGCGCCAGCGCCCTCTGCTGTTTAAAGTGAATATCGATTTATTTTACATGTCAAATCGATTTGAATCGTGGAATTTTTGAATCGGTTATTAACTGTATTGTGGTGCATCGTTACATCCCTAATTATTTACATGATTTTGTACTGGCTGTGCCATCCTATAGAGTGGGTGCCTCCACTTGCCCCTTATAACACTCAGTTTTACCACTTTTCACTGCGCTTAGAGTTCGTTTGCAGCCTCAAAGTGCCCCAATGAGACAATTATTTATATGACGCAGACAGAAGCGAAGAACAGACAAGGTGGAAGGAAACTGATTCTCATTGTTTCACAAAAACCCTAACAAGACTAACAAGTGAAAAAAATCTGGCAAGGTGACCAACAAGCTGTAACACTTTAAACCGGATTTGCATTTTAGACAGTAAGACACTTGTCATGACTTCGTAGATCTTCACTATGATTTAATCCACCCTTAGATTAAAGAAACAAAGTTTCATGAAGCCGCTTTATTCTTTTGCTGGGGTTTTTTTTATCTTCATGTCTCCGAACGATGACGCAGCTGAGCGTTCTTGTATAAAATAAATTACATTTCATGCCAAACTGCATGTCAATAAACTGTCAATAACGTCAGTCAGGCGCCCAGGTGGCGCAGCAGGATATTCCACTAGCACACCAGCGCCGAGATTCTGAACTCCTCGGTTCGAAACTCGGCATTGCCACCGGTCGGCTAGGCGCCATCTAGATCCTGCTAGGGCGGGATGACCCTGACTGACAGGTGGAGAGGCGCCTGTGCAGAGTGAAAAAGCGGATCAGGGATCCCTCAGCAGCGGAAGCGAAATTGACTTCGCTAAATTGGGAGAAAATGGGAGAAAATGCATCAATAAACAGAAAAAATAAATAAATAATGTCAGTCAGTAGTGGGGATTGTTCCAAGTTTGGTGTTCAGTGGCACCACCAGCAGAAAGCGGTTTTGCTGTGTATCATGTGAATCGCTTAAACGCTGTGGTGAAAGCCTCAAAGTAAATGAAGCATATACTGCGAATCATGCGAATGCATCATAACCCTGTCACAGTGGCCCAATATCATAAGCTTCTTATAAACACAAACCATTTAAAATATTAAAAGAAAGTGGTAAAAGTGGTAGGAGTATCTCTCCTCCGGATTCTGACTTGAACAGACCAAGATCACTTACACCGATTTACACAAAATAGGTTCTGCTTTACTGAGGTATCAAAATCTCCAATAAAAAAGCCACAAAATCACCGACTACTGCAACTCCATCTCCTCAGATGAAATAACCTCACTGAATAAACAGATATGACAGATCAGGCTCAGCTCTGTGCCAGTACTGTGTAAAAGCTATCAGCTTGAGGTTAGAGAAAGCAGAAATGAGCAGCAGTCAGCACATTTCTGTTTGGCAAGGTACGATGCTTTAAATACACACACACACACACACACCTAATAAAAATTCTGCCTACCGATTACTATAAGAGTTTGACTAAGGTTAACATAACCTGCAATCAAAATGTGTTTTATTTATTAGGATTTTAACGTCATGTTTTACACTTTGGCTACATTCATGACAGAGCAGGTAGTTACTGGTTACACAAGATTCATCAGTTCAGGTTATTAATCTCAAACACACTCATGGACAATTTTGTGTCTCCAATTCACCTCACTTGCACGTCTTTGGACTGTGGTAGGAAACCGAAGCACCCGGAGGAAACCCACGCAGACACGGTAAGAACATGCAAAACTTCACACAGAAATGACCCAGATGCTTTTATACTCCGCCTGGGAATCGAACCCAGGACCTTCTTGCTGTGAGGTGACGGTGCTACCCACCGCGTCGACTAGAATGAAGTGTATCATTCACACTACATGCGCTGTGCACAGCTTCACTATTTGACCAGGAATAACCAATTGTGTGTGTGTGTGTGTGTGTGTGTGTGTGTGTGTGTGTGTTAGAGGGAAAAAAAACAAGAGAAAGGCCAAGTGGGACATAAACACTCCAATCATTACAGATTACTGTACTGGTCACCATAGCAAGAGAAAAAAGAACAAAAATAGGAGCGAGCGGTGGATTAAATTCCCACAAAAGCTTGGAAACAAAGTACTGCTGAGGAATGAGAGAAATATATGAGAGAAAAATATGAGAGAAATATATGAGAGAGAGAGAGAGAGAGAGAGAGAGAGAGAGAGAGAGAGAGAGAGAGAGAGAGAGAGAGAGAGAGAGAGAGAGAGAGAATAAACACAGGCTAGCTGAGCAGACAGGAGGGGAAACACATGCCCTGGCAAGGATACAAACACCCACAGGCCAAAGCATTTGAGTGCCTGCCAACAGCACGGATGAACCCATTCACCCGTCTCTCGCTTCCTTCATCCCTCCCTCCTTTCATTTGCTTTCTCTCACAGCTCTGTTACTGGCTCGCTCGCTCTCTCAGCATCCCCCCCCCCCCCCAAACACCATCAGGCTCTGTTCTGAGATCCATCTTGTGCTCATGTTTCAATTCTCTTTGTGCACGGAGCTCGTGATCCGAGACCACGGTGACCGACTTCCCATTAACACCACCCCATTTTCACCCTCGAACATACACTTTAATTAAAATCTGGCAGACTTGCACTCACACACACTGAGACTGATGTACAAAATCATCTTAGGCTGGACTCTACATATCTAACTACACACATATGTATATATTTACATACAGAATATATAGTGTTTTATTATATAGTTGTAATTGTCACACTGCTGTTTAATAGTAATTGCATTTGATAGTTAATTTATATATTTATGTATATCTTTTATTTTTATTCTACCCTTTTTTTTTAGGGATGTCCCGATCCAATCTCAAAGATCGGAATCGGGGCCGATCAAGGCATTTTTTAACTGATCGGTATCGGCTTTACTAAAGCGTGATCCTTTGTTTTACGTCAGCATGTCCGCTGTGTGGAAAGTCCAACAGTGAAGTGTAATGTCTGCACTGTGAGCGTTTCACGAGGCGGTAGTAGCAGAGCTTCGTTCATTACTGTAGAATTTTACTGTTTATATGGTGTGTGAGTCGAGGATCACTTCGGTTTACAAAACAACGTAGTGATGCACTCGCTTAATAAAGAAATAAATACACGGTACATTCACAAATTGTCGGGAGCAGAACACTTTATTAACTTCTTCTGTTACGGTACCGAATAGCGGACAGCTAGTCATCGCGTTAGCCAAGCACGCTATTCCATGCACTATGGAAGCCCCAAAGGGTCAAAACACACTCACTTCGCGTAGAAACGTCCATCAAACCATTGTCACGATACAACCACAGAAAAGTTTGTTACAGTTACGACACGCATACAAGTACGGTGGCTCATAAGAAACAAACCAGATATCATTTAACCAAACGATCTACAATTACTACCAATCTGATACGGCAACTAAAAAATAAACACGAATACAGCGAGTTTATTATTATATGATGAAAAGAGGAACCGGCTGTCCGCTAACACGGCAGAGATGCTGATTTTCCTCAAAAAGAACTTTTACTTCATTTTGAGTGTTCTAGTTTTACTACTACAATGCTGCACTAAGTTTGTTTACTTTCATTTTGTAAAAATAAAAGAACTTTAAGCAACAGCTTGGATGCAGGAATTGTTTTCCCTACAGCACCGCAGAGCTATTCAGTTGTTAAACATATACACTGGATTAATGTGAATAACTGTAATGTACTTTAAGTGTGCACTGTGTGAGCAGTATTATCTAGCTCTTATCTAGACAATATCTAGAAAATACAAGTATCGGTTCGAGACTCGGTATCGGATCGGGATCAAAATTAATGATCGGGAACAAAAAAACGTGATCGGGACATCCCTACTTTTTTTATTTCCTCTATTTACTGTACTTACACTGTACTGGAGCTGCTGTAACACTTGAATTTCCCCCATGGGGATCAATAAAGGAATCTTATGCCTTATGTGGGTGTGAGAAAGATTTGAGAATGATGTGCTGATGGACCACCTACCCCAACACATAACAATATAATAAATATAAATGATGCTTCATCTGCTTAAAAATGTAACACTTGGAACAGAAGTCTGCGTATCTTTAGCCGTATATTGCACATGCGCACACACACACACACACTCGCCGGGTGGCTCATTAATTAAGTTAAGCTTTCACACCTTGTGTTTGCTAATGTGTAGGAATATGTAAGGTTGTGATACAGCGATTAACTGTGATTAATTACCGCAATAAATTGTTTATGTGAGAATTATGACAGGCCTATCAGGAGCAGAACAAATTAGGACCTGTTCACACTGGAAAACTATTATCTCAAGCATCAGGGCCTAGTTTACATTTTATGCAAGTGGCTGCAAGGCGACGGCTTTAAAAAGTATCACAGCTACTAGATTAGATGATGATGGTTAACAGATTAACAAATTAACCCATAACTGAAAAGGTCGCTGTTTGATTAATGCAGCTGTTTATAAAGATGAATTTAATTTATTTCTAACAGCTGATGCTTGATCTGCACTGAGTGAGAGTTTAGAAGGCTGATTAAGATTTCCATTGTTCATGATTTAAGTAATGTAAGTGCATAATACGTTTTCTGTTAGGATTAATACAGCTGCACAGTTTCTCTAAATCTTAGTCATTAAAAATCACAAACAGAAGCTGTTTAGCTTGAGTGTGGAGCCTGACTGCATGTTAAACTGCTTTTGGTTCTCTGTGAAATGTTTATTTAACAAAAAATGGTTTGGATTTAGCATCATGTTCGTCAGTCATGGTTTTCTTCAGTCAGGAAAGGAGGTGTGCAGCAGTAGAGGAAGTGAAATATGATTGTATAATTGGAAATGGGGAAGAAAAGTTGGGAAAACGCATTAAAACATTGGTCTACCAGTTAAATAAGCATAGAAGGGGGGCCAGAGTGTTCGTCAATGGTCAGGACCCCCACAGGACCACCACGGAGCAGGTATTATTTAGGTGGTGGATGATTCTCAGCACTGCAGTGACACTGACATGGTGGTGGTGTGTTAGTGTGTGTTGTGCTGGTATGAGTGGATCAGACACCGCAGCGTTGCTGGAGTTTTTAAATACCGTGTCCACTCACTGTCCACTCTATTAGACACTCCTACCTAGTCGGTCCACCTTGTAGATGTAAAGTCAGAGACGATCGCTCATCTATTGCTGCTGTTTGTTGGAGTTGGTCATCTTCTAGACCTTCATCAGTGGTCACATGACACTGCCCACAGGGCGCTGTTGGCTGGATATTTTTGGTTGGTGGACTATTCTCAGTCCAGCAGTGACAGTGAGGTGTTTAAAAACTTCATCAGCGCTGCTGTGTCTGATCCATTCATACCAGCACAACACACATTAACACACCACCACCATGTCAGTATCACTGCAGTGCTGAGAATGATCCACCACCCAAATAATACCTGCTCTGTGGTGGTCCAGTGGGGGTCCTGACCATTGAAGAACAGGGTGAAAGGGGGCTAACAAAGCATGCAGAGAAACAGATGGACTACAGTCAGTAAATGTAGAACTACAAAGTGCTTCTATATGGTAAGTGGAGCTGATAAAATGGACAGTGAGTGTAGAAACAAGGAGGTGGCTGATGGGTGTATATGAAGTTTGAGACATGATTACCAGTATTATTAAATAATCTCCACCCACTGTGTGTTTTCTGATGAATGACGATTGCCTGTGAGAACAACATATACCATGATGCCTCGTCATTACCATCACTCACATTTGCCCGTCACCCCCCTCCTCAATTAAGGGAATAAGAACCTTGTGCACGCCCTCTCTCACACGATGAGTACAGCCAGCTTTCTTTAGGAGCGATTCCTGCATCAGTCACTGTCTACAAGCTTTCCAGCCTGCATCCTAATCACAGAGCTAATGACGTGAAAAGCAGGAAGGGAGGGGAAAAGCGCTGATGCACTTAGTCTGATGGGCTAAGATTAGTGCTTTCTCTGCACGCTTACACAAGCGATGGTATAATTCATCATGCTGTTGGGTGCATAAACGCCTCTGCCAAATCTCCAGACTGGCAGGTTTATACACCGAGGATGCATTCACATGAGACGTGGCAGAACTGCTGTCGTGCTGCTGTGCCATTCTATGGCTATTTAAGTGCTGCTTATCTTCTTGCTGCGCTACCATGAGCTACATTGAGCACTTAGTCGCTCAGCTTTGACTGCTCGTCACTGAGCTTAACGTTCTGATTACATCTTATTCACTGCTGAAGTCACTCAACAGTTCTGCTTTCTTTTAATCACACACTTCCCTCGGAGTCCAAAACGAATAAAAATGGAACTCGAGATTAGTCAAGATTTTGCCATAGCAGGCACTCAGTATAACGTACAGCGGTATAATGCTGTAAACCCACCACTGGCCTGGTCAGGCACCCTGAAACATCTGGCCATGTCTGAGAGAGGGAAGGATGGCTGGGAAATTACACCCTTGTCAGTGAAACAGTGACTCCTACTGTAAGGTGGCAGCATGAGCGTCAAAGAAATACAAAGACAAAAGCGTTCGTGCTTATGTAATAAGTCTTCCTAGAAAGATCTCCAGTGGCGAATGCAGTCAAATTACTTTACAAATAAATGTTCACTTAGAATTTGTAAGCATTTAATTATCCATTATCTTATTGAAACTGCTT